>NC_139006.1:18187422-18865875 GCF_964374135.1 Grampus griseus | reverse complement strand
TTCTTATCCACCTGTGTCTTATTCGTAACATGCAGATAAACATTTGTCAAAAGAAAGACTGGGGGGCTTCCCTGGTGGCGCAGTGGTTGAGAGTCCGGCTGCCAATACAGGGGACACGGGTTCGTGTCCCAGTGCGGGAGGATTCCACATGCCGTGGAGCGGCTGGGCCCATGAGCCATGGCCGCTGAGCCTGCGCGTCCGGAGCCTGTGCTCCGCAACGGGAGAGGCCACAACAGTGAGAGGCCCGCGTAACGCAAAAAAAAAAAAAAAGAAAAGAAAGACTGAACCCCCGAAATGTTCCATCTCAGCCCAACTGGGCTGGTCACTGACCCCCCGACACGCCTCTCGCTTCACCTCACCTCCATGCCTTTGCATATGTTGTCCCTACTTCCTGAGCGCCCGCCTTCACCTAACTATGCCCTCCCGGGCCACCTCCAGGCCCGCCTGGACTGTGGACCCGAGGAAACTGAGTGAGAGACTCTCCAGGGCCCCCTCACTCAGGGCCTGGCACAAAGTAGGCCCACGAGGGGGTGAACTCGTCACTAGATGAGCCACCAAATGCTGACTTACGGGTTTGGGGATTTGGGAGAACATTCTTGAGGTTACCAGAGGCCCATCTGCCACATCACAGGAAAGCCCCAGAGCCAGTGAATCTGTGCCTTCACGGTCACGGGAGGGGCCTCTGGGGTGAACCATGACCCAAGGTCGTGGTCCACGACTGAGTCACCGTGTTTTACGATCCCAGCACGAGTGCAAGCCAAAGGCTCACTTTACGAGGAAAAGAGGGTGTGCCCATCCACCATCACCCCTGGATGGGGGAGGGAGAAGGCTGGGCGCAGGACTAGGACCCGCCACACAGACCGGAGGTCCTAAGGACGGCCCTGAAAGGAGCGGGGAAGCAGAGAGAGCAGAGAGCACCGGCCAGGGACTCAGAACTCCAGTCCCAGCCCAGCCTGGCTGCCGTGGGACCCCCCCGGACAGAACACCTCCCCTCCCCTGCCCTCCGTTTCCTCAACGGCAAAAAAACTCCTAAGAGAGGGGACAACTTCCCGTTCCATCAGCAGCTCTTTGAGAGAATATAGAGGAAAAAAACAGCTGACAGCAAATCATAATTAACAACACAGTGGGACTTCCGTGGTGGCGCAGCGGTTAAGAATCCGCCTGACAATGCAGGGGACACGGGATCGAGCCCTGGTCCGGGAAGATCCCACATGCCGCGGAGCAACTAAGCCCGTGCGCCACAACTACTGACCCTGCGCTCTAGAGTCCGCGAGCCACAACTACTGAGCCTGTGTGTCACAACTACTGAAGCCCGCGCGCCTAGAGCCCATGCTCCACAACAAGAGAAGCCACCGCAATGAGAAGCCCGCGTACCGCAACGAAGAGCAGCCCCCGCTCCCCGCAACTAGAGAAAGCCTACGTGTAGCAACAAAGACCCAACGCAGCCAAAAATAAATAAATTTATTAAAAAAAAAACCCAAACAAAAACACAGTAACATTTATCAGGCAGTTACTCTCCATCAGCGCTTTATAAGCATCATCTCTTTTCAGCCCCATCCTCCTACCACACGATGAGGTAGACTCAGACCTTGGGAGAGGCACTTACTGGCTCTGAGCCTCAGTTTTCCCACCTGTAAAATGGGGATAAACTAGTATCTACGCCACCCAGTAAGCACTGTGGTGGGCACTGTTATTCTTGCAATCCACCACTTTACAGCGGAAAAAAAGAGAGGCGCTGAGTGCTAAACTCACTCGTTTGCCACCTCTATGAAGCGGCCGGCTGGAACCGGTCTAACCTCATGCTCAGGGTCTGACTAGCTGGGGGTGGGCAGGGCTCTGCAGATCAGCAGGGCATCAGCCCCAGTGGGTCCCAGGCACCCTTCGGAGGGTGGCCAACCCTGTGCTGGACAAATATCACATTCTCAGCCCCGGGGATTGGTTGGCTGTCTTGTTTCCTTGTGAGCGATGCCCCAGGCACTGCAGGCCCGAGGGCAGAGAGGGGCTGGCAGAGTGGGCCCAGGCCAAAAGCACAGGCCTGAGGCAGAAGGGGCCCAGGGCTAAGGCTGGAGGCGAAACAGGCCCAGTATGCATTCCAGCTCCCCTGTTTGCTAACTGTGTGGCCTCGGGCAAGTGGCTTAACCTCTCTGAGACTCGGTTTCCTCCTCTGCAAAAGGGGATTCATATTCCCTAACATGAGTGGGGAGTGGGGACTGACAAGGCCTGGAGCACAGACTCAAAAAAGGGAGATGAACCTGAATCTCAATTGGAAGTCAACAGTACAAAGTCATCAATCAAAACAGTGACGGGAGTAACGGCGGATGGTGTTTATCCACTAGTGAGTGAATCCTCAAACGTACCACGGAGTATAAAACGCGGGACTGACCACCTCCTACCTCCAGAGGGGTAGGGGCAGCTGGCAGAGCCAAGGGCTCAGGACCCCAGGCCTCACCTGCAGGGTTGCCCTGCCTACGTCAGGCCCTCTCTCGGGGCCTCAGTTTCCCCGTTCATAATGAGAGAGTTGGACTAGGAGAGAAAAAAGGGAGACGACAGGAGGAGGGGGAGTTAGGAGGAGGAGGAGGAGGGGGCAAGGGAGGTGGAAGAGAAGGAAAGGAAAAGGAAAGCGGGAACAGTGATCCCCGCAGCCAAGGCATTAACTGGGAATTTACTCTCCTGAGGGCTGAGTGACCTCATTTACTGCTCACAAAAATACTCTGGAGGCCACTTAGGACCAGCCTCATTTTACAGAAGCAAAAACTGAGGTTCAGTGGGGTCCATCAGGCCACTTGCCTGAGGTCACAGAATGCCAGAGTCAGAACTTGAACCTACTTCTTTCAACCTCCAGAGCCCCAATGCTGAGGTCCCCCCAGACAGGCTTTTGGAGCCATCAGAAAGTGAGCTGAACACCATCACCCCCTGGTGGCCACTACCTGGAATTGCAGGTGTCAGTCCTGAAAGCAGAGAACCGAGGTCTGGGGCCCCAGCTCTGTCTTGCTCAGGCTCAGTACCCCAACCCGTCCACCTCTGGGGGAGAGGTGATCAAGCAGGCAGTAATGGGGCAGGGGCCTTGGGGGCCAGAAGGAGGGAGCCACCTGACGACTCCATGGACAAAGGCTCCTCAGTGACAGAGGGAGAAAGGGGAGGGGCCAGCAAGCAGAGACTGTAAAAAGACAGGGTTTGAATGCTCTTCGCTCCATGGCCTTTGTCTTCTCTCTCTCTCTCTCTCTCTCTCTGTCTCTCTCTCTCTCTCTCTCTCTCTCACACACACACACACACACACACACACACACACACACACACAATCAGATAAGCTGAGTCAGTGCCTGAGAGGGAATGGAGACAAGGGTGAGAAAGAAATCGGTGGCTGAGATCTGGACACTTGAGGAATTTTCCAGGGCTTCTTAGCCGACGTCTGAGTCCCTGCATGGGAGCTGTCACCCCCAGCCCCACAGTCAGGCCTTTTCACTCTCCCATCAGGTCTCGGCAAGAAGCCTGCCAGGGGCAGTGTCTTCACCCATTTTACAGGAGGAGACCAAGGTTTAGGTAACTGAAGTCTCTTGCCCGTGGCCATAAAGCTAGACAGAATGGACCTCAGGCTTCAATGCTGCAGGAGACCACGTCTCAGAGACGTGAGACCGGGCACAGATAACCACTGAAATGCATGCAGCCTTGCACTCAGAATGATCTCAGGCACAGAGCTGGTGTTGCCTCATTAAAAAAGGCTTATCTCAGATGTCCCCACATGGGGCCCAGGGCCCGGGAGGAAATGCAGAGCTCAGATCTCCCAGAATCATGGAGCAAAAGTGAAAAGAAAAAAAAACAGAAAAGAAAATCATGAAAATTCAGATGTGGTAAAGCCCTGGAACCCAGCTGGGGACACTGAGGCTCCAGGGAAGGGGGCTCCCCTGGGGTCCTGCCGCCTCATTTACCTACTTGCTTCCACAAGTGAGGAAACAGGCTGAGAGGGAGGAAGTGCTGGCTGAGGAGACAGAGCTCAGTGACAGCCAAAAGGACACTCAAAAACAAGAATAGTAACAACAATGATAATAATAATGGTAACGTAACACTTATTAAAGTGTTTACCGTGTACCTGGGACCAAGCTAAACACTTCTCGAATTATCTTATCTGAACCCCACATCAGCCCTGTGAAGTAGATGCTATTACTATCCCCATTTTACAGATGAGGAAACTGAGGCCGGGCACCCATCTGCATGCACAGCTAGGATGTGAACCCAGGCGATCCGGCTCCAGAAGCAGCTTAACTCCACCTTCCTCCTGTCATCACCACACTGTCCATCACTGTCTGAATTACCATGTGCTGGGCCCCACGCAATCCTACTCCATCCTCCCAGCGGCGCAAAAGAAGCAGGAATCACAGCCCCGTTCTCTTGGTGAACAAACTGAGGTGCATAGCAATTAATAAAAACTGCTCAAAGAGTCTGAGAGGAGACAGTGCTGGGATTTGAACCCAGGGCGCTCGGACCCCAGCATGTGTTCTCCTGACTGCTCCACGCCAAGCAGCAGGGGCTACCCCTCCACAAGGGGCCAAAAACCCACGAGGGGAGAAGGCTTCCCCAGCAGAGCCACCAAACACCCTCCACGTCATGAACCACGGCACAGCCAGACAACACCAGGCTCCCGGACAGTCACCTGCCTGTCCCCGTCCCCTGCAGGCCCTGGGGCCAGCCTGGGACATTCCCAACTGCGTCCACTCTGGCCACGCCAGCACCACTCACCACCAAGGGCCCGCTCCTCTTGTCCTTGCAGAAGCTGTGGCTTCTCCGGGGGCCCGCGGCCACAGGGATCACCTGCCAGAGCAGCTGCTCGTTGTCCTGGAGGGCAAACTCCCTCCCCGGCGGCACCTGAGGCACAGGACGCAAGAAGAGGACTTTACTGGGGCTTCCCTATTTGCAGGAAGAATATGTTACACCGAGAGAGTCCATTCTGCCTAAAAGGGCAAAGAAGAAAATTAAAGCACCAGATGCTCCATCCCCCACCCCGCACCATCCCATGGCAGGCAGTCCACCTCAATGAACGGGGGTAATATGTAGGATCAGCAGGTCTGGGTTCAGCCCAGCCTCAGCCACTTAGTAACTGTGTGACCTCAGCTGTGTGCCTTAACCTCTCTGAGCCTTGACCATGTGGGGAAAGACCCCCTAATAATCGTCCTCAGTTCAGGGATGGACCAGCCCATGGAAAGCGTGTGACTCAGTGCTGCCACCAGGGGGCAGACGTGCGTGAGACCTGGGTGCCTGGTTGGCTTCACCTTAGTCTCCCCCATGCCTGGCATGTGGGGAGCCCTCCGTAAATGTTAGCCTGCCTCATCACTGCCACTGGCAACTTTGGCGACCTCATTTTAGACATCTTTCCATGCATCCAAACACATGTGCACATATGCAGAGAAATGGGACATGAATACAACGGAGTAGGTGTGCTGGTATGAATCCTGTTATTTTTATAGATAAGGGGATACAGTCACAAGCCAGTAAACACAGGACTCTAGAATGTGGATTTTACATACCTCACACTGTCCCTGCCCAGAGAGGGAAGGCGTCTGCTTAAGAACACATAGCGTGAGTGAGGAGCATGGCTTGATTCCTGATCCCTTGCCTCACAGCCTCTTTTCTGATGCCTTATGAGGCTCTCCGGTTCTCCTCTGACCTCCCTGGCTATTCCTTCTGAGGCTCCCTGCATCTCAGAGGGACATGTGAAAGTGTGACCCAGGCCAGCCATGCAGCCTCCTCTTCCACATCACTCCCTTGGGGTTTCTTATCACACCCCATGGCTTAAGTAAATCCCGTGTACACATGGACGAGTCCGGATTCTGTCTCTCTGTGTTGGGACTCCAGACTTGCAGATCCCATTGCCCACTTACCATCTATAGTCACTGCTCACACTGGTCTGAGACCTCATGTGCCCAAAACAGGCCTCTCCATTCCTCCCCTCTAATCTTGTCCCTGTCACCAGCTGGGTAGGCCAAGACCCTCGGGTCACCCTCTGTCTCCTCTTTCTCTCCGTCCCATCAACAAAGTTGACACTGCCTTCAAAACATGCTGCAAACCTCACATCATATACCAACAGCGACTCAAAACAGATCAAAGGCCTAAATGTCAGAGCCAAAGGAGAAAACTCTTAGAAGAAAATATAGGCTTATATCTTCATGACCTTCATGGATTAGGCAAGGGTTTCTTAGATAGGACACCAGAAGCTCAAGCAACAAAAGACAAGTAAGCTAGACTACATCAAAATGAAAGACTTTGATGCTTCAAAGGGCACCATTAAGAAAGTGAAAAGTGGGACTTCCCTGGTGGCGCAGTGGTCGGGAATCCGCCTGCCAATGCAGGGGACACAGGTTCGATCCCTGGTCCAGGAAGATCCCACATGCCGTGGAGCAACTAAGCCCATGCACCACAACTACTGAGCCCGCGTGCCACAACTACTGAAGCCCACACGCCAACAGCCTGTGCTCCACAGCAAGAGAAGCCATTGAAATGAGACCGCACATCGCGAAGGGTAGCCCCTGCTCACTGCAACTAGAGAAAGCCCGTGTGCAGCAACAAGACCCAACGCAGCCAGAAGTTAATTAATTAATTAATTGATTAATTTTAAAAAAGTGAAAAGACAACCCACAGAATGGGAGAACATTCCTGCAGATCATTATGTCTCATAAGGCACTTGTATCCAGAATGTACAAAGAATAATTACAGCTCAATAATAAAATAACAAACGAATCTAAAAATGGACAAAGGATCTGAATAGACATTACTCCAAAAAAGTACACAAATGGCCAATAAGCACGTTAAAAGATGCTCAACAGGAAAGGCAAATCAAGACCACAATGATCATTTTGCAATATATACAAATACTGAATCATCATGCTGTACATCAGAAACTGATATAACATTACATGTCAATTATATCTCAATTTAAAAAAAAACACCATGAGATATCACTTCACACTCACTAGGATGGCTAGAATCAGAAAGACAGATGATAGCAAATGTTGGCTAGGATGCAGAAAAATTAGAACTCTCATACACTGCTGGTGGGAATGCAAAATGGTGCAGCTGCTTTGGAAAAGAGTCTGACAGCCCCACGAAGGTGAAACCTGGAGTTATCACCATGTGACCCAGCAATGCCACTCCCAGGTATATAGCCAAAGAAATGAAAGCATACAAAAGCTTGTGCAGGAATGTTCATACCACCTTCCTCCATAATAGCTAAAGAGTGGAAACAACCCAAATGCCCATCACCGATGAATGGATAAATAAAATGGGGTGCATCTATACTGCAGAATATTATTCGGCCATAAAAAGGAATGAACTACTAATATATGCTACAAGACGGATGGACCTTGAAAACTTTATGCTAAGTGAAAGAGGTCAGTCACAAAGGACCACTTCGTGTGATTTCATTTATATGAAATGTCCAGAATAGGCAAATCTATAGAGACAGAAAGTAGAGGAATGGTTGCCTGGGCCTGGAGGGTATTAGGAGACAGGAAGTGACTAGTCAGTGGGTACAGGGCTTTCTGGGGCATGAAGAAGATATTTTAAAATTGAATGTGATTATGGTTGCAGAACTCTGTGAATATACTAAAAGCCACTGAATTAACTGTACACTTTAAATGGGTGAACTGCACGGGCCATGAGTTTATATCTCAGTAAAGCTGTTACCACCTCCCAAAAAGTGCTGCTAACCCCTCCACAGCCACCACCCTGGTGCAAGCCCTGTCACCTGTCTGGAGACCATGGCAGCCTCCTCACAGGCCTCCCTGCTTCCACCCTCACCCAGAGGGCAGCCAGGGGTCTCTCTGAGACACAGATGGTGGCAGCAGCTCAGAACCCTTTGCTAGCTCCCTTACGCTCTGGGCCCTCCTCCCCTCCCCAGCTCAGCTCTGGCCAGCATCCCAGGGCCCACTGGGGTCCCTCCAGCGTCCCCAGGACCAGCTCATCTCCATGCTGGGGCATCTTCACTCGCTGCTTCTGCCTCTTCCCCGCAGATCCCGGCCTGTCTGGGGTGCTCCCATCATTCACATGGCATCTGTCAAGTCCCTTCCCATGAGACCACCCCTTAGAGAAAGGGGGTGACAGGGAGGTTACTCTATCTCCCCAGGACTTAAACCACTCTCTGCATGATCCCACTCACTCACTCTGCTTGCCCATCTGGACCAGCCCTGCCTGCTAGAACACTCTGTGATTATGCGAGGCTCTCCATCTGGGCTGAGCAATACCATGGCCATGGGCCACTTGTGGCTTTTTTTTTTTTTTTTTTTGTGGTACGCGGGCCCCTCACTGTTGTGGCCTCTCCCGTTGCGGAGCACAGGCTCCAGACGCACTGGCTCAGCGGTCGTGGCTCACGGGCCTAGCCGCTCCGCGGCACGTGGGATCTTCCCGGACCGGGGCACGAACCCGTGTCCCCTGCATCAGCAGGCAGACTCTGCGCCATCAGGGAAGCCCCACTTCTGGCTTTTGAGCACTTGGATGTGTCCAGTGCGCCGAAGAAACTGAATTTTGGATCTTACTTAATTTTAACTAATTTAAATGGAAAGACACACACGTGGCTAGTGGCTGCCGTATTGGACAGCACAACCTGATACAGTGGACTGAGCCCTCCCAGCAGCCCTGGTGCCCAGAACAGGGCCTGACACCAGACTCGTACGCTTATTCGATGTGTGAAGAGATGAAGGTTGACCCTAAGTGCATCCCTCTGACTTCCACAAACCTTCTCCACATCAGGCCCTGGGCCAGGCACTTGACTATATGTTACTTTGTGATAAATCTCCAGCAAGTCCATGAGGCAAGCAGGATTCCCATTCTACAGGTGAGGAAACTGAGGCTCAGAGAGGTCTGGCAAGGTGCCCAGAGCCACACAGCTGGTAAGTCACAAAGCTAGGTCTGCCCAGTGCCAGGTCTGCCCCATTTGCAGTCCAGGGCTGTTTCCAGGAAGAAATCAAATCATGAAAGTACGAAGTGTTCATCTTCCTAATGAAGAATTCTTTTTCCAAAAGGAAAGTGGTGGAACTTCAGCCAGCAGGTTATAGGAAGGAAATACAGATGGCCTCACACACAAGTGACAAGATGGAGGGCACTCACTGGGAGCATGAGCTCCAGAAGTTTGATAACCCAGCTGGCTGGCAAGGCTGAGGGAAGACGGGGCCCTGTCATCACTAGGGAGGATGTGAACTGGTACAGCTCCACTGCACGGCACGCTGGCAGTCCTGCAAAATCACAGCCCCTTTCCCCCGTGGAAGGGCAATCGCCATTCTGAACCCACAGATACACCTGCACATACCTGGTCTGTAAATAGTAAAAGGTGGGAAATATCATCCACCTCTACCATGCAGCAGTTAAAAACAATGAGGACGCTCGCTGTCTGCGGGCTGAATGCAAAAGTTCTCGAAGAGGCTTTATACAAAAAAAAAAAAAAAAAAAAAAGGCAGGTAGCAGATCTGTGGGTTCAGCATTGACCCTCCACCCAAGAATCCCCAGGGGAGCTTTTAAAACTGACAAAGGCAGGCCCCACCCCAGAGACTTCAGCCAAATTGGTCTGGGGGGAAGCCCCTGCACTGCTGTCTTTTAGGACTTACCCATAGGCAACCAAAGTTTCAACCACTCTTAGAGAACGCTCTCTTTTATGGAAAAGGGAAGGAAAAACAAGACTTACGTATTCACATTTGCTTGTATTTTCGGAAAGAAACTCTAAACGAATTTGGGCAGAAAAGAATATGATTACGGGATGAGGAGGAAACGGGAGGGATGGAGAATGAGAGGTCTGGGGGAATTTTTACTTTATAAGTATTTTTGGAGCCATGTGAAAATATTCTCTCTTGAAATGAAAATAAATCATTTGATGAAATGAAATACTATAATTGGGCCTGGGACAAAGTTCTGATAAATGTTAAGTGAAAAAGAAAGAAAGAGTGAGAACGAAGGGAAGAGAGGAGAGGAGGGAGGGAGGGAGGAATAACTTTAATTGCAATCACACCCCATGTGGGGCACATGAGCAGAACTGGCTGTCGATCAAGAAATCCTCACCCAAGGAAGCAGAGATGCACCTCAAGATGCTCAATGAAGCCCTAGAACTCACATCAACCCAAACGTCCATCCACAAAAGTCTGGATAAAAAAAGCTTGGGCTCAGTCCCATAATGAAATACTTTGCAACCATTAAAAATAATAAGGTGATTATATATGCACTTTATTTTCCTGTTAAAGTTTTAAAGCAAGTTATCTGGGTGTATATCTGAAAAAAAAATTAACTCAGAAAGATCCATGCACCCCAATGATCACAGCAGCATTATTTATAATTGCCAAGGTATGGAATGTAAATGTCCATCACAGGTCAATGGGTAAAGAAGATGTGGTGTGCGTGTGTGTACCACACACACGCTGGAGTATTACCTGGCCACTAAAAAGAACGAAAGCTTGCCATTTGCAGCGGCATGAATGGATTTGGAGGGCATTATGCTAAGTGAAATAAGTCAGAGAGAGAAAGACACATACTGTATGGTATCATATGGGGAATCTAAAAAATACAACAAACTAGTGAATGTAATAAAAAAGAAGGAGACTCACAGACATAGAGAACAAACTAATGGTTACCAGTGGGGCATGGCGGGAAGGGGCAACACAAGCATGAGGCGGCGGGGAGGTACAAACCATTGGGTGTCAATAGGCTCAGGGATGTACCGTATAACACGGGGAATACAGCCAATATTTTGTAATAACTGTAAATGGAAAGTCATCTTTAAAAATTTTACAAAACATTTTTTAAAAAGTTTAAATACACGACAGAGAAAACAAAGCACGTGGTGAAACTTTCTGAAGAATGCTGCCATGTTTCCACAGAAAAGTATGCATTTACCTATCTGTGTCTGGGCCAGGGTGCCCCAGCCTCAGATCTACATACATTTGGGGCTCCATGATTCTCTGTGTTGGGGGCTGCGCTGTGGAGTACCCCTGGTCTCCACCCAGTAGATGCCAGGAGCAAACTCTTCCCTGGTTACGCCAACAAAAAACATCTCAAACTTTGCCAAATGCACCTGGCAGCAAAGCTGCCCATGGCCAAGAACCACCAACAGGTCTGGAGGGGACGGTCCCAGTGCACCAGAGGGTCCTCGTGTGGGGGAGCTTTCCATCCTAAACCATATGTTTCAATAATATTTTAAATTGCGCCCAAACATTCACTACTTTTGCAATAAGAAAAATACAACAATTATAAATCAATACGTATGCGATGGGTAAGCCACTCTGGAGTGCAGGCAAGTCTCCAAGAAGATCAAAAACTGTAACAGTGGCTGCATCTGGGGGACGGGAAAGGAAAGGGGTCCCGGGGGACATTTTTATATACATGTTATACACTCTTGTAAGGTTTGAATTTTCAACAACCAACATTTTTTACTTCTGTTTTGCTCTTATTTATTTTTTAAAGGTCCAGAACCAAAGATCTTTGGGCAGGAGAGAAGAGAAACGGGGAGCTGTTCCAAAGCTTCCCAGTCCCCTTTGTGAGAAAACAGATCCCCTGACAATGAGCGCTCCTGGGGCCTCGGCACCCTGGGCGGGCGTCCAAGGCCGGGCTGGGGTGGCCCCTCCACGAGGCCCCGAGTCTCCTGCTGCCGGCGGGCCCCTCAGCCAGGTGCTGGCACACAGATGCAGTGTCACGTTTCCATGGCCTCCTCCCTCTCTCGCTTCCCCATAACAACAGCCTGGAGCTGGGGGGTGGGGGGTGGGCGGGGGGTAGGTGAAACCCTTCCTGGAGGCGCATCTGCGGAGCCCGCTGCCTGCCGGACCCATGCTGGGCACTTTACCTCCTCTCTGCCTGGTAGCAGTGCCTCAAGGAAGGAATCCCCGTTAACTCCTAACTCCAGAGAGGGGGAAACTGAGGCTCGGGGAGGCCAAGTGCCTGCTCTGCACACAGCTGAGCCGGTGAGCGGCAGAGCAGAGATTCCAACACAAGCCTGAATATGGTCATCGGAAGACACGTGGGTTCAAAGTCTGCTTCCACCACTTGCATGCCCTGAACCTTAGGTGAATTCTCCTATCACTTAATTTCCACAACATCCCTTTCTAGGTTGGCTGGGGGGTGACAGGAAGGGCCCCGTAGTCAGTTACCACACTGGCCCCAGGGCATGCCATTTTTTTCCCCACCTCTGAACCTTTGCCCATGCTGTGCTCCTACCAAGAATGCCCTCACCTCCTCTAATCAGTCCATCCGAATTCATAGCCATCTCTCAAGGGTGGGCTCAGGCCAGGGCCCCCTCCGGGATGTCTCCCTGGGCCTCTTCTCCAGCGCCTCACTCTGCACCACATCCTTTTCTGGCCGTCAATCACCGTGTCCCACCTCCACACAGAGATCAAAAGCTTCCTGAGGGCTGACTCCATGCCTCAGATTTCTTCCCCACCTTCATGATCTCTCATTCCACTGAAAGCTCGGGTATCGGGCCAGACCTAGGTGCAAACACTGGCTATGCCACTTGGTGCTTTGTGACTTGGGATAAGTTACTGAACCTCTCTGAGCCTCAGTTTTTTCCATCTGAACAAGGTGATCATACCTGCAGCAGACATTGTGGGTGCCCTACCCACCACTCAAGTACACGCCAATGCTGCGTGAGGATTTTCCTCTCCACCACGGAGCACGGCCCCAGCCAGGTCAGAGGAGTCTGAACGGTGAAAGCCCCAGACACAGCCTCAGGCAAGGACAGAGGGGAACTAGGAAACAAATACTCCAGGTCCCCTCCCCCTTGGGCAGGACCGCCCAGAGGTGAGCTGTGCTGCTCCCCAGGGGTCTCCAGTGAGAACGAGCCTCAGGTGCCCACACCTTCATCACCTGCTTCCCTTCCCTGACTCACTTCTCCTCCCCACACCGGCTCCTCAGGGGGTCACCTCCTAAAACAACTTGCAGGGGGCTGCTTCTATAGGAACACAAACCACGACAATCCCTCTCGTGTGGACTGTCCCGAGGCTCATGTGAGCTCGCTCATTCAACAAACACTTCTTGAATGTTCACGAAACATCAAGCAGGATGCTGGATGCTGGGGATACAATGATGAACGTGATGCAGCATCCTGGAATACAGCAGGTGCTCAATAAATGACACCTATTGTGATCATTCTAGCCCAGAGGTTTAAAACTGGTAGCCCACAGGCTGTATAGTGCCAGCAGACAAGTTCTGTTTGGACTAAGCAGCATTTTTTTAGTACTCTGTCCTCATTTCATAATGGGGGGAGGGGATTACGGACAAAAATCTGGATCTTTCCGGTTCTCTTGATAAATCAGATCTGCCATCTCAATGCCACCTTCCTCACTTGTCAAGAACCAGCTGGGGCTGCGCAGCGGTTGCCCCCTTCCGATAAGGCGTGGGCTCTCCATTTGCCACAAGCCCCACCACTCCCTAGTGTATCACACCCAGCCTGACTCCACTCATTTCCATACTCACCTGGCCTACCCACGTGGGTTCTGAGTTTGAGACCCCTGGCCTGCATGTTTAACAACGTTTGACAAAACTGCAACATGGTTTGTACTCACCTTTTGACTGTCTCGATTCCCCGACTCCTGCTGACAGAGCCCCGTCTTGATGTCTTTGGCCTCTGAACTCTCCCTAGGGAGGCTGGGCCTCCCTTTGGGCTGCTCTTGCCTCCTCTCTCTGGCTTCCTGCATGATGAACAGGCCCTCTCGGATTTTGAGAGGGGGGCCTTTCTCCGAGTGGGCCCTCTTGACATCCAGCAGTGACCTTCCACAGTCCCATGGGTGGTTGCCCCATTGGGTCACACTGCCCTCCTCTCCCCTCCCGAGGGATTTCCTTGGGAGCCCTTTCTTCTGGTCAGTGGGGGAGGACCTGGGTGGCACGGTGGCCCCGCTGCCCAGATCCTCCCAGGAGGTGGTGGGCTTTGACTCAGCCGGGGAATGCGGGCACTTTGCACTGTGATGTTTACTGATGAAGGCCTTTTTCTCAACCTCGGTGACCCCCGAGCCTTTTTTCCTGGGACCTGCAGGGCCAGAAGAGGCCCCTGGATATTTCTCAGGAGGAGCTGAGTGCGGCAGAGCCCACAGAGGAGGGCTGACCTTGGTGTTCGTGGCTGCCTCCAGGGTCTCTGCCAGTTGCTTGCCCGAGCCGGGGGTAGGACTGGGGTTTGTTTCGGCAAAACTGGCTTGTTTCCGGGGCCCCTCAATTTCAGGGCCCTCCTTCAGGCTCCTCCGTCTCCGATCCACCTCGCCTTGCTGGCCAGGCCTCTCGGGATTCGAGCCTCTGGGCTCTGTGGGCGGTCCCCCCACCAGCTCCTGAGCCTCCCTGGGGCCCGCGGCCGGCTGTCTCTGGTACTCGGCCATCAGGGCGTCAATGTCGAGGACACTGGACCTGTAACCATCCTTGATTTTACCTGGGAACGTCTCGCTGACCACCTCCGTCTTCCTTCTGAGCAGGAGATGGGTGGCTTTCGGGTGACTTTTGAGAGCCGGAGGTGTTTTGGGAGCACCACGGGGGGACGTCTTGTTCCCACGGTCCTTCCAGTCGCTGTGAAAACCAACGCTGTCTTCCGGTCCCCGACGAACCCATAAAGCATCGTCATCGGAGATTCTCTCGCTGGGAGGACCCAGAATCCTCTCCCCAAGAGACGCTGGCCTCGGAGTCTTTGGAAAGCTTGCGTGGTCATGCTCTCTGCCTGGAGCCTGGTTTTTACTGCCCATGGTCTCCAGCAGCTCTTCATGGTTCAGAGAAACCAAGGTAGATGTTAAAAGATGAGGCGATGGAGGTGGGGCTATTTTTCTAGAATGTTCCATCAAGTTTTCGGACCTGGGCTTAACAATGCTCTTTGCTTTTTGAGTGTCGGGAATCTGATACGTCACTGCAAAAAAGGTCGCCTTGGGTTCCACAAATGACCCTTGCTTTGCTGCTGAAAGAACCTGTGACACACCCGGGTTCCCCTGCTGGGGCTCCTCCCAACCGTGGGCTAGTTGGAGTTTTCCTAAGGCACCTGCGGTGTGGGTCAAATGACCCGTCCGTCTCTGCTCTGCCTTGGAAGAGTGCTCTGGGGCCAGTAAGCTGAATTCATCGAACTTCGCGTCATGGGGTAACGTCCGCCGCCTCCACCTCTCCATCCTCTGGTCGCTGGGGCTCACCTTCCGCATCCTGGCTTCGGGCTCCGGCACCCGGGCCGGCCTCGCTCCACCCTGGCTGCCAGCCACGGCGAGGGGCCCCTTCTGCAGTAGCACGTCTGCCTGTGGCCGGGCTCGGAAGTCAGAGGCCTCGCCCTTAGCCCTGGAAGGAGGCTCCAGAGGGCCCCCCTGGGGGGCACCCCTTTCCCCTGGCTTTCTTCCGGCCCCTTCGATCCCCTGGTGCTGGGCCTCCTGGATGGCAGCCTGGATGGTCCTCGCAGAGGTGGCCTCGGGGCTTGGTTCCGAGCCTCTCTCTTCACTGACCCCCACAGCGGCTTTCTGCCAGTTGATAGTCACCCCACCTGTCCATCTGGGTGACAGACAATTGCCTCCAGACGTGTCCTTTAGCTCTCGGTGGAACTCAGGCTTTGGCCCGCTGACCTCACGCGTCCCTCGAGCTTCCCAGATCAGACTGGCCCTTTGGACGGACCCCACCTGGCCTTCCAGCCTGCGCTCGGGGTCAGCAGGGGTCACGGCAGGGGCCACCTCCTGGGACAGTGAGAGCCGAGACTGGCTGCTCCGGAGCGTCACAGCCTTCTCCTCGGGCGCCGTGGGGATGGCCTCGCTGTGCGCACGCTCCCCGACCGCGTGCACGATGTCATACCTGGGCTCGACCCTCTCGGATGCGGGAGGGCTTTCCAAGAGCTTGAGGCAGGGGTTATTACTGCACTTGTCGCCCACAGGGTATCTTCCCAGGACGGAAGACGTATGATGCTGTTTGGGCTCACCGTTGGAGAAGGCGGTCCGCCCAGATTTCTTTGGGTCGGGATTTTCCAACCACTCTTTCTTCAGGTATGTGGTTTGCGGGAAAGAGCTTCTCGACCCAAGGAACCTGGATCTGAGCTCCAAGACATCGGCCGTGTCCCTGGGGGTCATGGCTGCGGGACAGTGTCCTGATAGGTCAGCCACGGTGTGCTTCTCCACGTGATGTTCGAACACTGTGGCCCACACGGTCTGGAAGCTTCTGTCATCATCCGGGGTGCTGGCGGAAGGGCTCAGAGGCCCCACCACACTTTCACTCCAACCGCTGCCAGGGACTTGGTCAGAACTGTCTTTCCACTCTGTCTGCCTGGATTTCTCCCGGGGCGTCGCAGGCTTCCAGGGGCTTCTTGGGACAGATGCTCCGTCCACACCATGCCCTTCCTTCTGCTGTGGAAAAAAAAAAAAAAATCCAATTTAAGTTAAAGGGTTTGAAATGGAGGGAATTCCCTGGTGGTTCAGTGGTTAGGATTCCAGCCTTCCATTGCCAGGGCCCCGGGTTCGATCCCTCGTCAGAGAACTAAGATCCCACAAGTCGCGCAGTGCAGCCAAAAAAAAACGTCGGGGGGCAGTTTGAAATGGAAAGAAAGAGATGAGGTGATTGAAATAGCTGCTTTTATTGATTGATTGATTGATTGATTGATTGATGTATTTATTTTTGGTTGCGTTGGGTCTTCCTTGTCGCGTGCAGGCTTTCTCTAGTTGCGGCGAGCGGGGGCTACTCTTCGTTGCGGTGCGCGGGCTTCTCATTTTGGTGGCTTCTCTTGTTGCAGAGCACGGGCTCTAGGTGCGTGGGCTTCAGCAGTTGTGGCACATGGGTTCAGTAGTTGTGACTCGCGGGCTCTAGAGCGCAGGCTCAGTGGTTGTGGTGCACGGGCTTAGTTGCTCCGCGGCATGTGGGATCTTCCCTGACCAGGGCTCGAACCCATGTTCCCTGCATTGTCAGGTGGATTCTTAACCACTGCGCCACCAGGGAAGCCCTGAAATAGCTGCTTTTAAAATCACAGCAGTGAGACACCATAAAATCTTACAGACTGAACATAGCCAGTGTGGGTGAGGATGTGGTGAAACGGCCACTCTCAGACACGGCCACTCTCAGACACTGTTGGTGAGAAGATAAATGGGCATGATTCTTGGGCAACTCAGTATATCTCTCATGATTTTAGGACACTCATTTCCTTTTATCTGGCCGATTTCCTCCCAGGATTCTTGCTTTGCTCACGTGCACTAGTCTATGTGAACAAGAAAGTTCATACAGCACTGTTTGTGAAACGAAAGAACACAGAAACAACCTAAATGCCCATCTGAAGGGCACTGGCTAAATAAATTCTGAAATATTCAAACAATTGAATACCACACAGGCACTTGGATCCACAGAAGTGGGGGCAGGTCCCAATGTCCTAACGTCTAAGAACACACAAAATGTCGTGCTGGTGGAAGAAAAGCAGGATGAGGAACTATATATTTATAATAAATTACCATTTTAAAAAACTACATGTGTACATGTGTATAAAGATGTACGTGAGTACATAAACAGTGGAGAAAAGATAACAATCAAACTGGGAGTGAAGAGCTTCCCTGGTGGTGCAGTGGTGAGGAATCCGCCTGCCAATGCAGGGGACATGGGTTCAAGCCCTGGTCAGGGAAGATCCCACATGCCGTGGAGCAACTAAGCCCGTGTGCCACAACTACTGAGCCTGCGCTCTAGAGCCCGTGAGCCACAACTACTGAGCCCACGAGCCACAACTACTGAACCCACGTGCCACAACTACTGACGCCCGCACGCCTGGAGCCCGTGCTCTGCAACAAGAGAAGCCACCACAATGAGAGGCCTGTGCACCGCAACAAAGAGTAGCCCCCACTTGCCACAACTAGAGGAAGCCTGTGTGCAGCAACAAATAGCCAATGCAGCCAGAAATAAATAAATAAAATAAATTAATTTAAAAAAAAAACTGTGGGTGAAGGAGTGAGGGTAGGAAGAAGAAATGAGGAAGAGAACATCATCTTTTAATCCTACACATTTTAGTTCTGTTGGGTTTTTATAATATTCATGTATTAGTGCTTAGTCATATCTAAAATTTTTCTTTTCTCTTAGAAAAAGGTCTACTTCAAGAAGTTACACAAAGATTTAACCATACGACCCACCAATTCCATTCCTGAGTATATACCCAAAAGAACTGAAAACAGGTGTTCAGACAAAAACTTGTATACCAATGTCCACAGCAGCATTATTCACAATCGCCAAAAGCTGGAAACTCAAATGTCCGTCAATGGATGAATGGATAAACAGAAAGCGGTATATCCATGCAATGGAATATTATTCATCCATAAAAAAGAATGCAGTACTGATACATGCTATAACATAGATGAACCTTGAAAACATAATGCAAAGTGAAAGAAGTCAGACACAAAAGGTCACATACATGATTCCACTTATATGGAATACCCAGAATAGGCAAGTCTATAGAGACAGAAAGCAGATTCACGGTTGCCGGGGGCTGGAGGTGGGGGATGAGGAGTGACTGGATAAGGGGTTTCCATTTTGGGAAAACTAAGGGATCTTAGTTCCCTGACCAGGGATCGAACCCCCGTCCCCCGCAATGGAAGTGCGGAGTCTCAACCGCTGGACTGCCAGGGAAGTCCCTCTCTACCATTTTTAAAGAAATGACTCAGAAGATCCAAGGATAAAAACAGGGCTAACCGCCCACCCCAGGAGTGGTGGGCACTGTCATTCAGAGCCAGTTCACCTTTGTTAGGGGTTTATGATGGGAGGGGTTCAAATGGGCTTGGAACCAAGCTCTGGTGTTTAAAACTCTGTATAATTTTCTTAAAAAGTAAAACTATGTGATCCAGCCATCCCACACCTAGGTATTTATCCAAGAGAAAACAAAATAGATGTCCCTACAGAGCCTTGCCCACAGATGTTCACAGAAGCTTTATTTGCAATGGCCCCAAACTGGAAACAACCCAAATGCCCATCAAGGGCTGAATGGACAAGCCAACTGTGGGCTACCCATACAACGGAGTACTACTCGGCAATAAAAAGGATGGGCTATTGACACACATGATGAAGCTCAAAATAATGATTCTGAGTGAAAGAAGCCGGACCGAAAAAAGAGCACTGGTTGCATTTATATAACAATCTAGAAGATGCGAATGAATTAACAGTAACTGAAAGCAGATGAGTGGTTGCTCTGGGGGGTCACAGAGAAGAAACTTGCATGTGCTGGAAATGCCCACTGTCTTTATTGTGATGAAAGTTTCAACAGGTGTACAAAGATGTCAAAGCTCACCTGCTTATATGCTTTAAACATGTCCAGTTTACTGTATGTCAATTATACCTCAGTGAAGCTGTTTAACAAAAACTGAAACTGCAGAAAGCATCAACCGCAAACCCGTTATACCTAGCAGTTATTTTATGAGCTTTTTAAATTAAACAGACTAAATGGGGACTTCCCTGGTGGTCCACTGGGTAAGACTCCATGCTCCCAATGCAGGGGACCCAGGTTCGATCCCTGGTCAGGGAACTAGATCCCGCACGCATGCTGCAACTAAGAGTCTGCACGCTGCAACGAAGATGCCGTGTGCCACAGCTAATCCAGCACAGGCAAAATAAATACATATTTAAGAAAACAGACTAAATGAAAATATGTTTTAAGCAATTTAATTGATGGTAACTCTCCTTTTTCTTCGTCTAGGTGACACATCAGGGTGGGGAAAGAAGCAGGGACCATAATGGGGGAAAATTGAGGGGGGTTTCTATTAACATTTTTACATCTTCATTAATTTCTTAATAAAGCAGACATTCTTACACAGGAAAGCCATGTCCCTCCTCCCATTTGCACAGACAAAAAGAAATGCCTGACGATTATATTTGCAACGGGGAATCACACAGCCCATCATACCGGAAGGGACTTTAAAAGTCCCAACATTAAAGGAAAAAAATGTCTTAACAGTTCATGAGAGGTTTCTGATTCTTTCCTGGGCCCTGGAGATCATAAAAGCCCTTTTTCCAATAAGTACAACTACCTGCTGGGGAAAAGGACGCGCCAAGCGGCTCCTTACCTTTTCCCTGGGTTCTCTAGGCGGCTCACTGCTCGGCTCAGAACACTTCTCACATGGGACTTCGTTGCCTGAAGCTGCACTTGAAAACCTGGCACAGAGATCCAAGTTACTTGTACAGGGACTGGCAGCTGTGGCTCCCTCCAGCCCACACCCCGTAACTAGCTCAGGAACCCAGGGGTGAAACCAGCACTGAGATCATCAAAGCAACACTGCCCAATTTCCTCCGAGAAGGGACATGTCCTTTGCAGTTGCCAAACCCCTCCGGCCCAGTGGGGACAGCCTACCTTAAACACAGCATCATCGGGGTAGCAGGAGCCCCAGGCTTGGGTGAAGAGACCTGGGTGCTAGTCCCAGCTCTCCTGCCTCCCCACTGAGGGAGCTTGGGTCAGGCTTGCAACCTCACTCATAAAACGGGGATAATTAACACCTCCTCATCGTCTTTTGTAGGGCGGATAAGAGGCTACCCAAGGCCCTAGTAGCTACGTGAAGTCGTTTAGAGAAGAGTGAAGATGCCCCAGGAGGGATAATTAATGGTTGTAACCTCACAGTAGCAGCCCCACCGCAGACCGACCACGGGGGCAGTGGGCAGTCGGGGAATGTGTCGGGGCACGGGCCTGCCTCTGCCTCTCCGAGTGACCTGGGCCCAGTCATTATCCCTCTCTGGGCCTGTTTCCCCACTGTAAGGGGAAGAGGGAGAAAGGGGAGCTCTGGAGCTACACTTTTTCCATCTCTGAAGAGTTCTCTGGAGCGGACGCTGAAAGATTAGCTCAGGGCTGGGGGCTGCAGAGAAGAGGGAGGTGAAAGAAATCAAACTGCTTAAACTTGACCCACACGCATCAGTCCAAGGTCTGCCTCCTGGGAGGCGTGAGGCTGTGCATGAGTTGTTTCTAAGCCCAGAGCCCTGGTTTCCCCTCCTGTCAGATGGGAATAACCCGAGACACTGGGGGATGCAGAGAGGGAAGGTGCGTGAGGTCCCCGACATGGGTGCCCCTTTCTCTGTTTTCTGGGGTTTTTTAAATTTTTTTTATTATTATTATTTTGCCACGCTGTGCAGCTTGAGGGATCTCGGTTCCCAGACCAGGGATTGAACCCGGCCCATGGCAGTGAAAGTGCCAAGTCCTAACCACTGGACAGCCAGGGAATTCTCCCCTTTCTCTGTTTTCTGAATTCAGGGGTTCACGAGCCTGGCTGCACTTGAAAATCACTTGGGAAACTTTTAAAAACCACCATGACATGGGCACCTCCCCAGACCAGCTGAATCAGATTCTCTAGGGGGTGGGGTGGGGGCCAGGCATTGGTATTTTTTTTTTCCAGGTCATTCTAACTGCTGAGAGCCACTGGTCTAACTCTGGCCAAGCTGGCTGCCCGGGTTCCCAGGGCCTGAAGGGCAGTCTGCCCAGAGCTCCCCTTGGAAGCTCCATCCCTGACAAAGTATGTCAGCGGCAGGCATGTCATTAACAAGCTGGCAGAAACCCCTGGCGGCATCCCTCTGTCCTGGCCGAGAAGCCACTTGTGGAAAAACGAAGGAGCAAGAGATGTCAGAGGCCAGGCCAAGCTTAGAAAATCATCAATAACCATTAGGATTAATCGTATCATTTGGAGCTACAGCGTGTTGCGGGCTCCCTTGGGTGGAGTGACTCTCAGCGTTATCTCTCTGAGTCTTTGCCTTAAGCCTTAAAGGCAGGTCTTAGCATCATTTCCGTTTTGGAGATGAAGAGACTGAGGCTCAAGGCGTGAAGCTACGCACCCAAGTTATCATGACCCGTCTGATTTTGTTTTTGGGGCCATCCACAGAGGTTTCGGTATATATTAGGTGTCCTCGGACTTCAGGAAAGGAAAGCTTAGCTATGGAGACAGGCTGAGCTGGAATTGCACCAGGCTCCTGACTTCCTCATGGTATTTCACCTTTCCTGTCCACATCTGTGAAATGCGCACAATATTTCCCCCTGAAAAGTGCACAGAGGGGAAGGTACAAGGAAATGTATGAGGAAACGTACGCGGGCAGCTCCCCTGTCTCTCCACACCTCAGCTTCCTCATCTGAGAAATGGGAGCTAATGCCACTTCCTCTGTGGGCTGTGGGTCAACTGAGAGGGGGCGTAAGGCGGGCAGCACGGAGCGTGGCGCCCTGCTGTTTCCTTTCCCGAGGGGTCTCTGGTAAGGGGCTGAGGACCTTGGAGGCTGGGGGAAGCCAGTGGGATGCTCCCACTTACAGTTTGGTCAAATCCGCTGACAGCGGCCGTGCCTGGATCGCCTTCTTCCTGATCTCTGGCTTTGCTTCCGAGCTCTCGGTGGCCCAGCCTTTGATCCGCTCCTGGACGCTCACGCCGGCTTTCCCCAGCTCCGGCGCAGCCGGTGGGGACTCAGCGGGGGCTGACGGGGGTGAAGACCCCAATGACAAGGCTGAGGCGCTCTCCTCACCAAAGAGGCTGACGTGCTTCTTCACGCTGCCCCTCGGGGTCCGCTCTCCCCCTGCCTGGGTTTCCCCATCAGCCGCTCTGCTCTTGACCTCAGCGATTTCTTGGCCTTTTCCAGGCCTGGGCGAAGGGGACTGGGGGGCCCTGGGTGCCTTCTCCGGCTCACCATCCAGCTTGGCTTTCTCTTCCCCAAGATTCTGGTCACTGATGGGGGTGACCCTGGCCGAGCCCCCCATGGTTCTGAGGTGGCCCATCTCTGCCTGCTTGCAGAGCAGCCTCTCCTTCCGTTCCTGGATCTTCCTGGCCACCTGCAGGAAGTCAGAATCTGGGTCGTGAAGGGGAGCCTCTGCTTTGACCAGACGCTCCCCATCTACTTTGGGGTCCAGGTCAGGCCTCTCGGGACCCCGCCACTGGGCCGTGGATCCTGCTATGGCCTCCACCTTCCTCGCCAAGGCCTCTCTACTCTCGAACCTGGCCGTGAGGTCCACGGACAGAGGCCGAGGCCTCCTCACCCACGTCTTCTCAGGAGGGGTGGGGGGCGCCTTCCCCACCACGGCTGCCCCGCCAGGGCCTGCTGGCTTCTGAGGCTGAATGGACTCGATGAAAATGGCCGACACGGGCCTTCTCTTCAGTCGAGGCCTGGGCTCCAGAGCAGGGCTACCCGCGTCCTCCACGCTGCTGGCCTTTGACAGAGGCTCCTTTAGGCCTGTCTCCTCTTGGGTGGCCGCCGGCCTGGTGACCTGAGACACGGAGGCCGGTCGGGGAAGAGTCCCCGCAGGCTTTCGGGCTGGCAAGGCGGGCTTGGTGGCCACCTCAGGCCGGGAGGCAGAAGGGGACCCCTGAGACACGCCTGCGTCGGCCTCCGGAGCCCCCCGGCCGACCCCCTTCCCCAGGGTAGGCCCGGCTTTGGTGGTTTCAAAGAGTATCATGGTGCTGGGGTTAGGCCGCAGCACCGCGGCCTTGGAGAACAGAGACGAGCTGCTCGGGCCGTCCCCGCTCCCCGCCTCCTGCCCCACCAAGCCAGGCATCTTCTCGTCCAGCCCCTCTGCCGCCACGCCCCGGGGGAGCCCCCCGGTAGGAGACGGCCTGCTCAGGCTGGGCCACGAGGAGATCACGTCCCCGGCCTTCTCCTTGGAGAAGGGCTTGGGGGTGAGTCTCGGCAGAGGGAGCAAGCGGACTGGGCTCCTGAGGGGGCTTTTCCCTTCCAAGAGCAGCGCTGAGGGGGCCCCGGAGGCGCTGCCAGCCTGGCGGAAGTAGGTCCGAGTCAGAGCTTCCTCCTTGGAGAGCTCGCCCAGGCCTGGCACTCCTGTCAGAGAACTTATGGAGCCGACCTCCACCCGCGTCACCATGGTTACGGCTGTGGATCCATGGGGAAGACGAACATCAGAAACAGAGAGGCAACCACTAAAAAAAATAGTAAATTTAAGATTCAGTCAGTGTCTGGGTTGAAGCAGAGGGATTTGGGGGATGGGGATCAAGAGACCAGAGTCCCAGGTCTGGACGACAGCTCTCCATTGACCACCGGGCCAGCCTGGGCCAGTGCCTTCACCTCTCGGCTGTGGGCAAAGGGCAGTGGACTAAATGGCCTGACTCTGAAGTTCATTCCGGCTCAAAGGACACAGAAAAGGTGCCAACACTCTCCTGGACTTTCCTGACTCAGCTAATCTCAAGGCCAGCTTTCAGGGTGAAAAGTGATGATCTCTGCTGTACAGGTATGGAAACCAGCTCAGAGAGGCCAAGTAACCGATCTGAGGTCACTCAGAGAGTAAAGAGGCAAAGCTGGGATCCAAACCCAGGTCAGACTCCAAATTCACACCACACGCTCCCAGCATAAACCCTGATGAGAGTCCTGTCACCCCGCAGTACTTTCCCGTTTCAGAGCCCGGCCACATCAGGCTGGTCCTGACCCTCATCACAGCCAAGCACAGAGAGGGTAGGTGACAAGCCCCACCTCACACAGCTAGCCAATGGTCACAGAGTTGGTCACTGGCCTTGGCACTCTAACCGTCCAGACAGTCCCTTATCTCTCCCCTCCCCAGTCCTTCCAGAAGCCTTAAGAGAAAGCCACCCTCATTTCCCACTCCACCTGCTGCTGTGATTGTCTGCCTCTGGGCTCTTTTCGGTTGGACGCCTATTTTACGCTGGCTGCCTTCACAGTCTCAGTAAGAAGAGTATCAGCTAATGACGAGAGTTTACCACGAGTGAGGCCTCAGGTAAGCCCAGTGCTTCCTCAAATCACACCCTCTTTAGAACCCTAAGAGGCGGGTATGTGATTGCCAGCCCCAGTTTTGCAGCAGCGCAGGCACAAGCCCCTTGTTCATCCAGTCATGAGCGCTGCTCTCTCAAGGCAGCAGCCCTCCTCGCTCATCCATCCTCCAATGACCCCGAGAAGCAGGGATTATCCTTATCTCCCTGATAAAGATGAAGGGAAAGGGCTCAGAGAGGTGGCCCGACTTGCCAACCGTCACACAGCTGAAACGTGATCTCAAGTCCTGGACCCATTCAACTCTGCCTTTTTAACAATTATGTCCTCTTCCTTTCTGGTCTTAAAAAGTGCCAGACAAGCTGCTGTTCTTGATTCGTCCCCCACCCTAACCCCACCTTCACTCCAGTGCTCTCTTTCCCTACAAAATTGTCCCCAGCCTGCCCGCGTCTAGATGGGCTAAAAGTAGAAGGCATTTTAGTCCAACGCAAGCCTCCACTTCCCTTCCTGGGGCCCTACAATGCTGCCCCCGGCTCTGACTCACTCAGCAGCCTGCAGGAAAGAAAGGCAGACAGATTTTGATATTTTCTCTTCCTTACACACTTGATGGTGCTAAGAAGATTCCTTCTCCCCAAGGCGGAGAACACTGTCTAGACGGGGTTAGAGGCAGAAGAGAGGCACAGAAATGGAGAATGGGAAAATCGGAGACTTGGGAGGAACCCGTCTGCAAAGACTCGGGGTGGAGTTCCTAAGGTGCACAGGGTCCTGCCCCAAATCAGGACTGCTCATCGTTAGAGCCAGCTCCCGTGACCTCTGGGACACAGACGTAGCCCGGACAGAGACACAGGACAAGAACAGGATTCAAAGGACAGAGAGGAAACTCCCTAGCAGAACCCACAGGAGCCCTGCCCACCCCCGGACACTCCAGCCCCACTTACCCGAGCTGGCAGGTCCTGGCTGGGGACGTGTGACTGCCAGAGAAAGCCAGCGGTATCGTGTCTCATCTCCAACGGGGCTGTCCGCACACTCCCATGGCAGGAGCCGGCAGGGGAGGGGAGGCTCGTCCCAGCAGGCTGAGTTTCAAGCAGGTCTGGGGAGACACAGGGCGAGAGCCTCAGTTCCGGGGTTCTGGCAATATGTGCACAGACGGCGCAAAGGCTTTCGAGCTCCAACTGCGTCTGCTGGTGTCTCCGCCAGCTTGTAAAACTCACGCTCCTAGCAGCTTTTCAGTATTGTCGCCTTATCTATACACGTGGGCATCAAGGGTGCCGAGTACAAACCGCAGGCGCTCCATAAAGATCTCCCCCGTTCCTCTGATACATGTTTACTGAGCACCTACCACGTTCACAAGGATGAATAAGAAATACCCCCTGCATCCAGGGACCTCAGAGTCTTGTGTGAGAAACACACACACGCATACACACACACAAGCGATTACAACACTGGGCAATAAACATCATGGTTTATAAAGGGGGACATGGGAGCACAGGAAAAGGAGGATTACCTGCCTAAAATTGGGAGTGGTGGTCCCGGAAGACTCCCTCGGTTTAGAGGAGGGAACTCCGGAAGACTCAAAGAGCTGGCTAATTTGGGAGCTATTTCCCCTGGTTCTCCTGCTCAGCAGTATTTGTACATTGCATCTCTTGGAGGTCCTCACATGCCTCCTCAGGGCCTTTGCATGTGCTGTGCCTGTTCTCTGAGATATCCCTGTCACTACACACAGACGCAGGCCCTCCCCTAAGATTGCGGTCCAGACACAGCTGCCCCCCTCCAACCTAGTATAATCTCCCTCTTACGTGTCCAGAGAGACCCACAGACACTCAGCCAGACTCCTCAGAGCTACACAGCTACATTTAATAGTTCAAGATCCTTCATTTCACATCAATGGGAAGCCCCCAGGAGTCACCCTGAATCCCCAAGAGCTAGCACAGTGGCCTGGCAGATAAGAGCACTGAGCACATAATTATTGAGTGAATAAAGAAATGAATGAAGAACTATTCTCCTGGCCCTGCTCCCCACCCTTCTAAGATTCTAAATAAGGGCCAGAGTCCTGAGTTTCATGACACTAAGCAGTCTTGGTCACAAGGTGAACGAGTTCCTCTGGCTCTGGCAAGTTCTGGTGTGGCCACAGGTCAACTGCTACTGAATGACAGAACCAAGGAGCTACGAAGAGCCCAGCTGGGAGCTCAACCTGCTGACCCTGCCCAGAGGCCCCACCAGTTTCACCTGATGCACTGCCTGGGACAGGCCGTCGTCAGACACCTGCTGTGACCACATTAACCCCGGACTGTCACACCGGCTCATCTGCCCAAAGGTGGAATGAACGAATGCTTCTCTATACAGCTTTTCCTGGGAAGAACCACCAAGAGCGCTGTTGCTGCATCAGGGTTGATGGCTCACAAATGCTGCCCCCACTTTGGGATCTCTGAACCCATCTCAGTAGCCAGATTGCAGGGAAGGAAAAAGGGGAAACAAGAGAAAGGCTCTTGGTCCGCACCCCTCTTAACCAGAACGGTGTCTCTGTTATCTGTAATCTCCTTTCTATCTTGGGCTCCCTCTCAAGTTTCCATTTGAAATGCCAGGCAGATGCCTGGTCTATAAATATGGTTGCATGAACGAATCAATGAACGAATCAATCAATCAATGAACAAAGGGGGAAAAAAAAGAGTTTTTAAACCACCATAGTGGATGGCTAAATAATATTTTGAACTCTTTCCCAAACCTAGAAACCCACGATTCTCAGGTTTTCCTTTAACCTGTTGTAAAATACAAGGAAACCAACTGAAATGTTCGCTTTAAAAGCTTGCTTTAAATGCATCACATATGTTATGCTTAATTTAAGAGATGTTAGTCTCTTCCAAAACATTTCAGAAGCCCACTCACACAGAGGACAGATGCTGTTTATTCCTGGGGTGGCCTCGCTCACTCTTTTTAAATATATTAGCACGATGGCCAGAGCCAGGTAAACAAGAGCTCCCTGGAGAAAGCAGGGACACCAGGTATGAGCTGTGTCTGGTTTTATCTACAAATAACCGTGAAGGTCGGCATGGGGGGACAGATGGGGAGCCAGGCTGATCTGGGAGGTCAGGAGGCTGCAGTGGACCAGGACACGGAGGATGCGGGGCAGCAGTGGGGGTAGTGGTGGGTGTACCTCTGCGGTTGCTGAACCTGCCAGGTCCACAGGCTCGATCTCCCCCATTTCCTGCGATTTCATGGAGAGAAAACCAGGTTCCTGAGGGTTGAGTCACCGAACCGATCGTCGCTGAAATTAGACAGGCGTCGTTCACGAGCATTCATTCCTCCCATCCCTCTGACCTTCCCTCTACAAGCCAGGCTCTGTGCTGGGTGCTGCGGGTGCACCGTGGAGCGCACAGGCTCCCAGGGAATCCGAGAGAACCTCACAGGGACGAGGCAGGAGAAGCCCTTCCATTCAGAACCCAACCATTTTGTAGCTTCTCTCTCAGATTCAGAGGCGTTGATTCATTTGAACAGCTGTTGCCAACCTTTCATAATGACACCCCTAAATCCGATCTGGGAGCTCACAGTCATTCACTCAGCCATCTCTGGGTGCCGCTTCCTGGGAATGCCACAATCTGGTGAGGGCCGTGAGCCAGTCCTGCCACCTTCCAGCGTCTTCCGGAATGTGACCTGGGCTCCCAAATCTGCGGATCCATCCTGTGTGGTGCCCCGTGTGAGGGGCCAAGTGCGTGTCCAGGTCTCCCCAGGAAAGCAGGGCTGTGTGGTGCCCCGTGTGAAGGGCAAGTGTGTGTCCAGGTCTCCCCAGGAAAGCAGGGCTGCGGTAAATGCACGGGCGTTGTCCGTCCACAGGCCCCAGAGGGAGGGGGACCAATGCCTAATATCGATGGAGTGTATGCATCCTCTCCTCTCCGTCCCCATGGCTGTGGCCCCAGCTCATTCATTCATTCATTCATTCCAATACACAGTTACTGAACACCTACCATGTACCAGGCTCTGGGGACACAACAGTGAACAAAACATACAGAAAGCCCTGTTCCCATGGAGCTGACAATCATGAACATAGGAAAAGACAATAAACGAAATAAATAAGCAAGAGGCATAGAATGTTGTTAGGTAAGTAACTTTCTCTGCTGGTGTCTCCTCCAATCTGTTCTAGCAGCAGCCAGAGTGATTCTCTGATACGCAGGGGCCACCATGTCACTCCCCACCTCCCCACTGCCCTCTGAATGAAGATCAAACTCCTTCCCTGGGGCCTGGCAGGATCTGGATCCTCTTCATCTCTCCAGCTTCAGTCTCATGATTGACACCTCCCCCTCCATCCATCTGTCTGTCTCTCACACTCACTCACATACTTACTGCAGCACATGAACCTCAGACAGGTCACAAGACACATCATGCTTTTCCTCACCTTCCCGCCTCTACACTGCCATTTCCTACTGCCTGGTTAATCTCAGCTCCAAGCAGCCGCCTCCTCCAGGAAGCCTTCCCTGATGCCCCAGGGTGGGTTCAGGTGCCTCTTCTCTGCTCTGGTATCTAACTCCCAGAGCTTCTCCCTAGTCCAGCACTGATCCCACATGTGGTGACTGCCTCTAGAGTGGGGGGAGCTCCAGGTCAGGAGGGTCCTGGGTCTGGTTCGCAGCTGTACCTCCAGGGTCTGATGCTGCACCGGACATAAAGTCAGTGTGCAAAAACTACCTCAAGGGAGAGCATCCCTGAAAGAAGAAAATAATAGTATCCAATGCAGGCGTGGGTGTGGGAAAACTGACATGCTCATCTGCTCCCAGGGACAATGTAAGTTACAAAAGCAATTTGGCAATATTCACTTTCCACTAATGTTACTGGAGACCCCATCAAGACTCAGGGACCACGCTAAGTGACTGCACCTTCTGCCTTCTCCCATGTAATATTCTCAACAATACTGTGCTTTTCAGTTTATTACCACCATTCTACAGATGAGGGAAATGAGTCAGATCTCAAGCTAGTGAGGGGTAGTGTTACAGTTGAAATCTTCTATGAATCAAGTGCTTCCCCCCATATACCTCACCCCAAAAACATTCATTTATTTTTGACTCAGTAATCCCACGTCTAAAAACGTGTCCTATGGAAGGAATCTAAAGGAAGAGAAAACCATACACACAAAGATGCCCCCTGCAGTGTTGTCCATCCAAGTGCAGCAATAACGCACCCTGAACTTAGGGTGATAACTCTTATTTGAAAAAACCCAGGACTCAGAAGCCATTTGAAATGTCACAAAAGTTGCAACGTCAGCGGGTAGACCAGATCTCCAGTTCCCAGTCTGCCCACAAGTGGCACAAAAATCCCTTCACACCACATGGCCTGAGTTTGTGATCAGAAAAGATGGTTGCGGGACTTCCCTGCCTGCCAATGCAGGGGACACGGGTTCGAGCCCTGGTCCGGGAAGATCCCACATGCTGCAGAGCAACTAAGCCTGTGAGCCACAACTACTGAGCCTGCACTCTAGAGCCCGCGAGCCACAACTACTGAGCCCATGCGCCACAACTACTGAAGCCCACGTGCCTAGAGCCCGTGCTCCTCAACAAGAGAAGCCACTGCAATGAGAAGCCCACACACCGCAACGAAGAGTAGCCCCCGCATGCCGCACCTAGAGAAAGCCTGCACAGCAACGAAGACCCAGCGCAGCCAAAAGTGAAAATAAATAAATAAATTAATTTATTTTTCCAAAAGATGGCTGCCATGGCTATCATGGCAAAAACGTAGAAATAATCCACATTCTCCACAAAAGGTGAAAGTCTCTCAGCCACGTGTAAGGGGCTGTCCTGCATCTCTTGAAAGTGAGGACTGGGGACCCTGTGCAGGAAAGTGAGAAGAGCTCATGAGAATGCTGTTGGAGAGAGGGTGGCAGGTGGGTAATTTTCTGTATTCAAGGCTGTGACAACAGCAAAAATTGTTTATACAAATGGTCAAGGTCTGGAAGGGGAAAGGGACAGGTGAAAAGGAAAAGTGTCGGGGACAAGGGTGGAACTGTTATATTTTTTAATTCGTTTTCACTTTGAGATTCCTTTTTATTTCCATTAATGTTGTTTGTGCAGATTTCTTTTTAGGCCTCAATACCGAAAGCCTCCCTCTGAGCTGTGTTCTCCCCATCAATTCAAAATGTAGAGGTACCAAGGCTCCCTTCCTGCCCACTTTCAGAGCTTTCAAAAGCTGAGGATAGGGACTTCCCTGGTGGTGCAGTGGGTAAGACTCCGTGCTCCCAATGCATGGGGCCCAGTTTCGATCCCTGGTCCGGGAACTAGATCCCGCATGTGTGCCACAACTAAGGAGCCAGTGAGCCACAACTAAGGAGCCTGCAAGCTGCAACTAAGGAGCCTGCCTGCCTCACCTAAGACCCAACACAACCAAATAAATAAATAAATAAAAATTTTTTTTAAAAAAAAGCTGAGGATAAAGATAACTATCATTTATTAAGCACTAAGCGTGTGCCAGGAACTGTGCTAAGTGCCTTACGAATATGACTCATTTCGTCCCCTTAACAATACAAAGAAGCAGGTCCTGGGACTCCCCAGGCAGTCCAGTGCTTAAGACTGTGCTTCCACTGCAGGACATGAGGGTTCACTCCCTGGTTGGGGAACTAAGATCTCTCATGCTATGCAGCATGGCCAAAAAAAAAAAAGAAGCAGGTCCTATTATGAAGCCCATCTTACAGGTGAGGAAACTGAAGCTGGAGGAGTGAATGGATCTGCCGTGGGCAGCAGGAGGTATGCCGATCCACCCTCCCCTCCATAGGATTCCTTCCAAAGTCCACATGGGCTTAACTAGAACAAGTGCTTTTTTATGATGTTCAAATGTAAAGGACACTTCACACCCATTATGGTGTCTACCATCAAAAGAAACAGAGGGCTTCCCTGGTGGCGCAGTGGTTGAGAGTCCGCCTGCCGATGCAGGGGACACGGGTTCGTGCCCTGGTCCGGGAAGATCCCACATGCAGCCGAGCGGCTGGGCCCGTGAGCCATGGCCGCTGAGCCTGCGCGTCCGGAGCCTGTGCTCCGCAACGGGAGAGGCCACAACAGTGAGAGGCCCGCGTACCGCAAAAAAAAAAAAAAAAAACGAAAAATAATTCTGGAGATGGATGGTGGTGATGGTTGAGTGAATGCACTTAACGCTGCTGAACTACACACTTAAAAATAGTTACGATGATAAATTTTATGCTATGTATATTTTACCACAATAAAAAAAACCCAAGAAACTAAAGACAAATATAAAGGAAACCTAATGCTTAAGCTCTAATTACCATGTGACTCAGCTCATGGGGACCCATGTCCTTTAGGCAAATCTCCATTAAAAGCTCTCATGGTCCACACTCGGCTCTGCCCCCATCCCCGTTAGGAATGCAATGGGAAGCAAAGGAGACCCCATTCCTGATTACAATCGGGAGGTGCTCTAATGGGGCAGAAAATGAGGCTGTAAAAGCCCAAAGGAGGAGTAGTCAGGGATGCCTTCCTGGAAGAGGTGACATCTCATCTGAGACTGGTAGGAGACAGCCAAGCAGAGGAGGAGGTTGGAGCCAGGAGAGGGAACAGCATGTGCAAAGGCCCAAAGGTACGGGAGAAACACAGTCATATAGCGCAAGCCTGTTCACTTATTCTCCTTGGGGCAACGTGGGGCTACTTGGTGAAAAGTCTGAGTGGCACAACTTTCGAAAAACCACGCACTTTTGTTGAGTCAGAGTCGCATTGGAGGATACAAAACACTGGTCCGAGAGTCAGAACTGGGTGATTTTAGTCAAGGTGATCACAGATCCTGGTTTACCTGGGACAGAACGCGTTCACTCTCAAAAGTGCCCAGGTTTGAACAATAAATTATTCCATCATCCTACATTTTTTTTTTTAAACTGTGGTAGAAACCACATAACATGAAATTCATAATTTCAACCATTTCAAAGCGTGAAAGCAGTGTCATTTTGTAAATTCACGGTATTGTGCAACCATCGTCACTATCTACTTCCAAAACATTTTCACCACCCCAAAGGAAATCCCATACCCAAGAAGCAGCCACTCCCCCTTCTCCCCTTCCCCAGCCTCTGGCAACCACTACTCTGCTTTCTGTCTCTAAGGAGTTGCCATTTCTGGATATTTCAAAGAAATGGAATCACCCAATATGTCTCTCACCCTAGTTCTGGTCTCAGTTCCTCCACAAACTTGCAATGAGAGCTTGGACAAGTCCCTGCCAGATTCTGTGACTGTGGTTTGGCTCAACCCCAGGACTTATCAGGTTTGCATTATGCAACTTTTCTCTGCCCCTGGCTCATCCCCCATGAAGCCCAGCTCTCTGAGATTCTGAGACGACTGTTCTACATCCCCTGGTCCCCCACGATTCCTTCTGAACAACTGGTGCTCAATAAAGGATTGTTAAGGGACTCAATAAAATTCTCATTCAGTGCTGACGGAAGTAGTGAGAGCTAAGTTTCCTACTCAATGTGTGTGATTCTGTAGGAACTGCCTTACTTAGTACAGCCTTGACTTCTGTGTCAATCTCAAGTTGTAATGAATTAGAATTCAGGGCATCTGACCTTTCAGACTCTGGAACACAGAGGAACAGTTTGAGGGCGCTTTTTCCCAGCTGGCCCCGTACCGCAAGATATGGGCGGTACACATTCACACCCACACAAAGGGTCCTGTGGTGTATGTCAATAGAAGGAGTTTGGGAAATGCGAGCTCAACAGCGTGTAAACTATTGTCCTTCCCACAAGACTCTTCAGAGCCTCTGGTGAGCTAATTGGCATCTTAGACACGCCAAAGCATAATCCAGACTGCCTCACCCCAATACCGCTTGTCCAGGTGCAACTGCTGATTTGGAGAAAGAATGTTACAAGTGGCCTTCATGCCTTTACTTAAACATCCGCCTTTTCAACTTGCATTGGCCTGTTCCTTCCTACTGTTTGTGCTATTTCTGGGCTGGCTACAGCACTCACCAAAACCATTAAGCAAGCAGCTTTCTTGGGTTTGTTTGTTTTTCTTGGGATCAAGGATGGGCAAACTACAGTCTGTAGGCCACATCTGGCCCACTGCCTGTTCTTGTAAATAAAGTTTTATTGGAAGACAGACACACCCATTAATTTACATGTTATCGATGGCTTCTTCCAAGGCATGAAGACAGACCGGAGTGGTTGCCACAGAGGCCGTATGGCCCAGAAAGCCTAAAATATTTACTCTCTAGCCCTTTACAGAAAGAGTTTGTGACCCCTGCTCTAGACTGTAGAGAACTCAGTCCCCTGAGAGACTGGACTCCCCCAAGGATGTGACATCCCCCCTTTAAGTTATCTAAAGCTCTCACGCTTTTCTGGCGGAGACCTACGTCTTCACGAGGTCTCTTCAGGTTCTCCACATAGTAATTGCAGAAAAATTCAAAAATATAAATGAGCAAAATGTTTTTAATAATCCTATATCCCACCAGCCAGAGCCAACAGCCATTACTAGCATTCTGATGTCCATCCATCTGGCCATTTCCAATATAAGTGGGAACTTTTTGTCAAAACTAAAATGCAATCAGGTCACGCGTGCTGTTTAGGAACTTGCTTTGTTTTGTTTAATTTCAAAATACGTCATAAATACCTTTCACATCAATAGCTACACAACTCTACAGCCGTTTCTCATGCTTTGCAGTATCCCATTACATGGATATCTCATCATTATATCGAATCCATCCTCCACTATTGTATCCTTAGGTTGTTTCCAATCTCTGACTATTAAAAGCAACACTTCAATGAACACCCACGTGCAATGACTTTCCCAAGGTAAATGCTGCCTAGAAGTGGGCTGGCTGGTTCCAAGGGTGTACACTTTTTTCAGAGCTTTGGATATATGCAGAATGGACATACATCCATGTGTTTCCCTTCACACCTAAGGGAAACATGTCCCATGCTGACTTGAGTCAAAGCTTAGGAGGCCAGGGTTCTTAACCTCTGCCCTGGGGCAGACCCAGTAAAGATGAGAAATAAACCAGGGCCCCAGGGCTGACTGTGCCATCACTGGCAGCTTTACTGGGTCTCACTTATGGCCGGACCATCATCACGCACTTGACTGTAAGATTTGCAAGGGCAATTAGAACGGCTCACAGGGAGAGGTGAGTCTGGGCCCAGCCCAGAGGCTGTGTCCTGCCTGGCGTCGGAAGGGTAGGCAGGAAGAAAGCCCTGCCCCAGAAATGACGTTCACGGCAGAGGAAATTCAACCTCAGAGCTCAGTTCAACACGACACACAGATCAATGCTGGACTCAGAAAAATCTGAGTATAACATGCTCTCTCCTTAGGGAGCCCGAGAGGCGCATATTGCATTTCAGAAAAATAAATAAATAATTCCCTCCGAGCACAGATAGGTTTCTGGAGGAATTAGCTTATTTTGGCCCAAGAGCTGCCTTATGTTCAAACTCAAACCCTGGGAAGGTCTGATCATGTGTTCCCCAGCTCCAAAATAAATGTCTCCCACTGTCCATTGCCTTGGACAAGGTATTCAAGACCCCCCCCCCCACCAACCCACCCACAGGCCAAAACTAACCAACATGATCTGTACTACAGGCCCTGCCTCCACTCCCAGATTCCCAAAGGTACCCCACGACCTGAGTATCTTTTTCACTTATTTCTTCTCCATGGAGAGCCCTTTACCCACAGCACAATTTCCATTTGCCCAAATCCCACTCATGCTTTTACAGCAGACTAAGGGACACCTCTTCCAGGAAGCCTGCGCTGACTTCCTAAGCCAAAGTGTCTTCCAACCTTCTTTGGCTATTTACCTGATCATCATGCCTTGTATCAGAGATAAGCCTGACAGTCTCCCCCCTGCAAGATTTACAGATCCCTCCTGAGCCCACCCAGGACACAGACCCCTCCGGCTCTGGGTTCCCCTTCCCAGAACCTACCTGATGCCTGGCACGGGAAAGGCAGAATAGGAGAGTGCTGGGTTCCCCAGCGGTGGGAGGCAGACCATGCGGGACACAAGATGGTCTTTGGTAACACTTAGGATGCTTTGACATCCAGGCACAGCATGAAGCTTCTGTGAATGACATTCTGTGCAAACTGTTTCCTTTCTGATTCTCATGGGTGCCTTCTCATGCAGTTCCTGAGCCCATCTCTGCTTGGTGCCACCATGACTTTAACACCTACACTATCTGCTAATCTCCCAGGTTTAAGAAAAAAGACACAGCTCCAAGCTCAGACCATCAGCTGCAGCAGCAGATTTTAAAATATAATTTTATTTTCATTGTATTTAATTTTACTGTTGTTTTCAATTTAAGACAAGTGACACTGGTTTGCTATTTACAGTAAGATGTTTGTAATGGTTCCTTTAAAATTTTATTTAACTTTCGGAAAAGTGAAAGTTTAAAAATAAAATGATGATACAGGGGTTATGTACAAATGGCAAAAGCCCATGTGACAGGGGCTTCCCTGGTAGCACAGTGGTTAAGAATCGCCTGCCAAGACAGGGGACACGGGTTCGAGCCCTGGTCCAGGAAGATCCCACAAGCCATGGAGCAACTAAGCCTGTGAGCCACAACTACTGAGCCTGCATTCTAGAGCCTGCGAGCCACAACAACTGAAGTCCACGCGCCTAGAGCCCGTGCTCTGCAACAAGAGAAGCAACCGCAATGAGAAGCCCACACACCACAACGAAGAGTAGCCCCTGCTCGCCACAACTAAAGAAAGCCCCCACGCAGCAACGAAAACCCAACGCAGCCAAAAATAAATCAATTATTTAATTAATTATTTTTTAAAAAGCCCATGTGACTGGAATTCACTGGTAAAGTGGAAAGATCATGGTATTGGAGTCAAAAACAGGCAGATGCAGCTTGTGGTGCTCCTTCCCCATTTTCCTGCCTGGAACAAAGATGTGATGTCTGGAACCAAGGCAACCATTTTGGGACCATGGGATCACAAGTGATACTTTAAGGATAGTGACATGGAAAAGACCTTGATGACATAGCTGAGCTACTAAACTAACTGAACCGTTCTCCTCTGGATTTTTGTTGTTGTTATTGTTATGTGAAAAATAACAATGTACTATTTAAGCCATTGTTAAGGTTTCTGTTACATGAAGGCAAAAGCATTCCTAACGGACACAGGGAGTTTGGGTACAAATTTGTTAAGTGGACAAACGTCTTCTAAGTAAACACAGTGAATGTAGTAGTGCTTTTATTTATTTTTTATTTTTTATTTTTTTGCGGTACGCGGGCCTCTCACCGCTGTGGCCTCTCCCATCGCGGAGCACAGGCTCCGGACGCGCAGGCTCAGTGGCCATGGCTCACGGGCCCAGCCGCTCCACGGCATGTGGGATCTTCCCAGACCGGGGCACAAACCTGTGTCCCCTGCATCGGCAGGTAGACTCTCAACCACTGCGCCACCAGGGAAGCCCTGTAGTAGTGCTTTTGACAAGCCACTTCACCCCTGAAAGCTCAGTTTCTTCATGGGTAAATTAAGTTCAGTGATACCTACCTCAAAGGATCCGAGGATTAAAGGAGATGGTGCATGTAAAACACCATCAGTATACTTGGCACATACACAGTAGGTTTCTGCAAATGCATGATAAATAAATGAGCAAATAAACAAACAGAACATGAAGCCTGATGGAGGGATGTGTGGGTTGGTGGGAGTTTTTTAGCTAGATTTAAAGGAATAGCTCTCTGATGAAGGAATTTGGGAGAGATAGTGATTCAGGGACTGGGTAAGTGGATACTCTTCTCAAGGCTGGTCTAAGATCCAATACCAGCCTGTCAGCTACACAAGCCTTGATTAGAATCAGGTGGAAGCACCGAAGAATATAGACACCAAAGAGCAACCCTCCCAAAACCAGGTGCAAGAAAAGCCTGAAAGGATGGTCAAGACCGAAGTGGTGTCCCAGGGATGTAAACAGTCCCAGGTCCACCTCCGGCTGCTGCACCCACCCCACTCCACCCCCACCAGCCGTTCTCATCGGGGCTCCGCCCATGGCAGTGAACCTGCAGTGACGGCTGATATGTCCTCTCCTGGTTTTCCCAGGAGGGTCACTGTGCCTCCGATACCCTTCAGGCAACCAATGACTCTTCCTCCTCATCCTCTGGGACCAGCTTCCCAGCTCCCCTGTAAACCTGTCAGGGCCTGGCGCTGCCAGCCTCGGGGCACGACAGACAGGCCCTCCTGGCACAGAACCCAGGCCTCAGTGGAGCTGAAGAAATATACCTGGCCCGGCTGCCAAAAAGAGAACCCAATGAACAATCCCAAGTTTATTCAATTGCTTTGTCCTCCAACCTATTAAGTGCTGGGCTCTGGGAAAGCTTGGTGTTAATAATTACCATCATCAGATCACTAACACTAATTGGGCACTCCTTTTGTGAGTTAAATGAACTTCCCCACTTAATCCACCTTCTGGGGTGGGTCGCATGATTAGGCCCACTTGATGGACGAGGACAACGATGCCAAGGGAGGTTTAGCAATTTGCCCATGGGGTTGGAGCTGGGATTTGAACTCAGGCAGCCTCCCTCCCAATCCCACCCAGTTCAATCCCACCCAGTTCATCCTGCAGCAGCCAACAGTTGCTGGGTTAAGTGCTGGCATCCCCTCCCCTCCCCACGCCATGCCCCCACCCACCTCCACCCCTACCCCTGTGCTGGGCCCTGTTAATCTCTTCAATGACCTTCTGGGGCTGATGCTATTATTATCCCCATTCTATAGATAGGTAAACTGAGGTTTCAAAAGGCAAAGTGATTGGCTGAGGTCAACTGCTTAGTAAGTTAGCAGATCTGGGATTCCACTCAGGCGTTTGACTCCACAGTGTATACACTTTGCCATTTTGTCCTTCACGGGACCTGTCTAGCTCAGACTGGGTTTTCAGGCAAGTTTTGGGGCAAAACATCCTTGTGCTCAAAGCACAGTCTAGCTGGGGAGGCAGACATGGTTGCAGACATGGCCACAGACAGTGACCACAGCAGGGAGGTGAGACTGAGGCCCTCGAGAGGAAGGGCTTAGAGTAGACAGAATAATGCCCCCCAACGATGTCCACATCCTGATCCCCAAAACTTGTGACTCTGTTATCTTTGCAGATGTGACCAAGCGAAGTCTCTTGAGATCGGAAAATTATCCTGGATTAGCTGGGTGGGCCCGACGTCATCACAAGGTTCCTTATGGAAGAGAGGCAAGTGGGTCAGAGTCAGAGAGAGAAAATGTGATGAAGGGAACAGGGATTAGAGCCATGCGGGGCCACAAGCCAAGGGATGCAGCAACCTCTGGAAGCTGGAAAAGGCAGGGAAATGGATGCTCCCCTAGAGCCTCTGCAAGGAACACACCCCAGCCGACCTTCACTAGACTTCTGACCTCCAGAACTATAAGGTAATAAACTTACATTGTTGAAGCCAGTAAATTGTGGTAATTTGTTACAGCAGCAATAGGAAACTCATACAGAGCTTAAGTTGGTTGGGGAGAAAGGAAAGGGAGGACTGTCTGGAGGAGGCGGCACGGAGCTGAATGGCTACCTAAATAACCCCAGAGCTCAAGCCTCTGTGAAGTTCTTTGTGTTAGCCCCACCAGAGCCACCAAAATTCTTAACCCCCCATTCCTGCTTGTTTGGACCTTGACAGTATCAAATCCTACAAGGTAGGTCCTGGCACTGCACTTTTCCATGCAGCTACTAAAATTTAAATGTCAACTGATTAAAATTAAATACAATTTTAAATTCAGTGCCTTGGTCATGCCAGCCCCATTTGAAGGGCTCAACAGGCACGGGAGGCTGGGTGCCTTACTGGGCAGTGCAGAAAGTTCTATTGGACCGCGCTGTACATTCCCAATATACAGATGTGAAACTGAGGCTCAGAGTCACAGGGGCGGGAAGGGACAAGCTGGCACTCAGTCCCCGGATCTTCTAATTTCATCCTCAGCCTTCTTAACACGGAGGAGGCCTGGGCCACAGGGCTGGCTGCCTCAACCCCAGGCCCAACCTTATTTAACTGAACCATGAATTACTCACCCACTCTCAGGAGTCATGACCTTTAGCATCACCGAGAACTGTTTATTTTGACCTCTTTCTCTCTCTGCCTTAAACGCAGGGTGAGAGGCGAGGGAGGCAGAGGAGAGGCCTCGGTTAATGAAAGGTTCTGGTTAACAGCAGTTCCAGCCATTCATTACGGGCACAGAGCACTTGTGGTTTAAAGCTAGGAGTGTCACGTGTTTGAGAGATCAGCCAGTGTCCCTTTGACCCCCTAATCCATCATCTTTATCAACTGGCATACAGCGCTAAGAAAATCTCTATCTACAGGGCCAGAATGACACCATCAACACACAAGGCTAACATGGTTCAATTTCTAGGGTAACCTTTGCCACTTACAAGGATATAAGGGGCTCCTTGCCCAACAGAGGCAGTAACAAAGAGTTTCAGGGTGGCAGGGGGGAATACAATTAAAAATAAATTTTAAATTCATTCCCTGGCGGTGGCAGGCAGGGAAATGGGTGAATTGAGGGCCAGAAATGGGAGGGAGATTTCTCACTGTCTGCACCCTGGTAACTTTGCATTTTGAGCCCCGTGAATGTATGACCTGGCCAAATAAATCAGTACAAGTTAAACTGTAAACGCTTAGGTAAGATACGGACCGTGAGGATCCCATTTCTTGTTTCATGTAGATGCACATGGATGGGTATACAAATATGGACACAAGGAGGCTTACAGAAAGTGTTAGAAGAATATATAAGAAACGTTCAGAGAGGGTGACTCTAAGTGGGAGGGAGATGAGACTACAGGGGATTTTAATCTATTTTTATTTTTTTGCTTATTTATAATTTCTTAACTTTATACAATACTAATCGTAACAAAAACAGTTTCTATTTATTGAATGTGTAGCCAGTTTCCAGGTGAAACACTTTACAGGCAAAGCTTCACTTCTCCCGGCAACCTCTGAGGCAGGTAGTAGTGTTTTACTCCCATGTTATAGATGAGGAAACTGAGGCCCAGAGACACCAAGACCACGAAGCCCACCGTCTGGACTCCTTTGCTGTGCTGACTTCTGATCAAATAAATGTGCTCATGATAGAAAAAAAAGAAACGTTTTAAAAATGCTAGGTACGTGGACTTCCCTGGTGGCACAGTGGTTAAGAATCCGTCTGCCAATGCTGGGGACACGGGTTCGAGCCCTGGTCTGGGAAGATCCCACATGCCGTGGAGCAACTAAGCCCGTGCGCTACAACTACTGAGCCTGCACTCTAGAGCCCGCAAACCACAACTACTGAGCCCTCGTGCCACAACTACTGAAGCCCACGCGCCTAGAGCCCTGCTCCGCAACAAGAGAAGCCACCGCAACGAGAAGCCCGTGCACCGCAAGGAAGACCCAATGCCGCCAAAAATTAATAAATAAAATAAACAAATTAAAAGAGAAATGCTAGGTACGTGAAAGCACAAAGTGAAACAGACTAAATTTCTGAATATAATACGAATGTCAGAGAGCCCAAGTCTTTCTCGAGAAGGGTGCATCAGACACCTCAGTTGTCCTGCCTTCCACTCTCAGCACCCACCCCGGGATGCAGAAGGCTGCCTACTGAAGATGGCTGCAACTCTCTGGCTTGGTTTCTGGCCATGGGAGCACAGGCCAGAAGTGCCAGTTGGGCAGTGCCCCATGCGCAGCCCTCCACCATAGACAGATGGCAACTGGTGTATCAATACCCCAGCTCCTTCCCTCTCTGGGGGAAGACTCTGAGGTGCACGTTATGCCCTGTCTCCATGACACACCCTCTATTAGCTCCTTGCCTTCCCTCTCTCACCTTCACACTCGCCTCACAGTGCTTCCTGTGAGGTAAAACAGTACAGCTTCTAGAAGGAAACACGGGAAAAACTGATCTTAAATAAAATGAAGGAAAACTTCTGTTCATCAGAAGACACCATGGAGAGAATGAAAAGGCAAGACATGGACTGGGATAAAATATTATGTATACAAATGGTATGATATATAGTATTTCATCTATATTATGTTTATAAATATAATTTAAAATATTATATCATATTTATACATGTGCACATGTGTATGCACACAGACATATATACTTCACAAAGGACTCTATCCAGAACACATAAAGAACTCTAAACCAATACGAAAAAGACAATCTGGCTTATTGTTTGCTTTTTTTTTAAGGACAAGAGACTTGAATGGGCACTGCGCACACACAGAAAAAATCTCCAAATGAGCAATAAGCACATGAAAAGATGCTCAACTTCACTGGTCATCCGGCAAACAAATTAAAACCACAATGAGATACTACCGGACATCTACCACAATGGCCAAAACAACAGACTAACATGTTGACCGGGGGGAAGTGGAACCGTTTTTACACTGGCACACTTTAGAAAACTGTTGGGCAGAACCTACTCAAGCTGACCTGCATCTAACTTACGACCCAGCAATTCCTCTCCTGAGTATTTACCCGAAAGAAATGAGCTCAGGTCCACAAGAGACGTGTACACGAATGTCCACAGTAGCTTCATTCGTCATAGCCAAAACCTAGAAGCCACCTAAGTGTCCATCCACGGTAGCCTGGATAAATCGCAGCATACTCACATGATGGGATATAATACAGCAATGAAAAAAACCAAACTATGGCAACATGCAAACACGCGGATAAATTCATAGACATTACGATGAGCAAAACAAGCGGGACCCAAAAGCACTCGTACAGTAAAATTGCACTAACACGAAGTTCAGGAAATAGGCAAAACTAGCCAATGGTGATAGAAGGTAGGTCAATTTGGGGAGTATTGACTAGGATGGGTATAATGAAGCTTTCTAGGGGCCTAGGAATGTTCTATATCTTGATATGAGTGGTGGTTACGTGCTGTGTTCATATGCAAACGTGTGTCCAGTTTACACATAAGATTCGTGTACTTTACTGTAAGTTATGCCTGAGAAAACAAGCCCTCAAACTTCCAATGGCCTGCAGGTGCTTACGAAATGAAGCCATGCCCCTCACCACAACCCTGCCTGATGTGCCTCCCACATACCCCAGGACCTCATCTCCTACCAAGTGCCCCCTCCCATTCCCCCAGCTCCACCCAGCCTGGAGATCTCAGTTTGCTTTGGTCTGGAGGGAGTCAGGATCTGTAAGAATTCCACCCTCAGATGGGAAAGAGACCTGCAAGGAAATGCCGGTCATTTGTTTCTCCCGGGTGATGTCAGTACCCATGTGCGTTCATGCAGCAACAGCTCTCTGATGAAATGCTTCTCCTCCAGGAAGCCTTCCCAGACCTCTGCTCCCACCCCAGGTAGGCTTTCATCCCCACATCTCTCTGCTTCTTTGTGACACTGATCCTACTGTTTTAAGTCTGTTGAATTGATTGTCTTACCCCCTGAGGGCTGAGACCCTCTCTGTCCTGTTCCCTCCCCGTCTCATCATCAGAGCCTAGCAAGTCACCTGGCACATAATAGGTAAACAATAAACATTTGCTGAAACAAATGAATGTCTGAAGGAGAAAATGAGTCATCTGATGGAGGTTAAAAATGGGGTGGGGCCGGGCTTCCCTGGTGGTGCAGTGGTTGGGAGTCCGCCTGCCGATGCAGGGGATGCGGGTTCGTGCCCCGGTCCGGGAAGGTCCCACATGCCGTGGAGCGGCTGGGCCCATTAGCTGTGGCCGCTGAGCCTGCGCGTCCGGAGCCTGTGCTCTGCAACGGGAGAGGCCACAACAGTGAGAGGCCCGCATACCACAAAAAAAAAAAAAAAAAAAAGGGATGGGGCCAAGATGATTCTGCGCAACTCCCTCCAGGTATAGAAGGTGAAATCTGGGCCCAGAGAGGGTAAGTGACTTGCCTAAGGTCACACAGCCAATTAGGGACAAATGTAGCATAGAACCACCAGGAGACACTGTTGCCTTCTCCCTCCACCAGATCCCCTTCCCTGGTGCTGCACCCTCCCCGCAGCTGCTATGAGGGTTGTCTGTTCACAGATACATACTTTTCCAGGAAAGCTGTCCTCCAAAAGGCCAAGACCTCCAACCCTCCCTGCAAACCCCCTACCAACCAGGGCATCCACAGCCAGTGACTCACATATATGGGATACAAAAGGCCACTTACCCTTGCATCAAGGCAGGATTCATTCTGTGGCTCCAGAGCCCCCCAGTGGTTCAGGCGAAGCTAAACTTGGGTGAGGCCACATCCCTTCCCCTGCCCGCTCCTCCTTCCCTCACTCCCCCACTCCTGAGAGCACCCCTCCCCCATCCAATCAATGCTTCCCGTCCCAAGCTTGGTTCTCGGGAACCAAACCCTACCTAAGACAGACTCCAGGGTCTCCACTGGCCTGGACTCTGGGACAATGCACTGCCTCCCACTGGTAAGTCTAACGTGAATGACAGTGACAGACTGAGGATGGACCAGGAGCCCAGCTGTAAGGGGAGGGAATGTCCACTGTGTGTGTGTGTGTGTGTGTGCGTGTGTGTGTGTGTGTGTGTGTGTGTGTGTGTGTGTGTGTGTCTGCGTGCGCATGCGTGCATGTGTGTTGGGGGAGGGTCTACCCTCTGCTCCCGAGTCCTTTCACTTTTATCTCTAAAAGATATACAGAAGGACCCCCATCAAAACCTTCTTGCTTTCAGCCACCAGCAATGAAGCTAAGAAGGGCAGAGAGGGCCCTCCCCTGAGCCACCCCTCCCAACCACGGGCTCTAAGAGCCACCTGGGCAGAAGGGGTCTGTTCCCTGATGAGTCATCAAGCCCCTCCCCTAAAGGCAATCTACCTGATCTGGTGACAGAAAACACAACCATCTCCTAAATTCGGATTAAAAACCACCTGCACTCAGTTCTTCTAGACCTTAATTTTGCTCAGGGTAATCAGCAATTATTAAGAGCACAGAGGATGACATGCTTGGGGGACAACATGCAGGATTGGCAGCCAGGATCCCCCCATTCTCCTCGCCCTGTTCGTGTCTCTCTGTAGGACGGGGCAGAGCGTGGACTTCTAGTGTCAACCAGCTGGGCATCCAGTCCTGTCTTGATCTCACCAGCTGTGTGACCTTGAGCAAGTAACTCCACCTCTTTGAGCGTTGGCTTCCTCAAGTATAAGATGGAATCATGGGTAGGTATTTCCTGTGCTTTTGTGAGGATTAAAGGAATCACACTTGCAAAGTGCTTAGGACAACGCCTGTGGGTGCCACACACATCGATGACTGTCCTCATCAATAGTAGTACTATTAACCATTTAGAGAGACTGGGACGAGGAGGGGGCCTGCGGGGCTAGACCTGTGGCCTTCGGTACAAGCGCAGGAAAGACGTGGAGAGCTGGGGGGAGGGACAGACAGACTTCATCCAGCATCTCCGACAACACAAGGAACCAAAGAGGCTTGGGAAGTGTATACAGCAGGCGCTCAGTACACAGGAGTTCTGCTTATGATAAAACTCCTCCTCAGAAGATGAATCCAAGAAAATGACCTCCCTGGGCTCGGAGATCCTTTTACACCCAAAGTGGCAACGATGTGCAAATAGCCCCAGATCTCGGCAGAAACAGGAACAAGTAACCAACCTCTCCCTGCTCACAGCCTCTGGGCTCATGCTCGGGTTCACCAGAGCCAGCAACCCCCTCTGTCTGCTGGAGCCAGCAGGTCCCCGCCAGAGCTTGCCAGGCCGGGCATGCCAGCCACCGAGTAAGAGCCTGCCCACTGTGGCAGATGCTGTCAGAGCCCCACCCAAACCTCCTTGGCACTGGTGGACAACTTTCTACTGCTGGTGGGACAATTTAGAAGCGTGTTTCATAGTCTCCCTGAGGTTCCCAGCATACTTCATACCCCAGCTGCCCCCAGCTGCTTTGATTGTTAGCAAAGCCTAATCATGTCCCACCACCCAAATAAATCACTTGCCCTGGCACCCCTGACTCAGGCTATGCTTCTGGGGGAGCCCAACCTAAGATACCCGTCTTCTCCCAAAGTCACTGACTCACAAGAGATGGACGTGCTCAGAACACCCATTCTCCCCTAGGGTCTCGTGATGCGATGGTGAGACACACCCCATCGTGAAACGGTCCACAACCCACCGATGACCAAGACAGTGGGAGGTGCCAACGCATGCGCTGGCCAAATGTTTGCAAGTTGCTCTTTTACCAATCATTCAAAAGATTTATTGACCCACTATGTGCCAGGCCCCATGTTCGGGGATGGGGAGATACTGATGAACTCAAAACTCGAGGACCCTGTTTACACAGAGTTTAGAGTTGGGAAGTGGGAAAGACAGGGAATGGATAAGCCAACACGGACAAAGATGGCAGCATGTGGCAAGGGAGGTGAAGGGAATGAGGTCTGTGAAGTGAATCATGGTTGAGCCCCATGGATTGGGTGATCAAGGAAGACTTCTTGGAGGAGGTGGCATTTCAGCTGCATAACCTAAAGGATCAGAGGGAGCCAGCCAAGGGAAGATCATGAGGTCTAGAGTTGGAAAAGAGCTCAGGGCATTGAGGGAAAGGCAATTTCTGCTAACCTGGCTGGGCTGAAGTGGCAAAAAGTGGCAAGGGCTGAATCTGGACAAGGGACAATGAGCAGATCTGAGGCCACCTATGAGAGTGCACTTGGGGTTCTCCCAGAAACACCTTCCTCTCCCTGCCTCCCCTGCATCCTGATCTGCTTTCCTGAGTGGGAGAGGGTGGAGTTACCGCCTGCCTGCCAGGAGCCTCCCTGAGTCCCCCACTCCCAGGGGAGGGCGTCTCACATGTCAGCATCCTCCATCCTGTGCGTCCAGGTGAGAACTGCTGGCTCCAAGGCAGGTAGAGGGAGAGGCAGAGAGAGCTGCTTTGAGATCGGCACCTGGCAAGTGGGCATCTGACTCAGAAGAGAGCTTCAGGTTGCAGCTCACAGTGTGCAGAATCGAACTCAAATCCTGCCTTTGTGCACTCGGGCTCCTTACCTTCCTTAGCCTCAGCCCCCTCACCTGTTGAATGGGTTTGTGATCCTATCCAGTTCCAAAAGTGGCTGAGAGGTTTGCTAAGGACGTAAAAGTGCTTGGCACTGCTTATTTATTGACTCCACTTTTACTGGTCTCCTACTATGTGCCAGGCACTGTACCAGGAGCCGGGATGCACCTGTGAACAAGACGGGGCCAGCTTGGGGGTGGCAGGGGACACACATAATGTTCACACAAGTCGGCAATTACAAAGACAGGATTTTACAAGCACATAGTAGGTGTGTTCCCTTCATCTGAGACCATATCCTCCACTAAAAGCCCAGAGACTACAGCCACAACATGGCAAGTTAAGACTCTGGTTTCCTGGCAGAGACCGGGCATGGGCATCCTTAAAGAATCCAGCTCTTTAGGGGTCAGTCTCAGCTCTGGCAGGGTCCAAGCCCTGGTCCCTACCCCCACCCGCTGGCAACATACCTAAACCCCAGAGACAACCTCTCAGGAGATCAGCTGCGGGCGTGGTCAGTTATGCCAAGGGCGGTGTCCGCCAGCGCAGGCATGAGTCATGTCCTGCTCTGTAGAGGAGGGGGAGGGGTCCCCAGACCCATGTCTGCAAAGGCTGATATGGTGTGGCCACGCCAAGGAAGGAGGGGACGCAAGGGGACAAGCATGGACAGGGCAAACCCAGGTCCCGGACCTCCCCATACTGGTGGAAATAACAAGCCCAACCACAGAACAAGCATTCACCCCATGCTTGCTGTGCGTGTCCCCAGCTCTAAAATAAACTCTGGATAGAGATCATCTCCTTGATTCCTCCCATTACCCCAGGACTACAGGTATCATGATTTTTCCCACTTAAGAAAGGAGGAAACTAAAGCTTAAGGAAATTAAAAGCCTAGTCCAAGGTCACTCATCTTGTCAAACTTCAGAGCCCAAAAGGCTGAACCGCTCTCCTGGATTGGCAGGAATGAAGACAGGGGACAATCTTAAAAATACGGAAGGGTGGGTCCCCAAAGCTGGCCTGAGTGACAGGCACTGCCTGGGCCAGGCCCTCAGCAGGACAGAGGGGCTGAGCGGTCAAGGGGAGGCCTTTGGTTGGGGCTTGTGACTTTGGCTGTGTGTCCTGAGCCTCAGCTCCCCTGCTGGGCAAAAGGGCCTGGCACACCCATCAAGCCCCAGGCCCTTCCCACAGGTGTGGCGGGAAGACCAGCCATCCAGGCTACGGCAGGAGTCCAAGGCCAGCATCCTTGAAGCTGCCCACCTGCAAGTCCAGGTCATGACTCCACCCCTCAAGGATGGGCAAGGCCAGGGCGTGAGCCAGCGCCTGCTGGGCCAGCCTGCTGACACCCAGAGGTGACCTGTTCACACTGGAGCCGGGCTGCAGGCAGTGGTTCTGTAGCCCAAAGCCAATACCAGCACCCAAGGCAGCTGGTGGAGTGTGCTCATGTCTGGCACGTGTGTGTGTGTGTGTGTGTGTGTGTGTGTGTGTGTGTCTGTGTGTGTGTGTGTGTCTGTGTGTGTGTGTGTGTGTGTGTGTGTGTGTGTGTGTGGGCCAGGGCTGCTGTTAGAAGCTCAGGCTCTGGAACCACCCCACCTGGGTTTATATACTGCCTCAGCCACTTCTAGTCTGTGTGATCCTGGGCAAATTACAACACCTCTCCAAGCCTCAGTTTCCTCATCTGTAATATGGGGATGATGAGAGCCTCTCTCGGGGGCTGGCTGTGAGAAGTAACTGAATTAAACTAATTAATTAAACTAAGAGTTCAAGAAAGAACAGCTCTTACTATTTATCGTGGTGACAATGACACCTGTGGATCTCCATGGTAACCACCACTGTCATGTGGGTCCACATACATGGAGTATGTCAGTGGAGGAACTAGATGGGGTGTCACGCATCTGTGGGGGTCATTTTCATCTTTGCCTCATGCTTTGGGGGCTAAAGTAAAAATATATTAGGACCTCCCTGTCGGTCCAGTGGTTAAGACTCCACGCTTCCACTGCAGGGGGTGCAGGTTCAGTCCCTGGTCAGGGAACTAAGGTCCTGCATGCCAAGCAGAGCAGCCAAACAATAAAATAAAATAAAATAAAAATGTATCCCCTACCCCCATCATAAAACATATTCACCCCCCCCAACTCCCCCAACCCCCCCACCCCGGCCAGCCACTCAACTAGTTAAGACTCAAAGGAAGCCAAGGCCCCATTTTTACAACACAAGAATAAACATCTAGGGGGCATGAAACTAACAATCCCCATAACCCCTCCAGAGACAGCAACACCCCCGGCTCTCAGGCAGCTCACAGTCAGGGGTGAGGGGAGCCGAGAAGAACTCAAAGAGAAACCCAAGAAAGGTTTCCATACAAACTGTGAGGAAAGTAAAGGGGGCACACCAGGAAGGTACAACAGAGGGAGAGGCAGAACAGCCTGTGCAAAGGTCCTGAGGCAGGAGACCCTTTCAGGGAACCAAAAGTACGGGGTTTTCCAGGGCCAGAGAACACCAGGTACTCAAGGCTGGACAGATGGACCAAGGAATGTGAAACAATCTAAATGTCCAATGACTGGGGTTTGGTTAAACAGACTATGATATTCTTTGGAAATTTTATGCACTTGTCCGAAATGAAGTTTACCAAGATGGGTAATGGGAGAAACTAATTAATAGCATGATTTAAGTGGAAAAAAAAGGAAGCTTCAAAGCTGTATACATCTGGGGTTTTGAAAAAAGACTGTAATCAGCATAATCTATGGGAAAACCAAAGGCACCCTCAAAAATACAAAAATCCCCATGCCAAAAGTTCACGGGGATTATCCAATGGTGGTGGGCTTACTTCGGAGGGTATTTTTTCTTCCTGGTGTTTGGCATGTATAATGTTCCAGTAGAAAAAGATTTTTAATGTTTAACAAAGAGTGAGAAAAAAGCTCCCTGCCATCTTCTGCCTAGATCCCCAAAGCCCAGAGAGGTTTCTGGAGCTGCGTTTTAAAGAGGATAGCCTTCTTTTCTGTTCAAATCTCAAACAAAGCCTGCTGGGCAGAGGTCCCGGCAGGGGGGACACTCGCCCCGCACACCCTCCCGGCACCAACACAGCAGCTAAGACAACAGCCAGTGTTTTCTTGGGGGGCCGTGGAGAGGAGGGCTCGTGAGTTCTGGTTAAACCTCGTGAACTCGTCCCAAATAGTTGCTTCCCCACCCAAGGACTCTCCCTTTCCTGTGGCTCAGGGTCTGCCTTCCTCCCACATCTTCCCTTGGGCCAGCCCATCCCCTCAGAGCCCTGACCAGCCCTGAATTCCTGGGGCCTGGAAGGCCAGAGTCTTCCATCTTCGAGACCACGCAGCCCAAGCTTCTAGGTTACACTGGTGAGGAGAGCCTGAGGGGGAAGAAAGTTGCCCAAGGACATCCAGGAAGCCCGGGCAAGGTCCACACTGGAACCTGGACCTCCTCACCAGGACCATTCACTCAACAAATATCCATTAATTAAGCACTGACTATGTGCCTGGGGGATGCAGCCTCACAGCAAAACTGACAAGGGCTCTGCTCTAGAAGGCAGAGCTGTCAGTAGACAAAAGGAAAGGAAGAAATCGTTTAGGAGCCGACCAGGGCTGTGGAGGGAATAAAGCAGGGTTATGTGATAAGAGTCAGGGTTGCGGGGAGCAACTCTACCCTGGGGGGATGGGGAGGGGAGGGGACTGACACCTGAGCTGAGACCCAAGGGAAGGGGAGGAGCCTGCCATGCAAACAGCTCAGGAAAGAGCCTTCCAAAAGGAAGGCCAGAGGCAGGCAGGTGGGAAGGGAGAGGATGAGGTCATCTGGAGGGGCAGGATGGATGGGGGGGGGGTCAGGCAGAGCCTCTGTGGGAAGGAGTGGGAATCCACTCCACTCCAATGTGGGCTTTAGCAGGGCTGTGAACCATCTGGAAGCTCACTCCGGGCACCCAGAGGAGAATAAACTGCCGAGGACAAGAGTGGAGGCCCCTGCTGCCTCCCAGGTGCAAGAGGCAGGGGGCCTGGGCGGGTTCAGTGACAGTGGGACGGAGAGAAGAGATGTTATGGCTTTAAAAACAGATGATGCGGGTTTCCCTGGTGGCGCAGTGGTTGAGTGTCCGCCTGCCGACGCAGGGGACACGGGTTCGTGCCCCCTTCCGGGAAGATCCCACATGCCGTGGAGTGGCTGGGCCTGTGAGCCATGGCCACTGAGCCTGCGCGTCCGGAGCCTGTGCTCTGCGATGGGAGAGGCCGCAACAGTGAGAGGCCCACGTACCGCAAAAAAAAAAAAAAAAAAGATGATGGGACTGGCTGAAGGACTGAATGTGAGGGTGAGAGGAAGAGCGTGAACCCCCTCCCAACATGAAGCAGGGAAACCAGAAGGGACCGAAAAAGTTCAATTCAGAACTCCCACCATGAATGTAAATTGGTGCAGCCACTATGGAAAACAGTATGGAGGGTCCTCAAAAAACTAAAACTAGAGTTGCCATATGATCCTGCAATCCCACTCCTGGGCATATATCCAGACAAAACTATAATTCAAAAAGATATGTGCACCCCTATGTTCATAGCCACACTATTCACAATAGCCAAGACATGGAAGCAACCTAAATGTCCATAGACAGATGAACGGATAAAGAAGATGTGGTGCATATATACAATGGAATACTACTCAGCCACAATAAAGAACGCAATAATGCCATTTGCAGTAACATGGATGGACCTAGGGATTATCATACTAAGCGAAGTAAGTCAGACAAAGACAAATATCATAGGACATCACTTGTATGTGGCACCTAAAATATGACACGAATGAACATATCTACGAAACAGACTCACAGACAGAGAACAGACTTGTGGTTGCCAAGTGTGGGGGAGGGAAGGATTGGGAGTTTAGGATTAGCAGGTGTAAACTATTACATATAGGATGGAGAAACAACAAGGTCCTACTGTACAGCACAGGGAACTAGATTCAATATCCTGCGATAAACCATAATGGAAAAGAATATGAAAAAGTATATATGTATAATGGAATAACTTTGCTGTACAACAGAAATTAGCACAACATTGTAAACCAGCTATACTTCAAAAAATTAAAAACAAACAAACAAATAAACCATCCCACCACTCAGAATCAGGCAGCGTGCCGGGCCTGGTGATTCACCACTAGCGCAAAGGGCAGAGTCAGGGAGACCTGGGTTCAAATCCTGACTCCACCACTTACTGGTTGCATGACCTTGGACACGGCAATCCCCCTGCCCAAGCCTGGGTTTCCTCACCTGTGAAATGGGGATAGTGAGGCAGAGCCCGAATGGGCACGGAGGGCCCCAGGGCAGCAACCGGGACAGAGCGGTTCCCTTTCCTCCCCTGTCTTTGGGGCTGATGCCCACTGCGATCCTCAGGGGAGTTAAATCACCCCAAAGCCCATTTTTAAAGAACTAACATCAATAGTGACCTTCTCCCCAAAAGGATCATGTGAAGAAGAAATGGGAATTCTTCCCACTGAGGGGGGTCGGAACAGAGACACCTTAAACATAACAAGCAGGCTCCCAGCCCCAGGGCAGTAGTCTCTAGAATCCTGCGACCCACAGAGGGAGCTCAGCAGGACCCTCTCTAGCTACAGCACTTCGGTCGCTGCCCCCTCCCTGGAGCATGAGGAATGAAGGCCAACACGATTCAGGGCTCAAAGGATGCGAGGTCAGACTCAAATGCAAGCTTGGTTTCAGAAAATCACTCTCCCCCCGGCAAGCCTCGGGTTCCCCACTTGGAAAGCAGAAATAAGGAGCCCAACCTTGCAGGAGTCCATAAGATTAGCTGTGGGGGGAGGTGCCTGCCCGGGCTGGGGGCTCAGGAGGTGCGTTCTCGGGACCAGGAGCACGACGCTGAATTAATGGCTCCAAAAAATATCCAGGTCCTAAGCCCCGGAAGCAGGATCCCTGTTACCGTACATAGAAAAAGGGTCTTTGCAGATGTGCTTTCATTCAGGATCTTGAGATGGGAGGATAAGCCTAGATTACCCGGGTGGGCCCTAAATGCAGTCACACGCGTCCTTATAAAAGGGACGCAGAGGGAGAATTTGCCTAGGGAAGAGAAAAGGCCATGTGACAGCCTCAGCAGAGAGACACTTGACATGCTCAGCTGCGGCTCTGAAGATTCAGGAAGGGAACTGGGAACGCGGCAGCCTATAGAAGCTGGAAAAGGCAAGGATTCTCCCCAACAGCCCCTGGACGGAGCCGACACCTCGGTTCTTGCTCAGTGAAACTGATTCCAGAACCAGAAGAGAATAAACGTCTGTTGCTTTAAGCCTTTAAGGTCTGTAATAATTTGTTCGAGCAGCCACAAGAAACCAATACAGAGGCGTTTGGCACTCCAAGCCCAAAGGACTGGATCAAGATTTATAGCCAGATGCAGTCCTGGGCCAAGTTAGAATTTCCGCAGGTGGAGCCTGGGCGTGGCTATTTTTATGGAACTCCCAGGGGGACGCCAGGGATCGTCCAGGGGTGAGAAGCACAGGGTCTGCGAGCAGTAGGAGCTCAGAAAGCAGCCGCTTTTCAGCCGCAGCCTCCCCAGCCCTCATCCCCTGCAACACAGCCACCTGTCACTGTCTGCCCCCCCCCAGGGCTGTGAGCGCCCCAGGGCAGGGGTCCCCGCCTCACTGCCCTGAACTCATCATCACCAGGTACTTCCAAACCCTGTATCTGGGAACAACGTGTGGCCCCAACCCAGACCAAGGAGGAATTACAGCATCAAGCCCTGAAGCACTAGGATGGGGGTTGACCTGGGGGCTGAGGCGGACCAGAGGAAGGAGGACCAGGGGCTGCCAGGATGGGGAGTGGAGAAGACGTCCTGCAGGGGAGACACCTGAGCTAGGTCTTGAAAAAGGCACTAAATCCCAGTGCAGTGGATGCTGTCAGTGTCCTATGCAACCCTGAACACTCCCACAATTTTCAAAAGCCCTGTAGTCTCTGCCTGAGGGCTTTCCCCTGCCCTGGGGGCCTGGGTGCAAGACAGCCGGAAGTAGCCAGGAGTTGACGCCCCAGGAGTTGGAGTATAAATACCCCAGCTCTCCCATCCCTCGGGGAAACACCTGAGGTGCAACATCCTCATCAAAATCTAAAATGGCCGAGCTCTCATCTCCGGGACCTCACTACCCATCTCTCCCCTTCACCCTCTGGCTTGGGCCACGCACACTTTTCTGTTCCTTGTACTTGCACCACCACCCCCCTCCGCCAACTCCTCCCTACACCTCAGACCTTTGCTCCCGCTGTTCCCACTGCCTGGACAAGGGGCTGACTCTCCCTCCACTCAGTTCTCCACTTAAATGTCTTTTCTTCAAAGGGGCTTTCCCTGAACACCAAACAGAAGCGCTTCCGTCTCACTGCTGTATCCTCTGTACCACCCTTCTCACCGACCAAAATGATCTGTCGGCTTACTCACTTTGATTCTGTCTAGAATCCCATGGGCTAAATCTCTTTTTGTAGGGCCTGTGAGCTAAGGATGGTTTTCACATTTTTATTTTGTTTTGTTTGTTTGTTTGTTTGTTTTTGCGGTACGTGGGCCTCTCACTGCTGTGGCCTCTCCTGTTGCGGAGCACAGGCTCCGGACGCGCAGGCTCAGCGGCCATGGCTCACGGGCCCAGCCGCTCCGTGGCATGTGGGATATTCCCGGACCGGGGCACGAACCCGTGTCCCCTGCATCGGCAGGCGGACTCTCAACCACTGTGCCACCAGGGAAGCCCACACATTTTTAAACCACTGGGGAAAAAAATCAAAAAAATAATATTTCGTGTGTCAACATGAAAATTATAGGGAAACCACGTTTCAGCGTCCCTGAATAAAATCTGATTGGAGCACTGCGGCAAGCACTTGGCTACATATTGTGTCTGGTGGTCAGCAGTTGTGATGGGGGCCTTATGATCTGAAGAGCTGAAAATAGTTACTACCTGGTCCTTTACAGGAGAAGCTGGCAGACCAGGGTGCGGGAGCTTGTCTGTCTCTTCCATAGGTGAGTCCCTGGGCGCTGCACAGGGCCAGGCTGAGGCAGGTGTTGGAATAACAAAGGGTGGATGATTAACCCAAGGACCTGTCTCCAGCAAGGGGTTGAGCATCCCCCAGATTTGCAATGAGTGGATGGGTGGAAGGACAGATGGATGGATGGATACATGGATGGATGGATGAATGAATGAAATATACATGCCTCAAAGGGAAGCTACAGGCATCACCCCTTGGGGTGGCCCAAAGTCCCTCCACGGAGTCCCAAACCAGAGTCTGACATCCCCTGGGTGGGCGTCCCTCTGACAACACCAGGCTGGCCTTGACATTCTGTGGGCCCAGAACGCTAAAGAGAGGATGTGATTCATTCGACAGGGCCTTTCACCAGGAGAGGAAGGAAACCAGCCCTCAGATCCCGAACCAAGTTTAACTCCTCTCCGCCACACACACACACGCACACACACAGCATCTCTCAGCCCTGCCGGGTGAGGAGTCCGTCCCAGCAGCTAGGCTTGGGGGGGGAGTCAGCAGTGTCTGGCTCAGCTGTCTCCCCAGGCAGCACCCCACAGCTCTCTCAAAACACAGTTGGAGAAAACTCCTCATCAGAAGGGGGGCATTCCAGAGCAACCCCTCCGTCTCCCTCCCGCTGACCCCAGCACCGAGACAAAGAGAGAACTAAAGAAACGAGAGACCCGAGCAGGAAATAATGACCTTGCCCCACACTGGGAATCTCAGATCCAGCAAATAAGCCTGTCTCTCAGGGGGATGTTAGCGTCCTCAATACCTGGGAGATGGTACTTAATTTATGTTGTCAATCCCAGGACGGGTTCAATGAACATGTTCACACTTTGGAATGTTTCATCCGAATAGATACGAATTTTTACTTCTCAAGAAGAAGAGAGTTCTTTTCCATGTGAATAGACACCCCAAATGTCACAGAAACATCAGCTCAAAGGTTCTGGGACAGTCTTAACTATCCTGCCATTTCCTTTGGGCCTTGGCCCAAGATTTTATCACAACCCTCCAAAATGCTCTTTGGTGAACAGGGCAGTGTTTATTGCCCTTGGCCTGCTTTTTCTCCTCTGGAGCTCTGCTCTGAAGGGGAGGATCCTAGCAGCTCACAGATATAAGGGAATTAACTCCACACTAAGTTGCCAAAGCTACCTTATCCCCATCGCATAGCTAAACCTTCCCTGGGCTGAGCAAATGACACAGCACAGGCAGCAACAGGTGTAAAATCAATGCATCTCCCCTGCCCCCGAATCCCAGCTGTCTCTGAAAATGGACCTTCAAGGTCCAAAGACCTTCACCTCCAGGTGCCTGAGCATTCACAAGACAGAAGACATTGGTGAGTGTCTTGAGTGCTCGTCATCCTAGCTGTGTGATCCTAGGAAAACTGCTTACCCTCTCTGGGCCTTCATTTCCTCAGGGATATTAGCACTGCCCTACCTCCCTGCCAGGGCTCTGAAGATTAAAGCACTCGTGGGAAGCAAATGTGCTGGGGTAAACCTTAAAGCATGTATACTGTTGGTCACTGCCATGCCCCTTCCCCGTCTATAGTTAGAATAACCTTGTTTTAAAAAAAAACAAAACAGGGAACTATATTCAATATCCTGTGATAAACCGTGAATGGAAAAGAATATAAAAAAGAATGTATGTATATGTATAACTGAGTCACTCTGCTGCACGACAGAAATTAACACAACATTGTAAGTCAACTGTACTTCAATTAGAAAAAAAAAGATGACCGTTTTCCAAAAAAGGGAATCCAATCACATCACGCCCCCGTTTAAACTCGTCAGAGGCGCTTAGGATGAAATCCATCCCCTTTCCGGGGCTCCGTGCTGCAGCCCCCCAGTCTCTCTGCCCTCAGTCCTGACAGCTCCCCTTGTTTACCCTGCCCCCGTCACACTCGCCTCAGCTGCCCTCCCACCGGAAAGCCTTCGCACATGCTGTTCCCTCTGCCTGAATGACCCCCTCCCCCCAACTCCCCACCCTCCCTGACCACACACACGTTTAGGTCTCAGCTTTAATGGCCCTTCCTCAGCATAGTGGGTTGAATAGTGTCCTCCTAAAATTCATGTCCATCTGGAATCTCGGAATGTGACTTTATTTGGTCTTTGCAGACATAATGATGTCTCAATGCAGTCATATTGCATTAGGGTGGGCCCTGATCCAATGACTGGTGTCCTCATAAGAAAAGAAAATGCAGATATACAGACACAAGCCAAGAAACACTGAGGACTGCCGGAAGCCACCAGAAACTGGAAGAAGAAAGGGTTCCCCTTAGAGCCTTTGAGGGAGTGTGGCCCTGCTGACACCTTGATTTTGGACTTCTAGCCTCCAGACTGTAAGAGAATACATTTCTGTTGTTCTAAGTAACACAGATTGTGGTTACTTGTTACACCAGCCTCAGAAAAATCTGAGCCGACCGCTCAGCTAAAGCACCTCTCCCAGACTATCTTCAAAGCCTCCTGCACCTCTTCCCCTCCCTGCCATGTCCGCCTCCCCGCCAGCCCATAAACTCCCAGGGAGAAGGGGTCTCAGCTGCCGGGTTTCCTGCGGCAAGCGGCTCAGAGCCTAGCCCCAGCAGGCATCCAACAGTAGTTTCCAAATGAATTAATCTGACAGCTGCACCAAGGGAAGCTCAGAAAGGTCAAGGGACTCACCCAAGGTCACGCTCCAGGAAGAGGCACACCGCTGGCCTCCACACCGGCGATCCGAGGAGCCGGGATGCCTATGTCCACCCCACAGGGACTCCAGCGCTGCAGGACAGGCCTCTTCTCCCTCCTGACTCCCAGCTACGAGGTCCGCGCCCTCTGGGCTCTGTGCCCGACCCAGGACCTGACCTCCTTGGCAGGGACCCGTCTCAACTCAATGAACCTGTAGATAAAAGCCTCTTCAGTCCTGGGACAGCCGTGGGGCAAGGGATGCCCTGGGCTCGAGTTAATCCCACACCCACAGGGCAGTTCGGGGCGATGGCCACTCAAGACGGTGGGCCTCGCCCACGGGAATCCACTCTCCCTGTCACCCTGGCTCCTCCCTCACGCCCTCATTGCCTGACTTTGCAGCTATGAAGCATGGGAGGCCACATAGTCCAAGCGCTGGACAATAAATAGCACTGACTCATGAAGGAAAAGTAGTTCCGGGCAGGAGAACATCTCCACCGGGTGCTGGCCTGTCCTTAACACTTACATAACACTCGCTAATTACACCTGGTAATAAAGAGAGCAATACCCTTGGGGGTGGCAGCATTTACAGTCTGGCCTCCGCCTACGCACTTTCCGCATCCGGGGTTTCCGCATCCACGGATTCAACAGACCGCGCACCTTGTACTGTGTTTCCCACCCGCAGTTGGTTGCATCCGAGGATGAGGAAGCCACCGATACGGAAGGCCACCTATCCTAGACTGGACTTAAGCATCCGCGGATTTGGGTACCCGGGTGACTCTCAAAACCAATCCCCCTCAGATACCGAGGGATGACTGAATTTAGTTGAAATCTGCTGACACGGTTTGATTGCCTTTGTACCTTGAAAGTAAACTTCTGTTTATGGCCAGAGATACTGGCTTTTCCAATTTTGTTGTTGTTGTTTTCGTTTTTTGCGGTACGCGGGCCTCTCACTGCTGTGGCCTCTCCCGTTGCGGAGCACAGGCTCCGGACGCACAGGCTCAGCGGCCATGGCTCACGGGCCCAGCCGCTCCGCGGCATGTGGGATCTTCCCGGACCGGGGCGTGAACTCGTGTCCCCTGCATCGGCAGGCGGACTCTCAACCACTGCGCCACCAGGGAAGCCCGGCTTTTCTAATTTTTACATAGATTTGTTTCAGTACACCTAGGTGGGGTGGCTTTAAAGTATTAGGTGACTGGAGCTTCCCTGGTGGCGCAGTGGTTGAGAATCCGCCTGCCGATGCAGGGGACACGGGTTCGCGCCCTGGACCAGGAAGATCCCACGTGCCGCGGAGCAGCTAGGCCCGTGAGCCATGCCCGCTGGGCCTGAGCGTCCGGAGCCTGTGCTCCTTAACGGAAGAGGCCACAGCAGTGAGAGGCCCGTGTACCACAAAAAAAAAAAAAAAAGTATTAGGTGACTAATAACATAGAAAGTATACAGGCATACCTCGTTTTTTGGCCCTTCGAAGATACTACGTTTTTCACAAATTGAAGGTCAGTAGCAACCCTGCGTCGAGCAAGTCTATAGGTGCCGTTTTCCAACAGCCTTTGCTCACTTCCTGTCTGTGTCACATTTGGTAACTCTCGCGATATTTCAAACCCTCCACCAGCAAAAAGGTTACGATTAGCTGAAGGCTCAGATGATGACCAGCATTTCTGAGCAATAAAGTATTTTTTTAATTAAGGTACGTATATTGTCTTTTTAGACATCATGCTATTGCATCCTTAACAGACTACAGTATAGTGTAAACATAACTTATATGTGCATTGGGAATCCAAAAGTTCATGTGACTCGCTTTTTTATCGTATTGGCTTTCTTGTGGTGGTCTGGAACCGAACTCGCAGTATCTCCGAGGTATGCCTGTAGAGACGGGGCAAAAATTATGAAGATGGTGTGGGGATGACAGAGCTTGGGGAACTCAGCACTCATTCATTCATCATTCATTCATTAACTCACTCACTCTAGCGAAGATGCAGACACACACATGTCCCTCGGGTATTTTTGTGATAAATTCCTAGCTTTAGCCAGAGTCGAGTGACATGTTATATGGGTGTGCCTCTTGGGCCAGGTGCCCGTAAGAATCACCTGGGGAGATTTCTTTTTTAAAACAGATGCTCGGGCCCCACCCCAGACCCACGGAGTATGAGCCTCCAAATGGTGGTCCCAGCACCTGTATTTTCTTAAAGCTGCCGGGGGTGGGAGGGTATTTCTTCTGAACAGCCAAGTGCCAGGTATTCAGCCGCTGCTTCCTCCCCAGTGACCCAGAAGGTGGGACTACGTTGCCCAGAGAGCATCCCGGAAGAATAAGATCCGGGCCGTAAGCGTTTCTCCCAAAAAAAGACACGTGCCGGGGTGTGCCCTGGGTCAGTGAGAATCGAGTTCTTTAGCGTTTCCTCAGCATCTAACCCAGTCCAGCATCCCCGTGGCGGCCCTGGGGCTCATCCTGAGAAAGTTCCCAGTCGGGTGGGAGAGGCCAAAATATTTCCAGAAAACGCATCCCATGATGCAGCAGACATTCTAACAGGAACTGAGGCCTCACAAATACAGCTTCTAAGAATCTCTCACAAAAATCAGATGCCAGCCACACCTATTAGGATGGCTGGTGTTTTTAAAAAAAAAAAAAAACAGAAAATAACAGGTGTTGGTGGGATGCGGTTGTACGTTGCTGGTGGGAATGTAAAATGGTGCAGCTGCTGTGGAAAACAGTATGGTGGTTCCCCAAATAATTAAAAATAGAATTATCATACCATCCATCAATCCTAGTTCTGGGTAACTACCTAAAATAATTGAAAGGAGGATCTCAAAGCGATATTTGTACACCCATGTTAATAGCAGCATTCTTCACAACAGCTAAAATGTGGTAGTAACCCAAGTGTCCAGGTACACGACTGAGGAATGGATAAACAAAGTGTGGTGTTTATGTACAATGAAATAGTATTCAGCCTTAAAATGGAAGGAAATTCTGACAAAGGCTACAACGTGGGTGAACCTTGAGGACATTATGCTCAGTGAAATAAGCCAGACACAGAAGGACAAATATTGCATGAGCCCACTTACATAAGGTATCTAGACTAGTCAAATTCACAGAGACAGAAAGTGGAGTAACAGTTATCAGGGGATGCGGGAAGCTGGGAATGGGGAGCTAGTGTTTAGTGGGTGCAGTTTCAGTTTTGCCAAATGAAAAGAATTCTGGAGATGGATGGTGATGACGGTAGCATATTTAATGCCGCTGCACGGTACACCTAAAAATGGTTAAGATGCTAAATTTACATTATGTGTACTTCACCACAATTTTAATATAATTTTTATTTTTGAAATCTGGTGCCAGATTTTGCTGCCTGGGTTCAAATCCCAGTTCTACCATGGTGGCCTTAGGCAAGTTATTTTGCCTTTCTGTACCTTAGTTACCACAACTGTAAAAAGGGTATAAAAATAACAATCCCTGCCTTATGGGGCCACTGGGAGGATGAAATGAGTTAATCGTTATAAAGCGCAGAGCAGCGTGCCTGGTTCACAGCATGTGTTCAATGTGTTAACAGCTATATGATGGTGGTGGCTGTTATTACCATCCCCCCTCTGAGCTTTTGGAGGACACCCACATGAAAAATATGTAGGTCCAGGGGAGTGTATTTTTGGCCTCGTGGTTTGGTTAATGCCAGGTGCCACTTATGAGTAAGGAATAAAGACTATGTACTGCAGGTGAGAAAGTGGAGAAATTAAACTCAGTGAGGACAGAGGCCAATTCAGCAATAAAATGTCCCTGCCCGGAGCCCAGAGTCAAGAGCCCTCTGCCCTCAGCTTGCTGGGTGACACAGGTCAAAGACCCTGCCCTCTCTGGGCTTCAGCAACCCCAGCTCTCCCACCCCACCCCGCTGCGAATCTAAGGGTGAGAAACCAGTCCACAGAACAACCTGTGAGCACATCACACCCCTGGGCCCCACCAGAACCCCGGGGGAGGGAAGGGGGGGGAAGGTGGGTGCCCGCAAGTGACCACAGGGTTAGAGGGACTTGGACACACTCAGGCCTTTCTGTTTCTGACTCACACCCCAGCAGGAAGTTGGGGGTGGATCCTGCCTACCATCCACCCATTCGCCTCACCAAGGCCAATGACCCCATTTGTCAAGGGCCCAGACAGCAGAACACAGAGTCCCTGGCCTTGGACCAATATTTTATCCAGCATCTCTGGACAGGAAGGGCCCCTAAGGGTTCACATCATCCATCCCTCTGCCTCCATCACCCTTTGGTTTCCCCCTTTTCAAAGAAACACATCCCCAAGTTTGCAAGGTCATCCAATAAACACACTCAGATGCATCCAATGCTGATACTGTGGAAACATTATTATTATATTAATATAATTTTATATTATAATTATATATATAATAATATAATATAATATATAATATATATAATAATATATTATATATTATATATTAATATAATTAATATACTAATTATAATTAATATATATTATTATAAATATATATAATATAGAATATATAATAATTAATATAATATAATATAATATAATATAATATAATATAATATATTAATAATAACAGCTTCCAAAGACATGCCAAGCTAATAAGAACTTCACAGGCAGCATCTCAATCGATCCTCATAACAGCACATTCAAATTGGTTCTCCCGTCATTCCCATTGTACAGACAGGAAGACTGAGGCTGGGGGCTCAACTTGCCCAGAGTCACACAAGCAGCAAATGGTGAAGCCAAAGACTTGAGCCCAGGCTTCCTGGACACAAGAGCCTGCCTGCTCTCCTCCATCTACCCCCTCCCCCATTACATGGCCATTTACTGAGCCCCTACTACAGGCCCAACCCTTATCAGTCCTTTGAAGCAGGCCTATCACACCCATTTGGCAGATGAGGAAACGGAAGTAGAGGCAGGTGATGTGACTTGTCCAGAGGCAAGACTGGAACTGGGGTCTGTCTCTTTGTGGAACCGTGGTCCTCCACACTGGGCTGTGATTCTGCTGGTCCAGTTACCCCACCTCGGTCTCCCCCTTCCCCTCCCCACTGGCAGGGTCCCTGGAAGGCTTTGTCCTACTGGGGCGGGGAGGACCGAGGCAGCATTTCTCCTGCAAAACCCGGCACACTCAGGCGCTGCCAGAGGTAGGTGGCCCATGGGCTGAGCCGGGGGTGGGCCCCAGCATGCGGGGGATGGGTGGGGGAAGGGCCAAACCCATTCCTCCACCTGCTGGGGTGCTGCGTGCTGGACTATCTTCAAGCCATGACCGGCCCAGTGGGCTCCCCAAGTCACCTGGCGGGTGGCCAGTGGGTGCTGGAGCTCCACCCAGACAGCTCGGGGGCTGTGTAGCACCCCCAGCCAGCTCACACTTGCTGTGGGGGGCAGCAAGGACGGGTGCCTCCAACAACAGGGGGGCTCAAGGGGGCCGGGAGGGTGTCGGGGGGAAGAAGCAGGAATTAGGTGGCAGGAATCCTGACATCTTGTCCCTGCGCAGCAGCTCCCAGCTGGCTCTGTGACCTTGAGAGAAACACGCACTCGAGGCCTTTTGTTCGCTCCCCTAGAAAGGAAGGCTTCCAAAGGAAAGGCACAAAACTCCAGACAGCCTGGTTAGGGCCCGGATCCAATGCCCGCCCCTGGGGATTCTGCCATCCTGCTCCGTAGACAGAGAGTTGCCAAATGTGGACCAATCCTCCAGGGAGGGATGCGCAGGGCTCAGCGTTCCCGGCTGCAGCGGGGCCAAGGGCCCCGAGTCACCGGCTCAGGATGGGGAGAGGAAGGAGCAGGTTGTCAGGGGCCTTGGAGACCAGTGATGGGTAGACTTGTTTGGTTCCCAGCCAGCGGCCTCCCGCAGGGCATGCAGTAGGCACGTGGCCAGCCCACGCGGAACGGAGGGGAGCGTGGATGGTGCAGGGAAACCCGTCCCTGCTGCTGAAAAAATAAGCCAAAGCTCCCATCCACCGCCGGTGAGTCAGCAGTGTCATTGCAAGAACCAAGGGAGGCCATATGAAATGAGTAGGGACTTTGGCTCCCCGTTCTGCCCGTGCTGGCTGTGTTTGCTGAGTCACCTCCCTCTTGAGGTTCAGTTTTCTCATCTGCAAACAGGGACCAATATTGCTGACCTGGTAGGGTCATCCACAGGTTGTACCGTATGAAATTACAATATTCCACCATTGTTGGGCTACAAAAACGGCACTTTCACACGTTCAACCCAATATGTGGACGGGGGCAGCGTACAGCATGTGAGCGGTCAACGCTGAAATTTAAGTCTCTCCTCTGTTCTAGCAGAAGACTGTGTTTTTCTCATTCATGGGACAAAATGGAAAATATCTCATCACACCCCCCTCCCCCAAATATAACAACGACACGACAGGATAAAACACCTCACTTTGTGGGTGGCCCGTTAAGAGTTTACAATGTATGGTCCCAAGTACATCAGGGCATGGGGTGTGTATGTACCACAGTGATAACGCAGCGGAAGGAAGGCTGGCATTGAAATATTTTTATCCAAAAAAAAAAAAAAAGGAAAAGGCACTGTAAAGGCCCAGTTGTGGCAGATAGGTTTTTTTTTTAATTTTTAAAAATTTTTTAACATCTTTATTAGAATATAATTGCTTTACAATGGTGTCAGTTTCTGCTTTATAACAAAGTGAATCAGTTATACAGCAGATAGTTTTTTGAAAGTAACTTGTAAAGCATTTACCATATTCTTAACTTGCAGTCTTTGCAGACTTGCGCACATATATTCCTCTTTCAGAATAGTTTTGCAAATTGTACACAGACAAAAAGAGAGGGAACTTTTGAGTAAAGAAATTGCATTTATAAATGATCTGTATTAGAATGTAATAAATCTCCAGTTATAGTAAAAAAAAAAAAACAGGCTTTAAGTGATGTATTTCCCCATGCTTTAGATCAAATATAACCAGCACGTTGAACATCTTTTTTCATATGTTTAAGTTTTTAAAAAATGAGTCAAAATGTCGTCGAGCCATACAATGGAGTATCATTCGGCCATAAAAAGGAATGGAGTCCTGATACACTTGACAACACGGCTGAACCCTGAAAACGTTATGCTGAGTAAAAGGAGTTAGAATTAAAACTACATACAGTATGATTCCATTTATATAAAATGTCCAAAATAGGCAAATTCGAGAGACAGAAAGTAGATTAATGGTTACCAGGGGCTGGGGGAATCGGAAGGAAGTGGGGAATGACTGCAAATGAATACGAAATCTCTTTTTGTGGTCATAAAAATGTCCTAAAATTTTGAATATACTAAAAACCACTGAACTATATACTTTCTTAATTCTTTTTATTTAAAAGTTTTTAAGGTATAATTGACATACAATATTATATTAGGTTCAAGTGTATATGTTGCAAAATGATTACCACAATAAGTCTGGCTAACATCCATCACCACTCATAATTACAAAAAGTTTTTTGCTTGTGATGAAACTTTTAAGATCTACTCTCTTAGCAGCTTTCACATATGCAACACAATATTATGAACTTAGAGTCACCGTGCTGTACATTACATCCCCAGGACTTGTTGCATAACTGCAAGTTTGTACCTTTTGATCACCCATTTCAACCCCCAGGCCCCCAGCCCCCACTTGGCAACCACCAATCTGTTCTTTGTATCTATGTACTGGAGGTCTTGTTTTTGTTTGGGGTTTGTTTGGGTTTTTTTTAGATTACACATACAAATGAGATCATCTGGTATTTGTCTTCCTCTATCTGACTTATTTCACTTAGGTTAATCCTCTTGAGGTCCACCCATGTTGTCACAAATGGCAAGATTTCACTCCTTTTATGGCTGAATAATATTCCATTGTATATATATGCCACACCTTCTTTATCCACTCATTCATCGATGGACACTTAGGTTGCTTTCATATCTTGGCAATTATGAATAATGCTGCAATGAACACGGGGGTGCAGATGTCTTTTCAAGATAGTGTTTTCATTTTCTTTGGATAAATACCCAGAACTGGAATTGCTGGATCATATGGTAGTTCTATTTTTAACTGTAATTTGAATTGTACGCTTTAAATGAATGAATCATATGGTAAGTGAATTGTATTTCAATAAAGCTGTTACTTTAAAAAGTGAGTCAAGTTCAAGAAAAACATTAACTGAGGAACAGTCCCAGGTGGTACATAAATATGAAAACTTTTCAAGGTGATACAGGAATGACTGGAGTTTGGAAAACACAGAGTTGACGCATTAAATCCTCAAAACAGAGGCTCTACATGGGTTCACATCCCGCCTCCTGAGTGACCATGGGCTAGGGACTTCACCTCTCTGGACCTCAGTTTCCTCATCTGGAAAATGGGAACAAGAAGAGTTCCTGCCTCTCTGAGTCACCATGAGAATGAAGTGAGTTAGCACGTGCCTGGCACATCCTAGGGGGTCGACGGAAGGATCAATGGGGGACCAGATCTTTTGGGTGGTTCTGACCATGCGTTCATGAGCACAGGGTCCCGAATTCAAATCTCTCAGAAATACCTTTTCCTGAGTAGGTGAAGTGAGATAAAGCATGTAAAGCATTTAGCAAGTGCTCAATAGACATTAACTTATTACTTTCGTTGTTGTTATCACTGTGATATCTGCCTGGGTGGTAACATTTTGGTTGATTTTTATTTTGTATTTTTATTTTTTGCTTGTGTTCTATAATGATTCTGTCTTGTTTCGGTACTAAGAACTACCCAAAGAATTATATTTCGTACTTAGCATCTTTCTCTAGTACGATCTTAGATTTCAGATAGAAGGGAAAACCAGCTGGGGTCCCGGCCTGTTCCAGCCGCCTACCCCGCCCCCTCACAGTAGACACACGCTGGAACTGAAGATTTCCCAGCATCGGTCGGCCTGTGGAAGCACAGTTAGAGGGAAACCCCCCGCCCGTACTCCAAGCCAGCAGAAGGTGAAGATTGTAGCCAGAGCCCGAGGCAGCAGCCCGCAAGAGCAGTTATCCTCCCAACACCCTGCCTCCACGATCCACCCCCTAAAAGTACAGTTTGCGGGTGCAAATTTTGTACCATCCTCCACAACAACAGCCAGATTAATCACGCCCAAATTTGGGAGAGACACTTGGGATATACCGTGTCGTGGGTACAACGTTCACTCTGGAGGATCCTGGGGATACCCCCAGGATGCGGAGACCATCCTTCAGGGCAGCTGAAGTGGATAGACGGCCAGGAGGACTGCCGATGGGGGCAGGGGCATGGCACTGAAATGGACAAGGAAAACCTGGTTTTCTTTTTTTTTTTTTTGGCTGTGCCATGAGGCATGCGGGATCTTAGTCCCCCAACCAGGGATTGAATCCACGTCCCCTGCATTGGAAGCACGGAATCTTAACCACTGGACCGCCAGGGAAATCCCAAACCTGGATTTCAAGGTCAGCCCCAGAAGAACACTCACGGGACAGGTGCTCCAAATGACAGGCGTTGGGTTGGTGAGGGAGCTGCCTGTCGTCCACCAGCTGCGTGTAGTGCCAGCAAACCCAATAATAACAACCGCTGTGGTTGCCTTTTATTGATCACTGACTGTGTGCTGAGTGTTTCATCACACTCTCAAAGGTGTGAAGCCATGGTTAAACATACTCCCAAGCAGTGTGGAATCAGACAGCAGGACAATGGTGTTAATAACAGCAACGACGATTCATGACTAGGAAATAACGCATAGCGAGCACTTAGCATAGTGTCTGGCTCAGTCCATGTTGTTTTAGATGTACAAATGATGACGATGAGGTGCTGACTATGGGTCCAGTTGTGCTAGGACCTTTACATATCATAGTACAACAACCCTATAAGGTGAGACCTACTATTAGCCCCATTTTACAGAGAAGAAGACTGAGGGCGGATGAGGTTGTTTAACTCGCCCGTGGTCACTGAGCTGGTAAAGCACGCCATCGCTTGCCCCCCATGGATGTCGCCAACCCCAAATTCACTTCTGAAAGCCAGGCTCCATTAACTGTCCTGCCCGATGGCTCCCCAAACCCCTTCCCTCTCTCTGAGGGTCCCCACTGGTGCCAGGTGACTGCCTAGTTTCAGACCTGCTTAGAGGTGGCCAGCCGACCCTGTCCCTCTTCCCAGCTGTGGCTGAGCCCATCCTTCTGAAGCCACTGCGGGCGCCCAGGGAGAAAGAAGAAGGGTTCTCGGTGAGCTCATTTACAGGGGCCACCTCCAGCTGCTGGGACCAGCCAGCGGCTTTAATTTGGACAAATGCCCAGGACTCAGTGGGAACAGGAAGCATCCCTGAGCGATAAAGATCAGGACCGGCTTGTGAGCGTGCCAGGAGCGCTCTGTGTCGGCCAAACCAGCTGGCCCAACCCCCATTCTCAGCAGCCCCCACTGCTGGCCCTGGCCCTGCCAGGAGGTGGTCAGGCTGTCCCCCCCAGCCTAATGTCCAAACCTGCCAGTTGTAGATTACAGCATTGCTAGAAAGGGGCGCAGCGCTCAAAACGGGGGAAAATATGCATAGTGTAAAACGGTAGCTCGTAAACATGAAACATTTGCTGTATCCCAGGCATCTCTCTAAGCACTTCACAGACATCGACTCATTTAATCCTCACAGCCACCTTACTTCACGGAGGAGAAACTGAGGCTCAGAGAGGGAAAGCGACCTGCCCAAGGTCACACAGCTAGGAGATTCCAGAGCCAGGATTTGGATTCAAGCCACCTGAGAATAAAGCCCACACTCTAAACCGCAGAATGCAGTGCTGACATCTCTCCATCACATGTACTGTGCACAAGTCTAAAACTCACACCGCAAAACATGAGCCCAGGTTATCTTTCGACTGTGGGATTGTATGAGTCTTACCTCCTCCTTTCTGTTTATCTGTATTTGTAAATGTTTGACAATGAACATGTACTGTAGCATGACGTAAACATATTGTACTAAGGATAAAAAGAGAATAAAAATTATTAATTTGGAAAATGAACTGAGAATCATCCGTTAGAGCACTGAACAGTTATCTCCTGCCACCACCTTCAGGCAGAAGGGCTGGCCAGGTGTAAATAGTAAAGGATATAGAAACCCCGTGGTACTGCAGAAGGATGCATGCGCACAGTGGGGGCTTTACTTAACATCACCACCCACCCCAGTAGACCAGCACAAACATCAACTGGCCATTCACCCCAACATTCACCTACGTGACCTCGCTGGGAGCTCCCGGCGGGGCTGAAAGACGGGCATCAGCACCCACGCTCCATGGCACAGACACCCATGCAGAGAGAAGAAGCCACGCCCAGGGCTGGCGACAAAACAGAGGCAGCAGGTGACCCCAGGGCTGCATGGCTCTCAACTGAGCAGTGTCATCATGGTGGGCCGCTGCCGCGGTCCACAGAAGAGCCACCTTCCCGGGGGTGACCCGGGCCTTGGCACAGGAACTGGGCGACGCCCAGGAAACCCCTGCGGTCGCCCAGCCGAGCTCACTAAAGCCAGGGCAGATGGCTCACACTTGCTCTGCTGGGTCAGCTAGCATTCTGGGCATTCCAAAAATTCCTCCAGAGCTTTTTGCTGCCCCCCTTCACCCCATCCCCCCCTTTAATGAAGGAAAAGGAGGAGGGCAGAGGGGCTGAGATGAAGGCATCTGGCTAAAGGCGACACTTGGACATCTCATCATCTCCTCCCTGCAGTTAAATCTCACAGTAACCAGGCACACCTCACCTCTCCAAGAAGGAGGTGGAATGCTGGTTGCCAAAGCTTCCCGTCGCATCCAAGTCTGAGCGTGTCAAGGGAAACGGTTTTGCTTCGAGGCTGCCAGGAGGCGGGGCCAGGAGAACAGGGTCCCCACCCCGGTGCCCCCATGGGCCCCACACCCGCCATCACAGCCCTGGGCACGCTGCCCTGTAACCCCTCATCTGTCCCCTCTGGGAGGGCAGGAGCTGTATCCCAGGCACCTCTGAGACCCAGGGCCCAGCCCAGGCCCTGGTACACAGTAGGTGCTTAATTAATAACAAAGATGAAAATGACCAACTATCCCAAAAGAGGACAGGGATACACTGCCTGGGAAGTTCTGAGGGGAGAGATGGTATTTTCAACATGGTCATGGGGAGGTGGGAGGACACACTGCGTTGAGTTATTATCATAGGGGTTGGCAGGTGGCAGACCTGAGTTCAGATCCAGCCTCTGCCACTTCTTGCCTCAAGCTAAGAGACTTGAGGAAGGCTTCAGGTCTCTGAGGCTTGGTTTTCTCATCTGTAAAATGGGTTAGTAATACCACCTGTCCAAGTCATTCTGAGGACTGACAGAAGACGTAGATGTAATACCTCCCTAACAAGGCAGTTGGTACACAGTAGGTCTTCAACAAAGGGTGGGATTTTGTTGTTGTTTTTTTTGGTTTTTTCCTGGGCCCTACGTTTCAAAGGTCTGGTCTTGAGTCTTCCCAAAAGGCGCAGCAAGAATAAAAGGCTCTGGGATCTACTCATCCAGTTGCCCCTCCCCCTGTGAAAAAGGCCCAGAGCGGGAAGGGGCTTACCCAAGGACACACAGCAGAGAAGTAGGTACTCAGGGGTCCTGACTAGTGGCCGATAACTCAGTCTAATATACTCTGTATTCTCTCCCATGGCCTCGGACCCCTTCTCATGCCAAGCAAGTCCCTGGCAGGCAGGCAATCCATTCTAGAAACAAAGACATGAGATTTCCAGGGCTGGGGCCTAAAATGAAAGGAAGAGACAAACTTGGGCAGCTTCCCAGGCCAAAGGGCCCTGGGAGTTCCCCAACGAGTCACTCCGCAGCCCAGCCCAGGGCACTGGGCAGGGCTTGGCAGGCACTGTGCCCACTAAGGCCCAGGCTCCATGTCTGGGCAGGCAGGGTGGCGGGAGTTCACGGAGTGACCTCGGTGGACCCAACGTGCCCGCTGGCCTCCCTCTGCCGGTGGGCCCCGCACACCCTGGGCTTCCTTCCCACAGCGGCGCCTCACCACGCCTCAGGTAAACAGGATGGCACCCAGAAAGGGCTTCCTTCACTGAGGAAGCAAAACAAAAAGAAACGTCAACACAGAGCCACAGCCCTGACCTGGAGCCTTTGAAAGTGCAGCTGACTCTCCAAGGAGAGTCACACACAAAAGGGCTGCCACTGGCTGGTAGCTCTGGGAGAGGAGGTTCACCACACCGGGACTCCGTTTCCTCATCTGTAAAATGGGAACGACACTAGCACTGAGAAAAGATTGGATATAATAATGCACAAGGAACTAGAGTATAAGAAGCAGTCCATCAACGCTAATTATTATTTTGAATTACTGCTACTATGACTACTTCTGCTACTACAAACAAGGAAGATTTATATAGTGATTCATAAAGTCATTCCTTGGTATAACTTACAGAGAGTTTTTAAGAATACTAAACTGATCTTTTTATGGGTCAGCGATCCCATTTTTAAAGTGCCTACTATGTGCACGGTTATCTCACCTAACCCCACAACCACCCCACAGGGAAAATCCTAGAGTCTTCTTTCTGCAGATGAGGACTGAGGCTCAGAGAGGCAAAGTCACTTGCCCAGAGTCACACAGCAATGACACAGTACAGATGGGACGGAACACTAGGATTGTCTAGCTTGGCCTGCTTTACCGCCAGGGAGGCAGCAAAGGAGGGATTGAAGGCACATGGGCTGAGTCAGGCTGCAAGGATCAGCATTCCCCCTTCCTAGTAGAGGCCCTGGGCATGGGGCTCCCTCTCTGAGCCTCAGTTTTCTCATCTGTAAAATGGGGACATAAGAATCAAATAGGGCTTCCCTGGTGGCGCAGTGGTTGAGAGTCCGCCTGCCAATGCAGGGGACACGGGTTCGTGCCCCGGTCCGGGAAGATCCCACATGCCGCGGAGCGGCTGGCCCGTGAGCCATGGCCGCTGAGCCTGCGCATCCGGAGCCTGTGGTCCGCAACGGGAGAGGCCACAACAGTGAGAGGCCCGCATACCGCAAAAAAAAAAAAGAAAAGAATCAAATAAAACAATGATGAGCACAGTGCCTGGGACAGAATGAAAACTCCCTACTTATTATTTTTATTTTACTCTAAATAACATTTAGTGTTCTCAAAAGCCAGGTCTCAGCAGATGGAGGAAGAGCAGACTCAGTCATCTCCCCAAACTTCAGAAGGCACAGGAGCCAAGGCAGACCATCAGGTACACACAGGTCAAAGGCTGTCCTCTCTCACCTTCAGTGACACCTTGGCCCATCTGAGACTCACTTCACCGATGGGGAAATGCCCAGAGAGGTGAAGTGACCTACACAGGGTCACACAGGTATCCCATGCTGGCGCTACCCAACTCTTCTCCAAAAATCCAGCCCTGACATCAAGCAGATCCCATTTTCCCCATGGCCAGCACGGGATTTGCCAAGCGATAGCTACAGGATAAATTTTCATTGAATGAAGGAGTCAGTGTGACTTCTAACCCTGCACCTAGCTCAGGTGGCCTCCAGCCGATACTCATAACCAGGGGCTCCCTGAAACCTGCTGATTGTTTCCACAAAGGGAAGGTGTGAATATTCCTTAAACTCAGAGCATCCAAGACCCCTCCCTGGCCGGAAGGGGGCTGAGTGGATAGTCAAGGCTCGCCTTGGGGACAGAACGTCAAGTAAACAGTGATCCGTTAACTGACAGCCCTCCAGCTACAGCAGAAGGGGAAAAACACTTGCTGGGAAGCAGGGGTCCTAAGTCACTCCTTTCCCCAGGACCCTGGTGCTCCAAGGACCAGAAGCAACCTCACAGACCTTCATACATAACAATGATACTAGTAATAATGACAATAGTATTATTGTAAAAATGACACATGTAGGGACTTCCCTGGTGGTGCAGTGGTTAAGAATTCGTCTGCCAATGCAGGGGACACGGGTTCGAGTCCTGGTCTGGGAAGATCCCACATGCCTCAGAGCAACTAAGCCTGTGCACCACAACTACTGAGCCTGAGCTCTAGAGCCCACGAGCCACAACTACTGAGCCCGCATGCCACAACTACTGAAGCCTGCGTGCCTAGAGCCCGTGCTCTGCAAAAGAGAAGCCACTGCAATGAGAAGCCCGCACGCCGCAATGAAGAGTAGCCTCCACTCGCCGCAACTAGAGAAAGCCCATGTGCAGCAACGAAGACCCACGCAGCCAAAAAAAAATTAATTAATTAATTTAAAAAAATGACACATGTACATTCATTATAGGACACTATGTACTAACTCATTTAATGCTCATCCACCTCAGGAGGAAGGCACCATTGTTACTCCCATTTTACAGAGGAGTAAACTGAGGCACAGAGAGACCAACTGTCTTGCCTAAGGTCACACAGTTGGAGAATAGTGGAGGTGGGGTCTGAACGCAGGCAGTCTGGATCCGGAGTCTCTGCATTATTCCCAAGGGATGTTGGGAATATCTAATTCTAGAACCAATTCTGCAGAACCGATATCCAGTTTTGCAGAATTCCTCACTCCACCCTAATTAGGAACCCCCACTCCCATCCCAGCTCCGCAGTCACAGGACCATTTATATGTCATCTACTTCATGCCAAGTGTTTCACAGTCCTTCTTGCTAATAGTCATAAGCACCCTGTGTCCATTTTACAAACAGGAAAACTGAGGTTCCGAGAGGTGATGAGACTGGTTGAGGGTCACGAGGACCATAAGGAGCAGAGCTGGGATTTGAAGCCAGATTGATCACCTCCACAGCCTCCCCTTGGCCTCACTGGGATCTCCCAGTCCACTGGCTACAGGTACCAGAGCCTGAGGAACAAAGTCCAGAGCAAAAACCACCATCAAGACGATTATCCCTCACCTTCGCACCTCATGTCACAGAAAGCACCTCCTTATCCAATACTGTTTCAAGCTTCACAGCAGCTCTGCCAGAGAAGACGCATTATTCCCATTTTCCAGATGAGGAAACTGAGGCTCAGAGAGGTGAACTTCCTGTTCTGGGAGTTCTCACAAACCGGGTCGCCTTACCCCTGCTTTGATGTGTCCCCCACAAATCATGAGCCACGATGCTCACTGCCACCTCTGGGCGGACCCTCCACCTTGGCAAGGACCTCCCTGACCCATGTGGCAGGCTGTATTCCTGCTCAGAAGATATATACTAGCTCCCTCTCAGCCTCCATGAGAGGATCGTACTTCCATCTCATTGATATTGAGTTTGGCCACGTGACTTGCTTTGGCCAAGAGAATGAGGGCAGAAATGACACCTTCCCAGTTCCAAGGGGAGGCTTTCGGAGGCTCTGCAGGTTCCCAGTGAGCTCCTGAGCATCTGTTGTCCACCACAGAAGAGCACGTCCTGGCTGGCTGCTGCCTGTCAGCCTGGGTACCAAGATGAAGATACACAGGGCAGACGGGAACCCAAACCAAAGCCTGGAATCCAGCCTCCCTGCCAAGCCCAGGCAAGGTCAGCCAAGCCATCTGATGACCCCCAAGTACGAAACAAATGTTTGCTGTTAAAAGTCACTGCAGGGACTTCCCTGGTGGCACAGTGGTTAAGAATCTGCCTGCCAATGCAGGGGACACGGGTTCGAGCCCTGGTCCGGGAAGATCCCACATGCCGCGGAGCAACTAAGCCCATGCGCCACAACTACTAAGCCTGCACTTTAGAGCCCGCGAGCCACAACTACTGAGCCCGTGTGCCACAGCTACTGAAGCCCACATGCCTAGAGCCTGTGCTCCGCAACAAGAGAAGCCACCACAATGAGAAGCCCGTGCACCACGATGAAGAATAGCCCCACTCACCACAACTAGAGAAAGCCCATGCACAGCAACAAAGACCCAATGCAGACAAAAAAAAAAAATCACTGTGATTTGGGAGATGTTTGTTACACAGTATTATCATGGAGAAACCTGACTGACACAAAGGACTATGTGTTTCCAGCCTTGGAAGGAGTAGGAAAGGTACAGCCACTCTGGAGGGAAACTGAGCAGGTGAGATCAACATTCTAAACACCCTATATCCCAACTGTTCCCCATCTTGGAATGTGCCCTCCCATCGACTACAACAAGTATGCAAAGACACATGAGCAGGGATGTCACCGTGACACTGTGTGTTATAGCAAGAAAACAAACCACTCAATGCTCACCAGCAGGGCATGTGCTCAATAACTAATAGCACCTTCAGGCATTGAAGTACTGTTCAGTTTTTTAAAAGAGTGCAGTAAGTCAACACGGTCTAAAATGGGTCCACATCTATTTTTAATTTCTGCGTGAAATTCTTTGTCTTATGATTGTTGTTGTTCAAAGCATATGTCCACATATACCGATTCATTTCTTTATTCCACAACTGTTTACTAAGGAAACAGCAGTGAAGACAAATAGGGTTTCTGCCTTCTTGGAGCGTCATCTAGAGGGGGAGGAAGCAATACCACCTCCACTACAACCACCACAAGGAACAAGAAGCAACACATACCGAGCACTGACCATGTGCCAGTTCCTTTTCACTTCCTCCTCACAGCAACCCTCAGAGGTAAGACCCGTTATTATCTCCATTTGCCGATGAGGAAACTGTGGCTCAGAGAGGTTAAGTCACCTGCCCAAGGTCACACAGACAAGTGGCAGAACCAAGATGCAATTCTTTCCATCTGGTTCCAGAGTGGACCAAAAAAACCCCCAAAAAACAACTTAAGATAGCAGAGTGTGATAAGGGCTTGGGAAGAAGTAAACAGAGCATATGTATGTGGAAAGTTTCTGGAGGGTCGAGGGAACTGCTGACTGCGTTATCTCTGAGGAATGGGATTGGGGGTCTTGGGCGGGATTTTACTTTTCACTTAACGTAAATTCATTTTGCCGTTTTTGAAGTGTTTGGTATGTTACATGTTATTTTACCATAATATATATATTATATGTTATCATTATACTGTGTGTGTGAGTGTGTGTGTGTGTGTGTGTGTGTGTGTGTGTGTATGTGTATCTCTTCTGACTCAGTGATGTAAATATCCAAAGATCAGCCTTTGGGGATGTATTTTATATTCTCAGTGGAGACAAGGCTATACAACATTTCAAAGGTCACTCAACTGAGCAATTAGCAAATGTGGCAGTGATAACTACTTCTCAGAAGTCAATCCATAATCATTTCCATATTTGTCTCAATTTGCCTTCCCCCTCCCTTCCTCCCATCTAATTGACCAGATTTCTGTGGAGTGAATTCCTAAGGGCAGAGGCTCTTTTGACTTGCCCATAGAAGATGCTCAATAAAATATCCATCACATTGAAGGAAAAAAAAATTTGTGTGTGCATGTGTGTGTATCTCTCAATTCAAACTTTGTTAGCTTCTTTGTGAATGACGGGAGTTTCGGTAGTGGTCTTGGGCAGAAGGACCCCTCAAAGCCTCAGTTTTATAAACTGCAGAATCAAGGGTCCCCAAAGCAGGCATCGCCTGTGTTTGTTGTGAAGAATAAAAAAAGAACAAAAGAGCTTCGCCCAGAACCCAGCACATGTAAAGGGTTCAGTGAAAAGCAGTTGCTCTGATGTGTTATGTGCTTTCTCTACATTCTCTCCAATCCTCCCATTTTACAGAGAAAGAAATTGAGGTCCCAGGAGGGGAATGGCTTGTCTGGGGTCACACTCCTATAATCCGGATGGGTGAGTGGGGGAAGAAATGTGAAACTCCTGGACAGAGATTCCCCCTGCCCTCCTCTCAATCCCAAACCTGCCAAAGCCTTCCTGTTTGGGTATTTAGGGAGCGGCAGGGGGTGTAAAGAGAATTTTTGTTGCCAATGGTCTAACTTTTATTTCTTCAACACACCCTGTATTCTGGGTATACCAATGAGCACACAGTTCTCCTAATGGCCCTGCCTTTGCCTGTCCTGCTCCTGCTGCCTGCAACGTCCTCACCCCTGCCCTCTCCTCCTTTAAGACTCAGCTCAAGTGTCACCCGTGGTCGCCCAACGTCCCCCCCGCCCACCCACCAAACACACCAGGTTGGAAGAGGCAAGCACCACATGCCTGAAACACTATATATATATAGTGTGTGTGTGTGTGTGTGTATATATATATATATATATATATATATATATATATATACACATAATGACATGCCGTGATGACATCTATTATAATAATCATACCCACTACTTAGTGGGCACAGACCAGTGTGGGCACTATGCCTGGTAATGTCCATGCACTGCTTCTCTCAACTTGTATAACAACCCTTTGAGGGAGGGGAGTATCCTATCATGAGCCCATTTTACAGATGAGGACACTGAGTCTCAAACCAAATACCATGGCCTCAGACCACAGCCAGGAAGGGGCAGCGCCAGGGTTTGCCCCCAAGTCTCCCTGGCCGACTCCCTCCTTTCTATCCCTGCCTCCTCCTGGAAGCCTCCCTGGGTTTACCCCTGCTGCACCCTGACCCAACCTCACCAACATTTGTGGCTTCTCTATTCAACTTCCCTAACTCCAAACATCCTGGATTTGCAAGCTGGAAGCAAGTTCAAATCCCTGCTCTGCCACTGGCAGCTGACAAAGACCTCACCGCCACAACACTGAGTCCTGAATCTGTAAAATGGGACTGACGAGCCCTACCCCCTCACACAGGAAGATGGTGAGGGTTCCAAGGTAAAGTCCCCTCAGATGTTTATGACCCTCCCAGGGCAGGTGACAACAGATGCTCAGGAAGGTTTGCTGACTTGAATGAAATACTGACACTTAAAATATTCAGGCCACCTCCACTGGGGGTTTCCTTCTCCAGATTGACTGCCATGCCTCCAGGAAGGGGTCTTCAACCGCGTGGCTCTTGAAACACAACACTGACCACTGTCTCTATCCAAGTTCAGTTCCGTCATCACCTCTCACCTGGATTTTTCGAGCAGTCTCCAGCCTCCTGGCACACCATCTCCCATCCAGCCTCCCCAAGAGATGGGCAAGCTTCCCAAAACACACATCTGACTCCATCCCTCTCCCCCAGAGAAACTCCCACAGTGCCCCAGTGCCCCAGTATAAAGTCCAAACCCCTGGGAATGGTTGCCCTGGCCCCTGCCAGGATCTCCAGCCAACACCCTATGCTCCCTCCTCCGTCCAGGCACCCAGGCCTTTCTGTTCCCTCTTTCCAGCACATAACGCCATCCTCTACCCACGGGCACGCTCTCCAAGAAACAAACCCCCTGCCCACCATCCCCCACTCCAGGTCAGAAGCCCTCAGCCCCTCTTCCCATTATCACAGCTCTCTCCTTCTGGGCAACTGCCTCTTTTCACAAAGAATTTACCCCTTAAGGGTGTGCCTCCTCTTTGACATGGTGTCTTGAAATATTTGTTGAATGAATTAATTAATGAATGCACATTTAAAACATCCCTCTGGGGCTCTTTTTCTGAGATGGTCAGAGATGTATTCTGGTGATGCTGAGAGGGGAGAAAGGCTCACGGCCAGATAGTGGGCTGTTCCATTCTCCTGCCAAAGTCAGCCCTGAATAAAAGCCAGCCCCCAGGACCTCCAAGGGGGGGTGGGGCACCTCCAGACTAAGAATCTGGGGTGAGGGTTATACCCCCAACATCAAGAATCAGTACAGCTGCCTCACTGGACTGCAGGGCAAGCTGATTGCTCACAGCTAGATCGCAAGCCAGGAGGACAGACCCTATATTGCCCTGGGTCCACCATTTCTAGTGTCTGCCACATAGTAGGTGCTCAATACACACACTGGTTGACCGAATGAGCTTCTCACATGTCTAGACACTGTACTGAATGAAACTCTGTACTTCTGTAGGATAATTGCACCCTTGTCAAGCATGCAAATCCTTTAAAAAGGATTCCCCATAAAACCACCAGGACCGTGCCTAGTGGATGCACAACTCCCTCTGGAACTGTCCCAAGGATGAGACACCGGTGTCTGAGGGTGAATGCATGTTTGTCCAGGAGCTTCGATGGATTAGCAAAGGGAAAGCTGGGCCAAGGGAGAAGTCTTGTCCAAATGCCCTGGTTACTGATTAGCCAAACCCTAGAGCTTCTCTCTGCAAGGGGGATCAGAGGGGCAATTAAACCCCTTTGGAAGAAAGACTAAGTTAAATATCTGCCTAATCCTGCAGTTTAAAAAGACGGCAAGTTGGGTTTTTGGAGCCTTCCTTCAGATACCTGAGGGGAAGCGGCAGGGCATGAGACAAGGGAGAGACCACAGAACGAGGGCCCACTAATATTTACAGAGCCTGTACCTGTTTCAGACCTTTTATACCTATTAATCCTGCCAGGCACCCAGACGAGAGAGGACTGTGACCCCCACCCCCACTCCATTTCGCCCGAAAGGGAGACCCGGGCTCAGAGAGGTTAAGTGTTTTGTCCAAGGTCACAAAGAAGCTGCAAAGAAAAAGCACTTTCTTTGTGCAACAGGTATAGCCCTTTCCTTTCCAAAAGGTAATGGCAGCTCCTGTCTGGAGAAAGTTCAGTCCCGCGGGCAGGAAGCCCTGGCCACCTAGGCGGCGCGCGGAGGTCACACGGCAGCCCCACTACCGACCGGCTACCGACCAGCGGAGAAGCAGGGTTTCAGGGCGCGGCGCCGCGGCTCCGTGCCGAGTGTGTGCTAGGAGGGTGTGGAAAGGTCGGGCCCGGCTCGGGGGTCAACGGGCCGCTTCCCTTCCCCTGGGTCCCGCCTGTAGCCCTAGGCAGCGCCGCCAGCGGGGTGGGGGCCACCCGAGCCTACCGGGAGCAGGGGGATTGAGCCTTAATCCCATCAGGGCGCCTCTGCCCTGAGAAGGTGCGCGGAGGGGTGCGCAGGCCCTGCAGGGAGGGCGCGTCCGGAGCCCCGGAGCCCGTGGGGCCCCGCGCGCTGCTCTCTCCACCGCCCCAGGTGCCCGGAGGATCCCTTCGCCCCGGGCTCCGCCTCGATCAGCACCCCCGCTTCCCAGTGTCCACCTCCTGGGCCTCCAACCTGCACGGACGTCCGGATCCTAGCAGTTCCAGGCTGGGTACGGATCTCCAGCGATACCCCAGCTCCCGGCCACCAGATCTCCTCTCGGAATCACTCCCAAGGCTCGGACCAGTGGGGGTCAGAGGAGAGGGATCAACTAGCTCCCAGTTTCCAATCACCGTCCACAGTCACCCCCAGGCTGGGGATCGTATGGGACCCCAGGCCACCAGTGCCCGATCCACTCCTGGGATCGACTCCCAAGTCTTCAACCGGGTGGCGTGGGATCCATTGGCTGCCCAGTGAGGGATCTTCCCGCGGGATCCACTCCCAAGTCTCGAGAGACAGACCTCCTGGCTCCCAAATCGAGATGCCTTCTCCCCGCAGACCCAAAGCCCCGGGAGATCCACCGGGTCCCCACCTCTTCCCCGGCCAACTTTGCCAACTTTTCTCCCGGGGCCTCAGCCGAGCAGAAACTTGGCGGCCATCGCCGGCCGCCGCCTCCCCGGCCCCCTTGCAGGCCGGGGACAGGGGGCGGATGGCCTGCCCCCATCTACCGCCGCCGCCGCTCAACCTACCCTAGAGCCGCCGCCGCCGGCCCGCCGTGCCTCCACCTGCCCGCAGCCCTTGGCACCTGCCCGCGCCGCCCGCGGCCCAGCGCAGCCTAGCCTGCTGGGGGCGGGGCCTCGGGCGTGGAAGCGCCCCCGTCGCCGTGGGAACCGTGGCCGGCGGCGCCTGCGCGGTGGGCCCCGGGGCGGAGCGCAGCCGGCGGACCCGTGCTCTCGGCCGGCGCCGGGGCCGGGGGACGGTGAGACAGGTCAGGGGTCACGAGTTTGCCCCGACACTCCTCCCGGAAGCGGTCCCGGCCCTCGAGCCCCGACCCCGCCGCGCTGGACTCAGAACGTTGTTCATGATCCCCGCCCGCATTCCCGGGGTCAGCCCGCGGCTCTGGCTAGGATCCCCCGCAATGGACACCGACCGGCCGCAGGGTCTGCGCCCCCAAGAGCCTAATGCAGCCCGGGAACTCAGGAGGCGCACGGTTAGAGCCTCGCCCATTGAATCTCTTGGGCTGCGGGCGCCGGCTTGGGTGGGTGGGGGTGGAGGGGCGGTCTGCGCGAGGCGCTCGCGTCGCCTCGCGGCAATCAGGGGAATTGCACCCGGGACCGCACGACCAGGGGCTTGGCAGGAGGTTGTTCACTCCCGCTGGGGCGCCTACTGTATGCCACGCCTGCTGCCATTGTGTTGAGGTGGGGGTTGAGGTGTGAGGCATTTAGAGACTTTTTGGACAAGTTGAGAGAATCAAAGGAAGTTGCTCCTGAATGGGAAAATGCCTGTTTTGCTATCCTTTACTCATTTCATTCCACAGGTCTTTATTAAGCACCTGCAGTATGCTGGATGTCAGGGACCCAGTGGTGAAGCATCTGGCAATATACAGGCTCTCGTGGAGCTTACAGACATTGTAAACAATATTTGCACGAATAAACTGAATTGTATTTGTGACTCGTGCTTTCTTCCTTAGGAAGGAAATGTACGGAGAGTTAACTGAAGGATCTAAAATCATACATGAATTTATTGTACGTCAGTTAGACCTCAATAAAGTCAAAGAGAGGAAAAAGAACATCACGCTGTGTGGCTTCAGGAGAATTGGCAGGGATCTCTCTTACCTGTCTTTCTCTCAATTTGTGTGTGTGTGTAAGAAGGCACCCCTGTTACAGGAGATACATACATCATATCTCTTGTTTCTTTTAATCTGCACTTTTGGAGTAAGTATCAGCATTTTATCAAGCAGCAGCCTGAGACTTGCCCACAGTGATGGAACCCAGAAGTGGTGAGGCAGTGGCCCCATGACGCCCATGGCTGCATTGGTTCTTCGTTGCTGCACGCGGGCTTCTCATTGTGGTGGCTTCTCTTGTTGCAGAGCACGGGCTCTAGGTGCGCAGGCTTCAGTAGTTGTGGCACGTGGGCTCGGTAGTTGTGGCTTGCAGGCTCTAGAGCGCAGGCTCAGTAGTTGTGGTAGACAGGCTTAGTTGCTCTGCGGTATGTGGGATCTTCCCGGACCAGGGATCGAACCTGGTTCCCTTGCATTGGCAGGCGGACTCTTAACCACTGTGCCACCAGGGAAGTCCCAACGTCTTACATCTTAGAATAATCTCCTGTATCTGGATGTCTTGAGAACAGCCATCAGTAGGACCCAACTGAGTGGCTTTTAACTACGACTACCACTCCCAGGGCGGAGTCTTTGTGGTGGGGGACAGAGAATGGTTGGATTGAAAGTTAAAATGCCTCAAAATCAACCTTTAAGCAGGACTTTTGCATTACATGTATATTATATGAGCAAAGGCAAATCGTCTGCTGTCCTCTCCAGAACTTCTGGAGGCAGGGGCTTTTATCTCTTTAGTTCACTCCTTATTCTTAGTGCCTAGAGCAGAGCTTGGTACATAGTAAGTGCTCAATAAATACTGCGCTTAATAAATATTGGATTAAATGCATGAATGGCCAACAGCTGATAGGGTACCCTCTACTATCTCTCCTCCATAACCTTATCAGAACTTCCTGTCTCTCCCAGGCACATCTCAATGAACCAGAACATGTGGGCTGAGGATTCTGTTGAACTGGATGTCTCTCAGCTCCCCATCCAGCTTAGTCCTCCATCTTGGCCTCTCCTCTCTATCCCAGAACTTAAGTGGGGGAAGGGAGAAGACAGTCCTTTTTCTGCCACCTGTCACAGAAACCCCAAACCCAGATGTGTCCCCAGCCCTAGCCAGCCCACCCCCAACTCTACACCCCAAGAAATGCCCAGTGTCAGTTCTACCCACATCAAGCTTTGAGGGGAAATCTCAGATGTGCCAAACTACAACTCCCAGAGCCCTCCTGGCCCCAGAAGGGGCGGGACTTCCTGGCTCAGCCCCACCTTAGCTGATTCTCTCTGTGTTCCTGTGTCTTCCTTCCCAGGTGAGAGGCTGCCAGCCAGCACACACCCAGAGATTACACCCTGACCAAAGAGGTGTCAGGTTGTACATTGTTTTCAGAGCCAACACCCCACCCACCACTCCCAGCCCTGGCTTTTCTCTTCCTGAGGAGAGAGGACAGTGCCACCCAGGGACTTTCCCAGAACCCCTTCTCTGCCGTTGTTTGCCCCCTCTTCCAGAATGTTTGTCCTGAACTGGCAGCTCTGTCCAGTAGAGCTTTCTGCAATGACAGAGATGTTCTATATCTGCACTGTCCAACATCAATCGCAGATGACTACTGAGCACTTGAAATTCGGCCATTGTGTCCGAGGAGCAGAATTTTTTATTTCGTTTCATTTTAATTAACTTAAATAACCACACGTGGCTACAGCTACTGTATTGAACAGAACTCACACACTCCTTGGCAAAGACCATATTCACACATTTTCATTGATGTATATTTATTCATTTTGTTTCTCCCGTAATTTACCTGCTCCTTGAAGGGGAGAGCCAGTACGTTCTTTGAAATGTTTTCTCTCAACACCAGGCCTTTGCCCATGCCGTGGCCTCTGTCTGGAACACTTTGCCCTCCATCATCTGTAACAACTATGTGTCCTTCAGATCTTAGTTTTAAAGTCAACTCCTCCAAGAAGCCATCCCTGATTACCATCCCTTACCCACATGCCGAAGCTTCTGAGTCTTCTAGCCCCAACTAGACACTGATGACACTGTAGTATAATTGCCCAATTACTTCTCTGTCTCACTTTCTAGACTATGAGCTCCTTGGGAGCAGAGACTAGCATAATACCTGAATCAGAGCTGACCCCCAATAAATATTTATGGAGTTCAACGTTGAATAAATGTTTTCACATGATACAATCCAATGCCTCATTCACAGTAGTGATACTAATGAAAGCTGTAATTTATTGAGCTGTCTCATTAAACGCCACAACAATCCTATAAGAGATGCTATATTATCTCCTTTTCACAGGTAAGTGATCTGAAGCTCAGAGAGGTTAAGTAAATCATTCAAGGTCACACAGCTAGGATCACAGCCTGGGTTCCCTAGAAAACAGAGCCTGAGGCAAGATTTATAAGCTAATGCCTTATTAGGGATGAAATCCCAGCTTAACAAGAGTGAAGGAAAAGGGACTGTGAGACTGAGAAGGAGAGAGAGCAAATATAAGACGTGTCTTACTAAGTTGGCCACAGCTTTCCAAGAAAATACGGCTGGGAGTTCCACTGCTCAGGGCATCTCTGGAGAAGCCACGTGAAACATGCAGGGATAAAGGGCAAGAACTTCATCTGCCGGCCCGTCCCCTTTCCTGTCTGCCATTAGTGACCATTGGGCCCAACTGCTCCTCATGTCTGAGCTGTGTTACCTACACCTCCAGGCAGCCATGAGGGAAGCCAGTTCTACACCCAGAGCTTCACCTGAGTCTAGAAGAGGAGGCAGCAGAACCCTATTCCCAGCCCCCAGCCAAGGATCCAGTCAGGTCGGACTGGACCACAGCTGGGGTCGTTGGGAGACCAAGCCACGACTCAGGCCTCATCACCGCAGGCTGAGCTGGCCAAGTGGCTGCAGCAACTGACCCAGGCCGCCTGCAGGGGCAGGTGAGCGGAGGCTTATGGCATCCAGTGCTGCTGGGTGGCCAGGAAGGACACAGCTAAGCACACCTGAGAAGGTGCATCCTTCAAGCCTGAGAGATATCACACTGGGATTCAGATCCAGTTCAGACTAGCTCCAAAGCCCTTCCACAAATACTGATTGAAGGAAAGAAAAAGAAAAAGAATAAATACGTGACTGAATGAGTGGGGAAAAAACCCTGGCAATCATCTCTTCAAAACCCTGGTGTATTCCAGAGGCTCTCATTTTACAGTGGAAAGACTGAGGCCCAGTAAAGCAGGGATCCCCTGACCAAGGCCACACTGAGTGTGGGTGGCAGAGCTGGGACTCCAGGCTCGGTCTCAGGCATCACTGAACCTTCCTGCTTCTGACAGCACCAACTGATGTGTCTCATTTGTCGTGTCAGCATTCATAGCATCAGAGTGACGCCTCTTGTTCTCACCTTCCCAGCATCCGCGGCCCATCCTCTGCTAACAGCACCTTGGTTTTCCTCCTAGAAACCAACCCAGCCCCCACCTTTAGTCCATGTAGTTCTAGCGCGGTGAGCCTCATGACATGCTTACTCTAATCCCCATTCTCCAACTCTCAATCCCTAATCCTTGAGCCCAGGTCCTAGGTCTGGCCAATCAGAGCATCCCATTTCCCTGGCCACAATGATGGGACCCAAGCTTGTCCAGTGAGCGTTAATCACAGCAATTGCGGCAACTATGTGCAAAGAGGAGCTTTTTTTTCTCTGGGGCTGCTAAGCCTGGAGGCACCAGAAGCCAACACTGTTAGAATCTGCCTGAAAGCGAACCTAACTCAGCAGAAAATGGAGCTGAGAGATGGAGAGAGAAAGAGAGATCCATTGCTTGTTCACCTGGAGCCAGCTGTGCCTGAAGCTGTCCCACAGAATTTTCAGTTATGTAAGCCAATGCATTTCTCGTTTCTAGTTGAGCCAATTGGAGCTGCACTTCCATCACTTACCGCAAAGACAAGACAAGCGCCTATTCTGTGCCAAGTTTTATGCTGAATGTGGGAGACAAAGATTTTTCAGATCCAGTGCCTACTCTCCGCAGGTTTACAGCCTGCAGGGTAGGTATCCAGATCCCAGAGAAATATCCCTCAACTAGAATTACCAAGGCAGAAAAGTAGAGAGCACAGTGGCAAGAATTTCAACACCTGGTGTTTAATCGTAGATCGGTTAATCCCTATTCATGCCTTCTCCTACCCAGGAAACCCCATACCCTCACCCCATCCTGATTTGGGGCTGGCTTTTCCCTCTTTGCCCAACCCACCCAGCAGCCCAGTGAAAGCCTGTCGATTTAAGGAACTGGGAAGGAAAATACACACACACATGCACGCGCACACGCACACGCACACACACACGCACGCACACACACACACACACACACACACACCCCTCAGGCCAGCTTATCACACACTTGGGCTTTGTTCAGCAGCCTGAATGTTTCCTTCAAACAGAAGGACACCTGTTATGAGGTCGCAGACGTATGTTCAAAGCTGGAGCCTGAGAAGAAGTGGCCACGTTGGAGGGTCTTGACCTGAAGTGTGGTGAGTCTGGAGGGAAGAGGGATGTGAGGTCAGGATGGGGAGAGAGGAAAGTATTGTCCAGGAACCATAATGGGCTTTAAGGGTCCATGAGTCCCTGAAATTACAATACTGTGTGTGTGTGTGTGTGTGGGGGGTGTATACAAGTAAGTCTGCATGAAGAATGCATCCATGCTTTTAAATCCTATTTTCAAAGGAATTCATCACCTCCAAAAGGTTAAGTCCCACTGGTCTAGGATATGGCCATCTTTCTGCAGGTGGGTGTTTTAGTCTACTCAGCCTGCTATAACATAGTGCCACAGACTAAGTGGCTTATAACCAACAGAAATTTATTTCTCTCAGTTCTGGAGGCTAGGAATTCCAAGATCAGGTAGTTTTGGTGTCTAGTGAGAGCACGCTTCCTGGTATATAGATGGCTGTCTTCTTGCTATGTCTTCACATGGCAGAAGGGGCAAGAGTGCCCCCTGGGGTCTCTTTGTAAGGGCACGAATGCCATTCATAAGTCCACCCTCATGACCTCATCACTTCCCAAATGCCCATCTCTCAATATCATCACCACTGGGGTTAGCATTTCAACATGTGATTTTGGGGGGCACACAAACAGTCCACTGCAATGGGGAAACAGAGGCTTGGAGCCATTACATTACATCATAATTCGACCAGCTCACACAGCCAACTTGTAATGGAACTGGAAAAGCACCAGAAGTAGGGCTGACCTGGCTGTGCAGCTAGGAGAATGAGACAAGGGATGCGGGTCAAAGTCCTCCCCTAAACCCGACTTGCCCATCTTCAGATCTCAGCCTGGATGTCACCTGGCACCCAGGCTGGATCAGGTGCCCCTCCTCTGTGCCTGCCCCAACATCGCCCTGGGCTTTCTCTTGGTGTGACGCTGTGTCTGTTTGCATCTGTTGATCGATGGGTTGGCGAAATACACATCTCAGACTTCATTTAGGCTACACCACACTCAGATATCTCCACCTCTCCTAACAAACCGGTCCCTCCTGCAGCTTCCCTATCTCAAGTAAGGGCAGCCCCTCCATTCCAGGTGCCAAGGTCAGAAGCCCTGGCGGCATCCTTGCCTCCTCTTGGTCCCTCACACTCCAAGTCCAATCCATAAGCAAAGCCGGTTGGCCGGACCTACCTTTTTCCTTCAACAAAGATCCAGAATCCGCCCCCACCCTCCCTCTCTCCTCTCTCTCGGGTCCACTGATGTCTCTCACCTGACTGACTGAAGTTGCCTCTGGTTGCTTCTTCCTCGCCCTTCCTTCTGCCTCTCCTCCATGCAGAAGCCAGTGATCTTTTTTTTTTTTCTGTATGTGGGCTTCTCACTGTTGTGGCCTCTCCTGTTGTGGAGCACAGGCTCCGGACGCGCAGGCTCAGCGGCCACGGCTCACGGGCCTAGCCGCTCCGCAGCATATGGGATCTTCCCAGACCGGGGCACGAACCTGTGTCCCCTGCATCGGCAGGCGGACTCTCAACCACTGCGCCACCAGGGAAGCCCCAGAGTGATCTTTTTAAAACACTGGGACAGGTGACGTCACATCTCTGCTCGAGACCACCCACAGACTCCCCATCTCACTCAGAAAGTAAAAGCCAAAGATCTATCATTGCCTACAAGGCCCACCACTCTCCCCCTTTCCTCATTCCTTCCAGTTACCGGGTCCTCCTCGCTTCTGCCAACACGCCAAGTACACGCTTACCACAGGGCCTTTGCACCTGCTCCTCCCTCTGCCTGGAATTTCCTCCCCCATAAATCCACATGGCTTCCTCCCTCAGCTCTTACTCAAAGGTCACCTTCTGGGCTTCCCTGGTGGCGCAGTGGTTGAGAGTCCGCCTGCCGATGCAGGGGACACGGGTTCGTGCCCCGATCCGGGAAGATCCCACATGCCGCGGAGCGGCTGGGCCTGTGAGCCATGGCCGCTGAGCCTGCGCGTCCGGAGCCTGTGCTCCGCAACGGGAGAGGCCACAACAGTGAGAGGCCCGCGTACAGCCAAAAAAAAAAGGTCAAAGGTCACCTTCTCATGGGGCTTTCCTGACCATCCCCCAGTCACTCACCATCTCCCTTCCCAGCTTCATTTTCCTCTGTGGCACTTATTTACATCAGGCATCTTATATATTATTTCCTTATTGTCTCTCTCTCCCACTAGAGTGTAAGCTCCATGAGGACAGTCGTTTTGTCTGTTTTCCTCACTGCTAAACCCCCACCACCTAGAACAGTTCTCGGAACATAGTAGATACTCAATAAATATTTGTTGACTGGATGGACAGATGATGGACCATATTCTTCCACCCTGTTTGTCTGCCTTGCCCACGAAACCCTAAGCTCCTTGAGGGCAGGCACTATGTTCTGTTCACCACTGTATCTGTGAAGGTCACACAGGGTTGGGCACATAAAAGTTGAATGAATGAATGATCAATTCCTTCCAGTTCACAGATGAGGACACGGACAGCAGGATGATGGGGACATACCAAGGCTCTAGCAGCCACCTCTAAATACCCGAATCCCAGTTCCCCTTCTGCCATGGCTGGCTACGGCTACCCTGGCCATCCATGCTCACTGGCTGGAGCAGGTGGGAGGGTTGACCAAATTCTAACCCTGGGTAGCTCCTAAAAAACGCTGGGGTATTTGACTTTTAAACTGATTTCTTAATATCACTTTGGGTTTAGGTCCCAGATTCAGGAGCCTGATTCCCTGAGTTTGAGTCCCTGGTCCACCACTCATTTCCTGAGGCTTCGTTTTGTCATCTGTAAAATGGGAACTCAGATAACAGTACTACCCACCCTATCATAGAGGGACCACAGTCTTGAATTGAATGAGGCACTGAAAGAGTTTAGAATGGGGCTTGATGAGTGCTCAGGAATTGTCAACTGCCATTAACAGTTAAGCACTGAGCTGGAGGAGAAAATATTCAGTCCCTTTCATGTTTCCCTTAGGTGGATTCCAGGTAATTGAAGCCTGGCCGGATGTGGTTTCGGGTTATAATGCCTCATTTAAGTTTCTGGGCACCTGGACGGTTGGTGTGATTTTCCCAGGTGACACTGAGCACATTATCTGGAGAACAAAACTTCTTTCAAGGTCAGAAACGCCCGGAGAGGCACTGGGGCGGCCAGAGAGAGGCAAATCACGGGCCTCAGTCAGCTCTGGGCTCCCCAGCTTCCTGGCTGGAATTACACCCCTCGGGATCCTGCCAGCCCCAAAGTTGAGGCTGATTTTGGTGTAGGACAAAAATCCATCCTCCCTTCCTCAAGGGGCCATGTCTCATTTGCTGGCTAGCTGCCGTGAGGTTTTTCTAATCCTGGGAATAAAATGTCTGTGCCACCTTACCCTGACCTACCTTCCCAGGCTTAGCTCAGCCCCTCTCCCTGCAGCACACCTGCATCTGACCCCCTAGAACCTTCACAACACCCCTACCCCCATTTCCAGAGAGACGAGGTGACCTTCCCAAGGTCATGGGGGGAAACGTGGTTTGTTGCTTCTTTCTACCACATCATCCTGCTCAGTGATTGAACCCAACACCACGTGCCCCCTGGGATTTAGAATCTGCTTTTACAGATGGAGAAGCTGAGGCCCAGAGCAATGGGGCAACTTGCTGCAGGTCACACAGCTGGGAAGTGGTAGAGGGACTGGCTGGCCTCCAAGCCCAGGATTCCGGCCACGTTTAAAGTGCTGGCTGGGCTTAGAGTCCCAAAGTGAAACCCAAGGTTGAAGTCCTGGAAAGTCTGTGTAGGTGCCCTTGGCTGGCTCAGCTGCTTTTGATCCCGGGTGCCCTTAGGCTGCCTCAGCCCTTCTGGGCCTCACTTCTGACCATCAATGACAATGCTGGCTATTAGCAAACCACCATCCTGCCTCAGCATCCTCACCCAACCTCTATTATTATTTTGGTAACACTGGACTTGAAATCAACTCTCTTTCTCCTTAAAATAGATTTTAGTTTAAGATGGATAACCAGTATCATGCCAAAAAATAGAACAAAAACACCACAACAAACACAAGGAAACTCCAACTACATCCCCAGAATCTCACTAGACCCCACTGCTTGCTCAGGGCTCCCTGTCTTTTAAAAAGAGGAGATTGACAGATGCTTGGGAGATGATTAAGACCCTTTAGCTCCAACAGACGTTTTCTCCTTGGTGTAAAGAGAAGGATTGAAGGAGAATTAAAAACTAAGTAACTCTTGGCATTTAAGGCTGGGTTCAGGTGCCACCTGACTATCCCTCAAGGGTCATATGTGGCACCGCATGAAACAGCGATATATAAAACAATGCCATTTACATACATGAAAAATACACATATACTGAGCAATATTGATTTTGCAAAAATACCTCCAAACAAAAAGATACACATTAAATAAGGGTTAGGGATTGAGAGGAGATAGCTGATGGGCAGGGTAGAAGCAGACCTTTTGGAAAGTGCAAGCCTTGATAGGCAGAGCGAATGAATGAAGGAATAAATGAATGAATGAATGAAACACGAGAGGGGGCTCACATGGACCAGTGATGATCATTTCCCGAGGACTGGTTGTGCTCCAAGGTCTGTTTAAGCACTAACATTCATTCTAAAATTTGGAGTTTCGACTTCCAGAACTTGTTGGGAAAAGACCCACCCTCACCCCAGTTATTAACACCTCCAAGTCCACCTCCCAGGCCGAAGGGAGGCTAATGACCTGTGATCTGAAGACAGGACCAGATCCCTGGCTGGCCGGGGAGCGGGGGACACCTTTGCCAGCCCCTGTTTCTCTCCTTCCACTAATCTTGTCCCTTGACCTCTAAGTCACTGACATTCCCTGATGGTGGGCAGCGTGTGGGCAACTCTGGGGCTTTCCCTAACCTGCATCTCAGCCCTCAGCCTCATCTCTCCTGCCTGGTTCCAGACCACCACTTTCTCCTTTGGTGTCCTCACCTGCTGCTCCTGGCTTCAGGGTAACAGCTGGAACCAGAGCTGTGGGACCTTCAGGTCCCCAGATTATATTCCTGACTTTGCCTGGAAGGTGAGGCGTGGTCTCATCCATTCACTGGGACCTGGCGGTGGGGCACTCTTAAACCCATCAGAGTAAAAAAAAAAAAAAAAGCCAATTTCTGCTCACCTTCTAACCTCTGACTCGGTAGGTGCGGGGTGGGGTCTGGCTATCCGCATTTTAGCAAACACCCAGGATGATCCTGAAAGCAGCTGCCAGCATGCAGTGCCTTTGTACAAATTAGGAAAAGGGCGCCCCTTCTTCAGGACACTATACTGCCACCTGCTGGAAAAGTACTGTAGTCAATATGCATTTCTGTGATGACTCCCAAACGCGTCTCCTGGAGTTGTGCAGTGCACAACCTGTACACACCTACCTGGTCAGCCTCTATCTAAGCGCTGCTAGGTTTGAAAACCACAGCTAAGGTGTTGAAAGTCACTGCAAATTGCCAAATTCAACAATGGGCACAATGGGTTGGGACTCCCAGTTCAGCACCTCTAAGGAAGATTACACAGCCTTCAAAACCGATTACAAAGGTGCCTCTCTTGGTGACTCTGCTGTATAGCAGGTACTCAATAAAGGGAGGGTATGGTGGTTGTAGATCTAGATCTTAATTCTGACTCTATCTCTTAAGTAGCTGTGTGCTCTGAGGGAAATGACTCCAATTCCTTATACCTCTGTTTGTTTATATGTAAAACAGGGACAATAATAGCACAGACCTTGTGGGATTTTGAGGACTCAGTAGCTGATCAGTTAAGCAGAGAGAGCAGAGACTGCCCCCACCCCAGACAACACCCTCCCTCCTTTCTCTTCCTGGCAGGTCTCAGCTGTGATGCTCCTTGGAGGCTGACTCCTATTGGCCTTCAGTGCAGTTCTCTTCCTGTCCTGGGCCTTAGCCCCCAAAGGGCTGTGCCCAAGGAGGGGCAGCGGCCCAATGCCAGGGGTGCAGGCAGCAGCAGGTAAATCTTCTATCACATATGTGGTCCAGACATGTTTGTGGAATGAATGAATGGATGGATGGATGGATGGATGGATGAGCCTGTAAGCAGTCTTGCCTCCTAGTTGAATCTCAGAGATAAACCCTAGGATTGTAGACTATTCCAGGTCCTTTAACAAGCCAGAAGTTGGAGGTAGGGAATGGTATCCTTAACATCACCCTCTCTTGCCCTTATCCAAACCCCGTCTTAATAGTCTGTCCTCCTTTGTTTCTCTCCCATCCATCCACTTTGCATCATTTTTACCAGGACCATCATATACAGTTGGGCAGGTTGTGCACTGCACAAGGGCATCCAGCTGAGGGCTGAGAGCTGCTGAAATCTAGCCATGCTCCAATTCCTAAGCTGTGAAACTGCAGGGCTGCGTCTGCCCGGCTGCATCTGCTTTTCTCTAATTCACACATCGGCTTGGGATGATCTAGCTCAGGTCTTGACTGAACCTTCATCCAATTAATTCTCCACCATCTCTCACCTGGTTTAGAGGTGACCACCTCACACGTCTCCCTGCTGCCACCCTTGCCCCCTAGAGTCTGTTTGCCACACTCTGGCCAAGTGGGTCCTGTTAAAGCTGAAATCTGACCATGCCACTCGGACTGGCTTATCCACGCCAATGACTTCCTGTTACCAATGAGGCTCCACTGATGAAGCCCTCATTCGCTCACTGACCTCATCTCTTACCTGCTCCGCCAGGCTCAGCATGCTCCGGCCAAACTGGCTTGCTTTCTGTTGCCCATGAAAACCAAGCTTGTTCCCTCTGCCTGGAATTCTCTCTTCTCAGATCTTCACATCTTGCTCCTCCCACTTCATTAAGGGCTTTGCTCAAATATCACTGCCTCAGTGGGGTCTTCCATGACCTCAAGGTAAGGGAGCTTCCCTCTCCTTAGAGTCTCCTTCCTCTTACCTTGCTTTCCATTTTTCATAGCTCTTACCTGCCTGCTTGATAATATCTTATCTGCCTGCTTGATTACTGTGCATCTCTCTCCACTAGAACATCAGCCCATGAGGGCAAGGACATGTCTGCCTTGATATCACCAGCATCTAACACGGTACTTTGCACATAATAGTTGCTCATTAAATATTTGTTGACTCAATGGATGGAAAATCAGTCCTTGTCCTCCAATGTCTACTGGGGATGGGGTGTATTAGGCAGTTATAACTCAGTGGATATTTGGCACAAGAGGATGAGCACAGGATGCAAAGAAAAACTCCAAGAGGTACCAGACCCAGTGTGTGGAAGGTGTTAAGGAAGGCTTCCTTGAGGAGGCATCACTGAGATGAATCTGGAAGGATGAGTGGGAGTTAACCAAATGTAGAAGGGTGTTTCAGGTAATGGGAACATCATGGGCAAAGGCATAGAGAAAAGAGCAAGGCATGTGCAGGGAACTTCAAGTGGACGAGAGTGGCTGAAGGGTGGCTGCAGGTCACGTGACTCTCCTGCACGGGGAGTGCCTTCTAGGTGCAGAGGTGTCCGGTTCATTTTCTTAGTATCATTAGTACCTTTGACAGAGTGCCTAACAGTTTTGATGAATGAGTGCATGGATGGATGGATGGGTTGGTGAATGGATGGAGTAGGTGGGTAAGTAGGTGGACGAGCTGATGGATGCATCAATAAACATATTACTGGAAGGATGGATGAATAGATAGATGGATGGAAGGATGGGGAAAATGGGTAGACTGGAATACGGATAGATGGATGGATGGATGAATTGGTGCAAGGCAGGTGGCTAAGTGGGTGGATGGTTGGATGGATGGATGGATGAGTGAATGGATAGGTAGGTGTAGGAATGGAGAGAATGAGTGGATGGGTGAGTAGATGGACAGATGGGTGGAAGGCTAAGCTGAGTGATAGGTGGATAAAAGGATAGATGAACCAATAAATAAGTGAGTGGATGGATGGATGGGTGGGGGGATAGGAGGGTGGATGAGTGAGTCCTGGGATGGAAAGGCAGCCCAGAGCCCCTTGACCGACACACTGGTTTTCCTTGCTGCTGTTTCTAGCCATCGCCACCATTGTGGGCCTGCTGGTTTTCCCGATCAGCTTGGCCTCCCCATTTGCCAAGGAAGCCTGCTCAGCCTCCTCTGTGTACCACGGTGGTCAGTGCCAGCTGGGCTGGGGCTATGTGACTGCCATCTTCCACACAGTCCTGGCCAGCCTCCTGCCCATGTTCAGGTGGCTCCACGTGACCGAGGTCCAGCGGAGGACCATCCTCTTCTCCAGTGACACTGAGAGCATCATCCTTGTGCCAGAAATGAGCAAATAAAAATATCTCAGGAGGAGCAAAAAGAGCCCATGCAACAGTAGTATGAAATCACCACGCACCCAGGTTCAAATCCCACCTCTGCTGCTTCCTTGCTGTGTGACCTCAGACAAGACACTTCACTTCTCTGGGCCTCAGTGTATACTTCTGTAAGATGGGAGTGTGTGTGAAATAATGCTTACCTCATAGGGTTGTTATGAGAATTAACTTAAGATGCTGTGTATAAATAAAGCCCTTAGCATGATGTTAGGCACTAGTATTCAATAAACTTTAGCTATAATTATTATAATCCCTATCTCACAGGACTGTGGTGAGGATAAATCTATTCATGAAAAGTGCCTGGGGCAATTCTGAATCCGTGGTCACCACTCAAATACTACATCTTTTAATAAGTATGTGGATATTCTCTATGAGAGAATAAAATAAAAATATCCTTCCCTTTTTATAACTCCTCCTCTTGGAGAATTTGAAAATTTTTCATTTTCCCATCAAACGTCTAGTGAGTGCCCCTTATAGATGAGAGTTGGTCCAGTGCTGGGGTGGGGATTGAGGGGGTGTCAGGCAGTAAGGACCTATCTCACCCCTCCATGGACAATCCCACTGACGTGGAAACTTCACTGTTATTTGGGGAACATGAGGCCCCTCACGATCCAGTCCGAACCTCTCTCTCCAGCTTCTTTCTTGTCATTCACCCAACCCTGCACCTCTCCCTCCAGCCACACTGAATTCTGAGCTCACAGTAGGTCTCTTCACAGCTCCACCCCTTTGTACACATTGCTCTCTCTGCCAGGGATGGAGTCAGTCTGTTGCCTTTGCTTATCAAGACCCATTGCCCTTCTTTGGGAAGAGCGCCCTAATCTGCCCTTGGGGAATGACCCTCAGCAACTCTCTGACCACCCCAGGCTTTAGGATGGACAAATGAGTCCTTCTGGCCAGTCAAACCCAGTCAGAATGATTGGTTCAGAGATGGGCATGGGACCTGTATAAGCCAACATGGACAAGAGTGGAACCACCAGATAGACAAAGATGGAGCTCTAAAGACTTCACTTGAGTAGCTGGATGCAGCCACGCCTGCTCCGCTACCTGCAAGAGACATAGTCACAGGCAGCTCCAGGCCGGTACCCCTCTAGTTAGACTGCCCAGAAGAAAGAGTGAACTGCTCTCTTCCCAGGGATGGAATCTGATTGGCCAGAACTGAGTCATGTGCCCACCTTGGGGGGAGGGGCTTGTCAGCAATCTCAATAGACCATAACTATAGTTATAACGTAGGAGATACATTTCCCCAGAAGATGGGAGAAGTTGCTGGTCCTAGAATGGGGCAAGGATGCCAGGCAAGCAAAAACATTTGATACCAAACTCTCTCTTTAAGGGAAGCTTTATTATCTGCATTTCACAAAAGTGAAAACTGAAGCTCAGAGAGACGAAGTCACTTGCCCAAAGTCACACAGCTGATCAGTGGCAGAGCTGGGATTTGAATCCAGGTCTGTCAGACTCTGTGATGGAGGCAAAATAACACCTGAATTTGTGATCTCTGCCCCGGCCCAGCTCACCAAACTCTTTTGGTTTTAAATGTTCAACTAAGAACATCTGTAAATAACAATATTATATTATTAGAGCGATTCTATTATTTTGAAAACACACAAACCACAGAGAATGCAGCTCGCATTCGTCTTTCAGAAAAAAACAATAAGGACAATAATTACTTTAAAAAGTAATAGAATAATGGAATAAAGTAATAGAAAACCTAGGAAGCCACCACATGGTATCCAAATGGACTCGAAGACCAGTGGTATGTTTCAAGTGTCATCAGCACTTTGATGTGAGTCAGGCTTCTGTGGGAAGATTCCAGGAGGCCCAGGCAGCATCCCAGTGCAAAAAGCAGCAAGTAGATGCCGCCAAGAAGAAGCCCAAACTCAGCTTCAGGTCACCCACCTGCGCTAGGGATGAGCCGCCTCCTCTATGTAATAACCTTACAGTAGCTCCCAAGTTCCTTAATTTTCTCCTTCAGCAATTTCAGCAATGCCAAAGGGAGCAAATCTGCAGGCTATGAAGCAGAAGCATTTACACAGACACTGTCTTTATTTGACAAGAGCCAGAGGAATCTGTCTGTCTTATTTTCTGTTCAGCATAAGAGGTATTCTTTATTTGCAGGAGCCCTTTACCTGCTGAGGCTGGAAATCATTGTGCCCACAAGACTGAATAAAGCAAGCCAGGAAGATACTGCAGGATTCCTGCCCAGCACCCCGATGTAATGGAAAGTCCCTAGGGAACGGCATCGTTCTGTAGGTCATTTGAATTCTACTAGGTTGACTTAGCAACGGATTGGCAAGCTGGCACTTCAAAAAGGATCAAACTGTGCTCCTTGTAGAGTCTATACCTGTCCTGGGCTCAAGCTCTCAATGTGTGCAGCAGCTTAAAAGCCTGCAGCACAGAGACCCGAGAGCCCTTCCCTGACTCAGCAGAACCCGATGCAAACTGCAGAGTCAGAGCGGGTTTTGCTCCTGCCAAGAACTGATGGCCTCACCACACCTAACTCCAGTTGCTCTGTCATAGCCCCAGAGGGCTCAGAGCTCATCCCTTCCCCAGTTCTCCTTCAGGAGCTGTGTCAAAGATTCACCTGAGAACCTGAGCAAGACAGATGATGGGAACTCAGGGAAACTGAGGTCCCAACCAGGAAATCATCCCCAGTGATGCTAGGGGCAGAGGGTCCCAGTGGAAAGAGGGGGGCCAGGACTGAATCCAGACCCAAGGGAGGCATTATTACCCCCAGTTCACAGAAATGAAAACCAAGGCTCAGAGAGGCAAGGTCACTTGCCCAAAGCCACACAGCCAGGAAGCGGCAGAGTTGGGATCCTAAGTCATCCCTCCCCAAGCATGTGGATAAAGATATAGGACCTGATTTTAGTTGGTATGGTGAGAAAGTCACTCCCACTTCAATCCTCCTTGAAGTCCTCCAAGAAGAAAGGCTCGTCTGGTGCTAGCACGTCTTTAACCTCTCAAACCGTTAGCGCATCTCTTCTTAACGGCAAGAGAGCAAGCTTCAGAAAGCCTTTGGTGGGAAATAGTATTTTGGCAAAATAAGATTTATTTTTACAACCATCTTCTGTTTATGCAAATGATTCTGGCTTGCCATAAGTTTGAAGTTTTAAAAAATGAGTTGATTTAAAGAAAACTAGTAAAGGGACTTTCCCTGGCGGTCAAGTGGTTAAGATTCCGCGCTTCCACTGCAGGGAGTGCAGGTTCGCTCCCTGATCGGGGAACTAAGACCCCACATGCAACACGGTGTGGCCGAAAAGTAAAAAGAAAAAAGAAGACTAGTAAAGATATAATAGTACAGATGGTACACAGATATGGTCCAAATCATAAAGGGGGACTGCAGGTGACTTGAGTTTGATGCTGTCATAAAACCTGGGGAGAAGACTCATTGATTGATGGATCTAATGTCTCTCAGACTTGAGTATCTGTTGAAAAGGAAAGAGATCTAAACTACTTCCTCCCACTGCCCTTGACTGTACCCTCACCTCCTTTCTCCGATGGGCTGCTGGGACCTCAGGCCTGGGAGAGAAGGAGGGAGGGGTAAGAAGGAAGATGAAACAGGACGGCATAAACGGTTGCAGCCGTTCTGAAACGGGATGGTCGGGGCCTCCCAAACTCTTTGCATGAGTGCTTCTCAGTTGCCCCATGGCCTCTCCCACAAGCCAAATGGAAAGCTCGAGGTGAAAAGAAAATGGAATGTGATTTAGAAGAGAGATGACAGAGCAGCCAGAGGGTCTAAACCCAGCAGTGTTGTTCTGAATGAGAACAGCAACATTCAGTCAGAAGACATGGTGACGGACAGTGTCCACATGCCCATGGCTACAAGGAAAGGAGGCAGAAGGGGCAGAGGAGAGGAATCGGAGGGATGGGGGAAGGAGAAGATAAAGAAATGGAGGAAAAGATGGAGGAGGTGGCGGAGGAAGAAGAAGAAAAAGGGGGGAGAAGGGGTCCACAGTGACAACTGTGTGTGCCATACGCATGGCAGCAAAGACCCCTTCTCCATTCCTGCTTCGAGTCACGAAAACGTGCCTAGTGGCCCAAGACTCATCTTCTCACATCTATGCAAGGTGCAAATGCATGTGTTTAGGAAAACCTTTACAAAAGCAAAACATTCTCTTAGGATTTTTTTCCCACAAAATACATCATCCTTTACCCTAAGTCAATAGTGCATGTAACTGCCCATTTGTACACACATAACAGGTATGCTGGTGGTACCCAGGTCTGGTGGTGCCAGGCAGCTGCAAGAATAGTGGGGTCCTCCAGGAGGAGGGCCATGTGTACCAAGCTATGGCTGGAGCTGGGGAAATGAGACCAGTGGCTTCAAAGGATGGTCAGAACATCAGGACCAGTCTTTGCTCTCAGAAGTTTCTCCCAGGAAGAAGCAGACCTTCCCACTAAGAGAGCCCCATGTGGGCCAGCAAAAGACAAGTCCCCACCTTCCCGCTGCTGTGTGGCTTCAGACTTACCTCTGCTGACAATCTTCCAAGAAAGTGGTGACTTGGGCTCAGCCAGGCCACCAATGCCACCTGAAACTCCTTTACTTGGCTGGCCTATTTGGAAACTAACTTTTTCTATAGAAAACCTGAAGTCTTGATGGGTGCTCATTAGATTAAATCAAGCTTTGCTTCTGCAGCGGAAAACCAGAAGTTTCCCTTGGTGCATGGTTCGAGGCTGCTGGGGGTGGAGATCCATGTGAGGTCTCCATTGCCCAAAGACTGTGGTTCAGAATGACAGCCGTGAGTGGGAATCATAGATATTGAGGAGATAAGTTGATGGTCTATGGGAACACTGGGGGTGAGAGAGGAGCTAGCTCAGCAGTGGGGATACAGTGAGGCATCAACTTAGAGGTATACTCTTGAGTCCAATGGCTGACCATCTTGGGACCCCTCCTGTGCATGGACCTTGGGATACATGGTAGACTGTTTGCAAAAATACTCAATTATTTCCGTGCCTGTATTTACAGCCCTTTTCATTGTCACTTTTCAAAACCTCCCATCAACTGGCGGAATCTATTTCTCCATCCTTTCAATCTGAGCTCAGCCATATGACTTCTTTGACCAAAAGAATATAGTAGAAATAACTTTATGCCAATTCCAATCCTAGGTCTCAAGAGGCATTGCACACTTCTGTTTGCTCTCTTAGAAACTGCCATCATGGCCATGTAAACAAGCCTGAGCTAGCCTAATGGAGGATGAGAGATACATGGCCCAGTTTCTCCCACTATCCTAGCCAACAGCTGGCCAACTGTCAAAAGCAGAGTTGCCTGGCTGGCCATCAGCTGATCAGAGACACACAAAGAAGTCGAGCTGAGACCAGAAGAACCGCCCAGCTGAACCCAGCTCATATTGTTGACCTACAGAATCATCACAAGCTAAATAAATGGCTGTTTGAAGCCACTAAGATTTGGGGTGGTTTGTTACACAGCATTACTTGTGGTAACAGCTAACTGATACAAAGGATGAGATGAGATTCACCAGCCTTGAACTTTCAGGGGAAAGACCAGGGAGCTATCATAAGAATACGTCCCTCTCTGTGTCTGGGTCACTGAGGTGGGGTGGAGGGTGGGGTATGAGGACACAGTCTTCAGAAGCAAGCATGTCTTTTTTTCAAATTAAAAAGAAAATCCCCAAAGAAAGAAACAAAAAATAACCCAGGTTCACATGTTTCTGTTTATATATTTTCTCTCTATATAGACACAACTCTGTAGTAAACTGTAACAAGATATGTTGGCAACACTGAGAAAAGGAGGGCACTCCATAGATAAAACAACTCGCACGCATACGATTCAGGGACACAAGGACACACACAACGTACAAAGATCCAAATAAACACAGTAAGCCGAATAAATAGGAGTTATTCCAAATCACAACCACGACGTTCTCTGGAACACCACGAGAGAAGGCAGAGAAGAGATTTTGTGCTGTACTTTCAGACTAGTCTGTCAAAAAATAAATAAGAATCGGAAGGTCTAGGACCTGGGTCTTGCTAAAATAACATCCTCTGTAGTGAACAGTTGAATGGCAATATAAACTTTTATCTGGAGGGGACTTTCATACATTTTCTCCCATCTTGGGAAGGTGGGGGACTAGGGCGAGGAGATGCATTTCTCACGGAGCGTTCTTTGGAAGCGAGGGCCATCTAGTCTCATCCATCCTGCCCAGGAGACCATACTCAGGCGGAAGTTCAGTGCAACCTATAGTGCTGGGTCCAAGGGAAGTGCCTTCACAAGCACGCCAGGCAGGGATTGCTCCCCTTCCTGGTTTGCTCAGGACGGAAGGACTAATGCACTCTCTCTGCGAAGGCTTCAAAGTGCTTGACGAGTCTCCTACCCTCTCCAAAATCCCACCTGCCATTCTTGGGACGAGCATCCCTCCCCAACTCTCCCTGTTTCTCCCGACTCTCGTACACTCTCGGAAGAGAAGGGCTGGCAGGACCACTCTCTTGGGAGGACAGGTAGGCAGGTAAACTAGCTTGCTTAGGGTCTGTTTGGGGATTGGTGACCCTGCGTGTGAAGACATGGAGGGGACCATTTCCAGTCTGGTCTGTGACCCTGGCACCAGTTCATCAGCTGATGTTTCTTTCCCAAGGAAAACACCCGCCATACCCTACCTGGGCCAACCTCTGTCCTCCTTTCCCTCCTTTGTCCTGAGTGAGCAAGGGCACTTAGAGAAAAGCCAGCCTCCCTAAACAAGTGGCTTGCACCAACACACATCTTCCAAGCTTCTGGAACATCAGACCCAATGTATGGAAGGAGAGGCGAGGTCCTCCCTAGGAAGAGAGGAAGGGGATGTGGACTCTGCCCTGCCCGGGGGCCCCTGAGCAGGACCCGGAAGAGGCCTATCTCATGCTTACAGACACTTCTCACAGGCAGACGTCTTTCTTTAAAAGAAGAAAAAAGTCTCTCCTGGGCCAGGTGGAGGAGAAAAAATGAGAAATATACAACGGCTGAAATCCCGGACCCCAAGAGAGATGTGCAAAGGACCCCATGTGCCTTTTCTAAATGGAAGAAAGTCTCAGGATGTAGGCGGCTCAGGTACAAAGAAAGTGGAGAGGGAGATACACTTGTAGCCCCTCCTCCAAGCCAGTGGTTCTCAAATGGGGCTATTTGGCAATGTCTGGAGGTGCTCCGGGATGTCACAAGGGGCTGGGGAGGAGGGTGCTACCGGCACGTAGTAGGTAGGGGCCAGGGATGCTGCTCAAATTCCAACAGTGCACAGGGCAGCATCCCTCCAAAAAGCATTAAATGTCAACAGTGCTCTGCTCCAGGCCAACCTTCCAGCCATGTTCTGGAACATCTCCAAAGGCCCCTTTCAAAGTACAGAGGTAGCCCCACAGACCTCTCCTATACCAGTTTCCAAAAAGTTCCCTCCCCAAGTCTCATCCGACAAGACAGTTGGAGGGATGGGAGAGAAGAGGGAGGAGACCATTCTGGGGACCATGAACGAAGATGTTCCCTCCGCACACCAACAACTCCCAACTCCCACAAGGGAGAAATCCCAGACTTGGGCAATCTTTGGTCAAACAGAAAAACGTAAGGCTGAACTGAAGGGGCAATCCCTCAATCCCACCTGCCTGGTGGCCAAAGTTGGGGTACTTTCTCTTTGCACAGAGGTCCATGCTCGGGAACAGATGCCAGGACATTGCTCCCTGGGCGGCCAGGAGGAGAAGCAGGCAGGACAGGCAGGTGGGCAGAGGCTTGGGTGACGCTGCCTGGGTGACGTGGTCCTCACTTGTTCTCAATCAGGGTCTGCACCTTGTACACGAGGTCCCGGGCCAGCTTCAGGACCTGCTTGGTGTTGTGTCGCTCGGCCATTTCTGAAAGAGCGGAAGTAAGATCTCATGAGCCTCCTTCTGTGTCCATCCTCGGGACGCACCTTCAGTGCCCAGAGAGGTCTCTGGGGCATCCCCATCATCATCATCATCTGGCGTCACCCCCAGAGCAGTTCTGGAAGCAGAGACTTTGGGGAAGGCCTGCATCTCCAGACCTCGGTTTTCTCATCTGTAAAATGGGAACCATAACAGTACCTACTTCACAAGGTTACTGTGAGATCAAACGAGACGAAGCTGACTTTCAGTGTGTGTGTTTAAAAAAAAAATTAGGTCCTCCCACCACCCTCCTACAAACATGATGACTGGACACCTTTTACGAAAGCAATGCCAGGCACATGGTAGATGCTTAAAAGTAGAGAAGGAAGGAAGCAACAGAAGGAGAGGGGGAGGGGAGGGGAGAAAGGACCAGTAATCACTTTGTCGAGAGTGACATAAAATGATCAGCTCTTCAAAGCAGAATAATCCTAAACTTAGACATTTATCATAAAGAACTCATTTGGGGACTTCCCTGGTGGTCCAGTGGTAGTCCCCACCTTCCAGTGCAGGGGACGTGGGTTTGAATCCTGGTCAAGGAACTAAGATCCCACATGCCATGGGGCAACTAAGCCCACGTGCCACAACTACTGAGCCCACATGCTGCAAACTACAGAGCCCACGCGCTGTGGAGCCTGCGCACCACAACTAGAGAGAGACAACCTGCATGCCACAGCTAGAGAGAAGCCCGCATGCTGCAATGAAAGATCCTGCATGCCGCAACGAAGATCCTGCGTTCTGCAACTAAGACCCGACACAGGCAAGTAAATAAATAAATAAATAAAAGTTGAAATAAAAACAAATAAAATTAGGGATAAGTAACATTAAAAAAAAACCTCAGAAAAACAAAACAAAACAAGAAAGAAAGAAATGATTTGGTAGAAGAAAAACAAACAAAAAACACTAACACCGTGGTTCCCAAACTGGGTGCTGAGGAATCCCAGGGTGCCACAGTGAACACATGGAAACTTTGAGGGAAATACAGCTATCTTCCACACCTACTGAACACCACATAAACTGCTAATGCAAGTGAGTTTGCAAATTTCATGACATTCCTATTAACGGCTTTCTAGCTTTGCAAAAACTAGGTTTTCAGCAAGCAGTTGCCGTGATAAAAGCAACTATCATGTGAAAATCACTGTGGAATAGGAAATGAAGGTGGTGGGGTTCAAAATGATTCCAAGGTTTGAGAAGTTGTGCAAAGCCCAACAGGTGAACACACCCATTAGTAACTGTACTTATTTATTTATTTATTTTTATTTATTTATTTTGGCCACGCCGTGTGGCGTGTGGGATCTTAGTTCCCTGACCAGGGATTGAACCCATGTCCCTTGCATCAGGAGCACGGAGTCTTAACCACTGGACCTCCAGGGAAGTCCCAGTAACTGTACTTATTTAAATATAAAATAAAAATACGATTTTCTTTTGACTTACACGTATTATTTTTTCAAATGGCTACTAAGTTGTTAGGAGAGATATACTTATTAGGTGGTTTGGACCTAACTAGTTAGTGAATGGAACTTTTGGTCCGAGTGCCACGAAAACTTTACGGAGACATCAGGGGTGCCATGAACTGAGAAAGTTTGAGAACCTCCACGCTAAGACAGGAATTGCTTTGGGTTCTCAATCACACCCTCAAACCAAAAACAACCTAGATGCCCAATCAGAAGGGACGGTTCAGTAAGTTATGAACAGTCACTTGAGGTATATTCTGCTGTCTTAAAAAATGATTATATAGAAGATGGTTTTTAAAACATTAAGCGGAAAAAACCCTAGATACAACTGGATTCTGAAATGGTAACAACATAAAAATATCCATTACTTTGGGAAAGACTAGATGGAAAAAACATTTTTTTAAAAATGAACCCACTAAGTACAGCGTGGTTTCCTGGATTGGATCCTGGAGCAGAAAAAGGACATTAGTTAAAAACCAAGTGAAATCAAGTCAGTCTGTAGTTTAGTTGATAATAATATATCAATGTTAATTGCTTTGTTCTACAAATGTACTAGGATCAGGTAACATATTAACATTAGGGGCAGCTGGGTGAAGTGTATTGGGAACTCTCTGTACTATCTTTGCAACTTTTCTCTAAATCTAAAATCATTCCAAAATAAAACAGCTTCTTTAAAGGAAACTAATAATGTTTCCAGTGTAAGGTCATCACAGGTGGCTTTTTTCTTCTTTTGCTTTTTCCAAAACCTTCCTTAGTTTAAGAAAATGTTTTAATAGTGATAATATTGATAGTAGCAACAGCTTCTATTCATAGTAACAGCTATGAGCCAAGTACCATCTGACTGATGGGCTTTATATCCTTGTGGTCTCATTTAATCCTCCTGACATCTCTGTGAGGGAGGTGTTAGTACCATTTTATCCCCAAGGACTCTGAAGCCCAGAGACATAAAGTCACTTGCCCAAGTCACACAGCTCCCAGGTGGCAAGGCTGGGATCAGAATCCATCTCTGTTTGATTGCAAAGACTGTGCCTTTTTCATGCCATTTCAACTGCTTTCCTGTATCTGCTTTCCCTACACACGTCAACCTTCTGAAGAAGACACTGTTACTCCATTTCCCAGATGCGGAAGCAGATGTTTAGAGAGAGGGGAAGTGACGTGTCCATGGCACAGCTGATTAATGGCAGAGCCAGGGATGCTCCCTGAGCCTGATTTCAACACCTAGGCCCCTTCTGCCAGATCCCTGAGAAAAACACACAGGGATCACTCAGCATTACAAGATGTTAACTCATCCATTTGGAAATAGCTGCAAGAAGTGGGGAGAACCCTCCTCCATCCCCTTCGTGGTGTATCAGTCTCAGTGACCCTCCATCCCTCTCCAGGCCCCAGGAAGGGGCCCTCCAGAAGCCTGCATCCCTCAGATAAGACCCTGGTCACATGGATACCATTAAAAAATTTGATGATGTCTGTGAAATCCATGTTGTTCTCCAAGATGATGTCACGGTAGACCTCCACCAGCGCCAGCGCGATGAACAGGACATAGTGGGCGGACGACACATGTTTGGCTGCCCAGATGGTCTCCCAAACAGAGAAGACGTCATCATAGATGAGTTCTGCCGGGACACCAACACACACGCGCAGGGGAAGGGTCAGTCACTGAGCTCACGGTGCTGCCCTCCCTCCGGAAAGATCCCAGGCCAGCCATGGTCCGCGCTTCTGTCCTGGAGCAGTGGACAGAGCTCAGGCCAGGAGACAGAAGACCTGGACGCTGTCATTTGACAGCAGCCTCAGTTTTCCCCTCTGTAGAATAGGCTATGCAAACCACGTGGGTTGTAAGTTTCCAACTCTGACATCCTGTAAGTGGAGGAACCGGGCACATGCAGATTTGATTTACATTGACCTGTCCTTGCCCTGCCCCTTGGTCAGTGTCCCCCTCTCTCCCTGCTCCCTCCATCTCTTTTAGCACCAATGGGGGTATCTCCTTTTCCCCCTGCACCCAGGCAGAGCTGGCTGCTGTCTCTGGGTCTGGTAAAGAGATAGAATAGAGCAATGATGAAAAGTAAGGCTTCCTATGTCCAATAAACTCAGTCTGAATCCTGGCCCCATCACTTACTAGTAAGGTGACCTTGGGCTAGTTACTTCCCCTCCATGAGCCCTTCTCTTTCCTCATCTGTAAGTGCGGTGATACTAACAGTAATAAAGGACTGAAGAAATAATACATAGAAATGGCTCAGCACAGTGCCTGGACCTTAATAAACACCTCCATACAGGTTAGATATTATTAGCATCACCCCAAATTGGCATGACAGCAATGCACCGTGTCAGACATCATTTCTAAGTCACGTGTGAAAGATGCTCTATGGGCTTCAGAGTTCTTGGCCTCTCATAAGCAGCTTAATAGAATGGAAGGGAACTGGGCTTAGGTAGCCAGAGTGGGGCTCAGATCCTGGCTTTATTATTCCTAGCTCTGAATTTAGTTCTTCTCAGTCTTAGTTTCCTCATCTGTAAAATGGGGATTGTGACAACACCTACTGCATAGTGTCTCTGCAAGATAAGTTGGGTGAACTGATAGTCAGAACTTAACAAATGGGCATTACTCTCTTCCACTGGCTTTGTTACAACACCTCCTAGCCTCACCTCCCTGGTACCTTTTCCCCTGAGATTCTGCTACAAAGAGTCTGAGAACAAGTTTCCAGTTTGAAGTCTTGAAATCAGTACCTCGCTTGAAATCCAGCAGGAACCAGCGGTAGCAGAAGTAGAAGTGAGTGTAGTCCCCATTCTGATGCATCAACTCGAAGAGCTCTGAGTCCAGGATCTGTCAGAGAAAGGAAAGATAGGCATCAGTCTCCTGGGCAAAGGCTAGACTAGAGGGGACAGCTGAATAAATGATGCTACCTCCCCACACCAGATACCATACAGCCCTTAACAACCAGGTGGAGTTTAAAAATGGGCAAAGGATTTGAGGTGGAAGTCAACCTAGCTCAACCTAACCCCATCATTTCTCTAAAGAAGATGTGCAAATAGCCAATAAGCACGAGAGATGCAACAAATGGGCATCATTAGCAATTAGGAAAATGCAAATCAAAACCATAATGAGAGACCACTTCACATGCACTAGGATGGCTATAATAAAAATGACAGACAACAAAACGTTGGTGAGGATGAAGAGATACTGGAACCCTTATATGTTGCTGGTGGGAATGCAAACTGGTGCAGCTGTAATTCCACTCCTAGGTATATCCCCAAGAGAAATGAAAACCTATGTCCATATAAAAACTTGTACATGAATGTACACAACAGCATTATTCATAACAGCAAAAAAAGTGGGACCCACTCAAGTGTTTATCAGTGGATGAATGGATAAACAAAATGTGGTCTATCCATGCAATGGAATATTCGGCAATAAAAAGGAATGATGTACAGATATATGCTATAACATGGATGGACCTTGAAAGCATGATGCTAAGTGAAAGAAGTCAGACACAAAAGGCCACATATTGTGTGACTCCATTTATATGAAATGTCCAGAATAGGTAAATCTATAGAAACAGAAAGTAGATTAGTAGTTGCCAGGAGCTGGGGAGGGATTGACATTAATGGGTATGGGGATTCTTTTTGGGGTGATGAAAGTGTTCTGAAATTAGATAGTGATGATGATTTCACACCCGTGAATATTCTAAAAATCACTGAATTGAACATTTTAAAAGGGTGAATTTTATGGTACATGAATTGATCTCAAAAGAGGTGTGTGTGTGCATGTGTGTGTGTGTGTGTGTGTGTGTGAGAGAGAGAGAGAGAGAGAGACAGACAGACAGACAGACAGACAGACAGAGACAGAGAGAGAGAGAGAGAGAGAGAGAGAGAGAGAGAAAGCAAGGGAGAGAGAAATATACTCAAATATTTCTTTGCAGAAAAGGACCAATACATTCAAACATCCTGTTAAGGGCGAGGGCCATGTCTTGTTCATCAGTGTAGCCACAGTGCCTGAACCAAATAAATGCTCAGTGAGAATGAATGTAGTGGAGTTGAGCTGTTGAGTGAAGGTTGAGTTGAATTGAGTTTTTTAGTTTAACTCAACTGGGCTGAGTTAAGTAGGATTGAGAGACTGAATCAAGTTAAACAAGGCGTGGCTATTAAGTTGGCTTGCGGTCCATTGGGCTGAGCCGGAATAAGTTATATTATTGAAAAGCACAAGGTCCTACCTGGATTAGCGACCTCATGTTGGCAAAGTGCGTGTCCATGGCGCCTCCGTGGGGGAAGTTCTGGTTCATCCTCTTCATGAGCTCGGTGAAGCAGCTGAAGGCAAGCGCCTCTGCGGGAAGAGCACAGGAGGAACAGTCAACTGCGCCACTGCCCAAGGAACCCGAGGTCCCAAAGTGATGGTCCGAGGCCCTGAGCTGGTTCACAAAGTCCACAGCCAAATGAGAAACATAAAGACAATGGAGTACAAATGTATACCATTTCAAGGAACACTCTCCAATTAATTACATACTTCCCACCTTTAGAGGTACTGAAGTGTTTTATTTTAGGAAACAATGGTGACAGCAAAATGCTCTGTTTTAAAGATCCCTATTTGCTATAACGAAAAGTTGACAATGTTTGGTCCCAAACTTTTTGAAAAAAATATTCTACAGGGTTCATGAAATTCTCATGTCTGGGAACCACTGTATTAAAAGAGCAATTGTTAATATTGGAAGGGTGTTTGCAGGCCTTATGCAAAGAAAGCGTCAAATAACATTGGGAAATGCTGCTTAGAGAGCCACTACCTATATTAAGAATGAAAAGGCTCTGAGAAGTCATGTAATTTAAAAAATCTTTTATATTGTTCAACCCAGTGTTTAAAAAATTTATTTGAAAATAGTACCTTTTTTCTCTCTTAACACCTAGTAACTTTGGGGAAAGTTATGAGAAGGTTTCCAGAGGCACAGTAGGATCTCATTTATTTTTTAAAAGACTTTATTTTTCAGAACAGTTTACATTTACAGAAAAATTGGGAAGAGTGTACAGAGAGTTTCCATATACCCCACACCTCGTTCCCCCTATTACTAACATCTCCCATTAGTATGGTACGTTTGTTACAATTAATGACCCACTGATGATACATAATTGACTCAAGTCCATAGTTTTTTTACCTTATGTCCTTTTTCTGTGCCAAGAACTCATCCAAGGACTACATTACATACAACTGTCATCTCTCCCTAGGCTCCTCTTAGCTATGGCCGTGCCTCAGGCCTTCCTTGTTTTTGATGACCTTGATAGTTATGAAGAATACTTGTCAGGTATTCTACGGGATGCCTCCCTATTGGAATTTATCTGATGTTTTTCTCACGATAAGACTGGAATTATGGGTTATTGGGAGAAAGACGTAGGTAAGGTGCCATTTTAATCACATCATATCGAGGGTATACTGTATCAATGTGACTGAGGATGGTTGATGACCTTGGCCAGCTGATAGAGGCAGTGTTTTCAGGTTTCCCCACTGCATAGTTTCTCTCTCACCTCCCACCCCCTTCTACACTGAACTTTCTGGAAGCAAGTCACTATGCTCAGCTCTGAAGAGTTGGGAGTCATACTTCCCATTTTAAAACAGCCTTACTGAGGTTTACGTACCATAAAATCCACTCTTTTAAATGTATAATTCACTGGTTTTAGTATATTCACATCTGTGAACCAAAATCTCTAATTTCAGAACATTTTCATCACCCCCAAAAGACACTCTCTCTATATCAGAGGTCATCACCTATTTCCCTCTCCCTGCAGTCCCTGTCAACCACTAGTCTATTTTCTGTCTCTACAGATTTGTCCCTTCTGGCAGCAATCTTATTTTACTGTTGCTAAAAGGCCCAGCTTCTCACATGATCTTGGAGGCAGTTTTCATATCTTACTGGCTTCCTCATTAATAAGTTGAATAAAATCTTTGTCATGTGTTTATTTTATTTGTATGAGAGAGACACATTAACTTTTTGAAAATTGTATTTTATCAGTTCTGAAGGTCATCCACTGAGATGTTTGAGGGGATTTATCCAATGGAGACAAATTAAATCAAGTTACCTGTACATCCTCGGTGGCAACAGAACTTTTTCTGACCTTCTAGTTCTTTTTTTCTTTTTCTACTGATATTATGTATTTGTTTTCATTTCTGGCTTGTATACCTTCAGTAAGTTAATCTGAATTGGTGGCAGCAATGACTGGGGATTTGCTCTTATGGTCTGACTATTTGGTGATCTCTGTTGGGTGTATAATGAAAGCCTATTCTCTCTTGGGCGAGAGATGACAGAGAATCCAATTTTGTCGTCTTTTTTTCTTTGTTGTTCTTTTTTTTTTTTTTTTACCTGTTTGTCTATTTGCAAACTCAAATCAATTAAGAATTACATGCTCACTGGAAGAAAAATAACTAAGTTTTTGTGTTTCTGGTTCACTGTTTTCAGCAGTGTTTTATAGTTTTTGGTGTACAAATCTTGCACTTCGTCTGTTACATTTATTCATAAGCATTTTATTCTTTTAGATGCTATTGAAAATGGAACTGCTTTCCTAATTTCATTTTTAGATTATTCATGGCAATTGTATAGAAATTCAACTGACTTTTATATAGGTCCTCTATCCTGCAACCCTGCTGAACTTGTTTATTAGTTTTAATGTGTTTTGGATTCCTTAGGATTTTCTATAGGCAAGATCATGCCATCTGAAAATATACATGGTTTTACTTCCTTTCCAATCTGGATGCCTTTTATTTCTTTTTCTTCCCTAATTGTAAAGGCGAGGGCCTTTTGTGGCAAAAGTGGGCATCTTTGTCTTACTCTTGATCTTAGGTGAGAAGTGTTCAGTATTTCACCGTTGAGTATGATGTTAGTTGTGGGTTTTTCTGCTGAATTTTGTCAGATGGCATCTCTTTGTCAACTGAGATGATCATGTGATTTTTGTCCTTTATTCTATGAATGTAGTGAATTACACTGATTGATTTTCATACATTGAACCAGCCTGGGATTCCTGGGATAAATCCCATTTGGTCTTGAAATATAATCCTTTTCATATATTGATGGATTCTAGTTTGCTAGTGTTTTGTTGAGGATTTTTGCCTTTGATTTCATAAAGGATGTTGGCCTGCAGTTTTCTTTTCTTGTGATGTCTTTGTCTGGTATTGGTATTAGGGTACCAGTGGGTCCTCGTACAAGGACCTGCCTTATAGGATGAGTTGAGACGTGTTCCCTCTTCTTCTCTGTTTTAGAAGAGTTTATGAAGTATTGGTATTCATTCTTTGTTAAGTGTTCGGTAGAATTCACTAGTGAAGCTGTCTGTGTCAGAGTTTTCCTTTGTTCTCACTCATGTTTATAAAACCAGTGGCTAGCAAAAGGTTGGATGGGTGTTGGACACCTGGAAATAAGTGTTGGTCAACATGGAATAAGAGAACTTTTTATTTCACTAGGACCTTGATGTGTTCACTGGACAGGCCTTCTGAGCACCTGTACTGACCCATTCCATGGAGTCACAGAGTCAGGTTAACCTCTCTTCTATGTAGTGGGAAGGAAACTGCATCCCCAGGTCTGGGGCAGGGAGGATACACTCACCGTCATCCAGAATGACCAACAGTGGAGCCAGGAGGTCACACATACCCTGGACATAGCCAATATCAATGTGCTGCCAGATGTAGCTACAAGAGAGACACAAGATGCCCAGTGATGGCCCCCACAATATGCCTCTCCAACCCCCTCCTCCTTTACTTCCATCCTGGTTTGGTCCCCATCTCTCACCTGGACCACTCCCTCAACCTCCTGCCTGCATCCCCATCCCCAGTCTCACTCTCTTCAAATATCCTATGCTCAGTCACCAGGGTGTCCTTCTTAAAGCTCAGCTCAAGGAGACCACTACATGCTCAAAAACCCCACTGCATGACAGGACAGTGTCCATACTCCTTAACTGGGGGTGCAAGGAGTTCATAGTTTCCTCCCAATCCCTCTTTACAGTCTCACACTTCACTTCCCAGTGCTTCTTCCCCTCCAGCTGCAGAGGTATTTACCTTTGTACAAATAAAGCATACATTCATGCCGCTGTGCTTTTGTCCCAGCAGCTTCCTCTGCCTGGAATTTCCATCTGTCCCTTAATAATAATAACTAATATTTACTAAGCATTTACCGTATGCTCTGTCCACTATACATGAACTGTATCATTTAATTCTCAAAATAATCATATGAAAAAGTTACTATTATTATCCCATTTCACAGGTAGGGGTAATGAGGCACAGAGAACCAAGTGACATGCACCAGGTCATACACCTAACAATAAACGGTAGAGACAGGATTTGAACCCAGGTGGCCTCACTCCAGAGTATGTGCTCTTAACTTCAGTGCTAAATGATTTATTTCTTCAGTGTCTTCTCTTTTTGCCAAAATTCATCTTGAAGGTCACACCACAGTGAGGCCTTCCGTGATTTCTCCTGGTGCCATACCTAGGTAAAAGTCAGTCTATCCTTCCTTCCCCTCCAGCACTATTTAATTTTAAGGTAGCATGCTATATTAAAGTTAATTATGCTTGTATCTCATCAACTAAATTTTGAGTGGCAGTAATTGCTTGGGAGACCATAAGACAGAATAGTTAAGAGGTGGTATTTATTAATAAGAACGGTTTGAACAGGGTTTGGCAATCCTTTTCTGAGAGGTCCAGATAAGAAGTATTTTCAGCTGTGTAGGCCATATGTTCTCTTTCTCAACTACATAACTTTGCAGAAGCAATCACAGATAATACGCAACCAAATGGGCATAGATAAATTCTAAAAAAAAATTTATTTACAAAAGCAAGTGGTAGGCTGGATTTGGCCCATGGGCTGTAGTAGTAGCTTGCAAACCCCTGAGTTAGAGTATCATGTAAAGAAGTCCAGGGTGCACTGCTGAGTGTAAAAAGCAAGTTGTAGAAAAATAGTTTATAGTATAACCCAACGCAGATAAACATTTTTAAAAAATTAAAACGTGTGCATTCATATTATATTATACTATATATTACATAGTATAACTATATATTATATAGTATAATTACATGCTATATATTTATATAGTTATATAGCATTATATTACATTAAATATTAATTACTATCTAAATATCAATATATTAACATGTGTATATTCATATTATACTATATATTTATATAATTATATACTACATATGAAGCATAACTATATGTTATATAGTATAACACTGTATATTATATAATATACTATCTATTATATATGTGTATATATAGATATCTCATATATATGGCTTGGGAGGATATTCACTAAACTGTTAGCAGTAGTTTCTTCTTCTAGGTGAGTGGCATTAATGACTGGATATAAAAGGAGAAGTTTCTCTTTATACTTTATGAACTTCTGATTTCTTTGGTTGATTCAGGTTTTTAGTAAGCATGGGTTACTTTCATATATCAAGAAATAAAATATTTACTATTTAATGAAAAGTAACAAGTAGCCCCAAATCCTGGCTTAAAGAAATAAAGCAGAGATTCTAGAGTCCGAGAGAAATGGGTGAGTTCCCGTACAGCCACTGCCCACCTGGAGGGACCCTGAGCAATGTGGTACCCCTCTGAGCCTCTATTTCCTCACCTATAAAAGGGGATAACACTTACCTCATAGGCTTGTTGTGAGGACCAAGTGAAATGATGTTAGTAAAGGGCTCAGGACAGTGCCTGGTATACAGTAGGTGCTTAATAAATGCTCTCTATTATTATCATTACTGTAATTTTTATATAATTGTCAGGATGGGCTGGAATGAGATTCAAGGTGGGCATGGTGCCAGCTGCAGAGAGTGCAATTCTAAATGGGCTCCCCGTAGCCCACACCAGTGCCATCCCCTCCCAATCCCTGACTGATCCATCCCCCCCACCCACCCCAGCCACCTGCACATGATGTTCCGTAGCTTCTCCAGGTTGGCGGGTGTGAAGTACCAGTAGTTGCGGTCACACCTCTGCACGTCCTTCTCGATGCGGTGCAGGTTCACCGTGTACAGATCCAGCAGCTCTGGCTGCGGGCCCCCAGGAGGGGAGGAAAAGAACAATTACACCCCAACTCCTCACAGAGGCTGTCTTCCAGAGATTCTCTTTCCTCCTCCTAGCCCTCTCCTGTCATCACTGAAAAAAACTTCCTCTACCTGGACCAGTCAGATGTTCGACTTTATTTTTGTTGCTATTGTTTCCTGAGAAAGCCTCTTTCACTTTGTATGTTGAAAATTCTCTTTTTTTCCTTTATAAAACAACACAATCCTGGGACTTCCCTGGTGGGCCAGCGGTTAAGACTCCACACTCCCAATGCAGGGGGCCCGTGTTTGATCCCTGGTCAGGGAACTAGATCCCGCATGCTGCAACTAAGAGAGCCTGCAGGCTGCAACTAAAGATTCTGCACACCACAATGAAGATCCCGCAAACGGCAATGAAAATCCCGCATGCCGCAACTAAGACCCGGCACAGCCAAATAAAAAAATATATTAAAAAAAAAAACCAAAAAAAATAAAACAACACAATCCTATGAGATGTATAGAATTACTATCCCCATTTTATAGATGAAAAAAGTAAGATTGATATATATGTGTATCTATATGCTACAATATATATGTAGCAAACTAATAAAAAGCAAACAAAGAAATGAAAATACTTCTAGGAAAAACAAAATTTTTTGCAGGGAAAAAAAAACATATACAGGTTACTACATGGATTATGCATTAAATTCGTATAATAATATAACCATCGAACAGTCATTTAACTAAAATTACTATAACCATAGTGAATGGGTGGGGATTGGGACGGTTTCACTCGTGTGGTGGGTGGGGGCGGGGGGGGGAAGGAAGAAGACTGAATCCTCTTCCTCCTCAGTGGGGAGTCAATAGATATCAAAAACTGAAGAAAAACAAAAAAAAGATCAGTAAGTAGCAATACAAGTGTATTATTTACAGACATGAGGGTAAACACCAGATAAGTGGGGCAGAATAAGTAACTACTACTGCCTCTGGGGAGAGCCTAATGGGCAGAGGTGGGGCGCACAACTTCCAGTGTTTGGATCCAGCCTTGTCTGACTGTTTGACTCTTTGTGATAGAAATAAAAAGTCCTTTAAAAGAAAATGGATATACAACACCTGGCCCAGAAAAACCTCCCTTTCAGTTGATGTCCTTTGCTTTGGCCTTTTTGGCAAGAAAGTAAAATATTTAAAAGATACTGGACCTGAGTGTAAATCAGGATGCTCACCATCAAGGTTTCTATTGATCGCTATGGGCTGAGCACAGAGGCCTTGACTCACTAATTCTGAAAACAACTCAGGGAGGAAGGTACAAGATAGATAGGGAAACTGAGGCTCAGAAAGATAAAGTGATGGACCTAAGCTGGGATCTGAACCCAGCACTGTTTGTCTGCAAAGCCTGTGTTCTTTAAGTATTATATTATCTTCTCTCCCAAATGGGTTTCTACAGTGAAACCTTCGTGATGGGAAAAGGCAATGAACCAGAGGTCGTTCTGGATAACTGAGGTTTGTGGGACACTCCCACCCTCCTGAGGCTGCAGAAAATTGAGTGGAGGAGAATCCTGGTGACTTACAGAGTAGGTGACGCCACTAGAAGACACAGGGGATGCCTCGTTGTTGGCAGAAGTGGTCACGGCCAGAGAAGCGAGCACAGGGAAGAGACTTTCCATCTCGGGCTCCTCTGAGAGGTCGTCCTCACTGCCCACCTGGCTCTGCTTCCCTACCTCGATGCCCCTCCAGCCCTCCATCGCAGGGCCCTCCCTTTCGGGCAGAGCTACATCCATACTGCCAGTGATGGACACGAACTCGTCCATGCTCCCGTTGGCCAGGAGGTCGCTCTCCAGGCTGTCCTGAACAGCCAGCTCCTCACGGGGGACCTCATCCCGGGAAGTGGTGGCCTCGCTGCTCTGCCCGTCATCCACACTGCTGTCCCTGGGTCGAATCACCAGTGGGGCAGGGCGCTGGGCGTCCATGACGCTGTCCTCCGTGCTCAGGCTGGGTTCTGAGTGCTCCGAGAGGCCCGAGGAGAAGTTGTGGGAGGAAGGGTGGCCGGAGTCTGGGGAACAGGTGCCATTCACCAGGTTCCCGTTGGGGATCTTGGGCTGCTTCTCCTCCAACCTGCATTCTGCCTCCACCTGCTCCACCTCGTCCACAGACTCGAAGACCTGCAGACCAGGTGCACAAAGACAGATGGACTAGGATGTCTACTGTGGTGCTACTTCCAGCAGCAGCCTGAATATCCATCCACAGGGGACTGGTTCAAATACGGAACATGCCTGCCGGGGAACACTACACAGTCAGTAAAAAGACTGAGGCAGAACAAGGTGTAATATATGCTCCCATGTGTAGAAAATAAAAAACTGCTCCATATGCACACATAAGCGTAGAATAATCCAGAAAGAAACAAGGAAGCATTGCAGTTGACTCTGAGGAAGAATATCTTTTGTCATACAAAATTATGTGCACACAATTTTTTAAAGTAAAAAAATTAGTTAAACACAGAAGGAACAGGCTAAAAAAGCATCCATGGGGTGGACTATTATGGATCAATTTCCAAAATTAGTTAGATGCATATGAAATATCATGGAAAGTCTCCAGGACACATATCTAAGATTTATTTGTGGTTCTTTGTGTCTGTAGGCCATTTCCCGTCAAGGCAGACTGTATAAGATCATGTCCCAAGATCACTTGAAATATTTCTTCTGTGTGGTTATGTCACCAACTTGATTTACTGTTAATTTCATGTGCTTCTGGTTTTAAAAAGATTTCTTTTCGATTAAATTGCTTTTGGAGTTAACTTACCTAACTCCAAAGTCAAAACTAGAAAACAAAGTACATTCAGGGAAATGTAGCTTCTTTCCCTGTGCCCCTCACCCCACTTAAGTAACCATTTGATCAGTTTCTGGTTTATCCTTCCATCATTTTAGAAGACAGATGCAAATACATACATATATTAATATTTCCTCTGTTTATGCAAAAGGTGACATACTTTGCACATTTTTTCACTTTGTTTTTTTCTTTAATATTGAATGAGAATGTGTTAACTTTTCTTTGCACTGAATGAAATGAAAGGCTGTTGAACAATACATCTGATGGTATTTATTTAGAAATTTTAAAAGATTACTAAACATCGCAATATATTACATACTGTCTGTATTTCTGTGTATGTAAAGGCATACAGAAGGGTCTGGAAGGATACACAGCAAATTGAAGATAGCAATGTTATTTCTAGGGAGGGCACGTGGGGATTAGGGATGGTCAAAGCCAAATTTAGTTTTCTCTGTAATATTTTAATTTTTTTAACAGGCAAAAGAGATTCATGTATTACTCGTGTAGGTAAAACTTCAATTTTTAATGCTAGCATAAAAAGCTAAAACAGATCAACCATGAGTGACCTGTATATGAGGGACCTCCAGTCCCATTATTCCAGGTTGGAGGGAGGGGGATGGGTGGGGAGGGGCGGGGCCTCCGGGAGGTCACCTGTGTGCTGCTGCTGGAGTCGCTCTGCAGGCCGATGTTCTGGCGGCCCGAACTGCAGCTCTGGGAGGACTGAGAGAAAAAGGGGTAGATGGCGTGTGGGTGAGGCTGCATCCGGGCTCAGGGTCCCCACATTGAGCTCAGGAGGGGCTGCTGGGCTGGAAGTCAGTAAGTGTGGTCTTATCTCTACCCCTGACTCAGGCAAGTCCCTTCTCAGGGCCTCAGCTTCCTACCTATCAAATAAAAGTGGGGCGGTGGCTCACTCCCTACTCCCTGGAGCCTCCTCGGAGGCCACAGCAGCCACTGGACCTCCACCTCCCACCCACAACCAGAGAACCCCACCTTTAACTGCTCTGCACTTGAGACTTCCAACTAATATTTTAGTCCAACTCAAAGGACTGGTTGTATGCATGTCTATGTTCTACTCCTTCCCTGTATACGTGCTCCTTGCCCTATAACTTCTAGTTTCTGTCTATCCTGATGCTAAGCTTGGCCAAGTGACCTGCTTTGGCCAGTGGGGTGTTAGCAAACTCGACAGGGCAAACACAAAAAAAATGCTTGTGCATTTCTGCTTTCTCTCTTTAAGATCTGCTTTCACTGCGAGAACATGGCCAGGCTAGCCTGCTGGAGGATGAGAAGTGAGGAGCAGGGCCGAGTCACCCCAGATATGTGAGAGGCCAACGAAGATCAACAAACCTTCTAGCTGAGCAGAACTGCCCGGCTGACCCACAGACTCATGAGTAAAAAACATATGTTTACTGTTGGACATCATTGGCTTTGGGGGGTTGTTTGTGACACAGTATTAGTGTGGCAATTGATGGTGGATTTACCACTGGTGAAGGGAATTGACTTTCTTTTCATCCCCTGCTTTGGGATGCTAAACTGGAGATTCTATCAGGACAGATATGTCTGACCTGGTCACTGGAGCATTCTTGACATTCCTGACAGTACCTGGCACATAGTAGGTACTCAACAGCATTTGCTGAACAAATGAAAGTCTAACACTGTGCTGGGGACTTTATATATGCTAGCTTGTTTGAGTGGTACACAAATCTCCCCTATACAAATGATCATTCCCATTTCATAGATGAGGAAACTGAGGCCCAGAAGTAAAGGTGCTTGTCTGAGCCCCAGAGCTAAGAAATGAAGGGGCTGGAGTTTGAAGTCAGGTCTGTCTGACTCCAAAGTCACCTTCCACCTAAAAGCCAGGGGTGAGACTCTGTCCCAAGGCCCCAAACACCCAGCCCTCACCCTTCCTACAACAGCCTGATGGAGCAGAGCCCCGCCCCCTGCTCCCTGAGGGGAGCCACCCGTCACCTCATTGCTGATGGTGGAGTCCCGGTGCATCATCCGGTGCAGGTGGCTGTCCAGGCTGGCCCCCGAAGAGCACTTGGCCAGGGCGGCCGCGTGGGATTCCCGCTCCCTCTGCCGCACAATCGCTTCGCAGCCCAGCCACTCGGACATGGTCTGCGCATAGCAGGCATGCATCTGCTCATCCACCTGCCAAGGCAGATGCACGGTCACCTGGAATGGTGGGATCCCAGGGGACAACCAACCCAACCCAGAAGATGGTGGCTCTGACCTGGGACCCTGAGCCCTAGAAACACCCATCCAACGTTCACGGAGTTAACATCCAACAGACGTTAACTGAACACTATGTGCCAGGCACTGGCTAGGCCCTGGGGATGCACAAAAGTGAGCAAGTCAACTTCTTTCTTTCCATTTTTCCCTCCTTCCTTCCTATCTTCCTTCTTTTATTCATTCATTCATTCATACACTTATTCAAATATTTGTTGACAACCTACTCTGTGCCAGGCAGTATACTAAGCCTTGGGGATACTAAAGTGAGCAGACTGTTCCTTTCCTTCTTTATTACCTTCTTTTCCTTTTTCCTACTTCATTCATTCATTCACTTGTTCATCTAAGTTGATAAGTACCTACTATGTGCTAGGCACCAACCTAGGCATACGAAACATAAGATGAGCAAGATGCCTCATTTGTCCATTCCTCCAGTCACTCAATGCACTTACCAGGGGCCTCCCAGGTGCCCAGCATGGGGGTAGGTGCTGAGAACACAAAGATGAATAAAAGTGACCCTTTCCTTTACTTACAGCAATGGCTTTAGAGAAGGGCCACAGGTTTCTAGTGTTTCCCTTGTGAGATTTCAGCAGAGAAGATTGGAGCTTACTTCATTTCTGTGTTGCACAGCCCAGGTAACTGAGGTTCTGAATCTGCCAGACCTCTGGGCACAAGTGGGGCAGACAAGCTGGTGAAAGGGTGTGAGGGGGCAGGAAGGAGAAGAGGGAGGGCAGGGAGCCTGCCCCATGCCAGGGTTAGGAGGGGCGGGCGTCCTTTAGCTAGTCAGGACTTCCAGAGAGAGGCTCTGGGTCCACCCTGCCCAAGCCTGTCATGGGCAGCTCCCTCCCACTGACCTCCCGAAGACTCATCCAAGCCCACCTCCCTGTTCCCACTGCCATCCTAGGCTAGGCTTCCAGGACCCCTCACACAGATGACCTTCTTTCCTGGTGCCTGCTTGTCCCAGCCTGGCCCCTCCTGTCCATCTCCCACTCGGCAGTCTTCCTCCTGTTTCCTCTCCAGCCCTGCTTCTCACTGCTGCCCCCACCCCCCTCATCCTTTATGTCCGCACGCCCTTCCACCCCTCCCCACACAAATGCACACAGACACACACACATCGCATCATGCAGGCATCTCTCTTCCTAGAAGCCCTTCCTCAGTCTCCTCGCCTAGAAAGCAACCTCTTCAAAGAATTCAGGTAGGCTTCTGCCCGGTGGAGGTGCCTCCTCTGTGCTCTTAAAGCCCCTGAGTTTGCCTCCATCTGATTTTGCATGAACCCCCCTAAACTGGCAAAGACCTTATCTAATGCACCTCTGGGTTCCCAGTCCCGAGCACGGGGCCTGCCACACCGGAATCCTCATGCTGGTCCTGAGATCATTTTCGACAGCTCGTGGCACAGCCTCAGCATACGGAACCACAGTGTGCGAAAGTCTCCATATTCAACTTTTCTGATTATGAGGAAGGCCAGTCTGGCACTTTAATCCATCCTTAATACCTTATAATCTCCCTTCTAAACAAAGAGAGAGCGGCCTCAGGCAGCCTGTGACATCTAGGTAGAACTGAATTATTTCATTTTGTCACATTCTATTTATTTTTGGAGTTTCCTTCTCTTTTGGCAAGTCATATTGGTTTTCCATTGATGGCAGGGATATAAAATGCCTTTTTAAGTAAGTTATATAAATTTTTAAGTGAATCAATTCAGAGACAAATACTTAGTAAATCGTAGCACGGATGGTACACAGACATGGAGTGTAAAGTATGAGTGGGTTTTGAAAACTCAGTATGAATAAAAGAATGTAAAATATCTCACTAATAATTTTTATATTGAGTACATGCTGAAATGGTAATATATTGGATATACTGGGTTAAATAAAATGTTATTAATTTCACCCTGATAAAATGACATAGAAACACACACACACACACACACACACACACACACACACACACAGAGGAGCGGATGCAAAAACTAATGAAATCCTAGGTTGTACTGTACCAATGTTAATGTTCTGTTTTTTTGTTTTTGGGGGTTTTTTTGGCTGCGAGGCCTTTGGGATCTCGGTTCCCTGACCAGGGATCGAACCCAGGGCCCCGGCAGTGAGAGTGCCGAGTCCTTACCACTGGACCGCCAGGGAATTTCCTTAATATGCTGGTTTTGATAATACACTATATATAATAGTTCTATAAGATGTTTCCATTGGGGGAAACAGCGTGATGGGTACCTAGGACCTCTGCATCACAACTTTTGCAACTTGGCATGAACTTAAAATTATGTTAAAATTAAAACTTTAAAAATATTAATTGTGTCTGTTTCTTTTTACTTTTTAAAATGTAACTACTAAAACATTTAAAATTCCATATGTGCTACAGTAATGAAGACAGTATGGTATTACCTGAAGATTACTAATTATAGTGTGGCATTAGATCAAAGGCACAGAATAGAGAATCCAGAAATAGATGCCACTCTATAAGCCCCACTGATTTTTTCTCCTTCACTTTTTTTAAAATTGAGGTATAGTTGATTCACAATATTATGTAAGTTTCAGGTGTACAACACAGTGATTCACAGTTTTTAAAGGTTATACTCCATTCATAGTTACTATAAAATATTGGCTCTATTCCCTGTGCTGTACAATATATCCTTGTAGCTTATTTATTTTATACATAGTAGTTTGTACCTCTTAATCCCCACCTCTATCTTGCCCCTCCCCTCTTCCCTCTTCCCACTGGTAACAATTAGTTTGTTCCCTATATCTGTGAGTCTCTTTCTTTTTTGTTCCATTCACTAGTTTGCTTTATTTTTTAGATTCCAAGTATAAGTGATATCATACAGTATTGGTCTTTCTCTGCCTGACATTTCACTAAGCATAATACCCTCCAAGTTCATCCATGTTGTTGCAAATGTACCCCAAATGATTTTTCACAAAGGTGCAGAAGCAGTTCAATGGAGGAAGGATAGCCTTTTCAACAAATGGTGCTGAAGCAATTGGACATCCAGAGGCAAAACCCAAACCAAACCAAACCAACAAACAAAAACTCTTGACTTAAATGACACACCATATCCAAAGATGAACTCAAAATGGATCATGGACATTTTAGGAAAAAATAGGAGAAAAACTCTTCAGGATTTGGGGCTGAGCAAAAAATTATTAATCTTGACACCTGAAGTACAATCCCTCAGAGGGAAAATTGATACACTGAACCTCCTCAAAAATCTAAAAATTTGTTCTGCAAAAGACCCTGTTAAGAAGACAAAAAGACAAGGTACAGACTGGGGGAATATATTTGCAAATGACATATATGACAAAGAATTAATATCTAGAGCATAAAAAGAACTCCCAAACTCAACCATAAAAAAATGAAACAATTCAACAAGAAAATGAACAGAAGCCATGATCTGACATTTCACTGAAGATTCACAGATGGCAAGTGAGCACGTGAAAAGATGTTCAGTATCACTAGTCAATTGGGAAACGCAAATTAAAACCACAATGAAATACCACGTACACATTCCTGTAAGTGGCTAACATAAAAACTAGTGATAACACTGGTGAGGATGCAGGTGTGGATCGCTCCTACAGTGCTAGCGGGAAGATAAAATGGTACAGCCACTGCAGAAGTTTGGTGGTTTCTTATAAAACAAAACAAAGTGTGAACTACCATGGGGCCCAGCAACTGCCTTCGAGCATTTATTCCACCTTATGCTCACATGGAAACCTGTATATGAAGGTTCACTGCAGCTTTATTTGTGATCACCAAAAAACTGGAAACAACCTGCCTATCCATCAACAGGTGGAGTTAAACTGTGGTCCATCCATACTGTGGAACACTACTCAGCCGTAAAAAGGAATCAAGAACTGATACGCACAGCAACTTGGGTGAGCTGCTACAGATTTACACTGAGTGGAAAAGGTCAATCCCCAAAGGTTATACATGGTACGATTCCATTTCTACAACATTCTGGAAACGACAAAGTTATAGAAACAGAGAATAGATCAGTGGTTGTCAGGGGTTAGGGATGGGAGTGAGTGGGAGGGAGGGAGGTTTGGCTATAAAAGGACACGAGGACCCTAGTAGCACTGGAAATGTTCAGTATGTTGACTGTGGTGGTGATACACAAACCCACACGTGTGATAAAATTGTAGAGAACTAAATAGACACACACACGAGTACAAGTAAAATGGAAAGCCTGATTAAGATTGATATATATATATATATACACACACACATACATATGTATAAGGATGTATTATACAGCACAGGGAATATGGTCAATTTTTATAATAACTATAAATGGAGTATAATCTATAAAAATTTTGAATCACTATGTTGAACACCTGAAACTAATATAATATTGCAAATAAACTATCTCTCAATTAAAAATATATACATATTTATTGTAAACAACAAAAAAGAAATGCAATAAAATATGGACTTTAATGTAAAAATAAAGATTGATACATTGCCAGTATATCTACGTCAATGTCAATACCCTGGCTGTGATATTATAGTTTTGCAAGAAGTTACCACTGGGGGAAGTTGGATAAAGGATGAGATATCTCTGCGTTATTTCTTACAAGTGCATGTGAATCTATCACTACCTCAAAATGAAAAAGTTATTCAAAAAAAATGACATCTGTGGCGTTTGTTGTGTTTCTATTGGACTGTGCTGCCCCCAAGCTTCCTGACTCCCCAACATCTCCCTGCCCCACCTTGGTCCACCATGGGACCAGAGCTCCCCCAGCCCCACATTACCTGGGTCTTCTTGCTGCCAAAGACCCCACTGCCCATCAGGGGTAACCAACCTCCTTCCGTTCTGTTTCTGTCATCCCAAACTGGTAGTGGCCCAGGAGGAAGGGCCACACGGCTTTGCGGATCTCTGGCTGGATGCCCCCGTAGTAGATGAGACGCAGCAGCTCCCGCTCCTGGTAACTCTGTGGTAGGTGCGGGGAAACAAAGGATTTGCTCAACAGGAAACCAGGGGATGGACTCTGTGACCCAGCAGTCCCGCTTCTCAGACTTAGCCCTCAGTGATCATGCTGTGAACAAGCAAAGCCACATGGGCCCAGATATCCATCGCAGCATCATACAATAAAGCAAAACCCCAGGAACCCCCATAACTGCCCACCAATGGGGGAATGCTGCATCCCTACATGGGAATACCACACGGAGAGTAACTGGGCAGCAGGCGCATTTATGAGAACCTACATAAAAGGACGTTCAGTGTATATTGTTAAGTGTAAAAAATAAGATGCAGAATAGGTCGAGGGTGAACCCATTTTTGTAAAAAACAAAAACAAACCCCAAAGGTCAGAATATAATGAATTAACATTTCTACTTAATTTTTAGTCAATTTTGTGTACTGTGCTTATTGGGGAATATTATCTCGGAGTTATTAATCTTGACTCAGCACTAAGAAAATTGTTTTAAAGCGAATTAAACCAAAAAGGAACCATTTCCATCTGATTCTTCGTACACTAATAGCTTTTGTGCACACAAGAATGACTTTAGCAACTGTTTGTTGTACTGTGGAATAGATTTGTCCTCTTTCTTTTTAAAAATTCATTTCCAGGCAAAGGCTTTGCAGATACAATTTGTCAAGCAGTCACGCTGGGGGACCAGAGGGTCCTATCTGTGTGTGTGTGTGTGTGTGTGTGTGTGTGTGTAAAGTGCCAATGACTGCCAGAAGGTTACCCTGAAGGGAACTAGGGTCCTGTTTCCTCCCACCTCTTTACTTCACATTATAAAATTAAAAGCATGTTTCATTTCTTAACACTAGTCTTAAATGTACCCAACCACAATGGCAAAACCAGCCATTTTGTTCCTGTTAGGAATTTTTATTCATATTGTATTGACAGCCTTGTCAATGCTGTATAAAAATTAGGGAGCTATTTGGGGCTGAGGCTGTGAACGCTTCATCAAAAATCTGTGTTCTCTTCTCCCGGAGTCCATAGCGGGACTCCATTTCCCAGCCTCCCTTGCAGGTAGGTGTGGCCAGGCGACTGGGTTCTGGCCAAAAGGATGTAAGAGGAAGTGATGTAATCCATTTTCAAGCCAGGGCTTTGAAGAAGCGGGTGTACTCCCTTCACGCTTTCCATTTCCCCTCTGCTGGCTGGAAGCAGATGACCACAAGGCCCCAGAAGATGGTGGGGCCACAAGACTGAGAGATCCCTGACCCTCTAGAGGGAGGAGAGATGCCCACTCACCAGGAATGCCCACCCAGGACTGTTAAGTGAGCAATAAATACACCTCTATGGTGTCAAGCAACTAAAATAGCAGGGACTATGTGTTACTGCAGTGCAGTCCTCCCTGACACAACGATGCAACCAAGCAGATTGTGAAAGGGTTGGAGGAGTGTTAGATGAAATATATTCATTTTTGACTATTTATTGTTTCAGCCAATTTGTCCTTAGGATACTGCCTCCCAAACTGGGGAGATTGCGAGGAGCATTGGGGGAACTTTCTTCTCTTTTTTTTGGCCACAGTACGCAGCCCATGGGATCTTAGTTCCCTGACCAGGCATCGAACCCGGGCCTTTGGCAGTGAAAGCACGGAGTCCTAACCACTGGACTGCCAGGGAATTCCCTGGGGAAGGGGAACTTTCAAAATATAAATTCTTGGGCTCCACTCTTAGAGGTGCTCAATCAGTAAAGCTGGAGCCCCTGGAGTGGAGCCCAGAAGTCTATAAATCTTTCGAATTCCTCAGGAAATGTGCACTCACTCTCACAGACTGCCAGGGATTATGAACACTATAACCTTTCAAGAAAGGTAAGCTGGCATATCTATTTAAATTTAAAATGGACATCAAACAGTTACATTTCTAGGACTCTACCCTCAAAATAAGAGAACTAGTACAGAAAGGTATATGCTTATAAAGATGTTAACTGCAGCACTGTTTGAAATAATTAAAAAAAAAAGAAAAAGGAACAGCCCAGATGTCCATCATTAGAGGAAGATTTGACTAAATTATGGTCCACCCACATATAAGGTGCTAAGGTTCTAACGTGTAATAGTTTACTTAGAGATCTGAAAGATGCCTTTGATATAAAAGTAAGTTGGTCACTTAAAATATGTTACCTCATTAAAAAAATGAGTTTCAGTTTTATCTATATAGACGTATCTGTGGATGTATAAGTATGGGAAATGTATAACAGGGTCTACACCAAACTGATACTATTCATTAATTCAGGGGATCAGAACTAGGGGGGTGCAGCAGAGAGATCATATTTAAAAACTTAAAAAAAATTCTGTACACCTGTGTTCTGCATTCTTTGAATCGTTACAGTAAGAAGGCATTCCTCCTGTAACTTAGAAAAACAACTATTTCTGGCAAAAAAAGAAAACCACCCTTCTGCTTGTCCAGGTTTGGGAATCAGTTTGTTTTTCCCACTGAGTCTCCTGGCATCCCCAGATTAATACACAGAATGGCACCTTCCCCCAACGTGGGGAAGCCAGGCTGAGCCAGGTGCTCACCAGCTTGGCGCTCCCCAGGGAGGAGGGATGCAGCTGACGGAGCCACCGCATTTACCCAGCATGAAGGAAATGGGTATCTCCTCTGAAAGCCTGCACTTGGCAGCAAACCAGTATTTCTTAGAGTGGATTCTGCCTTCCACCATAGGTGGTACTTTTCCAACGAAGGTCCCTGTGGCCACATACATTGGAAGGAACGTTCCATATGCTCTCCCACACTCCCCCAATTTCCTGAGCGTGACAAGCATATCAGCATAGCCAAGGCTCTGACAAGTCCTGCAGGATACAGAAAGCTGTTTAAGCTTGTTTCCCAAATTATTTCTCCATGAAACTCTTCTCACACATAAACATTTCCCTTCCAGGAATATTTGTACTCTAATAAGAAAATCTTAGAAATCTATCTCCAGGTGAAATAGCTAATGGTAGAATTCTCGAGCCCTAAGACAAAGATGAGAGAAAGGGGTTTCATGTAGTGGCGGGTTTCCTTGGTCCAGCTGCCTCCCTCTAACTTAGCTACTCTCATCATTCTAAGTAGCCAACTGGACTGTAAATTCTTCTGGCCGGGAAGTCACAGCACATCATACAGGACCAAGCATACAGCTGATGCTTAATAAATGCTTACTGGCTGACTCATTCTTTACTCCTTCCAGACAAACATATGTATTTTCCACCCTCCCTGATCCTCATCCCAATGGGCAGAAGCAGGCTGTGGGTGTTGGAACTCTCGAGGAGGGGACCTTCAATTTGTGTATGGAGAACCCAAGGATGTCACAACACCTGAGTCCCCACGCAGGTGCGTCTATTCCTCAGATGATAAGAAGTCCCCCCTTAGTCTCTGTCCCCGCAAAGTCTCTGCCCCACGGCAGGCCGAGCCAGGCCAAGCCTTACTGTGCTGTCCTGCAGGTACTGCTCCCAGATCTCGGCCGTCAGCCCGTGTCCAGCATCGCAGGGCAAGTCCGGAGACACGATCATGTGATTGACCAGGGCTGACAGGTGGGTCCTCACAGTGGACAGGTGTCTGCAGTAGGCAAGCCCTACCGGGGAGGAAGGAAAAGTGTCATTGTCCACCATCCAACACCCCCTGCCTTGTCTCACGGAGTCTCCAAAGTACTGTCCTACCCGCAATCTGATTGAACCCTCGTGACCAGCAAACTGTCATTATCCTCCTTTTCCAGATAAGAAAGGTGAGGCTCGGAGAGGCAAAGTCACTTGCTGGCTTAACTGCTTAACAGCCCTGTGACCCTGGGGAAGTCATGTCACCTTTCTCAGCCCCAGCACCTCCTCTGCTGGAAACCAAGGCATTTAATTCACAGGCTGGAGGCAGGAAGAGGCCAGTGACTCCACGGGCTTGCTGTGCCCTGGGGTGCCTCCAATCCATACCAAGAGAAAGAGAATGGGAGAGAGGGGATGACTCGTTCAAACTGCAGCGGGATAAAGAAGGCCCTGGCCAATCAGTAGCTGGGGAGATGCGGAGGGCACTGGTTTGCTTTCAAAGATGGCCCTGGCCCTTCGAGCAATTCCCACCAACTTGCCCCCCTTCATTTGCTCCACCCTGGGTGCCGGGTCCACAGGAAGCACTCAGCCGGTGCTGGCCTATGTGCGCTTTGACCATGCCCGTTCCTTCTGGCTACCGACCCCCAACTCATCCTCGAGTCCCAGAGAGGACCCTGGACCATCTGGAGCCTGAGGACTCACCCCTACCAACAACAGGGGTAATCATGATGATTACGATGAGGATGATATGATAGCTAACATTTACATAGCACACTCTGTTCAGGGAGCTGTTCCCAGAGCTTACGTAACTTAGTTGATTCTCACTACAACCCTGTGAAGCAGGCACTCTTACTGCGCCCATCTTATAGGTGGGGAAACTGAGGCACAGTCTGCGTGCATCACTTGCCCAGGTCACGTTGCTAGGTGTTGAGCTGGGATTTGAATGCAGACTGTCTGGCTCCAGAACCTGGGCTCTCAACCATCATCAGGGAGGAGCCACACCATGTGATGACATCAAGACCCATCTCAACCCCCAACCCTTCTACCAGGAAGCTCTTCCATTGTGGTTCCATAAATACTCACCCAATGCCTTCTTCACACCAGGCCCTGCATTAGGCACTAGGGATGGTAGTAACAGAACAGGCAAAAACCTTGATCTTGGGGAGCTCATGCTTTCCCTGTTTCTCCAGGCCGATACGACCTGCACTGTTTTTTCGCAGGCCCCAGCAGGATATACTAACACTTCCCTAGAATCCCTGAAATACACACATTGTACCTTCCCCATCTAGGCTGTGAGACAGGGGAAATAAAACCTGCTAAGAATCAAAATAGCAGAGTGGAAAAAACAGAGGCTTTGCCACCAGGCAGGCCTGGGCTTGAGTCCCAGCTCTGTCGCTTATTAGCCGTGTAACCTTGGGCAAGTCACTTTGCCTCTCTGTGCCTCAGTTTCCTCATCTGTTAATTGGAAATAATCAGAGCACCTGTATTACGAATTTAGTTTTTAAGTTTTGGGGAAGGGATCAGGCCATCTTACTCTTCTGCTCCTGCCTATAGGAGAAGGGGACTGACACTTACTGAGCACCGACTGCATGCAATGCCAGGTGCTAGGGGCTTTATACACGCTTTCCATTCAATCCTGAAAACAAACCCTCTAAGGTGGGCACTGGAGATGCAATGGTGATTAAACCAAACCCCTTCCAGCAAGTGTTCACTGCCTCCCCTTAGGACCAAGGGAGACATTTTATGCCCAATCTGTAAATGAGGAAATTGAGGCTAAGAAAGGTTAATGTAACTTCACCAAAACTAGACACCTAGGAACTAGGAGTCAGGCTCCTTCCCCTGATATTGATGGCATGCAGTAGGCACTGAATAAATGCTCCCTGGAGACCACAATGGCAAATAAGGCCAATACGCACATCCATAGAAAGCTCTGGAAAGAATCTGGTACTTCATATTGTCACAGAGAAGCTTCAAGGGAGCCCTGTAGGAAGAAAGGAAGGGAAAGAAAGACACTTAGTACAGATCCACACATAGCCCAGGTTTGCTGGAGAGGAGCATAACTCGTTATCTCTAGGGAGCAGATTACAACCAGCCAGTCAAGTAGACTGGGGGTGTTACTGTTTCTATCTACACAGCATCACTGCCCCTTCCTCTGCTATCAGCTTGGGAGTTACCTCCTCCCCAACTCTGTCCCTAAGGTTTGGGTAGAGCTGATTCTACCCAGTACATGACTCAGCTTGGAGTCACAGTTATTGGGTCGGGGGTGGGGGGCAGTGTCACATGATCCAACCTGGGCCAATGAAAATCAGCCCTGGAACTTTTGTTGGAACTACTAGAAAACAGACACTCTTTTCTCTGCTTGAGTTCCTAAGCCAGTGGGATGTAGGGCAGCAGCTGCTGGGATCCGTTTTTACTACTGCACAGGAAGGGCCAGCTTGAGAATGAAACCATCATAGACACAAGCAGAGCCAAGAGCCAAAGAAACAGACATCCCTCTGTGGAGCATCTCGATCCAGCCATGCCTGAAGCCACCATACCTCTGGATGTCTCAGTTCTATCAAGAGATTTTCATTTGCACCAGTTTGAAGTGGGTTTCTTTCAGCAGCAGAAAGTGTTTTGACATCTTTTTATTTTTTGATTGGAGTATGGTTGCTTTTCAATGTTGTGTTAGCCTCCACTGCACAACAAAATGAATCAGCCATACATACACAGCCACATGTCCGACTTCTAAAGTGACCCCGCTGAACCAAAGTGGAGCCAGACTGCGATTCGGACTCTGGCTGACTGCGAAGGCGGTAATGCCTCAGAGCTTCTCCTTGCATGGGAATTTGCGGGGGTGGGGGTGGGGGAACTGCTTTGGCTGAAAGAAGGCCTCAGAATTGATGGAGAAAACAGGACTGCTGAAGGTAGCGTTGTGCATTCTTGGAGAAAACAGAGTGGAGGAATATTACACCCGTTAAAAACCCAGCGAGACTGGGAAGGAGGCATGGCTGAAGTCCTCCAGTTATGCACGTGGAGGCATTAAACATTAAAGTCACCCTCTTTGTGCCCTCAGGCTGGTGAGGCTTGGCTTCCTCGGGTTACATAAGGACAGCACCACACTGACAGCTGCCCCACAGTGGCCTTGGCCATCTGCAAGGTGGTGAGTTCCCTATCATTACAGACGTGGAAGCAGATACTATGAGAGGTACTAGGTTAGAGCAGCATTTGTCAATTGTCCATATGCACCATCATCACAGAATCACTTGGGGTTTCTCCAGCATGTGGATTCCTAGGTCCTGCACAGACCTACTCAGTCACGATCTCCAGTAAGTGGTCCAGGAAGCAGTACGTGATGCCCAAAGTGATTCTGATGCCTATGAAAATGTGAGAATCTCTGGTCATTTCAGTGCTTCTCGAGCTTAAAAGTACACACGCGATCTTGGGACCTTGTTAAATGCAGAATCAGCTTCAGTAGGTCTGGCGTGAAGGACAGAGAATCTGCTCGGGTGATGGTACTGCTGGCGCGGAGACCACACCCTGAAGGCCAGGAAGTAAGTATATGGCTTTATCTGATGCTGGCCCCCATTTACACGCCCATGACTGAAGACTGGACCGCCCACTGGGACAGAGGCCCAGCAAGGAAAAAAGAATTCCATTCTCCCAGGCCAGGCCAGGCGGGGTCAATGGGAAACATGACCAGTCTCAGGAATGGGCTGCGTAGTTCCAAGGAGACAAAGCCCTGTGGGCAAGGAGAGAGGTGATCTGGGGATTTAACTTTATGCAATAAATTAAAAAGCGTCATTTATTGAACATCACCATGTGCCAGGTACACGTGCTGGCCACTTCAAACCAGTATGTGATTTGTCCTTACAACAGCTACATGACGTAAGCATTAGTATCCCCACTTGCTGGAAGAGCAAACTGAGGCATGTTTGGTTGTCATTAAGTAATATTTCCAGCTTCTGCCTTCCAGGAGTGTGGTAGGACACACTTCCTGGTCCCTTGTTGGTGGGGCCAATGAGGTGTGAGTGAAAATGTAAGTGCTGCGCTCGGGCTGGAGCATTTAACCACTGGTTAAACCCCATCCAGAGCTCCATTTCCCTCAGTCACCGTGATTCGCAATGTTCAAGATGGTGGTGGCTCCATCTGCCGGGCCCTTTAATGTGGAGAAACCAGAGCCCCCAGCTGACCCAGGATAGACACACAGCATGAATATGCACGATGGACAATCCTTTATTCTAATAAGCCACTGAGATTTCAGGATTGTTTGTTACAGCGTCATAATCTTGTGTATGCTGACCGATATATGTAAGGAAGCTCCAACAGCTAGACTTCACATGGCTAGGATTTAACCCAGACATGGACGATTCTATAGCCTATGTTCACTCCTCTGAATACAAGGCAAGGCAAGAAATGGGCATCTGCAAATCTCTGGTAAATGCTTCCGTTCCCTCCAACCACAGTCCCTGCCCCTCATACCTCTCATGGTTGCAGCCATTGGTTGAGCCACCATCAGCCGAGCCACTCTGTGAACAGGAAGATTTCCGTGGGCTGGGTTGCCATAGGGATGGCAGGTTGCTCACGGAGACATCCATCAGGTCCTGGGGGACTGTGGTGGGTAGAAGGGGCAGAGGAAGAGCCATGGTTAAAAGCCTATGTGGGTCACAGAAACCTCACCCCAAAGCAAGCAGCTCACCCCTAGACCAGCACAGGGATAGGGAAAGACTCTGAATGTCACAGCAGGAGACAGCGACCCCAAACCAGGTCCTTGAGCCCATCCGAGCCAATGAAAGCCACCACCAAGATTTCGGGCCCCCAGCAGATGGGCAGAGCCGATGAAAGCTGAAGAGACAGAAGGAGAACAGACAGAAAGAGATCAGAGCCAAGGAAACAGGCCCAATCCCCGAGCAGGAGGCCAAGCCTCACCATGTTGTCATTCAGTTGTCCTCATAGGAGGCTGGCAGGAAGGAAGGGGAGCCTGCTGGGGACGTCTGGGGAAGGCTGATGGCCTCGAGTCCCCAGAGGTAGGTCTCATGGGGAGCTCCTGGTGGTGAGATGTAAGGAAGCCTGACTCAACAGGTGAGGCAGGCCACCCAACAGCAAGGGGACCCAGTGGAGTCCCCACTGATGAGGGTGCCTGCACTGTCCATGGTCCTGGGCCTGTAGCTGCTCTACCAAGAGAGCCTCAAATAGGTTGGCAACCCCCCAGAATCATGTTGAGGGGGCATGTTGAAAAGCCATATGCCTGTATCCCACCCCTGACCTACTGAATTAAAGTAGGTCCTACTATATGCAGGCTGGATCCTGGAGATACAGCCCTTGAGTCCGTGCTTCAAAAACAGTTTTGAGGTAGCAGCCACATTTGAGAACCAAGAGGGCACAAATGATCTCCTAACTCTTGGACACTGGTGGTTCCCGATCAATTGCTCCCAAGGATATAGCACTTATAGTTTCCCTTACTGTCTTCTTTCCCAGGTCCATGGAAACCTCAGCATCTGCAATGCTGCAGAACAAACACACCGGTGACCCAGGCATTAGAATTTCTACAGTTAATTTCCTGGTCTCTTGGTGCAAAAAAGTTGTTTTCTCTGGGACAGGGCTTGGTAAATATTTTCTGTAAAGGGCCAGGTAGAAAATATTTTAGGGTTTGCAAGCCACTATCATAACCACTTGACTCTGCTGCTGTAATGCAAAAGCAGCCAAAAACAAAAGGCAAACAAATGAGCACGGCTATGTTCTAATAAAACTTCCTTTGTGGACACTATAATGTGATTTTCATATCATTTTCACGTGTCACAAAATATTATTCTTCTTTTGATTTTTTTTCGATTTTAAAAAATGTAAACACCATTCTTAGTTCATGAGCTATACAGAATGAGACTGGATTTGGCTCGTGGGCCATAGTCTGCCAAACCCTGCTTTAGGAAATTAAGAGGGGTACTCATTTGCCCCATGAGCCATGCCTCCTCAAGGATGACTGGTAATACCTGGCCTCTTCCCTTGGGCTCTAAGGAGAGGGGGAGCTGTGGATCTGGCCCCCCTAGTCGCCACAGATCCGTAGCTGACAGCGTCTGCCCCCACCCACTGACAGAATAGAAAGCTGCCTACAGAATGAGGTTCTTGAGGCCACCAAAAGTGGCTTGTTGCCCTACTCCTCCCCATAGACTCACCAATGAGCTGGACGAGAAAGACCAGTAGGCCCCTGTAAAATGTTCTAGAAAAAGTCCCAGTTCTCAGCACTTATCAGTTTCACGCAGATGTGGCAAGCATGCCTCCACCCCCAGCCTCTCACACCTTGCAGACATCATCAATGGATCCCTCTGCTACAGAACCCTCAACACTCCAAGCTGCGTCCTGCAGCACGGAGGTAGGACAGTGTGAGGGCATCAATATTTCTCCTGCCTCCACCTCCCCCGGGACCAAGACTCAAATGACAACATGGCAGAGGTGGCTGGCACCCAGCCCCAGGGGTGGGGAGAGCCCAGACATTACTGGGGGGCTGCGGCTTCTGGCTTGATGTGGGGAGGGTGGTGTCCCATGTGGTCTGCGCCCACCGACTGCCCCTGGCCACCACTAACGCGGACCGTCCCGCAGGAACCACCATCCAGGCAGGGCCCACGGAGACAGGGTAAGTGCCACCCACAGCACTGGAAGCAACTTAAGAGGCAAAATAAAAAGCCCTGGTGAAATGGAAGGTCTGCGGTGACAGGAACACTGAAAAGGCGAGAAGAACCAATTCCCTGGGGCTTGAAACCTTCCCCTGTCCTGTTCCACTTAGTTCCCATGGATTGTGTTTGATCAGAGGAAGAAAGAATGCTGTTACCTATAAAGTGCCTACTCTGTGCTCGGTGCACATCCCCTACTATATGCAGGGGATTGCCTTATCCCTAACGACCCTGTAAGGGATGCATTTTTTTTTTCCTATTTTGCAGAAGAGAAAAGTGAGGCTCAGAATGGTAACATAACTTACTCAAAGCCTCACCTTTTTGACTAAAGTCCCCCCTTCTCTTCCCACTAAGAAGAGCTGTCACTTCCCGAGCTCAAGTCCTATCGTTATCCCCTTTTACAGATTAGAAGACTGAGGCACAGAGAGTTCAAGCAGCATGCCCAAGACTACTCAGCTAATAAGTGGTGGAGCCGGGATTCCAACCTAGAGGATCAGACCCCGAGATCCTATTCATACTCTCAGCTGTTTTCCTACTGGCTGTTGTCTCCCCAAACCATCCTTGCCCTAGACCAGCGGTTCTCAACTGGGGTGATGTTGGCCTCCCAAGGGACACTTGGTGATGTCTGGAGACATTCTGTCCGTGACTTGGGAGTTAGCTAGATGTTACTAGCATCTAGTGGGTAGGGATGCTGCTCAACATCCTATATAACATATAAGACTCTTCCCTCCTCCACCCACAAACAGTTATTCAGCCCAAAATGTCAACAGTGCCAAGGCTGAGAAACCCTGCACTGGGCAGGTGCTGTCCAATACAAATCCAATGTGAGGTACAAGCATAATTTAAAATTTCCTAGTAGCCACACTAAAAGGGTAAGAAGAAACAGATGAAATCAATCAGCAATATGTGCTGTTTAACCCAATAAACTCCAAATGTTATCTTTTTTTGTTTTTTGGCCGCATGGCGTGGCACGTGGGATCTTAGTTGCCCGACCATTGTTGACCAGGGATCGAACTCGCACCCCCTGCAGTGGAAGTGCAGAGTCTTAACCACTGGACCGCCAGGGAAGTTCCACCAAATGTTATCATTTTCACACAGAATCAATATAAAATAATTAATGAGATATTTTACATTCTTTTTCTTGGTACAAAATCTTCAAAATCCAGTGTGCATCGTACACTTACAATTTGGACTAGCCCCATTTCAAGTGCTCAGGACCATATGCGGCTCACACCTCCCATACCGGACAGTACAGAGACTGTCTTGGCGACAGAGGGGTCTAGAAATGCCCTTCTCTGACTGTGAACCCACCTAAATGCTTGAGAACTTGTCTTTGCCTCCTCTGTGCACAAGAAGCAGGCACAGAACCAGGTGGTGGAGACAGGGGTGAGAAGACACGGAAAGGGAGTTTAGAACCATCTGTGGCCACATCTTTCCTCCCACAGGGGAAAACTCTTCTCTTATCATTTAAGGCAGGCATCTGTATACTTTTTCTGCAAAAGGCCAGCCAGTAAATATTTTTGGCTTTGTGGGCCATGTGGTCTCTGCCCCAACTAGTCAACTCTGCGGCTGTGGCTTTTCAAGCAGCCACAGACCATATGTAAATGGATGGGTGTGGCCGTGTTCCAATAAAACTTTATTTACAAAAACAAGCAGTGGGCTGAATTTGGCCCACAAGAAGGGGTTTGCTGATTTCAGATTTAGGCACTTCCTCAGAAAGAACTTTACAGACCTTACAGATGAAAATCATAACATGACTGTTTTGTAAACTCTGTGACGCTCAGGGTCCTGAGAAAATCAACCAAGCATGGGGGTCATCATTTCCATGTGGGCTGAACCTGACCTTGAGGATGAAGGGAGTGAAACCACAATGCCCTCCCCTACCCTCCCATCAAAACAATCTGCATGGAGTGGATGTAAGAAGCACAAGCTCTGGAGCCAGACCATGTGGGTTCAAATGCCAGCCATGCCAAGGATTAGCTGGGCAATCCTGGACCAGTTTTTTAACCTTTCTGTGCCTCAGTTTCCTCCTTTGAACAAGGGGGGATGGTGATGACAGTGGTACCTGCCTTGGAGGGCTGTGGTGAGGATTAAGTGAATTAAGACATGGAGAGAGCACAGAAGTGGGCTCAGCACACAGTGTCACTTAGTACATGAGCCCCACCGTTGCTCACAGGGCATCTGCCATATTAGGTGTGTGATGTATCATTGAGCTGACTTCTAAGAATATGATCCCGGGTGGGGACTGCTGTTATCCCAGTTCTACAGATGAGGAAATGAGGCCTGGAGAGGGCCAGTCACTTGGCCACATTGCAGTGGCAGACTTGAAAGTAGTAATGTGTTCTTTTCTCTAAACCAGCAGTTCTCATCCGGGGGCAATTGGGCCCCCAGAGGACACTTAGCAGTGTCTGGAGACATTTCTGGTTGTCACAACGTGGTGCTGGCGGTGGGGGCAGATTTACTACTCGGCACCTAGTGAGTGGAGACCAGGCATGCTGCTCAACACCCTACAGTGCACAGGACAGCCCCCAACCACAAAGAATTACTCCAGCCGAAATGTCAGTGGTGCTAAGATTGAGAAGCCCTGTTCTAAATACACTGTCTTGGTTGGGGTTTCCTTGAAGGCAGACAAGGATTCAAGTGCAAGTTGGGAGATGTTCCCAAGAAGCACAGGTAGGGGACAAGTGAAAGGACACAGGAGGGGAAGGGCGAAGAGGGTAACAAGCTGGTCACTGCATCAGTTACCATCATGGGCACCTGGCGCTTGATCTCGTGGGGGGCCTCCAGGACATGTGCAGACACACATTTCAGAGTGTTCTCACCTGAGGGGTGAGGAAGCTGGGGCATTTATACACCAGCTCCTACCGGACACTGGCGGAGGGCTGCTCCAGGGAGGCACTGATTGTAATCCACCCCACCCACCCACCAGGGCAGAAGGAACCCCGGTGGCTGGAGACACTAAGGCTGGCAGCTGGCAGTGGAGCTGCCTGCACAGAGGGTGTGGGTGGGTGCAGCTAGCATCTGTTGCCCTGGCACGTGCAGGGCCACAACAGGCTAACGTGGATATTCCCCAAATAAGTAAGACGTTCAGCACCCAGCCTGGCTCCCAGCAAGAGCCTACAAATTGTTTGTTGGATGAGGCCCTGTGGAGAGAGCTGCCTGGGAAGGCAGCCACAGGGCACTGGCCTCTCTGATAAATCAGCTCTCTGTGGGGGGCGGAGGGGGGCGGGGGCGTGCGCCATGTGAGCCATAGTACCGCAGAGAGGCTAGGATGGCTTCAGCCCCTGATCCTGGGCAGGAACGGATATGGCAATACACGTCAGGACGCTCCATGGCTCTTAAAGACACAGGAACATGAAGCTTTGCTCCTAACTGAATACACGTGAAAACACAGGCTAACCCAAGCAACATAAGACCTTACCACCAAGCCTGCCCCCGTCCCAGCTCCGACAGCAGTGGACGTGAACTGGAGCGTTAAGCAGCCTGGCACGATTAGTCCAACCTAGCCAGGGAGGGTGTCTGCTTTCAAAAGAGCCTCTCACTGCCCAGCGTGGTCACTTAAGCAAAGGGAATCTCAGAGCCATTATCCATCAAATGGGAACAGGGCTGCAGAGGGTTAAATATTTAAAATAAGGTTTATAGAAAGAGCCTATAACTTATTATTGATTTGTTTAACAGACATCCACACAGTGCTTAACAAATGTCAGGCCTCCTTCTGAGAACTTTTCAAATATTAATTCATTTCATCGTCACCACAGCCCTCTGGTAATGAAGATCTTCATAGCAACAGTTCCCATTCACTAAGCATCTACTTCATGGCAGTCACCATGCAAACTGTAGGACACATGTTTTAATCTTGTGTGCCAGTGCCCAGGGCTTCCCTTCCCCTCTGCTGGCTTTTATTTATTTATTTGTTTGTTTATTTATTTATGGCCGCGCTGCGCGGCTTGCTTGATCTTAGTTCCCCGACTAGGGATTGAACCTGCGCCCTCAGCAGTGAAAATGCAGAGTCCTAACCACTGGACCACCAGGAAATTCCCCCCCTCTGCTGTCTTGACAACCATTTATTGAAGGCCTACTGTATGCGAGGCCTCATTCTATGGGCATTACATTGACCAGCTTATTATCTCATTGAATCCTTACAACAATACATTGAAGTAAAATAATAATAACAACATAATAGCATGTGAATGTTCTTTCTGTGCCAAGTGCTTTATCTCATTTGATCCTCGCAAGAGTCCCATGAAATAGGCGCTATGAATAGGTCCCCATTTTACAGATGAGGAAACCAAGGCACAGAGGGGTGAAGTGACTTGCCCAAGTGCAACCAGGATTCCAGAGCCCATATCACTGCTGCTACCCCATGCCACCTTGTGCCCATGGACATCTTTATTAGCTAAGTAGAGAGTGCTTATTTGTTTTCATTTGGGGAAAATCAAGGCTGCCAAGACCCCAACTTCCTGATTCCAGGTCCCCCTGCTGGCCCCAGAATCCACATCTCTTGTCCTCTAGTTCCACATGGCTGAAGTCAACTTCAGCACCAGCTAACAGGTGGATCCCTGGGCCCAGGGCCAGGGCAGCTTACCGAATTCGGACTGCATGCCAGGGTAGATGATCCTGAACACGTAATCCGTGGCCTCCTCATCTTCCTTGTCTGAAGACGTGGACTCGGACGAACCCTGAGGGCTTCGCTTGCGCAGTTTGGGAAATACTTTGCCCTGAAAGAACAAATCCCAGTGCGTGGTCCCTGGGACTCACCTGTCTCCACAACCTGCACAGCCCGAGGGTCTCTGCGGGGCATGCAAGAGCCTATGCAGCCACATAAGGGCCCATGGGCAAGAACAGCCAGCCACTCCCCATGGCTTACCCCTACCCCAGCCTCCCTGGGGCTCCCACGATCACTCACCTTCCCCCGCTGAGACCAGAGTGGCGGGTCCAGCTGCCCGTGAGGGAGGAGCCCATTCTCCAGGCACGAGAGGAACTGCAGGAGGTGACCTCCCTTGGGGAAGCGGAAGGGCGGCCTCTGGATCCCGTCCTGGCTGACCAACACCACTGTCCCACCGCTGTCCACTGCCACCGCGACCCGGCCAGAGGAGACCCAGCAGGAAGTCACTATGAGACATGGTGATGGGCCCCCGCCCAGGCATGCCCAGCCAGACCCAGCGGTCCTGCTCTAAGGCTCTGGGAAAGGTCTGGGCAGAAGCTCAGGGGCAGCTGTCACCTCCTCTGAGTCCCCCTCATCCCACCCACCAAGGTCATCAACTGGGGAACTACAGGACAAGGTCAAGAAGAAGGTGCTTGGCCTCCCTGCATTCACCCACCAAAGGAAAAAGGTACCCTCAAACACCCTATGCCCCTCAAACACACTCTACAAATTGAGCTGACCTATTTTTGTATGGAGGCTTTCAGACAGACCCATTTTTAGGGCAGTAATTGACTCTTTTTTTTTTTAAATTTATTTATGTATTCATTTATTTTAGTAATTGACTCTTGCTAGCATGTATTAAGCATTTACTGTATACATGCATAGCACGTTAAAGGCACTGTCTTATTGTAATATTCAAAAGAGCATTATGAGGCATATCTATTACTGCCTATTTTGCATATGATAAAACTGAGGCTCAGAGAGGTTATGTAACTTGCCCAAGGTCACACAGCTGGTGAGTGGCAGGACCTGGATCCGAACCCACGTCTGTCTCATTAAATAATTTAAATCACTGTGTTTTGTGTCTTGGTGATGTACAGATTCCTTTCTTAATAAAGCAAGATGGCCCTCTGCTTGTTCAGAATATACCTTCCTTGAGCTATAAAGGAGAACTCTAGCTATAAATCTTTGATTTTCAGAACACTGACTTTGGAGGGACAAAGGCCTGGGTTTGAGACCAGACTGGGGAGCTTAGGAAGTATATCAACGTGCCACGCTGCTTCCTCACCTCTAAAATGGGAATGATGGAGCCCCTACCGCTGGGTTGTTGCAACGATTAGATAACAAGCATGTGAATAGTGAGAACTGTGCCTGATACATGGGTTTAATGCTGAGCCCTTAACAAATGCCATTTGATCCTCACAGCAACCCCATGAACAGACGCTGTTATGATTTCCATTTTACAGATGGGGAAACTGAGGCTCAGAGAGGTGAAGTCACTTGTCTGAGGTTGCACAGGTAATAAGTGGGTGGGGCAGGCAGGGGGTCCAGGAGGAACACACCCCAGCCCCATGCTCACCCTCAGTCCCTACCTTGCTGGTGGCAATGCAGGTAGACAATCTCCTCCAGGCGGATGGTCATGGCATAGTCCCAGTAGACGCTAGAAGGGGAGAGAGGGTCAAGCTTGCATGATGTCTGCCCAACTCGCCATGGGGAAGCCCAATCCATGGGCTCCTCCACCCTCCTCACCAGGACCACCTATCCCCAACATCCATGTCCCAGTCTTCCCAGACTCTATCTCCCCTTCTTCTGGTTCCAGTACCCCAATTTTCCAAGGAATCCCCCCTACACACACATTTCTTTAACCCCAGTCCATGTGGCTAAGGCTGATCTCTCCTACCCTCCCCCACCTCAAGGACTCCAGGAATGGGCACCTGACCCTGGTGGCTTGGCCACTCAGTATATGACACTGTTCCAGCCACTGTGAGTGGTTCACAGATTGCCCCATGATGCAAGCAGAGCCAATGAGACTCAATTATTGGATTTATGTTAGAAATCTCTGGGAAGGAGATGCTCCTTTCCGCTAGGAGAGTAGTGGTTAGGAGATAGAACTCTGGAGATGTAGAGGGCCATGGCAAGAAAAAGCCTGCCTGCGAATGCAGTCAACAGTTGGGAAAGTAGAGCCAAGAGATGGAAAGAGTTCAGGTCCTCATTTGAGTCCCTGGATCCAGCCATGCCTGAAGCCACCACCCTGGATTTTTCAGTTCATGTGAGCCAATGATTAAGGCAGTTTGAGTTTGGTTTTCTGTCACCAGCATCTAAGATAAGAGTATTGACCAACTCCAGGCCACCATGTGGTTAGAACAGCCACTCAACAGCCTTAACTGCACAGGTCTCAGCAGGGTGACTTGAAGGCTTCCATGAACCTCATTTTCCTCCTCTATAAAACGGGGCTCATAATAATATCTACTGCATCGTGTTGCTGTGAGGATTAAATGGAATCACATATTTGAAGGGCTTAACACAGTGGTGATGCATGAAAAGGTACTTGGTGAACAGTCCCTGTGATGATTTACTTAAGGTTTTCCCTTTCCAGCTCAATGCCTACTGCTGTCTTGAAACAGATTGCCCTTCCCCTCAGAACACAGTGGACAGTGGGGGCCACAGGAGTGCACTGTTCAAGTTTCCTTCAGATCTTGCTGTGGGGAGCAGAGCTGACCAACCAACAGCTTCAGAGGCCGCCCCTGTGGATCCACCACATCTGTGCTAAGGTCATGCTTCACTTGAGCTGCTTTTAGTCAGGACTGAGCACGTGGGGGTGACAGTGTAGGTCTATTCTTGTGGGCTGGGAGACTCCTCCAATGGTCAACTTTAGCCCAGGGATTCTCTACTGATCTGGCCAAATGTTCTTAGAACTGCACTGTGTCCGAGATTCTTCTTGGCCAGTCTTCCTTCCTTTCCCCATCCCTTCCCAGTAATGAGAACAGCTTCTCGGTCTGCCCGCCTCGTCCTGCTCCTCACTTTGATCCTTTGCAGGTTCTTCCCCCATTACATCTCTTCTGCACGTCTACTCCTGTCTTGGTGTCTGCTTCTTGGAGGACACTAACACAGGCGTCAAGGTCAGGCAGGGTTTAAATCCCACTCCTGCCACCTACGTGGAGCCAGTCTTTCCCCGTCTCTGGGCCTCAGTTTCCTCTGATGTGAAGCAAGGAAGTTGGAATATATGCTCTCCGAGGGTCCTTCCTGCACAGGTCTATACCAGAATCAGTCTCGCCAGGATCCATGGAGTGACTGTCCTTGGACGATGGTCAAGTATACAAGCGTTTTTCTGAGAAGCAGCCTCTTCCGAGCCCCTCACAAGGCGAGTCTCAGTGAGGAGTTCCTTCCCAGGGCTTCCACACCAGGCCCATCACACAGGGCTGCAATTGCCTGTTTTCTCCTCTGTCTCTCCAAGAGGTGCTGTGGGGGCCACAGGAGTGCCCCCAGTTCCTGGAGAGGGACTGGGCTTTTTGTTCACTTCTGCAAAATGCTTAAAGAATGTTCATAATGAATGGTAAATGCTGGATCCTGGAATGCCCAGGAAACAAGGCAACTCTCCAATTACCACCAGACACCAGCAAGGAGGATCTCTGTGGCCACAGGTCCTTTGGATCCACCTAAATTAACACCAACAAACCCCATGACCGGGATGCCTTTCCAGCTGCCAGGCTTCCTGCTAAGGGCTTTATATGCATTTTCTTATTGACTCTTCCCTGTATGTCTCTTCAGAGGTTCCATTACCACATCCCCACTTTACAGATGAACAAACTGAGGCTCAGGGAGGTGAAGTTGATTATCCAACTGGGAAGGAACAAGAGTTGAGTTTCTGTTTTCGTTTTACATGTTCTAACGGCTTCTAGAGTGGAATTTCTGGGTCATATAGCAAGGGTATGTTATAAGAAACTTCCAAACTTGTTTGTAAAGTGGTTGGACCATCAGCAGTGTATGAGGGTTCCAGCTGTTCCACATGGCAGGGCTGAGATTTGAGCCAAGTCTGGGCTGACTCCAGAGACCAAATATCCACCTTTCTGGTGGTATTTCCCCTCAAACATCAGGAAACCCAGCTGGGGAGTCATGATCCTGGCTGTGTAAGAGGGAAGTCTGGCTGGGAAAAGAGGAAAGAGGTCCTGAACCTCCTCCTCCTTATCGTCATTGTCCCTTGATCCCCAGAGGGATGCTGGAGCCCCTGGGTTCCCCCCTTTCCCATGCCAACATGCACATTTCTGACCCCTGGCTGTTTTTATTCCAGTGAACCTCAGTTCCAGGCAAGGATAACAAGATAGATGGGGGTTCAGAGCCCAGGGCTGGGGAAGTTCCCAACCCCATTAGCAGTGACCTTTGACGTGCAGATTCAGCTGGAACTAAATATTGAAGCACTTATGATATGCCTGTCCACAGAGGAAAAGATGATGCAGAAACAGGCAGAAACAGAGTCCCCGATGATTTGAGCTGGAGGGAAGGTGCTTGGCAACCATTTGGTCCAATGTCTTTCCCAAAACATTAACATCAAAAGTTTCCTGCCCACACAATCCTGGGCTTAGGTCCAACCAACAAACAGAGTCCTTGTGTTGTTGAAAGCTTTGATGTTTGATGGAAGACACGTCAATGTTTAGGAACCCCTGCAGACCCTTGGGGAACCCTTCATGTTTTGGAGAGCTCATCCTGTCCACCCACCTCATTTGATAGGAGAGGGAAGCTGAGGCCCAGAAAGGGGGAGTGATGTACCCCAGGTCATCCAGTGAGGTGAGGACCGAGCAAGGACTTGTTCCCATCACATCCATTTATTCATTGCTTATTCGTTGTCTCCTTCAGTACAATGTAAATACAGTGTAAGCTCTGAAAGATCGATTTTCCTCTCCTTTTACGCATCTGTTCTCTCTCTTGGACCAAGCACAGTGTCTAGCACACGGTAGGTACTCAGTTAACATTTGATGAATGAATCCAGGTCCCCTGACTTCCCTGCTTTGCTTCACAATTATTTGATATCTAAAGGGCGAGACAGTCAGAACACAAGTCGTAACAGATTTATTATGATTTTGTAAATGCTAAGAAGGAGATTCAGGGGACCTCCGTGGGACCTGAACTCAGCTGGGAGGTCAGGGAAGGCCTGATATAGAGATTTCAGATGAACAAGCTGATATAAGGTTCAAGGGCAAGAGCATTTCCTCGGCTCCCACACTGCTCCTCCCAGAAGGTGTTGCCATCAGAAACTCAGGAGTCTGGCTGGAGCTGAATTACGTGGCCCAGCTGAGGACTGACTGCACCTCCCAATGACCGTCTCTGAGGACAGACGGTAACCCTTGCCCAGGAAGTGATCAGCTTAGAGAATGATATTAATCACACCAAAGCCTGGCGTTAATCGCACCGAGGCTTAACACTACACAGAATACAGTGATAGTGCTCTGGTCACGGCTCTTGGAAAGAGTTCTTCTTTTTTATATATAAATATATATATTTATACTTACAAATATGTATATATATTTATAGATGAAATCCTATAATTTCATGATGTTTGTTTGCTACTGCAGGACAATATGAAAGGCAGAGGGGATGATGGGATGGCTGTTAGGGCTGCATCATGGGTACCTGAGTTCTATTTTTATGTTAGAAATTCCTCATAATCAAAAGTTTTGAAGAAATCGAGAACATGTATAATAATAATAATAGAGCCCGATGTGGGCTCAGAGCAGCAAAACCCATCATCCCTCCTCCCCACCGGCAGCCAAGACTCCCCCAGCTGAAATCACCGGGCGGGCTGCACCTCTGCATGGCGGCTTCCCTGTGTTTTTCCTAAACTTTCCCTAATTGCGCTGGAACACAGGGGATCGCAGGCAGGGAATCCCTGGTCCCCGGGTCTCTTTGAAGTGTGACTCCAAGGCCTTTGCTGGGTCTTATAACTCGCAGGGTATTACAGGAGATACAGGCCTGGACCAGATGCTCACAACCAACACCTCTGGCCTTCCTTTTGCATTGAGTGATGGGTAAGGTGGCAGGAGACTGGGGAGTATTTGCCATTTGCGGGCTTACGAGATCTTTGTTACGATTTCTCTCTCCGGGTGGTGTTTGCCCAGGGCACTGCCTAATACCTATATCCTAAGATTCTTCCAGTCAGTTCCCAGATCCTCCTGAGTTACCCACAAGGCCACAGCTGCAGGGAGGCTGGACCAAGTGGCCATAACAACCAGACGGAGCAGGGGCAGAGGCGGGGCACAAGGGACAGGGCACAAACATCCCTGCGCCGAGGGGAAGGGAGGCTCCCAGCACCCTACCTCTTCTCGTAGTCCAGGTCCCCCACAGACCCGTTCATCAGCTGGTTGGGCGTCCACTTCAAGGTCATGACGTCAGCTGTCTGGTGCAGGGACAGATACCCCGGCACAGCCTCCATGTCATCCCTCTGCAGAGACAGCAGGACTCAGGCCTGATCATAGCGCTGGCATCACAGTGGACACGGGCCCTGGCCCATGTGACTCAAGGGCACACAACCAGAACCAAGAGGTTGGCTCATTCCCTCCACGGCCATGTCCATCTGGAAGACCCCGAGCCTCCCTCCAGATGGCTGTGCTAAGCCAACCACCACGACGGGTTTGGTTCTACGGAGTCCAGCTGTGAAGGCCGCCCACCCCACCCTTTCATGTGGCTCAGGAGCCCTGATGCAAGGGTGGAGTCGGGGGGGAATCTTTAGAACCAGGAAGGGGGCTCTGTCCTCTCAATAACACCCTTTCCAAAACGGAAGGCATGTATCTGCCATCACTGTGTCCAGTCTAAAGGGAGAAAGAGATGGCAGCCGAGTTCTGTTCCACAGATATTGCCCAGAACGCCCTCCCCAAATACCCTCTCCATACTCCCCGCCCAGGAGCCCCATCCTCTGCCTTCCCAATATGCCTGCAGGGCTTCTCACCTGCTCTGCTCTATCCCAAGTGGGGTTTGGCGGAGGGGGCTGTCTCCAAGCCTCACACATGAGAGGCAGCCCTCCTCCCCCCAGATTCACCCCACAACATGTGGAGACAGACAACTAACATTTACTGAGCACCGAGGGTGTACCGAGCACGGCTCCACTCCATAAATATCTCAACCACACATGCCAGCAACCCCGGGAGGAAGCATCTTTGCCGTATTTCATCGATTCTAAGATACACAATTTTTTTTCACATTTTAGTGCACCTGAAACGGTGCATAGCAGGTTCAGTACAAATGAGTGAACTAAATGAGTGAGTGATTACAACAGAGAATGATAGATAGACAGCTGGCTGGACAGATGGATGGACAGATGAACTGGAAAACAAATGGACAAGTGCAGACATGGATTGATGATGGGTAGATGGATGGATTAATAGATGAATATAATTATGGGTGGATGGATGGAGGTAACGATGGGTAGATGGCCGTATGGACGTAATGATGGGTAGATGGATGGATGAATGAATGGGTGGTTGGGCGGATATAAATACAGGCCGATGGATAAAGAAATAGTGATGGATGCATGGATAGAGTGATGGGTGAATACAGAGACTGGAAGAGAGGAGACTGGCTGGGTGGGTGGAGACTTTGACAGATGGATGAATAGATGGGTGAATGGGTGGATGGATGGATAGATGAGCAACCAGGAGCCAGAGGGAACTCCTCCTCTACAACCTGGAGCCAGACCCCAGTGGAAGAACTGGGCCCAAGATGAACTCTCACCGGCTGAACCAGAACGTTGTTCTTGCCATAGAGCAGGGTGGCCCGGGAGTTCTGGTGCAGGGACTCTACGTAGTCACGGGCGGAGAGGGACGGCCGGTCATCCATGCTGCTGCTCGAATGCCTTTTCTGGATCTGGCAATGTGCGGGGAGGTGGCAGATGAGGTCTGGAGTGACCACCAAGGCCCCGGTCCACTCCCCACCTCCACACCAAGTCCAGAACTCAGCCAGACTCCCTCCCAGTGCCCCACCGTCCACCCCACTCACGCAGAGGGCCGGACGCTTGGTGGGCGAGTCCTGTCGCAGGTGCAAGCTGTGGATGCGGTGCCTCTGGACAAGCTCGTCAGCTGAGGGGTCCGTCCAGAAGTGATCGGAAGTCTTCATCTTGGTGTACTCCAGGGCGCAGGGCCCTACTGTGGAGCAGACAGGGGCTGGGAAGCCATCTCCCTGGAAAGTCCTCCCTCCCTTCTACCACCAGATGGACCACTTATTTCACCATCTCTCCCCTCCAGGCAGCTAGCATGACTCAGGGTCCTGCTAAAGAGAAACCAGCACAAGACCCTGAAAGCAAGAGGCAGGGAGCAGTTTTGAAGGGAGAGGCTGGAGGGAGGCGAGAGAGGCCCTTAGGAGGTGCCCCCTGGAGCTGAGACCAGAGATCCAGAGGAAGCTCAGAGCACTGGACCACTTACCCAACAAAGATGCAAGGATGGGGCCATCCACGGGGTCCATCAGGAGGGCTTCCTTCTCGTAATACTTACTAGCAAGAAAGGAAAGGACATGCAGCGTTGTATGGTGACCAGCGGAGGGTGCACAATCAACTACAACCTGAAGGTTAAGAGCAGACTGGGTTCAATGCCTCTCTGGTCACCCAGTACCTCTGTGAGCCTCAGCTGCCCCATCTGTAAAATGGGGATAATAATAATATGTCTCATAGGGCTGCCAAAGGACGTTTGAGAGAGACAACAGATGTAAGGCACTTAACACAGTGCTTGGCTATAACAGCTTAATACATGGCTTATTAATAATACATTATTATTAATAATGAGAGTAACAGAAAAAATCATTAGAAGGCTGCCGAGGCCTGGCTGTTCTGTCTGCTTCTCTTGCATCTTCCATTTCAAACATGAAGTCACTTAGAGGCTCAGATGATGTCTGCCCTTCCAATATTATTGAGGCAAACATAGGCTTTTTAGCTGTGGTGTGTCCTCAAAAGCTGTAATAATAGGCCTTCCTGTCTGGAAAACTAAAGCAGATGACGCTGGCCTGACACGCTCAAAAATGCCTCCGGCCTCTGACTCTCCAAAATAACATGCAATGGTGTCAATACGTTCGTGCTGAGTGTTTTGTTTTTTGAGTTGTTGTGCACTGGTTTCTAATTCTTTGCAAACTCATACAATCTAGAAACTAACAGAACTTCAGAATTGGAAAGGACCTTGTTCTGACCTCCTGAGGGATCTCAGGCCCAGAGAAGGTAAGTGACTTGCTGGAGGGCACACAGCAGGTGGATGCAGGCTACACCCAGCAAGCTTAGCTCTTCTTCCCTTCCTACAACAGGGGGTGAAGAACACAGGATCTGGAGTCGGACTGAGTGGGAGCCCAGCTCGGCCACTCCCTCCCTCGCTGTGTGTCCCTGGGCAGGTGACTACCTTCTCTAAGCTGCGTTCGGTGCCCTCAGCTGTAAAGTGGGAAGAATGACAGAACTCACCCACTTGCGGATGCTGGGAGGAGCAAATGTCCAACTGCATGTATTAAGTCCCAACACCGTGAAGTTCTCACTAAATGTGGCAATATCATTGTAATTTTACCCCGAAGAAATCTTCAATCAACCATAAAATTGGCTGAGGCAGAATGACACATCCTGGACATGCTCAACATCAAGTTTATACATTTTGGTGTCAGATCTGAAGCTAATACTTTGAGACACTTTCCAGTCCACCACTCATATTCTATTCCAAAAATCAGCACAGTTATGTGATCGTAACCTGGAAATAATGCCTTAAAATAGGAGGTAGGTTGGGAGCAAGATGTGACTATATAGGGTAGCCCCACGGAGTTTCTTCCGGGTGATGGGTTTCTTTGGAACAGTTCTATAGCCTGAGTGTGGTGTTGGTTTTATGAAACTATGCATGTGTTAAAATTTCATAGAATTATATAGCAAAAAAAAAAAAAGAATGTACCAATACTGTTGGTTTAACAGTATTGCATCAATGGCAATTTCTTGGTTTTAAGACTTGTACTACAGTTATGTAGGATGTTAACACTGAGGGTAGGCAAGAACCCTCTGTACTACTGCTTCAATTCTGTGTGAACCTAAAATTCAAATTACAGTGTTAATGAAGAAATAGTAGGTTGGTATTGCTGCTCAAATAAATTACTAAATAAATATGACCAACGTTTTCAGCGGGAAAACACAAGGTCATATGCCAAAGGCAATTAACTACAGAGACCCTGGACCCATAACAAGACAGGGGGCAGAGATGTGTTATAATTTACTAGGAGGTGAAGAGGTGAACTGGAACTCCAGAGCCTGGATTTCTTTCAGTTCCTCTCCTGCCTCCGGGCCTTTGCACCTGCTGTTCCCTTTGCTGAGAACACTCTTCCCCACACTGTTTCACAGTATCCCATCTTCTGGGATACTTTCCCTGACCACCCAGAGGAAGTTAAACACCACCCACCTGTCCTGGTACACTCATCACAAATTATCACAATTACTATTTGCCTGTTTTCCCTGCTACAATGCGAGTTTCATGAGGGGAAGGACTTTGGTTTGTACTTTCATACATATTTTCCTAGCAAACAGGCAAAGAATAAAAGATGAGAACAATGATACCCACTCTGTGTGAGGATGTGGTTAAACAGGCATTTTCACATACTGAAAGATGGAAAGATTCTCAGATATATTTCTTTCTTTCTTCCATCCTCTCTGTCTCTCTTGCTGGAAAGGGGTGCTGGCCACGAGGAGTCTCAGATCATAGATCCTTCAGTAGATCTCCACTGTTCTTTTCGTAATATCCAAGTTCTTAAACATGACAGGCAAGACCAGTGTATCCCCAACATCTAGGTTAGTGCCTGGCACATAGTATATGCTCATTAAATATTTATTGGGTGAATGAATGGATGCACGGATGAATGTTTGCCAAGAGGACTTACACTGTAAAACCTTTATACCATGTCAATCTGAGCTAGGAGAGAAAATGTAAAAAATATCACTATGCATTCCCAAAATGCTGTGTACTCACTAACTCCTTTTCTCACCTCTTCAGAGTGGCAGCAATTCCCATCCTGTCCCATTCACCAGAAGAGACAACAGAGGCACAGAGAAGCTAAGTGAGTCCCCTAGGGCCACATAGTGAATAGACTGTGGGCTTCATTCATGGGAAAAGGAACATCTCTAAGATTGCAAGATCCTTACACCCCACCCCAATTCCAGAGACCCTGCATTGCTATTAAGCACCCAAATATTCCCAAGGTTCTAAGCTAGGCTAGTTCAGAGTCAAACATCCAGAAGGCCCTTATTTAATCACCTTCACATCAAGTGTATATCAAGGGGGCAAAGGGTAAGCAGCTTTGCGTGAGAGTGCAATTCCTAAGAAGGCCAGCAGGTGGTGGCAGAGCGCACCCAGGTGTCTTCCACTCACCTGCTGTTTTCCACAAGGTAATGAACAATTTTGTCCAGGACCTTCTCAAACAAGGCTGTACGGATCCACAGGTGCTTGATGGCGAGTGGGGACAGGTTGGGCAGTTTTGGCAGCTTTCGCACATTCTCCTGGAGGCCCTGTATCTGGTTTCGCCTTCAAGACCAGTAAAGGAAGAGAATAGATATTCACAAAAGAGGAAATCCAACGGGATCAATATGCAAAGAGGAAAGTGTCCAACTTCTCTGAGAAATCAAGGAATGTCAATTAGAACAACAACAAGAGCCCATATTGCTCCTGGAGAATGGGAAAACAGTTGAAAAAATAATACCGAGTGAGTGTGAAGCTGTGGTAAAACTGACACTTTCCTACACTGTGGATGGGTGAGCCAGATTCTCATACCGAAATGTCTTTGTTTTTTTAACATCTTTATTGGAGTATAATTGCTTTACAATGGTGTGTTAGTTTCTGCTTTATAACAAAGTGAATCAGTTATACATATACATATGTTCCGATATTTCTTCCCTCTTGTGTTCCCTTCCCTCCCACCCTCCCTATCCCACCCCTCTAGGTGGTCACAAACCACCGAGCAGATCTCCCCGTGCTATGCGGCTGCTTCCCACTAGCTATCTACCTTACGTTTGGTAGTGTATATATGTCCATGCCACTCTCTCACTTTGTCACAGCTTACCTTTCCCCCTCCCCGTATCCTCAAGTCCATTCTCTAGTAGGTCTGTGTCTTTATTCCTGTCTTGCTCCTATTGAAATTTCTGTCCCCCTCTCTTACTTTCTCTCTCTTGGCTGGAAAAGAGTGCTGGCCAGGAAGAGTCTTGGATTATAGATCTTTTGGTGGCTCCCCATTGCCCTGGAGAAGGAAGCTTTTTAACATGACTAGTAGGGCACTCCATGACCTCGCCCGTTTGCCTCTCCAGCCACCTCCTTATTACTCTCTGCCTCTGACCCCATGATCCAGCCAGACAGAGATATCTGTGGATCCCTGAGGCTGTGAAGCTCTCATATGAGGACTTTCGTGAACTGCTGCTTCTTCCCGGCTTCCCCCGCCCACCCTATTCCCTGGCTGACTCCTTCTCACTCTTGAGGTCTCAGCGAGGGCACCCCCTCCTACAGGAAGCCCTCTTGCACCAGCTGAAGCTGGGGAGGGGCCCCTCCTCTGTGTTCCCTCAACCTCTGCAGCTTAACTTCCCACTCACTTCTCTGTCTTCTCCTCCACACTGTGACCTCGAGGGTATGGACAATGCAACTGCTTTTAAAATAAAATACTGAGTCTACCAAGTGGCAAGCCTTGGCCCTTTTTCACGCCTGTATCTCCAGGGCCCAGCACAGTGCCTGGCATATACAAAGGGCTCAGTAAATATGTCCATGAATGAATAATTGCACAAATGAATGAATGGACACCTGGAATGGACATCTCTCATTCCTCCATTAGAAAGTTGCTCCCAATGTTATGGAAGGTCCATGGAAATCCATCCCTTTTAAGAAGTTATCAGCAAACACCTGGGAATTTAGCAGATGGACTGGAAGGCACCTAAAGACCAGGTGGCTGAGGAGTCAGATTCCAAATGGGAGTTGGCAATGCCAAATCCATAGCCTTACCCATCATGCAGTTCTGGCCAGCAGTCCGGGGCTGGCAGGGCCTAAAGGGCAAGGAAAGGGCCATTTCTCATCCAGTGAAGTAGAGTAACCACTCATGGCAGAGAGGGCAAACACATGACATGCATGCCTCTCTCTCCCTTCTGTTGCCCATAACAGGCATGGCTAATCAATCCATGTCCTCTTTCCCATGTAGTCCACTCACAGCTCCAGAATCTTTCGCAACACAACTCTCTGTGCAGCTACTAGGACCAAATGGGTTTGAAACCTATTTGCCATCCCTGACCAGGCTCCAGGTAGAGGGTTTGGCTGTGCAGTTGGGACGCTGGGGGTGGCTCGGGTGGAAGGCCCTCATGTGCACACTCTCAGGCCATGAGTCTCCCCCCAGTACACACAATCAGCCACTAAGACAACATCCCCTTCAGTGGCTGCTTCACTGTGAGCATCTGTCCACACAGACAGAGACCATGTTGGTTATGTTAAACTTTGATCTTCCTGCATTTGGCAGAGGTTTGGCTCAGAGTAGGCACTTATTCACTTTCCAGTTGTTTCTTGGGCATCTCCCGGGTGCTGAGCACTGTCTCAGACACTGGGGACCTAATGGGGGATAGCACAGGTGCAGCTGCCTGCCCTCAAGGAGTTCAGAGTCAAGTGGGGGAGACAGATGACAATCAAGTAAACAGTAAACGAATGAATGAATAAATTACACATGGTGATAACAACTGGGAAGACAATAAACAGAGGGATATAAAAGAGAAATGGGGTGAGGGTTGAAATTTACCATTAATTAGGGGAAGGCCTGAGGATGACAAGGAACCAGCCATGGAAGATGAGGGGTGTGAACTGGGTGGAGGGTACAGTGTGTGCAAAGGACCTGGGGTGTGAAAGAATCTGGCGGGTTGGAGGAGCAGAATGGAGAGTGGAGAGGGTGCAGGCTCTCACCAAGCCCGGGGAGGAGCAGGGGCTATCCTCTGGGGGTACCCTAGCCTGTACCCCGTTCTCAGCACTTACGCGCTCTCGATCAGCTGCTCCAGGTCCTGCACCTTGCGGCTCAGCTCCTCTGCTGGCGGGAAGCTCTTGCCCACTTTCATGAAGAGAGCTGCGATCTTGTTGCTGCGCAGGAAGCCAGCCGCTCGCCTCCGCAGGCCATGCAGGACGCAGGCCTCCACAGCCGCTGCAGGGATACAACGATCAGCAGGCCCTGCCCATGCTCCCCAGTGCCCAGCCTGGCTCTGAGCTTCCAACACACACAGGTACCTTGAAGATCCGGGGACCCCAGAATCACAAATTTCGTGACAGCATCATAGCAAAAAGCACGTATACCTCTCCACCATCCAGCCCCTCAAAAGGGAGCAAGGGGGCTTAGTGGTGAACCCACGCGGGCCGCCCAAGGTCAGATCATCTCTGTTCACATTCTCTCCTGGCCAATAACCAGCTGTGTGACAGGGGTCAATTACTTCCCCTCCCTGTGCCTCAGTTTCCTCATCTGTAAAACGGGGATGGTATGAACATTAACCTCGTGAGGTTACTGTTAGGATGAGGTGGAAAAAATGCACGGAAAGCACTTTGCCAGAGCCTGGCACATAGTGTGTGCTTTACGAATGTTAGCTATTACTCCTGTCCATGAGGGAGGGGAGCCTGGACCATGTGACTGCTGAGCTCTATTCCGGTTAGGGAGTCACACTGTTGTCACTACTACTGTGACTCCAGTAACAGCTAACATCATGGATCTCATCTGAGCTCTGCCACAGCCAGGCAGAAAGTAAAACCATCCATTTTTCAGATGTGGAAACTGAGGCTCCCAGAGGTAAACTGAACTGTCCAGGGCCACCCAGCAAATGAGTGATGGAGCTGGGATTCAAACCCACATCTGAACCCAAGGTGTGCTCACAACACCTGTGCCTCCACAAAGGGCCTTTGAAGAGAGGATTCAGTCATAATCTTCCCATTTCTGTGTTTCCCCTGGAGGCCCTGCCCAGCCCTCCTCAAATAAGAGACCTAGGGTGTAGCCTGGGTTCTACCACTAACTTGCTGTGTGACCTTAGGCAAATAACTTTCCCCCTCTGGTCCTCAGTGTTCCCTTCTGAGAAACAGACCCTGTGCAGGCCATTCTGATGGCCCCTATCTTATATCTGATACTCTCAGCAGCCTTTATTTATCTTCTTACTTTCCATCTTACACAGCAGACTGGGAGCTCTCTGGTATGCACTGGAGCATAATCAATGTTTATGGGAAAATGTTAATTTATAATAAGAGCTACCCCTTCTTGGGCACCTACTCAGCCAGTGTTAAGGTTTACCTTCCCTGATCCCCGTGGCAAAACTCATTAAGCAAGTGTTCTAGTTACTGTCTTTTCAGAAGAGCACACCAGCACTCAAGAGCCTGGCCAAGGGCTTCCCTGGTGGCGCAGTGGTTGGGAGTCTGCCTGCCGATGCAGGGGGTGCGGGTTCGTGCCCTGGTCGGGGAAGATCCCACATGCCGCGGAGCGGCTGGGCCCGTGAGCCATGGCCGCTGAGCCTGCGTGTCCAGAGCCTGTGCTCCGCAATGGGAGAGGCCACGCAGTGAGAGGCCCGCGTACCACAAAAAAAAAAAAAAAAAAAAAAGAGGCTGGCCAAGGTCATGCCATGTGCAAGGAGAAATACTGAGAGGTTTCAGTTTAATTGCTTGTGTTGCTTTTGTTGTTGTTGTTAGCAATGACTTGGCTTTGAAGGATTGTTCACATGTTGCCTAATCTGCTCATGGATTTAAAATATTCTGGGTGATGATCTCTAAAATATCTTCAGTTTTGCTTACATACCCAGAACTTTCATTTCTTTATACTGATTAAGTTCATGATCCATTCTGGCTTGGTAGACATTATTCCATGCTTTCCGACAATGGCTCATAAGGAACAATGGACAAAAGAAACCTCAGGGACATCCCTCAGGTCTCATTTAGAGCCAGCAGATTTCTCTCACCCCCAAACTCTGATCAGAGTTAGAGAATTATTATGATTTTTATCACTCTCTAGTCTTCTAAGTCTTTAATTGGTAGGTATGCTAGTGAGTCCCAAAATAGACATGCATATCATGTCTTTTGCAAATAAAAATGTCCAGGAGAAAAAAGAAAGCCAGAGATATGTATCTATATTTATATAGAGATATATATTCCCATATTTATGTGTGTGTATATATATGTGCACGCATAAATGTGTATTTTTATACATAACGTAACATCTTACAGAAAAACCCCAATGAACTTTTTGGCCAACCCAATATACACATAAAACATATTTCTGGGACTTCCCTGGTAGTCCAGTGGTTAAGACTCCGCGCTTTCACTGCCATGGGCCCAGGTTTGATCTCTGCTCAGGGAACTAAGATCCCACAAGCCAGGAGGTGCAGCCAATATATATATATATATATGTGTGTGTATATATATATTTATTTAAATAAATGCATTATCACCTAAAAAAATAAGATCTTGCCCAAGGTCACCCAACCAAGAAATGGCAGAGGTGGGATGTGAACAGAGGTGGGCTGCAAGGGGCTGAGCTGACGTCAGTGGTCTCCCAGGTCATGGCATGTGCTCGGCCAGCTGTAGGCCCATGGGTGGTGTCCCCGGCCATCTGGATGGAGGCTGATGGGCCCCTCTATAGGGCCAAAACCGTGAGGGGGGCATTACAGCTTGTCCTTTGTTATGAGACTCCAATCACGAAATAAAAAGGTGTTCAGGGAGAAAGAAACACTCCCACGTATACGTACACACTGCTTAGGCACTGAATCTGACTTCAGGGACACGGTAAGACACCTGTCTCTAGCCATTGTGAAAGTACAGTAAGAACCTGGCAGCGAGGTTATTCCTGGAACCCTGTGGGCCTCGCAGATTCAAGGAGAGAAGTCTCAGTCACGCTCTGAGCCTGCCTCCTTTGCTGAGCCAGCTGGAAGAGATCCCTCGGGATGTGTCTATGGCTCTTGATTCCTTTCTTTTTTTTTAAGTCCTCATTCATCCTCTCTCTTTACCTGGGTGAGGAAAGGATGTAGAGCCCATCCCTTAGATGCAAGACCCTTGGTCGCTTGGGGTAGGGTCAGTGCGAACGGAACCCACGGGAGGGAAGGCATCCTTCTATGTCAACCATGATTACCTTTTCCCGGGGTGCAGATGTCATTCTTAATTTCTTCTCTACTTCCAAATCTTTTCTCTACTTCCAAATTCCCTAATGGAGTCCCTTTAGAATCCAAAAATAACTTCGCAGTTAAAAAGCAAAAGAATGACATGAGAACTTTGCTCAAAGAAAGACGCCACATCCCCAAGGCAGCCCACAGAGGGAAAAAAAAGCCGCTTTTCAAGGCCACGGGCCACTAACTCACCACAGAAAGAGATGATGTGGCTGCTGTCTTCATGGACAAACTTGCGCGTGACGGCTTCCTCCATAATCTGCTTCACCTGGAAGGCAGAGGCACCAGAGGGGGAGACCCAAACCCACTCGGGGTGCAGACACCTCAAAGGGCTACATCACTCCCCACGGTGTTCTCAGGCTGCTTGGGATGTTTTGGTAACTGCTTTCCTTCCACATCCTCCCTGCTGTGTTTTCTGTAGGGCTAGGGCCTGTGGCCTCTGATAGCTGCACACTTCACACTGAACTAAATTATTTTTTCAGGCTCTCTGCACAGTGGGCTTCTCTTGAGGTGTCACGAAAAATGTCCTCTCCTTCCTGACTGTCCACATCATCTAAGGCATCCCACCTCTAACTCCTTCCATCCCCTGTTATGGTTTCTTCAGAGTACTTCCTGTCCTATTTGTTTACTGTCTGTCTCCATCTTCTACAATATAATTTCCCCAAGGGCAGGGCCTTGTCTGCCTTTTTTCACGGCTGTATCCATGGAGGCTAGAACAGTGCCTGGTCCACAGTAGGTCTCCATAAATATTTTCTAAGTGAGTGGATGAATGAATGAATGAATGAATGAAACGGGTATATTAAAAAAAACAGGAAGGTGTAGTATGAAGAATCAGCCCTGGAATCCTGTAGACCACAGTTCAAATCCCTGCTCAGGTACCTACCAGCTGGATTTGTGATCTTATTTTGGGAAACAGAGGCTTAGCAACGTGTAGAAATTCACCCAGAAACGTAGAGCTGGCCCAGAGTGGAGACAGAATCCAAGCTGGGTCTGACCCCCCAGGCTGTGTGTTTTTCATACTACATTCATTCATTCAACAAATATTTATTGAACACCTGTGATGTGCCAGGCACAGGGGACACAGCGCTGAAAGGGCAGCCATGCCTCTGCTTATGGAGGTGGCCCTTTGGTGGCCTGAATGCCCTTCTGCTCTGCTGGATTCTGGGCCCCACTGTGTCTGGAGTCACTGTAGCACTTTAGCAAAGTGTTTCTCCCCTCTAAGGCCTCAGTTTGCCCACCTGGAGGTTGAGGAGGTCAGAAGAGATGACCTCAAAACCTGGTCCCCGCTCTACATCTCTGGGGCTGTGACGTGGGGATCCGGAATCCACCCCCATCGATGAGCCCCTACTCCCTTCTGGCTGCCCTGCAGCCCACCTACACTCGGCCTGGCCAGCCCATCCACGTGCCTGTCTGAGAGCAGTCTCAGGCTCTCAGTGTCCCTCTCTCCTTTCCTTCTGATTGCCTTCTGGAGGGGAAGACAGAACCCAAAGCATCCTTGGCCATGTTCTCCGGAAAAACACATGGCAGTGACCACCTGAGAGCTGACACAGCACCTCCCCCGACACAACCAAGTCAGCACCCGCACCGTGAACAGCTCCCGGCCACCAAGCCCAGCAAGCTCTAAGCCTGGTTTTGCCAGCAGCATTTCAAAGTCTGAAAACTATCTAACTGAGCCTGTGGAACTGGTCCCAATTACAAATGGGGAAACTGAGGTTCAGGAAGATGAACTAGCCCACCCAAGGCCATACGGCTAGGAAGCAGCAGAGCTGGAATTCCAACTTATAAAAATGTTTCTCATTTTGGCTCCAGCTGCCATATCCTGGCCCGTCTAGCTGCTAGCTGTATTTCCTCAGGCAGCCCATGTCGCCTCTCTGAACCTTAGTTTTCTCACTGGGTAAAGGGCTTGTAGGAACAGCACCTACAAGGGGCAATGGGAGGACTGCACAAGGTAATGCACCCCATGTGCTGAGTACAGAGCCTGGTGTGCAGTGTACCTGCGATAAACGTTAGCTGCATGTAGGTCATTGCCCTACCGAGAACCTCACACCTGGCCTCCTTTACCGTTATTCTGGTCCTGCCTGAAACATCACCTGTTAAGATTAAATTTCCTTGCTTGGGGGCCCACAGTGGCTGCTTTTTGTAACATCCATCAGATTTGTGATGATTTTGTCAGCATCTGTCCTCCCTGCCAAGCTGTGGACCCCATGAGGGCAAGCACTCCGTGTCTCTCTGCTTAACAACTGTGGTTCCAGCACACAGTAGGTGTTCAATAAAGTTCTGTTTGAGGAATGAATGGCTTGAAAGATCATGATTGACTTCTGCTTTGGTAGAATATTCTAGTTGAAAAACATGCTTTCTTATCACTATAATCATGGGTAAATGGAGTAGCCGTATAATGACAAACAAAGGCACAGAGAGGCGGAGTAACCTGCCCAGAGTCACACAGCCGGTGACGAATGGATTCAGGGCTTGGACCCAGGTTTATCCGACTGCAGGGGTTGAGCCTCTTCTACAACATGCCGTTAAGCCCACATGGTCTCAGAGCATTTGTCCCCCTCTCTGCCCTCCTCAGCCTCAGGTACCTGCCTCCCTCTTTTCTCTGCTCCCAGCACCTAGACTTGGACATCCTTTGGGAATAGAGGCTGAGGGAGTGAGTTCAGGCCAAATAGTGGTGACAGTAGACTGTCAGGGAGGCATGGGGGTGGGTGTCCAGGCAGCTGGATCGGGAGTACTTTCAAAAGCACAGTGAGTAATCAACAGCCAAGAATTGGGAGCCAAGCAGACGTGGGTTCAAATCCTGGCTCAGCCACTTACTAGCTGTAGGAGCTTAGGCAAACTCCCTTACCTATAGCTCCAATTTCTACAGAATCGTTTCACTGACTCTTTTGGCTCCACCATTGAAACAGACTTAGAGTCCAACCATTTTTCCTCCCCTCCACCAGCACTGCCCAGGTGCCAGTGATGCTGGTCCAAGTCATATCTCTCCTAGATTGACACTGTAACCTCTCACTGGTCTCCCTGCATCTACATCCTAGAGGCTGTCTTAACAGCCTTAACTGTGTCCAGAAGGATCTTGTTAAAAGGTAAGTCAACAGAACAACCAGACAGAAGGCCAATAAGGAAACAGGGGACTTGGACGACATTATAGACCAACTGGACCTAACAGATACATGGACTGTCCAACCAACAAGAGCAGAATACACACTTTTCTCAAGTGTACATGGAATAGTCTTCAGATTAGTGTGTTAGGACACAAAACAAGTCTTAATAAATTTTAAAAGACTGAAATCAAAGAAAGTATCTCTTCCGATCACAATGGAATGAAGCTAGAAATCAACAGCAGAAGGAAAACTGGGAAATCCAGAAATAACTGAAAATTTAAACACACGCTTAAACAATGAGTCAAAGAAGAAATCACAAGAAAAATCAACAAACGTCTTGAGACAAAAGAAAATGAAAACACAACATGCAAACATTTATGGGATGAAAGGGAAGCAGTGATAAGAGGGAAATTTACAGTTGGAAATACTTACGTTAAAGAATAAAGATCCCAAATCAGCAATCTAACTTTACACCTTAACGAACTATAAAAGAATAAACTAAACCCAAAGCTAGCAGAGGGGAATCAAGATTAGAAATAAACAAAATAGAGAACAGAAAAAATTAACAAAAGCAAGAGTTGGTTCAAACAATCAGCAAAATTGACAAACCTTTAAGCTGGACTGACTAAGAAAAAAGGAGAGGGCTTCCCCTCTGAGAACCAGCCCTCGGATACTGAGTTCAAGGTGGAGAGAGCTGCAGGGATGGAGTAAGACAGTCCTGCCCTGAAGGGGCCCTTAGTTCAAAGAGCCACAAGCTAAGAGAGGTGGGAGGTAAGTGCGATGGGGACCAGCAGAGCTCCTCGGGTGGGGCCCAGAAGCACCAGCACTGGCACCAGCTGGGAACTGGTCAGAGAGAGGTACAGATGCTCAGCCTCACCCTGGACCTACTGAATCAGAAACTCTGAGGTGGTGATCAAGCCCTCCAGGTGATCTCAAGCACGCTCAGACTGTACTCAAGGATCTAAGGGGATGGAAAAGGAGAGGCGGGGAGAGTGCGGAAGGGTGGGGGAGGATATAAAATATAAAATAAGGAGCTGCCCCCAAATCCTTAAGAAAGAGGCGTAGCAGTCACAGCTGTCTCTGGGGACCCCCCCCCATACAGGCTGCCCCTTCTGGGAACCTCTCCCTCCCACCCTGATCAGACTGGGGGCAGTAGCGGGTCCTGGCTCCCCAACGTTAATATCACGGGGTGCTGCATGCTTCCCTTGCCTTAGTCAACAGCCCTTTATTAAATTCACCTTGGGAAGCACTTGCTTCCTATCGGCACCCTGACTGCACACACACATTGTCTCAACTCCAGAATCTGCAGAGCGGAGAAGGCTGTCTGCTTGCAGCTGTGGATCCTGAAATTCAAAGGGTCACACAGCTGGGAAGCCGGCTGCAGGGAGGAGCCCGTGGCTGCCTGGCTCTGGGCCTCTTGTCCTGGGGATGGATCTGGGGGTGGGTGGTGGAGGGGAGAATGCAGCACCCAGGGTGTTCTCAGCCTGAACAAGGGGTTCCGGCGAGTGAGGGCCCCTCCCCACCTCCGTTGGCTCCCAGCTGTGGGCTAGAATATCTTCCCAGAAGTTCATAACAGGCTGATAGCCGGAGGCCAGGAGAGGAAATTAAAAGGCAATGCTGTGGGAGCCTCCCCCAGAAGGTCACTGAGAGTCTTGCAGAAGAGGGCATGGTCTCGCCGCAAGAAGAAAGAGGCTGCTGCCCACTCCTGCGAGGGGGGGACCCATCCCCGGGGACAGGTCAGCACTGGGGGCGGGGGAAGAGGGTCTGGCAGCTGCAGAAGACTTCTGAAATTAGCTCAACCACCTTCCCCCTCTCACACCCCCAGACATGGTCTTGAACTTGGTCCACGCTGGAGGCAGACAGACTGAGGGACCGTGGGGTGGTTTGGAGACAGTGGCAGTGGCAGGGTGCCATCCTGGCTCCTTGCGGCCTGCGTGATTTTCTAAGCTTTGGACCAGGAATCCCGCCCCATTTGGGCAGCACAGAGGCAGTGACTATGGTTGGCGCCACTCTAGAGCCACACAGACCTGCATTCTCATCCCAGCCCGGCCACTCACGTCCAGTGTGAGCTCGGTCGAGTCGTGCCCCTGCTGGCACCTCAGTTTCCTCATCTGTAAAGTGGAACCTATCACCCCCTGGGGCTGTGCTGAGAGTTAAATGCGATGTGACTGGTGAAAGGGTAGGCCGGGCTGGCACACAGTAGAAGCTTTATGACGCTAAAGCTTACCCTCACTTTTTTGGGCACTCGCTGTGTTCCGGGGACTATCTGTAAGCACAACCTTAATGAGGTCATTTCCCAAGTTATTCCCATTTTATAGATGGGGAAACTGACACACAAACATTAGCTAACTTGACCCAGGTCATGCAGAGGCAGCAGGATTCAGACCCAGGGCCTTTGTTCTAACAAATACTTTGTCTGTCACTGCAGAAGCAGAGGCCACTGTGAACCAAACGCTTCTGTTATTCTCCTTTTGTTTTGTCATTCTGCTTTTGTTATTAGAATAAAAGAGAATGTATACTAAGAGCATCTACGAAGTGCCAGGTGATCTGTATAGAATGTCTGATTTAATCCTCATGGGAGCATTATTATCCCCATTTTAGAGATGGATAAAGTGAGGCACAGAGAGTTTATACAACTTGCCTGTAGGTCACACAGCCAGGACTTGAAGCCAGGTCTGACGGCCTGAACTGAAGCCCTGCCTCCAGCCCTGCCCAATGCTGGGTCAGGCCCTCTGAAATCCCAAGGTGCTGAGAAACCTGTGAGGAGGGATTCTCCAGTGTCTCCCAACTTGGGGATGGAAAGAGGCACTGAACTGGGAGTCAGAAGACCTGGGTCACCTGGATGTGACTCTGCCAACTACATCCCACTGTGGGGGCCCTTCAGAGGCAGGGGCACCTCAAAGGTCACAGTGGTCGGGAAACTGTGATCCCTCTCCAGCTCCATTCTAAGGAGTCCTCCAACAAGTGCTTGCATTTCTCCAACGATGGGGAGCTCACTCTTTTTGGAACCAGCTTCTCAGCTCTAAGGACAGGATGTGAGGAGGCAGTTGAGAGAGGCTAAGAGCCCAAGAGGTGGAGTCACTGACCTGGGGTCCAATCCTTGGCCACTCACTGCCCACATGATGCTAGACAAGCTTCCCCATCTGTAAAGTGGGGTGGATGGTCTTAGCACCCCTACCTCACAGGGGTAATGTGAGGCTTGAATGAGACTGTGGAGACTGTACTTGGCACACAGTAGGGATGCTACAAACAGTAATGACTCTTGACATGGTAGTGACGGTCAGGTTCACTGAGTGGCCCACGGTGGATATCCATGAGGGTTAGTTAGTTAGGTGAATGGCCAATTGCTAAGGGGCCCTTTCAGCTCTATTCACCAACCCCAACTTCCTCTGGCTGTGGCCCAGCCGTGCCTCCACATCAGGCCTCAGAGCACCTACCCCACCCCACCCCGGGCCCCACCCGGCAACCATTCAGAAATATGCCCTGCCCTCCCCCATCCCTCCCTCCCTCTACCTGCAAATATTTAAACAGCATAAAAGGAGGAGTAATCTCAGGAGGGAGACAGGGAAATCCGGGCCAATCTGCAAAGCCGGAAGGGGGGCTCCTGGTGGCTCCCCGGGCTGCCCTGTGTCTCTCCTCCTCACACCTGCCACCTGCGCACACCCAGGTACCCTCATGTTGCCCACCTGGAACCCTGCCAGCTTCCAAATCGACTTGCTCCTCCTCCCTGACTCTCCACACTGTGCTGTGTTCACTCCTCTAAGCCCCAATGGGAATCACATGGCCCAGTATGCAGGGCTGTCACAAGGATTACGGAAAATACAGGCAGGGGACCTCAAACGAGACCCAGCACACAGCTGGCACCATATAAAGGGAGGCATTTTAGTGACGTGAGTAAGAACATGGGCTTGGGAGCCACCAGGCCCAGGTCAAACTCCAGCTCTGCTGTTCGCTGGGGGACCTCGGGCCTCGGTTTCCTCATCTGTGAAATGGGGATGATGTCTGCACCACCTCACAGGGGTGCTATGTGAGGATTCCACAGACAAAACAGGCACAGTGCTCAGAACCGCCCTGTCTAAAACGGAGCCTCTTGCATGGCACCCTAGAACTTATCACAGCCTGATCGTCACTACACGTCTGTGGATTTATTCGTTCAGTGTCCGTCTCTCCCAAGTAAACCTTGAGCCCCTCGGACAAGCAGTTCAATATATATTTGGTGATCACTTTGATTATACCAATAACACGAATACCAGTAGCCGATGCTTATGGAGCTGGGTTCCAGGCAGTGTCCTAAGCCCCTTGGATGCCTGATCTCGTTTGCTATGTGTGTAAGGCTGGGGTCAGCAAACTTCTTCTGTAGTAAGTCAGACAGCAAATACTTCAGGCTTTAGGATAGCGGTGCCATATAAAATACAGGATGCCCAGTAAAATCTAAATTTCAGATAAACAAGAAATACATATATATATTTGGTATAAGTATGTTCCAAATAGCGAATGGTAAATACTTTTGCTAAAACATTACTGTTTCCCTGAAAGTCAAATGTAATTGGGCTTTCTGAATTTTCATTTGCTAAATCTGGCAAACCTCTTTTTTAGACCACGTACAGTCTACGTCACAGAGTCTCTTTTGTTTTTACAACGCTTTGCAATGTAAAAAGCACTCCTGGCTCAAGGGCAGCACACAAACAGGCTGCATTTGGGCCACGGGGATCCCTGGTTTAAAGCACCCAGCACAGTGCCTGTGGCACATAGGAGGCCTAAATAAACATCACCAGAGCTGCCACCTGCTCGGCGGAGGCCTTAGAGCATCCGCACACCAGCTGGGGTCTCAGGTGGTAGGTGCCTGGTGGTGCAGGTGGGTGAGTAATGCTTAGGTAGCAACAGCTTCTGAGATGGAGGCCCCTAGGCAGCCTGACTCTTACATCTACAAGAAACTCACGGTGGAGAGGACTGTTAGATTAGGATGCCTGGAGGGCCTTCGAAATGGTTTTAAAAATAACTCTCAGGGACTTCCCTGGTGGTGCAGTGGTTGAGAATCCGCCTGCCAATGTTCGAGTCCTGGTCTGGGAAGATCCCACAGGCCGCGGAGCAACTAAGCCAGTGCACCACAGCTACTGAGGCTGTGCTCTAGAGCCCGTGAGCCACAACTACTGAGCCAGCGCACCACAACTACTGAAGCCCACGCACCTAGAGCCCGTGCTCCGCAACAAGAGAAGCCACCACAATGAGAAGCACGTGCACCACAACAAAGAGTAGCCCCTGCTCGCCGCAACTAGAGAAAGCCCGCGTGCAGCAACGAAGACCCAACACAGACAAAAATAAATAAAAAACAAAACAAAACTCTCAGCATGTGGGGAAAGTGGGGAGAAAAGGGGGGTGGCTCAAAGGCCCCCTCGACAATGACTGGGGTGAGGGGGGTGAGAGGTGGATAGGCTGGGCCACTCTGCAGGCACCCCGGATGCTAAGAACAAGAAGCCGATACCTTAAGAGGCCAGTATTTCCAGCTCTGCCTCAGAACACAGGTCCCCAAAGGCAACGCAATGGGCTCACCTCCACGCCTTTGCCTAGGTGGTGCCTTCTGCCAGATGCCCCTCCCTGCATGCTCCAGCTGGCTAACTGCAACTCAGGCTTCAGCCCAGGGGTCCCCTCCTCCTGGGAGCCTTCCTGGACTTTCCATACCCCAAGCGGGGATAAGCATGCCTCTTCCACGTTCCGCTAACACCTGCCTTCCCATAACGTATCACATGAACCAAAACTGTCAAAACTGACTGCTCAGTCAGTCAACATTCACAGAGCGCCTCCTATGTGTGCAGCATTAGGTGGCAAGCAGATAGAGTCCCTGTCCTCATGGAGGTCACAGTCAAGCAAGGTGGAAAGACATTAACTAAATCACACCAACGGGTAGATAATGACGAAGTGAGACCAGTTCTCTGCAGTGAAAGAACTTGGTTCTATGAGAACAGATAACAAGGAAACTGGGTGGGTGGGGAGGTCAGGGAGGGCTTCCTGCAGGAGGTGACGCTCAAGATCTGAAGTACAAGTAGAAATGAACTTTCTGGGCTTCGGATTCACCAACTCTAAAGCATAGGGAAAAAAAATTCCTCCTGCTACTGCCCCCACAGAGGTGCCCTGGAGCTCAAAGGAAGGAACAGATGTACGGACAGTGTGGCAGGGAAAAGCACTACATGGGAATAGCTGGCGGCTCTGTATTTTTTAATTTGATATGGGCGAGGCACGCAGGAGGTGAGAGTTGGGAGGGGCTGGAACAGGGCTGAGGCTGATGGGTGGGGTGGGGCGGGGCGGGGGGGAGGGAAAGGAATATTTTGGGAAGCTCCAAAGCAGACACAGATGTGGGGGCTGGATGGGACCGCCTGGCAAGCTATAACTATTCCCATGGTGTGGCTCCACCTGCCTTTCCTGCCAAATCCTGTCCCTTCCCAGTCACACGTGCATTCCTTCTGTGTGACCCATGTGACTCCCACCACCTGACATTCGCTTCTGCAGTACCCTCCACCTGACATCCCCACCCACCCTTACATCCACCTCCAGCTCTGGAAAAACCACCCAGTGCTCCAGAACCAGATAATGTGACCTTCTTACTCCCTCCTGAGACCCCCTCGAGTTGATGTGATGCCCCCTCCCTTTCCCAACTCCTAGAGTAACACCCACTGCACAGCCATGAGCACTGGACTCTGGAATCAAACTTCCAGAATTCATATCCCAGCTCATGCACGCATGATCTCGGGCAACTCATGTCCCTTCTCTGAGCCTCAGCATTCTCATCCATAAAATGGTGTTATTCATATTAGTGTTATATTAGTATTTGTATTAGAGATTAGTATTGTCTCAAAGGCATAAAATAATACATTTTGTACATTTTGTAGCAATATATCTTGGATCGGTCTCTGAAGGCAAAAGAAATAAAAGCAAAAATAAACAAATGAGACCTAATTAAACTTAAAAGCTTTTGCACAGCAAGAGAAACCATTGACGAAACAAAAAGACAACCTACGGAATGGGAGAAAATATATGCAAATGATATGACCGATAAGGGGTTGATATCCAAAATATATATAAACACCTCAGACAACTCAATATAAAGCATTAAACACAATAGCAGCTACATAGTAGGTGCTTTATGCATTTGTTTTATGTAAGAACAACCAGCATTTATTTATAAAGTGCTCACTGTGTGCCTGGCACTGTGTTTAGGGGGTTTATCTCATCCAATCCTTGTGGCAATTTGGAGAAATGGATACAATTAGCCTCCTCATTTTACAAACGAGGAAACTGAGTCTCAGTGAGATTAAATGACTTTCCAAGAGCACAAGGTTTTCAAATGGCAGGGCAGGGATTCAAACCCATGACTACCTGCTCTGCACCGACCCTGGCACACAGTAGGTTCATTCATTCATTCAACAGACACCTACGGATGCTTCCCACAAGCTGGGTAGGAGCTTTACATATGTGAGCCCAAAGATTCACAATAATATAGGTGTCATTGCTACTATTCTCATTTTTCCAACGAAGCAGCAGACCTGGGAGGGACAAAGGTCATCTGGCCTGTGAAGAGGCTGGGATCTGAATCAAGGTCTCCTGCTCCAGAGTCCCAAGTCACGGTGGGGACGCTAGCAGCCAGGTGGCCAATGCACCAGCTCCCTCAGCCCAGTGAAGCCCAATGTCACAGTCACAGCCAGGGTCCAGCAGCACCTGCCAGCTCCACCTCTGCCCCAGCCATCATCTTTCATGACCCATCTCTCCCCGCTCGCCAGGCACCTCCTAGCTCCCTCTCTCTGCCACACGTCGGTTCCCGAAGGAAAATCAGAGTCATGAAAAGAATGTCCAAGCTGAAATGCTTATTACTAAATGAAAGAAGCCACTCTGAAAAGGCAACATACTGTATGATTCCAACTGTACGACGTTCTGGAAAAAGCAAAACTATGGAGACAGTAAAAAGATGGGTAGTTGCCAGGGGTTGGGGGGAGAGAAGGATGACTAGGGTGGAGCACAGAGGATTTTAGGGCAGTGAAACTGTTCTGTGTGATGCTCTAATGGTGGATACACGTCCCTATGCATTTGTCCACACCCACAGCATGCACATCACCAAGACTGAATCCTAGCGTAGCTATGAACTTGGGGTGATAATGTGTCAATGCAGATTCCTCCATTGTAACAAATGTCCCATTCTGGTGGGGGGTCCATAGTGGGGAAGGCTGTGCATGTGTGGGGTGGGGAGTGTAAGGGAAATCTCTGTACTTTTCATTTAATTTTTACTGTGAACCTAAACTACTCTAAAAAAATAAAGTCTGTTTCTTAAAAAAATGTCTTTACCTTACTCTGCCACTCATGGAGAATGTTGGCGGGGGTCCCAGCTTTTGGGCAAACAGGCTGAGTCTCCTTTCAAAGAGACTCCTCCTTGCCTTCAGCCTGTGTGGTCTGCAGGGCGCTCTGGGGCCTCGCAGAGCAGGGGTCTGAAGGTGTCTGGCACTAGGACCTCAGCAACCACAGGGAATGGATCAAGCTTCCTTTTCGGGATTCTCTCTCGCCTGCAGTTCCAGGACTGATCTGCCCCACCCTCACGCCCACATCCTTCCACCCTGCCCACCACATCCACACAGGTAAGGAAGGCAAAGCCACAGGGGTGTCCTTCTGCAGTCCCATCCGTGTGATGGGAATGAGCAGATAAATAAATAAATGATGAAGTGGTGGCATGTGGATTTTCAGAGGGTTAGAAAAGCCCTCCCTCCGGTTCCTCACTCTTAAACGCCCTAAAGGTGGCTATGGGGCTTGCAGGAGAAGCAAATGCCTCTCCCGGGCTGCTACCGGTCCCGCCCCAGTTAATAGTTTACTGACGTGCTATAAATAGGCACCAGGCATTGTTTCCGAAGAGCAGAAAGACCCGCCAGCCAGCGGGGCTCGGAAGGAGAGGTGTTCCGGGGCTGAGAATGGAGTTCCCACCAACAGGTCTGTCATCGCCACCCTGCACAGGTGCCCCAGACCCCTCGACAAGGAGTCTTCCCCAGTGCCTGATTCTAAGACCATTCACCTGGGGACATCCTGGCCAAAAGGTCCCTCCGGCCAACACTCCCACACCCAGCCCCGGATGGACATGGAGAAGCCTTGAAGGCCATCCCCCGGCCGCCCCCCATCCCCAGGAAAAAGGGCCCGCGTGTTTCACATTCTCAGCCCACACCATGGACACCTGCCAGCTTTCTCCCGGTTGCTCTGCCTACTGCGTGTGGCGGCTCCCCTGGCAACATGCCCCGTTTCCACAGACCCACGGGCCTCAAGGATGAGGAAGGCACACACGGACTCCAGAGGGTGCCGAGATTCTCTGGAAAGCTGCCCAAAATCTGGGGGTCTGGGAGGCTGCAGGAAAGAAAGAAACGGAATTCCCAGATGGTTCACACTCAGGATGGACCAGAAAATGGACTAACCACCTCCAGCCAACCTTAAGAGGAAAAGCAGTGAGATAGTGTGTTTAAGGGCTGGGTTAGAATCCTGGTTCTTACGGGCTCTCCGACCTTGGGCAAGTCACTTCACTTGCTCTGTGCTTCAGTTTACTCATCTGTAAAATGGGACAATAAATAGGACCTACCCCTACCTCTGAGGTAGGGGTAGGTCCTATTTATTAAGGATTTTTTAAAGATCAAATATGTTAATGGATATAAAGCACTTAGCACAACGTCTAGAACATGATAGAACTTTCTGGACATGCTGTATCCCTGTATCGTCCAATATGGTATCACTAGCCACGTGGGGCTATTGAAACGTGCCTAGTGCCGTTGAGGAACAGTATTTAAAATGTAATTTTACTTGATTTAAATGTAAATAGGCACACGTGACTAGTAGCCCACATTGGACAGTGCAGGTCTAGAATATAGTAGGTGCCCAATAAATGCTCATTATGATTATTATTAGAGATTGATATTATTATTAGAGGACTCACTGGGTTAGAAATTAGGAGACACTATTTCATTTCTGAGCACGTGGAGGTTGGGAAACTGTACTGTATTCACCTTTGTATCCCAGCATCTTTCAGGATTTTTTTTTTTTTTTTTAATCTGTGAAAGGTTTATTTAAAACCATATTAAAGGACACCAACTGTATTAGGGTATCTGGGTTGTGGATCCTCTACAGGTCCTGAGGATGATGGAGGATACCCTTTCCATACAGCAAGTACAAAGTGTTTGTACAATTTCAGGGTTTTGCACACCCCAGAGTAAAAATCTCTGATCCAGCAGACACCTGCGCACAGCAGGTCCCCAGGCAGCACTTGGGATCACAGCCAGGCACGGAGCATCAGAGTGGCCACCTCTACTGTTAGGGGCTGAACTCCAAATGCAGGACCCTCAGGCTGTGAAGGTGGATGTCTGTGGTTTGTTGGCCTAGTTACCATCTCCCTGTCTGGTCATTTCACCTTGACTCTCCTCTGGGTCCCCTCCTTTACTCTCACAGGGCTGACTCCACACTTCACCCCTCCAGGCTTGACCAATCAGAGCAATCCATCCCACAGCCATTGGCGCAAAAGGAGCACATGACCCAGGCTGGTCGGATGAGATGTAATCCTAAGACTTCTGCTAGAACCGTGGGGAAGGAGAAGCTCTGTTTGTCTCGATGTCAAGCTGGCATATTGTTTCCTGAGAGCGGCTGGGCAACCCTCTACCTCCCCATAGAGAGGAAGCATAAAGCTTACACAGACAAAAGCAGCACAGAGAGGTGGAGAGAGATGGTCCTGATAACATCACTGGAACCCCTGGATACAGCTGTACATAAAGCCGGATCACTACAAACTTCCCAAACCCTTGAACCAATAGATCCATTTCTTAGCCTCTCTTTCCCTTTCTGCTTTATATTTATATGTTTATTTACTGTTTTAACTAGTTTATTTTTAGCAAGTTATCATCCAACTTGAATTGGACGGGGCTGGCTAAAATACCCTGCTCTGCTGCTTTGCAGCTGTGTGACCTTACTTAGTCTCGTTTCTCAACCTCTATGAGCTTCAATTTCCTCTTCAGCAAAGAGGAGTTGCTATTCTGTACGTACTCTATAGGAAAATTGCTTTGTGGATTAAATGAGACAGAGTAAAGCACTTAGAGTAGCGTTTAATAAATGGTAGTAGTAAAAATGTCTTTATTTCTTAAAAAAAAAGAAATGATAGCTGCTCTAATTCTAACTTTCTATTTCAACATAATTCACTAAATAACAATAATTAGAGGAGAATTCATTCAATGCCCCAAGTATCGCCAAGTCCCTTGATCTCTTGGGGCTTCAGTTATCCGATTTTTGTATGGGGTCTACGGCAATAGGACCTGTTACTGTCCTTCACAAATGCCCAGAATCTGAGTTCCTTCAAGATTTTGTAAAGAAAAAGCCCAAAAAGCTATTCATCTCCTATCTTCTTGTACTACTAAAAGAAAGAAAAATACGCTGCCCCCACTGGAGTTCAGCCCTCCTAGCTGCCTCACCTGGGGGCTCACAGCAGCTAAGCGGCAGGGCCAGCAGGCTCACGAGGGTTTCTGACCTCCTGAGGCTGAGGGATTACCTCCACGGGGGCCGATGAGCAGTCAGACACAGAGGGAACCTCCAGCTGCCCACCCGAGGATGGCAATGCCATCAGTCAAGACTCAGCCTTGCAGACTCCTACTCAAGGGCTCAGTCCCGCTGGATCCCCTTCCTAGGCTACAGCACTGCTGCTGTGGTCCTGGCACCCCCCAGCCCGAGGCTTACCCAAGGAGATCATGATCCCATGCTGAGGGCATCTGCAAGTTCAACGTGACCAGAAAGGGCAGCAAAATGTCCTTCTGCAAACGAGTTCCATCTCACTCTTAACTGAGTGAGCCAAGCACTGTGCCTGGTCCCTCCACAAATACTGTCAAACCCCCGTGTGACGGCATAAACGAGTGGTAGATGATGCCCTGGCCATCTGATACACAAGGAAACTCAAGCCAGAGAGATTCCCACAGCTCCTAAACGGCAGGGCTGCAACCTGAACTCAAGGCTGTCTGGCTCCAAAGCTTGGCCTTATCCCTAACTCCACACTCTCGTCACAGCTTATAACCACATTGGTTTTGGCTCCAGAGTGCAGAGCTGGGTCCTGGAGCCAGACCCCCGAGCTGTACCACTTACAGTCTCCACGACCGCATGGGTGTTACTTGCCATCTCTGTGCCTCAATATCCTTCTCTATTAGGTAGAACGTTTTATCCACTCCACGGGGCACTGAGATACTTAAATGAAGTCATTCATATAAAATGCTCAGTAAATGCTGTTTAAAAAAACTTGATCCCATTAGAATGGCTTTAGTCGAGCCCTTGTTTTCCTTGAGTGAAGGCTCCCCAAAAGTCTTATCAGCTACTGAGTATAATAAGTCTTAAATACAGACTTGGCAAATTCAGAGTAGAGAAAACACAGGAGAGACTTGGCTCTTATAAAGAGATGCCGGTCAAATTAGATGGCTCGATGTCCTTAGAATCCCTGAGCCGTCCGACCTTGTCCACTTAGAAAGCAGGAGAATGAGACAGGGAGAAGGGACCCGCTAGGAGGCCACAGGTCGTTAGACGCAGAGTTGGGACAAGGACTCAGGTGTCCTCACCTCCCATCCTGGGGTCTGCAGCCAACAACTGTGGGTCCAACTGGGTGACAGAAATGCACTTTCCCACCTGCCAACCAGCAGCAAAAGCTACCACCCTCTCGCAGAGCCCCTCAGGAGGTTACTGCAGGGGGGACCCAGCCAGACTTCACGGGAGACATATCTAGGCAGGAAAGCCAGAGTCCCTCCTGCCACCCCCATCACATCGAACCCAAGCCCACCACTATCCAAAGCTCCCGGAAGCCGCATTGCCAGAGATACAAAAAAAGCATCAAACCAGACTATGTGTGGATATAGCTGCATTATTCATGAGAACTTCTGCCGTTTTAAGTTCGAAAACACGACACACACCAACTGATTTGAGTCAACCCTGCAAGCAACAGAGAGCCCCAAAATATCCCACCCAGTATTCCTGCTTTTGTTCATTCGATCAGCAAGCGTTTTCGGAACCTCCACTTGGCCCAGCAGAGGAGTGTGGGGCTGTGATTTCCAGCCCAAGAATGGAAAGCTCGGAAAGAACTAGATAGAAGTTTCCTCTCTTGCCTAATGACTTTGTATCCTCATTTGTCCCCTCCATGTATTGCCTGCCTGCAGCCACACATAGGTGAACTCACACTCCCCCCATGCTCAAAATCCCCCCACGGCTCCCATCTCACTCAGAGTAAAAGCCAAAGCTTCCGAGGGCCACAGGCCCTGCACGATGGGCCTCCTGTTCCTTCTCTGACCTCATCTCATCCTCCTTCATTCTTTTTCCCTTTGCTCCAGCCTCGCTGGCCTCCTCGCTATTCACTGTTCCCCACTCAAGGGCTTTGTATATGCTGTTCCCTCTGTCAGGAACACCCTTCCCACAGACGTCTGCCAAACAGACAATGTCACCCTGTCAGAAAGGCCATCCCAGAGTGCCCCCTCTGGAGCACGCTTCTCACCACTCTCCACCACCTTTCCTGCTTTATTTTCCTCATAGCTCCTGTCACTATATTTATTGTGTTATCTGTCCCCCAACTAGACTGTAAGCTTCACGAGAGCATGTGAGCAGGGATGTTGCTTTGTTCACTTCTCAATCTGCAGTTCCTACAACAGTGCCTGGCACCTAGTAGATGCTCAATAAATATTTGTGGAAAGAAGGAAAGAAGAGAGGAAGTTTTCTTCTAAGAGCTGGCAGAAAGGGTCTGTCCTGGCCCCTGCTGCCAAATGAAACTTCCTGAAGTTCAACTCCAAGCAAGACCTCCCCTGTTCATAAATCTTCTAGAGCTCCCTACTATCTGATGGAGCAACGGCTGCCGCCTGGCACCCACAGCCCTGCACAAGCTGGGGCTAATGGACCTTTCCTGACTCATCTCCTTCCCCTACACACATCTGACCCCCAAGCCTGCTTCCGGGGACTCTGCTGTAGCTTGTAGCTCCCTACCTCTGCCCTCTGTGAATCAGGGGCCACGAGGCCACCCTTCAGATCCTGAGAATGTGGGACTTGAATCCTGGCTTCTCCACAGGCTGGCTGTGCAACCTTAAAGCGAGCTGCTTACCATCTCTGTGCCTCCAGGTCCTCTTCTATAAAGTGAAGGAGATGGTTATTCTCCCTCTTAGGGCTGTCTTTCTGAGTAAAGAAGGTGGCATGTGGGGGCCAATCAGCAAAGCAGTGCTGTTCTGAGCTGGATACTTCCTTGTGATGGGGGCTGTCCTGTGCTCTGTAGGATGTTGAGCAGCATTCCTGGTCTCTTCCCACTAGATGCCAGTAGCACCCCCAGCTATGACAACCAAAAATGTCTCCAGATGTTGCCAAATGTCCCCTGGGGTAGGGCTGCCAGATTTAGCAATACATACTCATTCTAAAAAACTGTTTGTTGTTTATCTGAAATTTGGATTTAACTGTGTGACCTGTATGTTATCTGGCAATCCTACCTGGGGGGCAAAATTGTGCCCCCTCCTTCACTAAGAGCCACCGGGTTAGACTGACACCACCACAGGGTCCTAGTACTAACATCAGCTGTTTCCCTCTTGATTTCCTCCAACCTTCTCAACACGTCCCACCTACCTCCCCTCTCATGATCCCCTACTCAGGAGCTGGGAGGCTGAGTCCCCAGACAAGCCCAGCTCAGCCACTGTGAGGATGGCTCCCCAGGACAGCCCTCACACCAGCTCCAGTGTGCAGAGCGTAGCTTCCTCTCTAGCACCCACCTCATCGCCCTGCCTCTTTCTCAGGGTCTCTCCTCCGGCCCACAAGCCCCTGCCTTCTCCCCTCCAATTAAGAGGCCTCCCAGGCCCAGCCCTGAGGCAGGAAAACAAGGCAGTTAGACACTCTGCTTCCCTTATCAACTCGTGTCACGTGGCTAGCTCCTTTAGTGGCAGTCGTCATGGCAACGGGAAGCCAGTCCCTGAGGCTCTGGGAACCAAAACAAAATTAAGGGGTGGAGGTGGGGAGGCAAAAGGAGGGGAGGGCTAATCGAGCCAGGAAGGAGCCAGGATAGAGTTGGTTGGATTTAACTGGAGGAAATTATGCTGAGGCCACGCTGTCCCCAGCTTTCCCTGGGTGGTGCTGGGGAGACAGAAAATAAAAAGATTCCTGTCCTGGAGAAGCTCAGACTAACGTGGTGGGTGTTTTCACATGGTTTACCCTGATAGGTGAGTAATTTTCACCCCCATTATGAATAAACTGAAACCCAGATATGTGTGAAGGTAAAGACAGATGCTTGTCCAAGTTGTACAATTGATAAGCAATGAGTTTCGGCTCCACCCTCTTCTTTCCATATTCCTCATGTCCTCCCCACTCCTTTCCTCTTGCTTTTAGGATAGGACCACATGCTCTGCCCCCTCTGCATGTGGCACCATTGTCCTTTCTCTCTGCACTCCAGCCACTTCCTAGTCCTTCCATTCCTTGTCTGTAGTGCTCCCTCCAGCCACAAAGTCTTTGCATGTGCAGTTCCCTCTGCCAGGAATGGTTTTCCTCTGTCTCTTGCTACCTCATACCTTCACCTAAAAAGCCTACTTATCCTTCACACATCTTCTTAAACATCACTTCCTCCGAGAAGCCCTCCTGAGCCACCTGCATGCAGTTATATGTTCTTGTGATGCCAAGTGCTTCTACTTCAGACCTCAGTGCACAGCCTGCAATCATCCTTTTAATTACATTCGGATGTCTGTCAGGGTCTGTCCACCGTACTGGAATGTAAACCCCCAGAGGGCAGGGCCGATCTTGTTCACTGTGGGATCCACAGAGCCCAGCTGAGTCAGCACTAGATGGAACTTCCAGCCCCACAGGCTCTACTAGCCTTTGTAGCTTCAGTGGCTCAGACAAAGTTTGCAGACCTGCTTGGCTTATCTACAGAAACTGACTGTTAAGCCGCCCCTTCCAGAAAGAAGGATGGGAGGGGCCTCTGGGCGAGGCTGTGACAGGCAGGGATGTGGTTCTGAACCCAGAGGGTGGAGAGAAGGAAGACCTCAATCAATTCCCAGTTTTCTAAGCAAAGAGCTCCCCTTCACCATTCCATTGGAGATGCTCTCCAAAGAGGTAGGCAGAGGAAGGAAAGGAGAGAGGAGATCTGCTTTGGGGGGCATGGATTTGTCACCACGCCCTTGGGGGCACCCATGCTGAACAGGGGGCTCACAGACAGAAGACTGTTCCCCTTCACTGGTTCTGTGCCCTTGAAACACTTCGCTTACTCTCTCTGGGCCAGTTTTCTTATCTGTACAATGGAAATTATACCACCCACACATGCTGAGATTGTGGCACTGTGTAGATGTGGATGGGCATGTTTGTGATTTAGGGGGTAAGACAGCCTGGCTCTAACACCAGACAGACCAGGGGGATAAGTCCCTTCTGGGCTGTGTGCTCTTGAGGAATTTACTCCTCCTCTCTGAGCCTCAGTTTCCTTGTCTGAAAATGGGAACAACCTCATTCACTTCATAAAATTACTGTGCACACAGGATACAGCACAGAGTAGCCCCCAGTAAGTGGAAGCACTAATTACTAAAACGATGTGCCCCACGAAATGCAAAATTTAGAAACAGCTATCAACTTGCAACTATAAGTCTTGCCTTCTGATTGCAGATCGGGGTCAATGGGCACTCGAGGTCCTTTGCCGAAACTTGCAAGGTTCTACCTCTGCACCCCGCCCCCCTGCCCCCCACCCAGGCATCAAGCAGGATGCCAAGAGGTCCCTCTGACCAGGTGATGGCCTCGGCCTCGAGCCAGGCAGAAAGCTCATCCCAAGCCCCAAACTCAGCTGCTCCCAGGAGAGAGAATGCAGCCTCAGACCGCTGGCCACCAGGGGAAAAGTCCCCCACAGCCTGGCCAATAACCCAAACTAGACTGACATGGATGGGACCTCCAGGGACACTGAACCAATGCTCCCTCCTCCAGATATGGAAACTGTGTCCCTGAGAGGGGAAGGAACTCGTCCAGGGCATCGAGGGAGCTGGTAGCAGAGCTGGGTTCAGGGCCCCAGCTGGAGGCCTGCCCAGAACCAGGGAAGCACTCCCTCCAAGATGTTCACAAGCTCTTCTGCCTGTAGGTCCCCTCCCCCAACCTCTTGTTGAACCAGTCAAGCATTTCCTTAAAAACACAGCCACTCCAGGTGAAAACATTTGGGGAGCACATATTACACCCAGGTTTAATTAAACAATGAACAAAAAAATTGTATGTTTTTAAGCTGAAGGGTTTTGGGTGGGAGGTCTATACACACTTCCCCCCGAAACAATCAGAATATGTAGGTTTTGATGGAAAGAGGGTCTAGACAGAGCTTTCTTCAGGTCCCCACAGGGGTCTCTAAGAGGCCTGAGCTGAAAAGTTCTGGGCCTTTCTGAGGGATTCCATGTAGCCTGTATGTCTCCTTATTCAGAAACGCTAGAATGGGCAGTCAGCCTGGAGCTGATTCTTTTAGCAACAATGGGACATGCCACACACTGAGACATATGCACAGACACATGCCCACGCTCCCCAAGCGGGGAGGGGAAGCAACAGGTTCCAGCCTCCAGGCTGCCCTTGGTGGTATCTGCCACCGTGCGGGGAGGGGCTTCTTGGTGGACAGCACTGTTACCAGATACTGACACCCTCAACATACACAGAGGCACAGGATCAGGTCAGCCCCCGAGGTCTGCGGCCATTCCTGGTCTAGGGCTGAGCACTTAGGATGCAGATGTGAGGCAGGCTCAGCAGCAATGGGGTCCCACGTGGAGGGATGCGGGTGACATGAGGAGGGCGATGCACACACACGGACACAGTCTCACTCATACACACATGGTCACAGCTCACTCATTCACACACAGACTCATGCATCCCATGTCACATGCACACACACAGTCACAACCTCACTCACTCACAGAGATTCCCACATCACACAGATACACATCATAATCACAAAAACAGATAAACACACAGACACACGGATGCATGTACACATAGAGATACACTTAGATATCTCCAGGCAGATGCACACATGTTCTCAGATACACATACTCACAGCTACATGTCCTCACCCACACAGACATGTGCATGCACGTACACACACAAAAAAACACACGCAGTCCAGGTATCTAAATGCTTCCCCAGGCACCCATCACTATAGATTCTCCCACTCTCCGAGAAGTCATGAACTATTAACTCTAAGGCTAGACTGGGCTTCCGTCTAACCCCAGGGAGAGCGAAGGGGCAGAGGGGCAACTGAACCCTGACTAATTCTCACCCTCGTTCGAGGGTGGGGTGGGGTGGGGGTCAGGGGGGGCCTGCCTGCCAGGGGAGCATGCACACATGCCTCAAATGGAGTAACCCACTGACCTGGGACTCTCAGGGAGGGAGTCCCCTGGCTCCTGGGGGTGGCTCCAAGGACTGAGAATTTCGGGGAGGGGTAGGTGGGGAGCTTTATTTCCCCGTAGTGACTTCCTCCCCTTTCCCAAAGTCTCGTGCTCCTGCTGCAGTCCCATCCAGCCCGCCCCCAGCAACATGCCCTGTCAGCCCCGCCAAGTGCTTTTCTCACCTTGGCGAGACCCACCAACCTGCTCTTCCACAAGAGGGGGTCCTACTCAGACACATCCAGGTGTGCCTCCACCTGGAGGGCCCTCACACAGCAGTCGCCCCTGCACACAGCACAAAAACACCCAGGGCCCCCCACCAATAATCTCACCCCCAAGCTCACCCGCTTCTAGCCCCGTGGGGTCAGCACCCACGCAGGGTAGCTCCACACCCCAGGAGGCCACCGCTCCTTTGCAGACGCTTTCCGGGCTGGCTGCGGTGGCTCCCTTCCCTGTGGGTCGCGCCCCCGGCCCCCGCCCGGCACTTACCTCCTTCTTGACGGTGCGCAGCAACCTCTGCCGGGTCTCCGCCTCTGTGGGGTGACACGGGGGAACTGCCGCTCAGCCGAGGGCTGGGGGCCGCGGCTCGGGGCTGCCCTCCCGCCGCCCCCGCGCCCCGCGTCCCCTTACCCGCCAGCCCTGAAGCCATGGCTGCGCCCGCAGCGATCCAAGTGCGGCCGGCGGCGGTGGCTCCTAGGGGCTTCTCCCGGCTGCTGCGGCCGCGGCGGGGCGGGGCGAGCGCCGAGTGACGGTCAAGGCGCCAGACGTCAGGCCGGGCCGCGGCTGCCCCACCCTCCGAAGAGCCACGCTGGGCCGCCCAGGCCCTAGCTGAGGCTCCGCGCGGCCCGACACACACGCTCACCCCCGCGCATCCGGCGCGTCCCGCGCATCCCGCGCCTGGACCTCCCTCCTGAGGGACCGCCCCCACACCTCCATGCCCACCCGCCTTCTATGCGGCCGGGAAGGACAGCATCATTTATTCAATGTCTGCTGTGTGCCAGGCTTGGAAGTGGCGGGAGACGGTGGGGCTACTATCGACACTCTACTAGCTTCGGTTTTCTTATCTTTAAAGTGGGTATAATATGATCACCTCATGGGAATAATATGAGACTTAAATGAAGTACTGAATGTAAAGTGCTTAGCACACACCTAGGAAAAAAAGGCCAGCAACCATAAAAGATAGCTGTGCTGCTACTATTACTGTTGTTGTTGTTATTATTATTATTACAGGCATACCTCGTTTTATTCTGCTTTGCTTTTTTTTCATTTTAAAAACTTTACCATGGACATTTTCAAACATATATAAAAGTAGAGAGAATAGCATAATAAACCAGATTTATTATAACTGGGGATGGCCCCAGTTATTAATATACAGCCAATCTTTTCTTTTTTATACCTCACTTGTGTCCTACCCCCTGACACCATTATCATTTCATCTATAAATATTTCAGTGTATCTCTGAAATATAAGAACTCTTTTTGTTTACAACAAAACCCCAATCTCATTATCAGACCTAAAAACTAACACTAAATTCTTAATAACAACAAATATCCAGTCAGTGTTCACATTTTCCCAGTCAACTTATAGATTTCAGTCTATTTTCAACTAGAGTATTGCTTGTGTCTTATACCCTTTACTGCACTTTGCAGATATTGTGGGTTTTGTTTTTTACAAATGGAAAGTTTGTGGCAACCCTGAATTTAGCAAGTGTATTGGTGCTATTTTCCCGATAGCATTCGTTTCCTTTGTGTCTCTGTCACATTTTGGTAATTCTCACAATATTTCAAACCCTCCACCTGCAAAAAGATTGACTCCTCAATGAAGGCTTGCATGACAGCATTTTTTAGCAATAAAGTATTTTGAAATTAAGATATGTCCATTTTTTTAGACATAATGCTATTGCACACTTAATGGACTGCAGTATAGTATAAACATAACTTTTATAAGCACTGGGAAACTGAAACATTTGTGTGACTTGCTTTATTTTGCTATTCACGCTTTTTTTGTGATGATCTGGAACTGAAGCCGCCATATCTTTGAGGTATGCGGTATTATTAAGAATCTTCCAAGGCACACTGGTTCTCCATCCAGGAGATGCCAGGCCTTGAGGGGCTCCCTCCCCCACATGCAGGTCATTGGGAGAGTGGGGTCCTGGCAGGACCCCAATAGGGGCACCTGTCAGCCAGGATCTCCAGGGCTGGGCAGGCAATGGGCTCTTTGGGACCAAGGTTTGTTCCACAAAGTTCCTGACTGCATCCACCCAGGATGCATCTCAGATCTACATTTATTGAGCACCTACTATGTGCCAGGTTACTGTGCTGGGGATACTGAAGTGAGCAAGACAGACAAAATGCCTCACTTTGTGGGGCTTAGGGAATAGACAACAAAATAAATAAGCAGATGATATAGTAGGATGGAAGCTTCTGGAGAAAAATAAAGTAGGCAAAGCAGAGAGGGAGGGCCCAGACGGGTGGGCTTTGTATTTTGAAGTGGGGTAGCTGAGAGAGGCCCCACTGAAGAGATGTCATTTGAGCAAAGGCAAAGGAGTAGGCTGTGGGGATTTCTGGAGGAAGAGCATTCCAGGCAAAGGGAACAGCAAGTGCAAAGACCCTGAGGTGGGAGTGCGCCCACAGAGTGTGATGACAAGCTGAGAAGCCAGTGGGGCTGGAGTGGCACAAACAAGGAGCACAATGGTGGGCCAAAGTCCTGTAAGGCCTTGAAGTCCACTTTAGGATTTGCATCCTGCCCCAGAGGGGCCCCCACTATTCAGTTTTCCTTTCAGAAGGACTGAGGACAGCTCAGAGTGTGCCCTCTCCCTGCAGCCGTGGATCCAGAGTCCCCTCTTTTCCATTTGTCAGTGTCAGGGGCCTTTGACCATAAGCCACAGGTTCTGACTTTGGCTAACTTAGCAAGAGGGAATAGACTGGAAGGATAATGGGCATTCCCAGAGTCCAAGGGAGGCTGCAAGACTCAGAAATGGGATGAAAACCAAGGCAGCTCTGGAAGGCCAGAAAGAGACTCTTGGGAATACTCGTCTGACAAAGACTTTAGAGCACCACCACTCAGGTGACAGGAGCTCCACCTATTTAAGGCCCTGCTCCAGAAAGGGAGCATCTGATTGGTCTGGCCTGGGTCACACAGCCTGCTCCTTCTGTGGGAGGACCTCAGCACCTCACTATCTCCAGTGCAGGTGCCCAGAATATGAGAAACAGTTGCCTATTGGCAAAAGAAAAAAAAAAAAAGGTAATACACGAAGTGAACAGCAGTCAGAATTCTGACCTCAGGGCTCAAGAGATTGACCCAGTGGTTCTGTCCTTGACTGTGCCCCTAGGGTAACTGTGGTACTTTAGAAACGCAGGATGCCCAGGCCCCACTATGGGGAGCCATTTCTCAAAACCCACGTTTTTCCTTCTGCCAAGCACTAGGCATGGATAGGTGACCTGTGATGGTCCCTCCTTGAAAACCTGGAGCTTTTCTTCCAAAAAGAAAGACTTGATGAAGCTTGCTTTAATAGCAACAGGAAGATGGGCATCGGTGGGACCTGGATTTGCTCAGGTTTCTGAACCAGGAGCTTGGCTCTCTCCGCTGAAGTTAGACCGCTCACCACTTGGGGCGCCATCACCTAAGATCAGCTTGGAAAGATCCCAAAGCCCTCCTCAGGGTCTGAGAATTCCACCATCTGACTCACAGCTACCCAGGCTTTGCCTCATACCTGTGCTGCTGACCACTGGTGCAGCTGCGGGAACCAGAGAGAAAGGCCTGTTTCTCCTGCAGTGTCTCTTTAGCGCCCTCTACTGAGAAAACTCAGCATCGTGCTCAGTATAAAAGACAATCTTAATGCAGTCAACAAAGCCCAAGGTCTGGCTGTTAGGAGGTGACAGATCCAGGGCATGGAAAGCAGAAGGAATAATACATGCAGGGTTCAGAGGTGACAGCCAGTATGATACATTTGGGGAATTACATGTTGGTCAGTAAATTGAATACTGGGGTGTTGAAAGTGGGGTGGCTGAGAAAGCTCTGGGGTCCACTCAGGGAGGCAGCACCATATACTGGTTAAGACCACAGTCTCTGGTCAGACATACACAAGACTGAATTTCAACTCAGCTACTTGCCAGCTGTGTGACCTCGATCATGTCCCTTAACCTTCCTGAACTTCAGTTTCCTCATTTATAAGATGGGGGCAATAATGATCAATATAAGCTTGTGAGAATGAAATGGATGTCAAGTGCTATATTCCTGGCATACAGAAAATGCTCAAGAAATAATAGTCTCTAGGGACTTCCCTGGTGGCGCAGTGGTTAAGAATCCACCTGCCAAGGCAGGGGACATGGGTTCGAGCCCTGGTCTAGGAAGATCCCACATGCCACGGAGCAACTAAGCCCATGCGCCACAACTACTGAGCCTGTGCTCTAGAGCCCAAGAGCCACAACAACTGAGCCCTCGTGCCACAACTACTGAGCCTGTGCTCTAGAGCCCATGAGCCACAACTACTGAGCCCTCGTGCTACAACTACTGAGGCTGCGCTCTAGAGCCCACGAGCCACAACTACTGAGCCCGCATGCCACAACTACTGAAGCTCGCATGCCTAGAGCCTGTGCTCCACAACAAGAGAAGCCACTGCAATGAGAAGCCCACACACCACAATGAAGAGTAGCCCCAGCTCGCCACAACTAGAGAAAGCCCACACTCAGCAACAAAGACTCAACACAGCCAAAAATAAACAAATAAATTTATAAAAAAATCTGTCTCCAGTCTCCAAACTTCAAAATCTGATTGGCTTAGCCTAGCCAATGAACTGACTCTATCCTGGGTCAGGTGGCCCTATCTGCTCCAGTCAGCTGTAGCCAGAGGGCTGAAGTTATTTGGTGTGAACATTGTTACTGAAGCAGAACGAAGAGTATGTGGCTCAAGAGTGTGCCTATGAGTGAGGCCTAGAGAAGGTGGGAGAGAAAAGTGTTCCAGATGGTCTCTGAGGGCTCCAGGATGTCCTGGTTCCTGTGCCACAGGCATTGCCTTCTGAACATCATTCCTTATCCTCTAGGCCTCACTTTTCTCATCTATAAAATGGGAGAGTGTTAATTCTACTTGTCTATCTATCTCCCAGTGCACCTGTGAAGATAAGAATCAAATGACATCGTGTTTATGGAGACTCTTGGTGTACATGCCATGTAAGTACATATGACTGTTAATTTACTGAAGTGATAAAATTATGTTATTGAGCTGCTAAAGCAGATCTTAGTCAAGGCTCTTGGGACAGGAAAGACACTCACTCTGAGTCACTTAAATTGATGGAAAGATATGGGGGGTGGATTTGACAGAAGAAAAGGACAAGCCAAATAGCATCTCTGGCTGTGTGAAGTTTAATGATTTTCTCTTGCTGTGTGTGGCTCCATTCTCTTTGCCGATGGGTCTTTCTCCCTTTACTAATGCATGGGAAGGAGACTTACTTTGAATTGTGTGCTCTTTCCAGCAGTACGTTTGCAGTTTTTTTTGCCACACCACACGGCATGTGGGATCTTAGTTCCCCAACCAGGGATTGAACCCGTGCCTGTGCCCCCTGCATTGAGAGCACAGAGTCTTAATCACTGGACCACCAGGGAAGTCCCTCCAGCAGTGTGCTTTTCAAAAAATTGTTATGAACATATGTTACCTTTTCACAAAATAGAAAATAATAATGATAATAATAAAGATGATGGGGTAGGGTCTCAGCAGGAATTGCAAGTACCGGCCTGTTTTGTGAATCTGCCTCCTCATGAATCAGCTACTTCTCCAGGACACCTTAGTTTCTTCTTTTGGAGTGTGGCATTAGAAACCAAGATCTGGGCACGAGGTATCTTCTGCTTGGCCTCATTCTGCCTCCTTCTCTTCACACTCCCTTCGAGGTCTTGGGTTTCCAGTTTCCTGGAGGAATGCACAAATGAGAGATAAATTTGCGTTAGAAACAAAGACAGAGGGCTTCCCTGGTGGTGCAGTGGTTAAGAATCTGCCTGCCAATGCAGGAGACACGGGTTCGAGCCCTCGTCCGGGAAGATCCCACATGCTGCGGAGCAACTAAGCCCGTGCGCCACAACTACAGAGCCTGCGCTCTAGAGCCCACAAGTCACAACTACTGAAGCCTGCATGACACAGCTACTGAAGCCCGAGCACCTAGAGCCCGTGATCCACAACAGGAGGAGCCACCGCACCGAGGTGGCTGCAACAAAGAGTAGCCCCTGCACTCCGCAACTAGAGAAAGCCTGTGCACGGCAACAAAGACCCAATGCAGCCAAAAATAAATAAATAAATTTTAAAAAATTATAAAAGAAACGAAGACAGAGCAGAAGCAAGGTCCAGGATACAGGAACCCGAGCTCTGGCTGCTTCTCAAGCAAACTGTTCTTTCAGGTCGGCTTTTGCTTCCTAGACTCCAGAAGTGTGGATCCTGAACCAGAGGAAAATGAGCTGGGTGATGGCCTGACATGTCCAAAAGAGCCTGGGCAGGTGATGAGGGGACCCTAATGACAAGGCTGCTCTTCACTGTGCCCTCGGCAGAAGCAGGGCCACCGGTAGCAAAGGCCAGAGCCTACATCTCAGCACAGTCTTGCCTTTGGTGTCACCGGGCTCCCTACTTGCAACAAGGGGGCTCTGCCTTGGAGTACCTCCAGGCTCTGACTTAAGGCAGGGGCAATCGTGCCTGCAAAAACAGGGTTATTCTTAGTGCCAGGTCCTGTGGTCGCTATGGAGGTGTTTTGCTGAGGGGGGCCCCAGGTGTTCAGGCCACGCTTCCCCCATTGCAGCTTGTGGTTCTCGGGGACCCACTCACTTCTGCTGTAATGCTGACTGCTGCAAAGGGGCAGCTCATATCTGGGGCAGATCTGCAAAAAAACCCAACAAGCAAACAAACAAAAAACAAAAGAAGAACCATCACACAAACAATAATCTGCTCACCAGGGAACCACGTCACTGACACTTGGATGCACCTCCTTCATGGCTCATTTTTAGGTGAGCCCCCCGCCCATTATCCCATAGGTAATAGGGAGTCCTTAAGAACTCCTGGGCTGGAAGAGTTCTCTCAACAACTTAATTTTGAAGCTCAAAAGACAATTTGGGGAAGCTACGTGGGCCTTAAAAGATCCAGTTACAACACAGGAGCACCTCAATACATAAGGCAAATGCTAACAGCCATAAAAGGGGAAATCAACAGTAACACAATCATAGTAGGGGACTTTTAACATCCCACTTTCACCAATGGACAGATCATCCAAAATGAAAATACATAAGGAAATACAAGCTTTAAATGATACATTAAACAAGATGGAGTTAGTTGACATTTACAGGACATTTCATCCAAAAACAACAGAATACACTTTCTTCTCAAGTGCTCATGGAATATTCTCCAGGATAGATCATATCTTGGGTCACAAATCAAATTTAAGAAAATTGAAATCATATCAAGTATCTTTTCCAACCACAACACTATGAGACTAGATATCAATTACAGGAAAAAATCTGTAAAAAATACAAACACATGGAGGCTAAATAATACACTACTTAATAACCAAGAGATCATTGAAGAAATCAAAGAGGATATCAAAAAATACCTAGAAACAAATGACAATGAAAACACGATGACCCAAAACCTACGGGATGCAGCAAAAGCAGTTCTAAGAGGGAAGTTTGTAGCAATACAATCCTACCTCAAGAAACAAAAACATCTCAAATAAACAACCTAACCTTACACCTAAAGCAATTAGAGAAAGAAGAACAAAAAAACCCCAAAGTTAGCAGATGGAAAAAAATCATAAAGATCAGATCAGAAATAAATGAAAAAGAAATGAAGGAAACAATAGCAAAGATCAATAAAACTAAAAGCTGGTTCTTTGAGAAGATAAACAAAATTGATAAACCATTAGCCAGACTCATCAAGAAAAAAAGGGAGAAGACTCAAATCAATAGAATTAGAAATGAAAAAGGAGAAGTAACAAATGACACTGCAGAAATACAAAGGATCATGAGAGATTACTACAAGCAACTCTATGCCAATAAAATGGACAACCTGGAAGAAATGGACAAATTCTTAGAAAAGCACAACCTTCTGAGACTGAACCAGGATGAAATAGAAAATATAAACAGACCAATCACAAGCACTGAAATTGAGACTGTGATTTAAAATCTTCCAACAAACAAAAGCCCAGGACCAGATGGCTTCACAGGTGAATTCTATCAAACATTTAGAGATGAGCTAACACTTATCCTTCTCAAAGCCCTGTTAGGACTAGCAGGGCCTGAGTTAGGAGTAGTGTCAGGGCCTTAATTAGGGACAGTGTCAGGCCTTAGTTAGGGACAGTGTCAGGGCCTTAGTTAGGACTAGCATCAGAGCCTTTGTTAGGTATAATATGAGGGCCTGAGTTAGGAGTAGTGTCAGGGCTTTAGTTAGGGTCAGTGTCATGGCCAGAGTTAGGTATACTGTCAGGGCCTTAGATAGGGACAGTATCAGGTCCTGAGTTAGTAGTAGTGTCAAGGCGTTACTTACAGACAGTGTCAGGGCTTTAGTTAGGAGTAGCATCAGAGCCTTTGTTAGTTATCGTGCTAGGGGCTGAGTTAGGAGTAGTGTCAGGGCCTTAGTTAGGGACAGTGTCAGGGCCTTAGTTAGGACTAGCATCAGAGCCTTTGTTAGGTACTGTGTCAGGGCCTATGTTAGGAGCAGTGTCAGGTCCTTAGTTAGGGACAGTGTCAGGGCCTGAGATAGGATTAGTGCCATGGCCTGAGTTAGGAGTAGTGTCAGGCCTTAGTTAGGATTAGCATCAGAGCCTTTGTTAGGAACAATCTTGTCTTGTCCTGATCTTAGAGGAATTGGTTTCAGTTTTTCACCATTGAGAATGATGTTGGCTGTGGGTTTGTCATATATGGCCTTTATTATGTCGAGGTAAGTTCACTCTGTGCCTACTTTCTGGAGGGTTTTTTATCATAAATCGGTGTTGAATTTTGTCGAAAGCTTTTTCTGCATCTCAATAGATAATCAATATTACCTCAATAGAGATAGTCATATGGTTTTTCTCCTTCAATTTGTTAATATGGTTTATCACATTGATTGATGTGCGTATATCGAAGAATCCTTGCATTCCTGAGATAAACCCCACTTGATCATGGTGTATGATCCTTTTAATGTGCTGTTGGATTTTGTGTGCTAGTATTTTGTTGAGGATTTTTGTATCTATGATCATCAGTGATATTGTTCTGTAGTTTTCTTTCTTTGTGACATCTTTGTCTGGTTTTGGTATCAGGGTGGTGGTGGCCTCGTAGAATGAGTTTGGGAGTGTCCCTCCCTCTACTATATTTTGGAACATAGAGAATAGACTTGAGGACATGGGGCAGGGGAAGGGTAAGCTGGGATGAAGTGAGAGAGTGGCATATACACTACCAAATGTAAAATAGATAGCTAGTGGGAAGCAGCCACATAGCACAGGGAGATCAGTTCGGTGCTTTGTGACCACCTAGAGGGGTGGGATAGGGAGGGTGGGAGGGAGGGAGACGCAAGAGGGAGGGGATATGGGGATATATGTATACGTATAGCTGATTCACTTTGTTATAAAGCAGAAACTAACACACCATTGTAAAGCAATTATACTCCAATAAAGATGTTTTAAAAAAAAAGGATCCAGTTAATGTGATTTTTGGAGGCTTAAAGGGGTGACCCTGTGAAATCAGGAAAACAAATGGTAAGGAAATTAAACTCAAATTGAGCATTTATTCCTAGGAAGATGGCCTTACACTTGCACATATGGGTGGTGGTGCACCAAAGTGGTTTTACTGTCATTCAGGAGAGGAATCCCACAGTGATATCGAGGAAGCCACAACTATCCACCTACAGGATTAATTTGTTTAAATGTCCTAATGCCACATGAATGCCTTGCTGTGGTTTGTCACAAACTCCTGATTCAAAAAGGTCTGTTTTTCTTTCCACATAGATGGAAAACAATCTGAAAAAGACATATATGTATGTATAACTGAATCACTTTGCTGTACACCTGAAACTAACCCAACACTGTAAATGAACTATGATTTTTTTTAAAGGTAAAAAATAAATATACATAAAAAATGCTAATAACCTATAATGAAAACCTATAGTTTTCTGTTATCCTGATTTCTTGTGAAACCGGTCAGAAATTTGTATATTCCTTCAATATGTTAGGGTTTACTCCTCTTCTTAACTTGATTATCAAATAATCCAAGAGCCTAATCATTGATTCTGTTTGAAATTTATCTCTTCCTCTTCATAAATTATTGCTTTGGGTATGATACAAAAAATTTTTGTTATATTTCTCATTGTTCGTTGCATTTATAAATATATGTGCCACATTACTGACTGTATTCCACTTGGACTGGGTGACCAACAGAATTGTTGTACACACTTGAATTTCCTAACTGAACACCATAGCTTGTTCATTAAGCGAAATGGTTCCTGATCTTGCATATTTGGGGCCTGAAAATTGCAGGGGAATATGTATTGGATAGGAAAATTTTTTTTTATCCGGCTGTGCTACGTGGCTTGCAAAATCTTAGTTCCCAGACGAGGGATTGAACCTGTGCCCTCAGCAGTGAAAGCGTGGAGTCCTAACCACTGGAGCACCAGGGAATTCCTGGAAATTTTTAATTTTGGTTGTTAAGGACGCAAAAAACCACCACACATCCACTGTCTCCATCATTTCATAAAAGAAAAACCGGGACTTCCCTGGTGGCGCAGTGGTTAAGAATCCGCCTGCCAATGCAGGGCACATGGGTTCGAGCCCTGGTCTGGGAAGATCCCACATGCCGCAGAGCAACTAAGCCCGTGTGCCACAACTACTAAGCCTGAGCTCTAGAGCCCGCGAGCCACAACTACTGAGCCCGCGTGCCACAACTACTGAAGCCCGCACGCCTAGAGCCCGTGCTCCACAACAAGAGAAGCCACTGTCATGAGAAGCCCGCGCACCGCAACGAAGAGTAGCCCCCCACTCTCCGCAACTGTAGAAAGTCCGCGGGCAGCAACGAAGACCCAACGCAGGCAAAAATAATAAATAAATTAATAAATTAAAAAATGAAAAGAAAAACCATCTTAACACCTAAAGGATAGGAAGGACCTAATTTCAGCCCTAAAAAAAAAAAAAAAAAAAGGCCTTTCCCGGGCAGGGACAGCTGGTGTTTGTACACTGACAATTTCACTGCAGAAACCTTCTGCCCCTGGCTTATGGATTTGAATCTTGTCTCTGATACTTCCTAGCTGTGTGACTTTGAGTAAGCAACTTTGCCTCTCTGTGCCTCACTGCCTCCTTCTCCGGGTCATTGTGAGGATTAAATGATTTAACCTATGTAAATTAAAGCCCTTGCTACAGAGGCTGGTGTAGATTGATCGTCGCCGAAACTCACGAGTGACAACAGCGCCACCTAGTGGCTCTTCATCCCAGGTACAGACAAGCTGCTTCGGAGGAGGCATCCACACGGGCAGTGAGTGGGAACCATGTGTAATGGCCAAGGCTGAGGGAGAAATAAGCAGAAAAGCCACAAATATTCATGGAATTATAAATAAAGTTGGATTCTCACTTTATGCCATATACAAAAGTTAATTCAAAACTGATCAAATATCTAAACGTAAGAGCTAATCCTATAAAACTCGAAGAAGAATACAGGGCAAAAATCTACATGACGTTGGGTTTGGCAATGATTTCTTGGATGTGACACCAAAAGCACAGGCAACAAAATAAAAATAGATAAATGACTACATCAAAATTAAAAACTTATGTGCATCAAAGGACACAATCAACAGAGTGAAAAAGGTAACCCAGGGGATGGGAGACAATATTTGCAAATCATTCATAAGGGGTTAATACTCAGGATATATAAGGAACTCTTACAATCCAATAACAAAAAACTAATGTCACCATTCAAAAATGGGCAAAGGAGTTGAATAAACATTTGTTCAAAAGTGTATACAAATGGTCAGCAAGCATGTGAAAAGATGCTCAACATTACTAATCATTAGTGAAATGCAAATCAAAACTACAAGGAGGTGCCACCTCACATCCATCAGAATGGTTACTATCAAAGAAACAAAAGACAAGTGTTGGTGAGGATGTGGAGAAATTGGAAACTTTGTGCATTGTTGGTGGGAATGTAAAATGCTGCAGCCACTATGGAAAACAGTGTGGTGGTTACTAAAAAATTTTAAATAGAATTACCACATGACCCAGCAACTTCACTTCTGGGTATATACCCAAATGAATTGAAAGCAAGATCTCAAAGAGATATTTGTACACCCATGTTCATAGCAGCATCAATTACTAGAGCTAATCCACGGAAGCAATCTCCATCGTCAGACGCATGAATAAAGAAAATGTTATATATATATATATATATATATATATATATATATATATGTCATATACACACACACAATGCAATAATATTCCATTGGACACAATGAAATACCAGTCCTGGGTCATTCTAAGGAAATTGTTCCATCCAAGTATCAAATGATTTTCTAAATTTATAACCCATCACAGGCTCAAAGTCATGCCTCATTTTAATTGGCCTCCTATTTGGCCCATGACTTTCTTGCATAGACTTATTTTACTAGAACTTGTAATTGGCTTCCTTAGTTGTTACTGACATAACAAGCATATGTGTTCTCCTTATTTCCAAGATTTTCAGTCACAGCTTCTTTTTTTTAATTTTTTTTTATTGAAGTATAGATGATTTACAATGTTGTGTTAATTTCTTCTGTGCAGCAGAGTGATTCAATTATACATATATACATTCTTTTTTATATTCTTTTCCGTTATGGTTTATCACAGGATACTGAATATAGTTCCTTATGATATACAATAGGATCTTGTTGTTTATCCATTCTACATGTAATATTTTGCAACTACTAACCCCAAACTCCGTCCATCCTTCCCTCACCCCCCTTCCCCTTGGCAACCACAAGTTTGTTCTCTGTGAGTCTGTTTCTGTTTCATAGATAGGTTCATTTGTGCTGCATTTTAGATTACACATATAAGTGATATAATATGGTATTTGTCCTTTACTTTCTTACTTCACTTAGTATGATAATTCTAGTTGCATCCATGTTGTTGTAAATGGCATTATTTCATTCTTTTTTTATGGCTGAGTAGTAGTATTCCATTGTATATATGTGCCACATCTTCTTTATCCATTCATCTGCCAATGGACATTTAGGTTGTTTCCATGTCTTGGCTATTGTGAATAGTGCTGCTATGAACACAGGGGTGCATTTATTTTTTTGAATTATAGTTTTGTCCAGATATATGCCCAGGAGTGGGACTGCTGGATCATATGGTAATTCTATTTTTAGTTTTCTGAGGAACCTCCATACTGTTTTCCATAGTGGCTGCACCAACTTATTAATACATTCCAACCAACAGTGTAGGTGGGTTCCTTTTTCTCTACACCCTCTTCAGCATTTGTTATTTGTAGATTTTTTAATGATGGCCATTCTGACTGGTACGAGGTGGTACCTCTTTGTATTGTAGTTTTGATTTGCATTTCTCTAATAATTAGTGATGTTAAGCATCTTTTCTTTTTTTTTTAAACACCTTTATTAGAGTATAATTGCTTTACAATGGTGTGCTAGTTTCTGCTTTATAACAAAGTGAGCATCTTTTCATGTGCCTATTGGCCATCTGTATGTCTTCTTTGGAGAAATGTCTATTTAGGTCTTCTGCCCATTTTTCAATTGGGTTGTTTGTTTTTTTTGTTGTTGTTGAGTTGTATGAGTTGTTTGTATATTTTGGAAATAAAGCTCTTGCAAATATTTTCTCCCATTCCATAGGTTGTCTTTTCATTTTATTTATGGTTCTCAGTCATAACTTTTTTTTAGTCATAAGTTCTTTTTTTTTTTCGGTACGCGGGCCTCTCACTGCTGCGGGTCTCTCACAGGCTCTGGACACGCAGGCTCAACGGCCATGGCTCACGGGCCCAGCCACTCCGCGGCATGTGGGATCTTCCCAGTCCGGGGCACAAACCCGCGTCCCCTGCATCGGCAGGCGGACTCTCAACCACTGCGCCACCAGGGAAGCCCTAATAAAATTTTTAAATGGCAAAGCCAAAGAATGACAGAACCTGGAGGCAATTAACAAAAAGACTGATACAACAAATATCATTTACAAAAACAACCTCCAATAGTTAGCTGAAATATCACTGCAAATCCACTTGTAGGAATCTGTGCCAGGGAGACAACTAGGGATGAGCCCAGGTTTGAGTCCAAAGACAGCCACAGTAGCTACAACTGAGTTAGTTATATTGGCCACAGCAGGGATTTAGTTCAAGTATCAAGTGCTAAGGACATAAGTTTCTGGAGTTCCAAGTGAACATCATTTGGTAAAGTCACTCGGCAGGTTAATCCGCGGATGGCTGATGGGTGGGATCAGGTGGGCCCAAGGGCAGGCAGAGCCACTCCCCCTCCCACCTTCCCATCCCACTGACACTCGTAGCATCTCTTAATTCACCAGGTGCAGCTTAGAGTTGGCTGCATTTGGGCCAGGATGGAGGCGGCGCCGGAAGAGGCTGGGCAGCAGGGTTGAAAACGAAATTGAGGTGGGCCTGCACCGGGCACCTGCCCTGCTTGGGGTGAGGCGCATCCCACAAAGCGGCCAGGCTAGTTCTCCCTCCAATCCCACCCCTGCTTGGTGACTGCTTTGGGGGCACAGGGTTGTGTCCTGGGAAGGGCTAACCCTTTTAGAAAGGAGCTTTGCACCTCTAACCCTGCAGAAATCGGCGCTCAGACACTGTGGGGCTGGAGGAGAGGGACCCGAGGGCACAAAACTGTGGGTGCGTCATGCACAGATCTTCCTAATTGCAGAAGAGGAAGGAGGGTAGGTGAGCTGTGTGGGCTGAGGACCAAGACTGGAGATAGGTGGGTGGAGTAGCAGTTCAGAGGTGTGTGTGTGTGTGTGTGTGTGTGTGTGTGTGTGTGTTAGAGAAAGTCTAGGGGACACCGTGTGTGTGTGTGTGTGTGTGTTAGAGAAAGTCTAGGGGACACCGTGTGTGTGTGTGTGTGTGTGTGTGTGTGTTAGAGAAAGTCTAGGGGACACCGTGTGTGTGTGTGTGTTAGAGAAAGTCTAGGGGACACCGTGTGTGTGTGTGTGTGTGTGTGTGTGTGTGTGTGTGTGTGTGTTAGAGAAAGTCTAGGGGATACCCAGGCTCCTCACTGTGCTATGGGGATGCCTAGTAGGTAAGAAGAACCCAGTACACACCTGACTCGTACTAGCAAGCACTTTGACCATAGTGTCTCGTGAATCTGTGTGTGGAAAAGAATCAAAATCAACAATTTTCTTAAATTCCCATGAGTATCTTCCCAGGTCCCCTGTCTTTTACTACAGGACACTTCTCTGACAATTTAGGGGCAGTCCCTCTTGTTGGTTTGACTGGAAAACGTGTGTAGCTAGAAACCTGATGCTTTATTTGAAGTCGTAGTTTAAAAAAAAGTTCCCAGGCAACTACGCAGAGATGTTTAACAAAACCATGTTTTTTAAGGGCCTCCCCCCTTCAGGGTCATCGCCTTCAGGACAGCAATGACCGGCAGGGCCAGGGTTCGAGCCCGAGGCAGAGCGTGCAATCCAGCATCCGTGGAGCCTGCTAAGCCTGAGGTGGCTAGGGGGTCCTGAAGTACCCAGAACCGACCCACCACGGAGCTTCGCTGACATAGTGAGACGTGGCACAGCAGCGAGCTTCCTAATGTTCCTAAAGATGCCTTGCTGAGTCAGTACAGTTCAGGTTTAGAGTTCTCTCCTGCTGAGAGGGAACTAATGCATCTTGTAAGAAAAGTCAGATTCCACGGCTGTCGGTGTGGGTAGGCTTTATCTACCTGGATATCCTCTCTGCCCCTTCCCTTTCATGTGCATCTTCATAGATGCAAACAGACTTTCTTCCAAACCCCAGTGGATGGAAAGTCATCTACATCTCTTGGTCTCAGCCAGTGACTCCTCTTTGGGGAGTGATTTCAAAATGGGCAATTTCAGGCAAGTGTTTGAACAGACTGAGTTGGATAGAATTTTTTAGTCTTGTTTAAAACTTGCTATCCCTGCTGTCTCTACGCACTTCTGTCCTCTCTTATCCCGCGTCCACTTTGCATGCTTTAGGGGGTCTTGCTTTGAACTCTGATGGGTCCCAGTGCTGGCCAGCAGTCACATGACCCCATCAGGTCCTGTTTCTTCGCCTCCCCCACCTGCTCAAGCCTCAACCCTTCCTGCTGCTCCTCCCCCGTCTTAATTTTCAGCCTTTAACATCAACTCCTATGTCACTGAGACAAATAAAGCATCAAAGCAGAACTTCAATGCTGTCTTCACCGAATCTCCACATCCTGGCCTTGGCCCCTCACCCGAGACCCTAGGGCACTGGCTCTGCTCCTACCTAAAGGAAAAATCTCCTGGGCCCCTTAGCCAATTCTCTATCCCCTGGCATCTCTCCTGCAATTCTCCTATCTCCCAAGTCCTAGGTCATCCCTATCTGCCTACAACCAGCTGAGTTGACTGCCATCCAACGAGAATCCTCTCCTGGATCTGCTTTCCTCACAATTACTTCCTTTCTCTTTGCTTCTCATCAACGAAGTCTTGTCTCTATTCTGAACTCCAATCCTTATCTCCCTCTTGTCCCTTCACTCCAATCAGGTGCTCTCCCCATTGCTCCACTGAAATGGCTCTTGTCAGGCTTCCTCAGTATCCTCCACTTTGTCAAATCCCCAGGTCCGTCCTAGGTCTTGCCTATCACTTGTACTTGGAATAGTTGAGCCCTCCTTTCTCCTTGATTAACTCCTTCCATGTGGTGGTCAGGTCACCGCACACCCTTGGTTTTCCGCCAACCTCACTGGCCACTGCTGTAGCTTCCCTTGGCTGGGTTCTCCTCCTGTCCTGTCCATATGCCCAGGACCTAGTCCTTGGGCCTCTTCTCCTTGGTACATGCACTCACACCCTTGGTCATCTTTTCAGTATCATGGCTTTAGGTGCGATCTGGTATGTGGACAAGTTCCCTCTCCTGCACTAAACGAACATCCCCATGCATGTCTCATGCTCCTGATTTGCCCTCCCAGACAATTCCTAACTACTTCATCTGAAGAAATCCCTTTCTTCCAGTTGTTTAGGCGAAAGTCTTTGGATTCATCCTCTCTTGACCTCAAACCCTTCACATAAACAACCAGGAAATACTGTTGTCCCTGACGTTCAAAAAATATCCAATCTCTGATCATTTCTCATCCCCTCTATTACTACCCTCTGGGCCAAACCACCAGCATCCCTGGCTGGACCCCACAAATGGCCTCATAACTGGTCTTCTTGCTTCTGCCCTGGTCTCATGCTCAGTCTGTTCCCAGCACAGAGCCAGTAAATTGGATTCACGTTCAACCCACAGCCTGTAAGCGTTCCCATTTTCTCAGTCACAGGAGATTTCCTTAACATGGCCTCCCTCCCACTACCTCTCCGGGTCCCCCTGCTTCTCCCTCCCTTGTTCATCTTGCTCTCCCTTCAACATTTCTTCCTTAGGAGCTTGCTCTTTCCTCCACCTGAGGCTTGTGTAACCTTGTTAACTCACTGCCTCTGAGTCTTTGTTTCAGCGTCAACTTCGCACTGAGGCTCTGCTTTGTCTCCCATGAATTAATGCAACCAGCCCCTTTCATACCCCACCTTCCCAATAACTCCCAATTTTCCATACTTGGCTTTGTTCTACTTTTTTCATTTCCCTAGCAATTATCATATTCATGCCATATAAGTTAGTCATCAATTTATTTTCTGTCACTGGAATATGAGATTTTCAAGGAAGTTCCTTTGCTTTATGCTCTGATACATGCATCGTGGCACATGGCAGGCATATGATAATTTTTGGGTGACGGTCGAACATATGGATAACATTACTCTTTATTTTTATCTCCAAAAACTTGCAGGCTCAGCAACCTCATCAAATCCAGCCTAGACTCAAGCAGCTGTGGGGTGTTAGCCACGTGGCTGGGGCTGGACCACCAACAGAAGCAGAAGGAACACCGCAGCCTTCAGGTAAAAAGAGGGAAGAAGAAAGATATGCTGAGGGGCAGAGGATACTTAATATGTGACGGTACATGACAGCGATAAAATTCTAGACAGATAGCCTCGGTGCTCCCGTGATGTTTGGCAGGATGGGAAGAAGGTACAGCTCTCAACTATCTCCTGCAGTGAATTATCTGGCTATCAATGCTTTATTCCCCTTATACTTTAAGGCTTATGGAAAAAGAAATAGAGGTCATTATTCATTAGCTAATTCAATGTAATTGCTTTTCAAATTTAGAAAATGCATTGGTATGACAACTATAAGTTAACTAGTTCGGGGAACAAGATTTTTCTTGGGTTCGTGAATCGCTATACTGAAAGGTTGAGCAGTTCCTCAAATGTTTACCTACGTTGTATTATCCTCACAGGTGAACGGTTATCATTATACAGGTAAGCCCACAGGCTCAGATGTTGTCGTTTGCCAAGGATTTGGGTAATGCAGTGAAACCTTAGATCTGATTCTCCAACCACCTTTTTAAAACATTTTTTAAATTTGTATTGTGGTAAGAACAATAGAGCTCTACCCTCTTATTGTATTTTTTTTTCCAGGTACAGCACGGTATTAACTATAGGCACAATGTCGTCCCGCAGATCTCAAGAACTAACTTACCTTGCATAACTCTAATTTTACACCTGTTGATTAGCAAATCCCTATTTCCCCTCTCCCACTCCCTGAAAACCACCATTCTACTCTCCGCTTCTGAGTGTGACTATTTTCATTGTATAAGTGGAATTATGCAGTATTTGTCCTTTTGTGACTGTCTTCAAGGTTCATTCATGTTGTTACATATTGCAAGATTTTTCTAAAATTTATTTTTATTTATTTATTTTTGGCTTCATTGGGTCTTCGTTGCTATGCCTGGGCTTTCTCTAGTTGTGGCGAGCGGGGGCTACTCTTTGTTGTGGTGCATGGGCTTCTCATTGTGGTGGCTTCTCTTGCGGAGCATGGGTTCTAGGCGTGCGGGCTTCAGTAGTTGTGGCACATGGGCTCAGTAGTTGTGGTGCACGGGCTTAGTTGCTCCGCGGCACGTGGGATCTTCCCGGACCAGGGCTTAAACTATTATATATACTCATATGTGAGGATATATATGATATATACATATATCATATATATGGGCAAAGGATCTGAATAGACATTTCTCCAAATAAAATATACAAATGGCCAATAATCACATGAGAAGATGCTCAACATCATCAGCCATCAGGGAAATGCAAATTAAAGCCACAATGAAATGCCACTTCCTATCTACTAGGATTGCTAAAAGTTAAAAAGGAAGATGTTAACAAGTGTTGGCAAGGATGTGGAAAAATTGAAACCAACCATTATACACTGCTGGTATAAGTATGGCCTCTTTGGGAAACAGTCTGGCATTCCTCAATGTGCTAAATATAGCATTACCATACGACCCAGCAATTCCACTCCAGGTTATATACCCAAAAGAAATAAAAACATATCCACCACAATTGGTATATGAATGTCCACAGCATCACTATTCATACTAGCTTGAGCATAAACAACCCAAATGTTCATCAACTGGTACATGGATAAACACAAATGTGGTATATCTATACAATGATATATTATTTGTCAATAAAATGGAATGAAGTAGCAATACATGCTACAGCATGAATGAACCCTGAAAATATTATGCTAAGTGAAAGAAGCCAGTCAGGGAAGATCACATATTATATGACTCAATTTATATGAAATGTGATGAGTAGCCAAATGCATAGGGACAGTAAGTGAACTAGTGGTGGTTTAAGGACCGGGGGAATTGGGTGGAAACAAAGAGTGACTGCTCATTGTTCAGGTGTTTCTTCTTTGGGTGATGAAAATATTCTAAAATCGCGTGATGGTTGCACCACTCAGTAAGTATACTAAAAACCATTGGACTGCACACTTAAATGGCTGAATTGCATGTTATGTGAATTAATCTTAGTAAAGCTATATATACTGCAATTATCTGTAGGATTTTAAACCACTTCTTTCTTACATGCTTCCATGCAATAACGTCAGGAATAATACCATATATTACGATTATTCCACAGGTATGACAACAGAACCTATAGGGTGGATGGTATTACTTGGGAGAAGCCTCCCAGCTCTACATTTACAAGATCGGATGGCAGTGAAACCTCCTTTGTAGACTGTTACAGGGAGGTATGAAATTTTATTTCTTCAAACATACTTGTCTTAAAATTTTTCATATTATACAGTTAAGTATATTTCTCAAGTCTTATTTAGACACATATATATGTATTTGTATATATTCTCCTTTTGGGATATTATAGCTTGGCTTATATCTATTATCCATGTATAGAGTGTTTTGTGTATAGGGTAATGTCACATAATTAGAATGGCTCCAAGATGGCCCTCCCTGTCAGGCTTAGAAGTGGCTATGGTAGTTTTGAACATGTAAATGGATTGTTAGGTAGAAAATAAAATATGGTAAGACTTCAGGAATGAGAACTTTATGTAGGAGTTTCAGCCCTACAGAACTTGGTTCAAAAAGAAGAAAAAAATGACCAATTACAATCTGAAATGATGTCTATTACGTGCTAAATCTCATAATCTCCGTTGCTGTGCACGGGCTTTCTCTAGTTTCGGCGAGTAGGGAATACTCTTCATTGCGGTGTGTGGTCTTCTCATTGCGGTGGCTTAGTTGCTCTGCAACATGTGGGATCTTCCCGGACCACGGAACGAACCCGCGTGCCCTGCATTGTCAGGCGGATTCTTAACCACTGCGCCACCAGGGAAGTCCTTCCTTTTTTTTTTTTTTTTTTTTGCGGTACGTGGGCCTCTCACTGCTGTGGCCTCTCCTGTTGCGGAGCACAGGCTCCGGACGCGCAGGCTCAGCGGCCATGGCTCACGGGCCTAGCCGCTCCGCTGCATGTGGGATCTTCCCGGACCAGGGCACGAACCCGCGTCCCCTGCATCAGCAGGCTGAGTCTCAACCACTGCGCCACCAGGGAAGCCCTCCCTCCTATATTTTTAATTTGCGTGCTCACAAATAAACTCAGGCCAGTTGGTGAGGTTGGTTTTCTAGCTTTAGCAGATGAGAGAAAGGTAATTAAAGGAATGGCAGATATTTGTGGCAAATGGAAAGAACTTATAAATGGATGTTTTAAAAAAAGCTTGTATTATATTGGGACTCAAAACATAGCTACTTGGAACAATTGCAGGTACACAGCCCTCTGACATCCCTTCAAGGGAGGGTTATTATGACATTATCCTCATTTGTGTTTCACACTTATTACTTGTTCATTCAATCCCAAGAGCATTTAGTGCCTATTGTATATCTTGGGTATACATTAGTAAGACAATTTAGTTCTCAGCTCTTAAGGCACTTGCATTCTCATGGCAGACAGAGAGATGACAAACAAGAAGAAAACTATTCCAACAGTTATAAGGGATATGGAGATAATTAAAATCGGGTGGTATTATGGAGAATATCTGGTGGCTATTAGTCTGCAAGGTCATGGAAAGCTTCTCTGCGAAGCTGACATGTAAATGGAAGCAAGGAGCAAGCTAGGTGCGGATGAGGGAGAAGAGGTAGTACAAAGGCACTATTTTCGGGGTGGGCATTGTGTACCCAGAGCCCAAACTAGGCTGGAGTGTTCTCTAGAGAAGTAAATTGGATTTTATTGTCAAATCATATTGTGTAGATATTTGTAAGATTTCTAATATACAGAGAATGGGCTGTATGGGGGTAAAAATGGAGGCAGGGAAACCAGGGAGGAGGTTATTAAATCAGTTGACTTAAATGATGATGGTGGCCTGGAGCAGGGTGGGAGAAGTAGGTGAAAATGGAGAGGACATAGTGAAGGCTTGGTTGTAATAAGTGAGGGGATTGTTCTGGGATGAGATAGGCACAGACGGAATTGCAAACTGATATATCAATAAGTTAATTTTAAAAGGCTTATTTCTGGCTTGAATAAAGTCTAATGAGAGTCAGGGAGACTCAGTGATCTCATCTGTTACCATTTTGTGGCTCTACCATCTCAACAAGAGGACTCCAAGGTTGTCATGTTAGAAGAAAAGAGGTAGAAGCAGCAGACTGGCTCTTAGGTCCCTTAGACTGAAAGTGATAGGCTGATGCACTACTTTCACTCATATTTCTTTGTTAAAATTCAGTCCTACAGCCTGAACCTACCTAAGTGGACACTCTTGTCTTTCGTGTACAGATGTGGTGAGTTCAGTATCATCTCTCTGCCAAAGGGTGTAAATAAAGTATGCTCTTTGGGCATGCGGATGAGTCAGGAGTCCCAGGGTGTAAAGCCTGGAGTTTTCATTTTGGGAATTATTAGCTCTTACCTAGTCCTTGGATTTTGATAATCAGTCACCTAGGCAGAATATATAGATGACCAAGAGAATGAAATATTTCAGGAAAGAAGGATATGCGTCTCTGTAGAATGTTAAGATGAGGTTAAATGAGAGTGTATACATATGCCCCAATTCACCAAACTGTACCCATTATGGGCAGATTTTTGTATACCAATTATACCTCAGTAGAGCTGGGGGAAAAACACACAGTGAAGAGTACATTGAGTTTGATAGCATGGAGTTCACTGCCAAGAGCAAATTGTGTAATGGTGGCAATTGAAGTCCAGGTGGAAGGTACTGAAGGAAAAATTTAGCAACGCTTGCTGTAGAAGGGAAGAGAAATGTTATGTAGAGGAAGGATTTTTTAAGTTAGAGAATACTACAGTATGTGTTTATCCTGGTATAAATTGTCCGGTAGAGAAGGAGAAATTGTTAGTACAGAAGGCAAGATAAATGAGGGGTAATGATAGGAACAAAATCCCTGAAGGAAAGAAGAGGTTAGAATCCATAGCTGTGGTAGAGATTACGGACCCTTTTCTGGAGCAGGACACATCCTCCATAGTAATCGGAAGGCAAGAAGAACATACGTATGTGTAGAGAGAAGGCAAACACCGGGCAGAATATAAGTGTACTCCTGTCTGAATCCTCAGACATTCACTTCTCAGTGAAGTATGAAGCAAGATCACCGGCTGAGTTAGTTGATGGGCAGCGATGAGGGAGATGTATAGGAGATTTGAGAAGAGATGAGGAAGTGTGAAATGTTGGTTTTTTGAATGGGTAGGAAGCATAACTAGGGCATCTGAACAGAGCACCCCTTTTAGATTGTGGCAGACTAACTCTAGAACCACTCAGCAGGGTTTGGCTGTTGGTTGCATGGGCAGAAGAGACAGCTGGGTTTTACCAGGGTTTGAGACTTGCCAACGTAGCATGATCAAGGCATAGTGAAGGAATGAATGGTATTTGTGAGGACGTAATTGTGACAGGCTATGGAATGCAAGCTGGGGAAGTAAGGGAGGTGAGGCTGTGAGAGAGTTAAGGACCTCTCTCCTTCTCAATTTATGTGTGCTGATTCCTCCACCTAGGCTGATGTTTGCTTGTTCATCCTACAAATTTTATCTCAAAGATCTTTGACTAAGAAGAGCCGCTCTGGGTCCGTCCATGTTGCTGCTAATGGCATTATTTCATTCTTTTTTATGGCTGAGTAATATTCAATTGTGTGTGTATGTGTGTATACACCACATCTTCTTTATCCATTCATCTGTCGATGGACATATGGTATTATACGTGCAATCTAAAATATGACACAAATGAACATATCTATGAAACAAACAGACTCACAGATACAGAGAATAGACTTGTGGTTTCCAAGTGGGACGGAGTGGGGGAGGGAAAGATTGGGAGTTTGGGATTAGCAGATGCAAACTATTATATATAGGATGGAACGACAACAAGGTCCTACTGCATAGCACAGGGAGCTATATTCAATATCCTGTGATAAACCATAATGGAAAAGAATATGAAAAAGAATATACATATGTATAACTGAGTCACTTTGCTATATAGCACAAATTAATACAATATTGTAAATCAACTATACTTCATAAAATGTTTTTAAAAAGAGCCATTCTGGATATCCCAACAGTACCCCCCCCCTCTCGTGCATACACTGACCTGCAACATCAGGCCTCTGTGAGGTCACCCTGTTCTGTTATGTACTTGTATTTCATAACACTTATCCCAGTTTGTAATTATATATTTGGGTGATTTTTATTAATCTCTCCCCTCCCCAACAGACTATGAGTTTCATAGGACTAGGAGAGCTATGATTCTGCTCTTTGCAATACATATCTCTTATACCTTACACCATGACTGGCACATAGTAGCTCATACACATAGGTTGTAATAGATAATTCATGCATGTTAGCATCACAGAGTAGTGGGATTAGTAATAATTTGAGGGAGTGTGTCACATTAAGGCAAACTACCTTCTTGGCATGTGTTGATATATAGAGTCTTACATGTAAACATAAGAAAATGGTTCCAGCAGATTTACTTGAGTGAAATGGATGTGCTGAAATATTTGAATGACTAGGGTAGTCTCAGGATGCCCTGGTAGGAATTGAGTCTCATAAGAGATGACAACTTTGTCGTAGGGTTGTAATGAGATCTGGGAAAAACTGCTGAATTCATAGATGAGGCATTAGAAAGTAAGCGCAATCCTACCTTTCAAATAATGGAAATAGGGACAACAGAACTGATTTGTTTTTTGGACCTAAAACAATAGACTGCAGGTTTTTTCTTCAGCAAAGATGGGTTGATTTGGGATCAGTGGAGAATTGCAATTTGGGGTCTGCAACCCTGGCGAGCCATGTGCAAGTCCCACTTGATGAGGAAAGGAGAACCCCTTCATAGAAGAGAAAAGCAAGTTGGAAGTGCTTTAGTAAACAAAGAGTCCATGGCTTTTCATTGGCCAAGGTCTTGCCAGGGAAGAAAAGACGTCTTTCTTCTTCCTGTTGGGCTCTGCTATCGTTGCAGGGTATGAGAGCTCCCCCTCTGGTCTCCTGACTCTATTTAATTGAGGCTTGTTTATTTTTTACAAAAGCTATAAGAAATGGGAAGTGTGATTTCCAAAGTTCATAGTTGGTGGTTAAAGAAATATTAGGAGAACACCATGGGCTAGAGTGGGCCACTAAGTTTGAAATAGGTTGTTCATATTTTTCTAAAAACTGGTTAGTGTGGTGAATTATAGTGTGGTGAATATTTCTCTTAGTCCACGCAGGTAATGCATTTAATAAAATCTCATACTTTTTCATGTGAAAAGAAAAACTCACTTAATCTACAATGAGAAAAGAATTACCCTAATCTGATAAAGAACGTCTGCCAAAAACTTCTATAAGCATCATTATGTTAAAAAGAATATACTGGGCTTCCCTGGTGGCGCAGTGGTTGAGAGTCCGCCTGCTGATGTAGGGGACACGGGTTCGTGCCCCGGTCCGGGAAGATCCCACATGCCGCGGAGCGGCTGGGCTCGTGAGCCATGGCCGCTGAGCCTGCGCGTCCGGAGCCTGTGCTCCGCAATGGGAGAGGCCACAGCAGCGAGAGGCCCGCGTACCACACACACACACAAAATATATATATATATACCGATGATTTTTCCCATTAGTCAAAAACAAGCCAAGCAGTAGCCTCTCTTCCTAACTGCTCAGTGTCCTACTGGAGGTCCTGGCGAGGGTTTGGAAACTTGCTCTGCTGCTTGTAAATCAGGCAGTTTCCACAACAGCCCCCAAGCTTGTTTGCTGGTGGGGGCACATAACAGTATTTATCTCAGTTGATTGGTGAGAGAATTAACTGAATCAAGTAGAATGCTTGGGAAGCGCCTCACACAGCGATCATCCCATCGACGGTGACTGTCCTGAGGACGGTATAGTTCAGTCTATGTTTTTAACCCATTCATGTTGACTTCATGATAAACTTCTGGAAATGGAATGACTCCTGGGAATGGAATGACTAGGATGAAAGGGTTTTGCAAGTTTAAAGGATCGATGCATATTTCCAAATGCCTGTCTCGCAGCCTGTCTCTTCCATACACTCACACTCACACTTGTTGAATGCAGTGTGATTCTAGACCCTTCACCCTCATGGATTCAGATATCTATTTAATAAATAGTCTCTACTTTGTCAGTGCTCCACCTATATAGCTTCCTCGACACGCATCCATTTCTCACGTCACCGTGTTCTTGCATTTTGGGGAATGTCATGTTTGCTTTCTTTCAAGGTCCTTTTCTTGCTGCCCACTGAAAATAAAGAAATTTATGATGGCATAAAAAGACACCTGTGTGTCAATTACCCGATTCCAAGCCAGTGTGTGTTGAAACGGACCTTAGAGAGACCACCGCTACAAAGATTGCCCTGCAGATGAACTGCAAGCTAGGAGGTGCCCTCTGGAAGGTGGATAGAGAAGTACGTGGGGATTTTGTTGCCTTCTCTTGCTTTCATCTGTCTTTGGTAGAATTTGTTAAGGTCCTATTTAATTGGAAATTTGCTTCGTGTTCTGACTCAATCTGCTACCTTGTTTAAAATTTAAGTTGCAGAATGCAATGTTCATCGGTATCGATTGTTTCCACGGTATTGTACATCGACGGAAGTCAGTCGCAGGATTTGTGGCAAGCATCGATCCAGACTTGATGCGGTGGGTAAGCTTTGGCAGACAGTGTTTAGTGGGGAGCTATCTGGAGGCCAGATAGGAGAGGTGGACTTAACACACATTATTGGCAAGCTCCATGGACAAGTTGTTCTTAGAGATGTGCTCTCCTGATCTTCTGGCAAAGTTAGGCTCCCAGAACATTTTGTATGGAAGCCTCTGATCATTCTCTATTGCTGCCTAACAACCATGACAAAATATGGCAGCTTAAGACGACACTCACATGACCACGGACAGTCCTGTGGGTCAGATGTTGGGCACTGCGTGGCTCTCAGCGCCTTACAAGGCCGAGATTTTGTTTGTTTTTTTGGCTGCACTGCACAGCATGCGGGATCTTAGTTCCCCGACCAGGGATCGAACCCATGGCCCCTGCGGAGGAAGTGCAGATTCTTAAACACTGGAGCACCAGGGAAGTCCCAAGGCTGAGTGAAAAGTGTCACATAAGCCACATTCTCACCTGGAGGCTTGGGATCCTCTTCCCAGCATACGTCGATGTGGCAGAGCCAATTTTCTTGTGATTGTGGGACAGAGGACCCCACTTCCTTGCTGGCTGTCACCTACAGCTAGTCTCAGCTTCTAGAGTTTCATCCACGTTCCTTCTGATGTGCTCCCTGCCTCCCCTCCAACTTCCAACCCGCCAATTCACACTGTGCTATTGTTCTCTTTTGAATCTCTCCATCTTCCTCTTCTGTCATCAGCCAAAGAAAACTTGCTGATTTTAAAGGAGCTCATGAGGTCGGATATCATCCATCTGGAGACTCTCCTTATCCTAAAGTCAACTGTGCCATATAACATCACCACAGGGGCCAGATCTCAGTATGTTCACAAGTTCCAAGGATGAGGACAGGTAGAATTCTGCCAACCGCAGAATTTGATCAGTAAGCCTCTGCATAGGGACACATGAGGAAGCACTTAGGATACACGTGGGTGAAGACACATATGGGAACATACTCAGTGGCCTGTAGGTATAATAAGATCTTGTCTTCATACATTTGTATATAATATACCTGAATAAGGAGATGTGCTTCTATATCCTATGATTCTCCTTTTCTCCAGGGACCTTTTATTTTCTGTGCTTAGAGTAGAAAATAAAACCCATAGTGCAGATGGGTTTGCATATTCTTCTCCTGTGCATTATGGTATGTGGGACAGTCACAAACCACTACAATGTTCAATGCTGTTTGTGGCCCACCAGGTATAATTCCACAGTATCCTTTAAGGATCTTTTTTTTCCAGTCATACTCTAAATACAGTAACATGGATTTACTCTGCCTTTTTTAGTAAAAAATGCTGTGCTAATAGGTAAAAAGTTAAGCTTGCATTCATGCAATAGATATTTTTGAGCACTTGCTATGTGTAAATACTGAGAATGCAGCAGTGAAGATGTAAAGCCAAAATACCTGATCCCATCCATTGGAGTACAGATTCAGATGAAGAGGCAAACATACATCATACCCTATCACGTCATCCTAATACTCTGAAGTAAACAAAAACGCAATAAGGGGATAGAAACTCGAGACAAACAGGTGATTTTACTCGATACCTCGAGCAGTGGTCACAATAGCTATTACTGTTTTGAAACAAACTGCTCCCTCCAAAGCAGATTCATGTGGATGAACCATTGTTTAAGACATCGAACTAAAGTAGGAGTCTCCAGAAAAACACTGGGTTTGCACTTTGTGGAATTCCCCAGGAGCTGAAACAATATGAGTCATATGTATTCAAAGCATGTATAATTTGTAGTTAACGTTAACAAATGTTTCCATTCTATCTTAGTCCTTCTGTGCATTCAAAATGTTACAAAATGCCTAAGATATGTGAAGAGACCAATACCTGGATCTCTGCAGCGGGATGAAGAATGGATCTTTAGGGCTTCCCTAGTGGCGCAGTGGTTGAGAGTCCGCCTACCAATGCAAGGGACACGGGTTCGTGCCCCGGTCCGGGAAGATCCCACATGCCGCGGAGCAGCTGGGCCTGTGAGCCATGGCCGCTGAGCCTGCGTGTCTGGAGCCTGTGCTCCGCAACGGGAGAGGCCACAACAGTGAGAGGCCCGTGTACCGCAAAAAAAAAAAAAAAAAAAAAAAAAAAAAAAGGATCTTTAATTGGATCCTCAACTACTGATAGTGAATTTTTTTTTGGTCATAGATTAATTTCATCATTTTGATTCTGAATTAATCTTGTTTTCCAAACTAATGGCTTATTTTTCTCCATACAGGTGGTTCTCTCAATGCATCATCCAGCAATCGGGGCAGGAGCTTGTCAATGGGCTGACGACCTGCTTGCACAGTCAGTGCCTGGTGGAGGCTGGAGGGCTTGAGTCTATACTGGTGGAGATACTGCTCCCCCACCTGGGACATCTGGCAATGAGTGAAGACACTTTTGGTTGTCACAATGGGGATAGAGGTGCTATTGGCATCTAGTGGACAGAAGTTTAGGGATGCTGTTAAATGTCTTACCATGCATGGGACAGCAATACTCCCTGCCCCTGACCACCACAAAGAATTATCTGGCTCAAAATTTTCATACTCTTGTTAAGTATGGACTAGACTGAGGACTTAAGCAGTGTCCTGAAAGCTACCATGTTGACAAATGAACACAGAAGTTGTCAAAAATAGTGGCCACTTTGTTCCAAGTTATGGTTTATTTATATGTGTTTCTGACTTCCTTTCAGCTGCCTTGAAGCTCTGGTATGAACAAAATTCATCTCTGCCACATTCACCATTGTGTATCGAGATGGAGTGGGAGATGGACAGCTTCAAGCACTGACTGACCAAGAACTAAGACAGATGGAGGCCTACTTAGAAAATGCTTACAGAGGACAAAAGTGGGTATATCACTCTTGAAGTGCAGATTTTGTAAGCTTTACATTTTAGTTTCCGGGGGCAGGGGGAAATATCTACAACAATTGTGATGTGTGAATTGGAAAGCTGGATAGAGAGGGCTTCAGTGGATGGGGTGGGGAGAAAAAACAGACCCTTCCCCCTTTGTGTTCCATGCCCACGTCAGAGGAGAAAGCAGAACTGAAGCCTTGCAGTAGCAGGTTGTTTCCCCATATGGAACCCCATGATTCTTTCTCTGTTTCCAATCTCCTTCCAAACCTTGATGGAGGAGGGCTTGCTAACCTCAGATATTCCTAAAAGTCCATGAACATAGCCAATCAATGGTTTGTACTTATCCAGCTCCTTTATCCTGGAGTTCTGTACGTCCCAGGACTGGGGATTACTCTCAGTTCCCTTCTCTGGCCTCACCTGTTTGTCAGTGAAGCCTGGTGCCCAGCATAGACAGTACAAGTAATCCTGACCTTGGGAGGAAGGGACCCTTCCCCTAGGATCTGAATGGCTATGAATAGAAACCTCCTCCTTTACTTCCTGAATTAGGCTCTTGGATCTAAGACAGTAAAATTGGGGTGTGTGGAGAGCTAACATCTGCAGACTCCTTTTAATGACTCCTACGTGTGGGCTGTTTTCGACATTCTGAATGCTTCTGAGATAACGCAGAGCAAACAGAGTGACACTGATCATAATCTTTTAAGTGTCAGAGTAACTTTCATCGTGGTGAAGAAACAAATAAACATCAGATTTTTTATTGAAAAGGATGAAGGAAGACTTGACAATCCATCTCCAGGAACGGTTATTGATTTAGAGGTGACTAGGATGGAATGGTAAGCCATCTTTATTTTAAAGATTCCTTTTTATTCAAATAGTAACAGAATTTTTTAAGGTTTGCATGATTTGGACGAGAAAGGAAGAATTGACCTAAAGAAGGTTAAAAATGATAGGTATATTAGATGATAATTTTTTCTGTCTTCAATCATTTTGTTTCTCAGAGAATTTTATTTTTTTTTAATTATTATTATTTTTTTGCAGTACGCGGGCCTCTCACTGCTGTGGCCTCTCTTGCTGCGGAGCACAGGCTCCAGACGCGCAGGCTCAGCAGCCATGGCTCACGGGCCCAGCTGCTCCGCGGCATGTGGGATCTTCCCGGACTGGGGCACGAACCTGTGTCCCCTGCATCGGCAGGCGGACTCCCAACCACTGCGCCACCAGGGAAGCCCTCTCAGAGAATTTTAAAAACAGACAAATATTTATTGATCGTTCTAAGATGATTCCGTTGTTAGGAAGAAGGCTAGAACTTCTGGTTAACTTTAGACTTGTAAAGTGAATTATGCAAATGAGAAAGTTATGCAAAACCACAGCAAGAAATAAAACAGGACATTCATACTAACAGATAGGGAGAAATGAATTAAGTTTGAAGAAAGGCAGAAACACTGATTTTTCTAGTAGAAGGCATGAAAGGATTGAAGAAAACAAAGCAAATGAAAAGTACAATTAACATAAAGTATAACATAAAATGATATAAACATTCAATATTTACAATAAATTGGTTAAGCTTACCACTTATATAACTTAGGGAATTTGAATGTATTCTGGTGATTTGCAGGGATGGATATTCCCATCTTTCCCTGAATCTCGGAATCACATTACCTATGACCATGTCTAACGTGCTAATTTGATGTTTGCTGCCTCTAGGCATCAGTGCATATGCTTTTGAGTTTAAATCCCATGAGCGTTATTAATTGTCAATGATTTCACTGTCCTTTGTAGATTTGCTTTAGCAAATCATTGCTCAACAGTTAGCCAGGCTTCTAAATATAAAGGAAACTCTGTATCATAGATTTCTGTAAATTGTTACTTCAGAGACTAGGTTTGCTACATTGTTTTTCTTCTAAAATAAACTTGATACCAATTAGGTTCTATAATTCTAGGTATGACTGTTTTATTGTGAGTCAGTCTGTGAAAGAAGGCACTGGTACTGTCACTCCCACTCATTATAATGTCATCCATGACACGCTTTACTTGAGCCCAGATGCAGTACAGAGTCTAACTTACAAACTATGCCACATGTATTACAATTTTTCAGTAAGTACTTTTTTTCTTTAATTTGGTAACGTGCATCTGTTAATCCTATACTCCTAATTTATCCCTCCCCCTGCAGTTTCTTCTTTGGTAACCATAGGTTTGTTTTCTGTGTCTGTGAGTCTGTTTCTACTTTGTAAATAAAAATAAGTTCATTTGTATGCTATTTTTTAGGTTCTACATGTAAGTGATATCAAATAATATTTGTCTGTGATTTACTTCACTTAGTATGATAATATCTAGGTCCATCCATGTTACTGCAAGTGGCATTATTGCATTCTTTCTGAATGAGTACTATTCTATTGTATACACATACCACATCTTTGTCCGTTCATCTGCTGATGGACATTTAGGTTGCTTTTGTGTCTTGGCTATTGTAAATAGTGCTGCTATGAACATTGGGGTACATGCATATTTTTGAATTAGAGCTTCCGTCTTTTCTGGATATACGCCCAGGAGTGGGATTGCTGGGTCATATGGTAGCTCTGTTTTTAGTTTTAAGGAGCCACCATACTGTTCTCCATAGTGGCTGTGGTAAGTATTTTTTGATACTGATTTTCCTTCAGATCTGTGAAACTGTTCAAAATTGAATCTGCTTTTTGAACCTTGGATATCTATAAAAATTTAAACTTAGGGAAAGTAGACATAAAGGTGAGAAAATTGTTTTGGTTGATCTTTCTCCTAAAGGGTATCATCTGAGTCCCTGCTCCTTGCCATTATGCCCATAAGCTGGCTTACCTGGTGGGCCAGAGTCTTCACCAAGAACCACATGGGTCTCTGTCAAAACGTCTCTTTTACCTTTAACGTAGAGAAGAAAGCATGATGGGATGTTGAAAACCACAATTTGTAAATTTATTTTCTCATTCTGCATCTGTACATCTGAAATTTTTTCCTAGATGCACGATCAGAGTTTAAAACCATTCTTGACTGGACATGGACGAGACTCCAAGTGTGTTATGCTATTTTCAATACTACCACTAACTTAACATGAGGCTTCTCTTCTCCAGGCTGGAGAACTGACAGTGAGAGTTTTGTTTTAGAATTTACCTCTCAAATGTGTTACAAGGACTTTATGATTAAATATGCCTGAATATTCTGTACTCCAAGCAATGCTGCTCTAATTGTAAAGGTTGGGGGACTTCCCTGGTGGTGCAGTGGTTAAGAATCCACCTGCCAATGCAGGGGACACTGGTTCGAGCCCTGGTCCAGGAAGATCCCACATGCCGTGGCACAACAAAGCCCATGCGCCACAACTACTGAGCCTGTGCTCTAGAGCCCACGAGCCACAACTACTGAGCCCACATGCCACAACTACTGAAGCCCATGTACACTAGGGCCCATTCCCCGCAACAAGAGAAGCCACCGCAATGAGAAGCCCACGCACCACAATGAAGAGTAGCCCCCACTCACCACAACTAGAGAAAAGCCTGCACACACCAATGAAGACACAACGCAGCCAAAAATAAATTAATTAATTTTTTAAAAAGTTGGGCATTAGTCACATGGAGAATATATATATCTATGAACAAGTAAATTCTACTTGGAAAATCATACCCACTTTATTTTTGTAACATCCTTTTTCTCAAGGACAGCGAAGACATAAAAGTGGCAAAATTAAATGGGAATTTATTTGTGTTTAATATTTTGTATGAAAGAAACAACCTATATATGAAATAGTTTGTTCTTTGTACCTGAATGGCAATCTGAATTTTTTCTGGTGGAGCTGTAGTAGGGAGAGCTTTGCGATTTAAAAGTTGGTGGCTCAGGAATGTAACATTTTGTCACTTTTTCCACAAAGAAGGTAAATTAAGGGCTTTGTTAGCATTTCTGTTTAATTCATTCTCTTGTGCATGTTCTAAGTGTGACATTATTGTGTTAGCTGTACCATCATCAGAAGAAAGTCTTGAATAAGTTGTTTAAATGAAGCTATCATGTTTTTCCTGAAAGCAGACACATTTTTTTTCTCTCTCCACTTAAAACTATCTGTAAATAGACTTAAGAAACAATATGTGGGACTTCCCTGTGGCTCAGTGGTTAAGAATCCGCCTGTCAATGCAGGGGACACGGGTTCAAGCCCTGGTCTGGGAAGACCCCACATGCCGCAGAGCAGCTAAGCCCGGGCGTGACAACTACTGAGCCTGCGCTCTGGAGCCCGCGAGCCACAACTACTGAGCCCACGCACCACAACTACTGAAGCCCACACGCCTAGAGCCTGTGCTCCACAACGAGAAGCCACCGCAATGAGAAGCCCACGCACCATGACAAAGAGTAACCCCCGCTCACCGCAACTAGAGAAAGCCCGCACACAGCAACAAAGACCCAACGTAGCCAAAAATAAATAAATAAATAACTTAATTAACTAAAAAAACAATATGTGAAACTTTCATTCTCTTATACTCCTAGAGTGGTATTTTTTCCTTTTGAGGTGGGGTAGTTAGGGGGCTTCAAATACGTCGGAAAGGATATGTTTAAAAACAATATAATTGCTTTGATTATAGGTTAATCAATTTAGGTTTGCAATTTGAACCCATCTTATAAGAAATAAAATTAAAACAAGTCTTTTAAATATACTGTAATCCAGGTAACATCCTACCTAGCTGTATTGTTAATAATGATAAATATAGGATATGGTCTCCATGATTAAAGATAACACATTCTTTTCTAAAGCTAGAATTTGATTTATGATAATACATTTATGGTAGTACATTTTTAGAGAGCTACAAAAATCACTTGGAACAAATTCAAAGTAATGAGCACTTTCTGAACATTTCCTATAAATGCAATACAAATATTATTCATAAAACTATAATGTCTAGAATTATAAATTTAAAATGTGATTCAATAAAGGTATTCATGTTAAAATCACTGAATTCAGTCTTGTTCTTAAAAATATGGTCTTAGGCTTCTTAATCTACTGATTAGAAAAAATTGTTGCTTTTGTAAGATGAACAGAAGTATTGTGACCAGGACACCATCTGACTTTATTAGCCTACTAGTCCTTTATAAATTAGATGAAGGAAACTGGGTATCAAATATTTCTAGGAGAAAGCTTTATTGTTCCAAAGGCTTACAGATAAACTTTCTCCAGTGTATCATAGTACCTAAGTTTCACGTTACTGAGTAGGTTAGGAATGAATTTGGCCTAAGCAGCAATACAATATATAATCTAAGAATAATGAATTTCCTGACTCTGAGTTAGAGGTCTGATGTGGGCATTACCAGGCTAAAATAAATGTCAGCAGGGCTGCATTCCTTTCTGGAGGCTCTAGGAGTCTGTTTCCTTCGTTCTAGCTTCCAGAAGTTGTCTGCATTCCTTGCCTCCTGGCCCCGCTTCCATCTTCAAAGCCTGCAATGGCCAATGGAGTCATTCTCATATCCCACTGACACTGATTCTTCTGCCTCCCACTTCCACTTTTAATGGCCCTTGTGATGATGTTGGGACCGCTTGGATAATCCAAGATATTCTCCCTATTTTAATGTTAGCTGATAGGCAGCCTAGCTCCATCTGCAACCTTAATTCCCTTTCCCCATATAAGGCAACATTTGGGTAGAATCCAAGGATTAGAATATAGACATCTTTGGAGGGGCCATCAACCTGCCACAGAGACATTGCCCAGGGCTGAGCGTGTCGGGGAACAGGGACACATGTGAATGTAGGAACTCCTCCCTCCCATGGGTGCCTCAGAATAAGAGAGACTTAGGGGAGCACCCACTGGAGTCTCAGGCAGCACAGCTCTTGAGCACCTGCCCCATGACCTGCACCCCTCTCCTCATCATTCTCCTCCCTCTCTGCAGCAGGTGAGGGCTGACCTGTTCTGGGTGGAATATTTGTGGGGGCCCCCTCAGTTCTGCCCTGTACCCTCATTCACTTGGCTCACTGTTCCCTCTCTCCCTCTAGGGTCTACGGCCCAGGCAGGGCTGACTTAGCCACCCTCAGCATCCAAGGGCCCAGGACAGATGGCCACCATCACCCGTACTGGAAATAGCAACAATATGGGCAACCAGGGAGCAGCTTGGCTACAGCAACACTCAGGCTGTGTCCTCAAACTCCTGACCCACAAGTGTGTTAACCGACTCTCAGGAATCACAGAGAGATTCGTGGGCTCTGGGTCAAGGCAGACTGGCCTCTCTCTCTCTGGTCTCCAGCCTGGAGATGAGGCTAATTATTACTGCTCAGCATGGGACAGCAGCTGAGTGCTTGCATTGCGCTCAAGGTCCACAGGGAAGTGAGAGAAAGACCTTTGGGCTTCAGGCTACCTACTCGCTGCCCAGAGCATCGGGGTGCAATGGATCCCTGAGGAGATATGGAGCAGACAATACTGGGTACTTGAAGGGGCTTTTTAAAGTTGGGACTGCCAACAAAACTCAATAAATCCAGTTAAGGAAGTTTAGAATTACTCATTCAAAAATATTTATAGGCAGCACAGTTCTAAACCTACTGGGATCTACTTGATGATATGTATTACATGTATTTATTAATGAAGAGGAGCTAGGTTAAATATGTTTATTTAACCTCCGATTTTTTCTATAAAGGAACTGTAAACAATGCCAAGAATAGCTAAAGGGACATTTACTTACCCAACTTCTTCCTAACAATCTTTCAATTCCATGCAATCATCTAATTTTTCAGTCCTGTGGATTATCCACCATTACCGCATATATTGGCCACTTCCTGGGGTCCCTAACACTAGAACAGTAATGCTCTCACACAGCTTATGTTTTTGGATGTCAGTCTCCTCAATTGTGCCTCCAAAGCCCCACCTTCACCTTTTTCTACCAGTCCCTGAACACAACAGTGTGAGAATTAGAAGGGTGCCGTGGGAGCACATATTGAGTTAAATCCCCAGTGAGAGTTTAGGCTTGGGGGAAGCATTTAGGACACAGAAACCTGACCCTAGAGGGTGATATCTTTAGAATTTATGGAAATGAGCTAGAAGGAGAAATGAGGGGGAAAATGCTCTAGGTGTTGGTAACAGCATATGTCAACAACAAAAAAAAGTTTTTTTGGTTGTTCATCCAAGTAAATAATAGAATTTGCACTGGGCCTAAGTGTGGCAGATGGCAGTGGGGACAGGGTCAGGAGAAGTGACTCTAGATGAGTCTGGATGAGATGAAGGAAGGGTGCAGCCATGTCGTAAAGATGACACACCCTACGAAGTATGCATTTGGCTGTAGAGGTCATGTGGAGCCTGGGCTAGTCAGAGTTCTCTAGAGAAACAAACAGAGATAGAAGGAGGTAGAAGGAGATTTATTATGAGGAATTGGCTCACATACTCAGGGCTGTGCACATGCTCAGGAAAGACCTGCGAAGGTTCTAAGCTCTCACCTCTGGCTGACCTTGACGTTCTGCACAAGCAGGAAGTGAAGGCTTAGGTGGGGATTTCCGCTGCCTGGCTGAGTGCTAAGACAAAAATACCCATGCTCACAGAGCCCCTCAGTAAAGACTGGGTGACTTCTTGGTTCCAGGCTATTAATGAAATCTCTATCCAATCAACAAATGACCACCAAGTAACCAAACAGGGACGACAGTGGTCACACACGACACAGAATACACTTAGTGAATTCGCTCAGAAAAGTCAATAGCAAAACAACAACAACAACAAAAACCCAAAACCAAAAACACAACAAGTACAAGAAAACAGCATAACAACAAATCCTGGGGAGGGGTGAGAATCTGATTCTCAGAGTTTCCATGTGATATTATTTTAAATGTCCAGTTTATGTCCCCCACCCACCAAAAAAAAAAAGTGTGGTCCTACGTGGTCCAGAAAAGAGTTGACATAGTAGGGTTGAGACTGCTTTCCTTAGAAAGGCCTGCTTGCTAGATTGGCCCTTGGCTAGAGTCTGGGAACTTGGAATCAGGACAGTCCCCACCATTCTCCAGTAAGAGTGGCTCACTGTGCCCAAGCTGTTTTTGCAAACACTGTGCTTTATGCTGAACATCTCTTTCCTGCTGAAATTCTTGAGTTTAGGTATGTGCTAGGCAGAGGATGACTAAATGACCAGCCCCCAGTAACAACCTCTGGGCACACAGTCTCTAATGAGGTTCCCTGGAAGACAACATTTCACATGTGCTGTCACAAGTTTTGTTGGAGGAGCTCAGTGTGCCTGTGTGACTCCACTGGAGCAGGATTCCTAAAAGCCTGTGCCTGGTTTCCTCTGGACCTCCTCCATGCACTTTTCCCCTGAGCTTATTTTGCTTCGTGTGCTGTCATTGTAATAAATGATAGCAACTAGTATGACAATATATTGAGTTCGGTGAGAGAATCACATAGCCTGGGGGTGTTTTCGCCCCCCCCCAAAACAGGCTGACACACAAGGGGAAAAAAACCCTAGTAGACAGTATCTTCATGAAACTCCTGACAATGGACAAATACTTTATATCAGCTATTTTTTTAAACCGTTTTTTAAAACTGAAGTGTAGTGAATTTACAATGTTGTGTTAGTTTCAGGTGTACAGCAACATGGTTTGGTTTATATATATATGTGTTCTTTTTCAGAATCTTTTCCATTATAGGTTATTATAAGATATTGAATATAATTCCCTGTGCTATACAGTAGGTCCTTGCTGTTTATCTACTTTATACATAGTAGTGTGTATATGTTAATCCCAAACTCCTAACTTATCTCTACTCCCTCCTTCTGCTATCCCCTTTGGTAACCATAAGTTTGTTTTCTATGTCTGTGAGTCTATTTTTGTAAATAAGTTCACTTCTATCATTTTTTTAGATTCCACATATAAGTGATATCATATGATATTTGTCTTTCTCTGTCTGACTTCACTTAATATGATAATCTCTAGGTCCATCCATGTTGCTGCAAATGGCATTATTTCATTCTTGTTTATGGCTGAGTATTATTCCATTATATATATATACACCACATCTTCTTTATCCAGTCATCTGTTGATGAAGATATAGGTTGCTTCCATGTCTTGGCTATTGTAAATAGTGCTGCTATGAACCCTGAAACATTTTTTGAGTATGTTCAAAGAATTAAAAGAAATCATATTTTAAAAACTAAACAATAGTATGAAAATTATATTCCTCGAAGTAGAGAATGGCAATAAAGAAGATAAAATTATAAAAGAGAACCAAATGGAATATCTGTAGTTGAAAAGGACAGTAATAACTGAAAATTTCACTGGAGGGGCTTAGATTAGTTTCCCAGGGCTGCTGTAACAAATTACTATAAACCACATGTCTTAAAACAACAGAAATTTACTGTTTCACACTTCTGGAGCCTGGAAGTCTGGAGTCAAGCTGTAGGCGTGGCTATGCTCCCTATGAAAGATCTAGAAAATTATTCTTCCTTGCTTCTTTCTAGCTTTTGGTATTTTCTGGAACTCATTGGTTTTCCTTATCTTGCAGCTGTATCACTCCAATCTCTGCTTTCATTATCACGGGGCCTTCTCTCCTCTGTGTCTGTGTATCCAAACTTCCCTGCTCTTATAAGGACAACAGCCATTGGGTTAGGGCCCACAGTAGTCCCATATGACCATATCTTAACTTGAGACCTTATTTCCAAATAAGGACACTGTCACAGGTACTGGGCATTAGAGATTTAATATATAATTGGGGGAACACAAACCCACAATAGGGCTGAAGAGATGTGAGCAGGAGGAAGACAGAATCAGCGAATTTGAAGACAGGTTAATTGAGTTCCAGTCTGATGAACAGTAAGTTAAAAAAAGGAGGGGATAGGGAAGAAAAATGAACAGAGCCTAATGAGACCTGGGTAATACTATCAAGCATACCAACACATGCATAAAGAAGGGTCCCAAAAAGGCATGAGAGAGAGAAAGGGAGGCCATGTGAAGTAACAGCCAAAATCTCACCAAATTTGATGGAAAACACAATCAATATTCAAGAAGTTCGATGACCATCAAGTTGAATAAGCTCACATCACACTAAAATGGTTCAAGGTCAAAGACAAAGAGAGAATCATGACAGCAACAAGAAAGAAGTGACTAATCATGGGCAAAGGCTCCCCACTAAGTTTAAGGGCCGACTTTCATTAAAAATCATGGAGAACAGAAGGCAGTGGGATGACGTAGTAAAAGTGCTAAAAAAGGAAATTTCAGTCCAGTGGTTAGGACTCCACGCTTTCACTGCAGAGGGGCCGGGTTCAATCCCTGGTTGGGGAACTGAGATCCCACAAGCTGTGCGCAGCGTGGCCAAAAAAAACACAAAGAAGTGCTGAAAGACATTGACTGTCAGCCAAGAATTCTCTAGTAGAGATGCCCTTCAGTAATGAAGGAGACATTAAGACATTCCCAGATAAATAAAACCTGAGAGACTCCATTGCTATCACCAGGCCTATAAGAAATATGGAGTCCTTTAGGCTGAAATGAAAAGACAACAGAGTAACGCAAATCTACAGGAAGAAATTGTTACATATGTAAATATAAAAGAAAGTGTAAATATAAGTACATAAGATGTATATAGTATAAACATATAAACAATGTACTATTTTCTTCTATCTGCTTAAAAAGGACACTCTAAGAATATAATAATCTACATTGCTGAACACACAACATATAAAATATGTAATTTATATGACAGTAACAGTATACAGAAGGGTACGTGGAACAGATCCACAGATGAGTAAAGTCTCTGTAAGTCACTGAAATTAATTTGGTATTAATCCAGATTAGAATGCTATAAATTAAGATGTTAATTGTCCCCAGGGAATCCACTAAGACTATAACCCAGAATCTATAGTAAAAGAAACAACATGGGAATTAAATTGGTACACTAGAAAATAACCAGCACAAAAGAAAGCTGCAATGGAGGAATATTAGAACAAAAAGATATAACTCATACAGAAAACAGATGGCAAAATGACAGATTTCAATGCTACCTGATTAGTGATTAAATTAAATGTATTCATACATGGTTTACACACTCCAATAGGCAGACATTGGCAGAAGGGATAAAAAGCTATGATCTAGCTGTATGCTATCTACAGAGTTGCACTTTAAATTCAAGATACAAAGACATCTAAAGTAAAAAGGTGGGAAAACATACACCAAGCAAATATTAACCAAAAGAGAATTAGACTGGCTTTATTATATAAGACAAATAAACATTATGGCATTTTTTTCTAGAGACAAGTAAGGACATTTTAGAGTGACAAAAGGGTCCATTTCTCAAGGAGGAAACATTATAAACATTTTGCACTTAACAAAATAGTTCCAAAATACATGAAGCAAACTGACAGAATTGAAAAGAGAAACAGACTCCTCAACAATAATAGTGAGAAACTTCAATACTCAACTTTCAATAGTGGAGAGAATCTGTTATTTCTTGGGATTCTCACATCAGCACTATGGGTTGGACAGAGTAGGAGCTGTGGCCCATATTTTATGGTTCAGGGCACTGAAATTTAGAGAGATTGAGTAACTTGCCCAGAGTCACAACACTGAGGAGTGATGGGTCTAAGGCAGGGGAGGGAGTTGATTCCCTGGGGATAGAGATTCCTGAACACATGGACATGAGATCATGCCCTGGATACAAAAACCAAGAGCTCTCCTCTCTCCCTTTCCCACATCCTCCAGCCCCAAGGATGCTGCAAGGAGACAGCTGGTACTCGGAGGAGGTGCCTGGCCCAAGAGAATGGCTCAAATCTGGACCCAACTCCTGGCTCTACGTTTCAATTCCTGACCCCAAATACAATGCCTTTCCCCCAAATGCAGACCCCCTGACGGACCAGGGTATCCAAATATGTGTGCATCTCCCCTCCCTTCCCCCTCAGCACTTGATTCTAGCAGCTGACTTGCAGTGAGACTTCCTGGTGGTCAGGTGACCACCCTGAATGACCAGTAGTCTACTTGACTCCCTAACTGACTCAGAACTCAGGACATTCCAAACCAACTGCCCACATGACAGTTGCACAGAGAATTAGCATCATCTTCAACTGATCAAACCTGGATGATGAGCAGTTAATATTCATTAGCTGGGAACAGGGTCTACTGGGCTGGTGTTTTGGTGGCTTAACAGATGAAGTTTACAGGCCCCCAGGGTCTCACTGACTAGAAACTGACCAATTGTCTAAGCAGCTTGGACTAAGGCCTGGCTAAGAGCGGGCAGTGGCTGCACGGGCTCTGAGTGGGCACCTTCCCTGCCCAATCCTCCCTCAGCCAGATCCAGGTTCTGCTGTACAAACTACAGCCATTACTCCTGAATCTACTTGCTGGTATTATTTCCACAGTACCTTCAATGGAGTGGTTAGTGGGGGTGATATTTGTGTCCCCACCCTGTTGTTTGGCCAGATGCTGATTCTGATATGTCTGAACCACCGCTGCGGATGGCCAGCAGATTATCTTGATCGCAGATGATATTCTTGTGCATCCTGTGTTTGATTCCTTTATAATCTTCCTTTTCTTCTTGGTACCCGAGTCATGATCCTGGAAAACACAACAAAAACTGAGAGAACTATTGATATGTTGCTGGGAGAAGACCATGCAGAGGTGTCAATTCATTCCCAGGTCACACGTCTGTTCTCTTTGTTCACCAGCCTCCTAGGGGAGTCTAGGGGAGTCAAGCGAATCAAAGCTGGGCTTGGGAAGAGGGTGTTGCAATGTGGGGTGCACTTAAAATAGCCAGTGGGCTGACTGCACGGGGACATGACTTTATTTAGTGAGATAATACAGAAAAGGAACACAGCACAGTGACCGACAGAGTGGGGGCTGGTGCCTGATGGTCTGGATTCAAATCATACCAGAAGCCACATGAACCTGGGAAAGTTATGCAGACCCTCTGTCCTCAGTTCCTTGTTCTGTGATATGGAAATATTAATAGGGCCCACTTATTAGTATTACATGATAAAGCTTAATACAACAAATCAGGTAGACCCTGACGAAAAATGATGGTTACTTCATAAGTGCTACCTAAGTGTTCAAATATTAAATGTCTGGAAGAATAAGCAAGAAATGTGGTAGTGCTGCCTCCAGAGAGGGGACCTGGATGCCACAGGGCAGGGAAGTGGGGAAGGTTATGGGTGTGATGCTTTAGAGCTTGTGAAGAGTATCTGTTATCATCTCCTGTGATCCCCACATCAGCTCTGTGGGGAACTCATGGCAGGTGCTGTGATCCATAGTTTATGGTACATGGCACTAAAATGTTGAGATTTTAAGTGACTTTCCCGGAGTCGCAAAGCTGATGACAGATGGATGTGGGACAGGAATGTAGTTGGTTCCCTGGGACAGAAATCCCTGAACCCCTGAATCCTCTAGATGGTGCTCTGGACCCCTGAGCCCAGGGCTCCCCTCCCTCCATCCCCCCAATCCTCCTGCCTGCCCCATGGTTGCTCCAAGGACAGGAGGGGTCTGAGCCAACAGGAGGGCCCATGCCTGACCCGCTGCCTCCCTTACATGTTGATCCCTGACCCCACAGCTCTTAAATATCCCTGAAAGAAGGTCCCTTGAAGGATCAGGGGGTCCCATCTACGTCCCTCCTCCCTCAGCGTCTTCACACACCAGGTGAGCCTCCTGGTGGTCTGACCAGTGGTCGGCTTGTCTCCACGTGGCTCAGAGCCCCGGTCTCTCCAAGCCAGCTGCCCACATGGCACGTCTCTAACAAATTAGCTTGGTCTTCAACAACCAGCCCTGGATGCACAGTTAGTGCTGATTAATGAGGACAGTGGCCTGCTGGGCTGTGCTTGGTGGTTTAGTGGGTGAAGCTGGCGTGCCCCACTGTCGCCTGACTATTGATGTGAGCAACTGTCTGAGTAGCCTGGGCTACGGCCTGGCTGGGGAGGGGCCGTGGCTGCACTGGCTCTGAGGGCACACCTTCCCTGCTCATCCTTCCTCATCAAAATCCAGCCCTTACAAACTCCTCAACCATCCCTAGACCCTGCAGTGGCACAGGAGAGAGGCCCATGTCCTCCTAGAGGGACCCCTCCATAGCCACAGCCTAGAGACCCCATCACAGGACTGTCTCTGAGGATGACCCAGGCCCTCCTAATCTCTGTCACCAAATGTTCATTCCACTAACCCGACGGCATTGCCCCTTCTCTCCACGTTCCCAGGCAGCACCCAAACACCCAGTGATCCTGTCCACATCAACCACTGGAAATACCGCCACGAAATCCCAGTTTCCTTCCTTTCTGAAAACCTCTAGATTTAGACTGCTAATATTTGCTTTTGGATTTTGACATCGACATTCAGAAGTGTTTAGCCTGTAATTTCTCCTGTCCTGTAATATCTGCTGCTTGTATGACATCCATATTCTCCTGGTCCAGTGAAAGCAGTGTGGGTGTGTTCCCTCTGTATCTGTTCTCTGGAAGAGTGTGTAGGAGACGGGCATCATTTCTGTCTTAAATGTTTGATAGAAATCAGAGGCAGCCACCTGGGCCTGAAGTTTGTTTTGTGGGGAAAGTTTTTTGGATCTCTTTCTAATTGAAGTTTACTTGGTGTATTGTACAGGGCACAGATCTTAAGCGTAGAGCTTTATGGACTCTTGTAAATATAAACACATCTGTTACCAACACCCAGTTCAATATACAGGACGTCCCCAGCACCCTGGTAGCCCCCTGTAGAAGGGGAGAAGAATAAGTGCTAACTTACTCGGTTATAAGAATGAAATCAGTTACTCCATGTATATTCCAAGTGCAGTGATTTACACACAAATAACTCAAAATTAGTGTGGCAGCACAATCAGAAAGTAGTGGAGGGCGCTGGAGGGCTGGGAGAATCCAGTCCCTTTGGGATTTCCGCTGTGGAGGTCTGGAGCCAGAGTAAGGAAGCTGAGAGGAGCTTCTCAGGAGCATCTGGGCTTTTACAGAGGGAAAAACTACTGCTCCCCAGAGTGGAGTGCCCATTGTAATTCACTGAGCCCTCCCTTTGCGGAGGGTGCTTTTCTATACTTGTGTGTCATTTTACATAGAAGTGTTTAAAAAAAAAAACCGAGGAGGAGATCAATTTTGCTTGATGTAAAAGCCTCCAGTGTTAAAAATAAAACATATATCTAAAATTAATGCTAAATATGTACAGCTCCGACAGGAAGTAACCGGCACTCACGAGCTGACTCAGGAGCGGAGGGGGAGCAGAGAGGCGGCCCTCCTTCCTTGGCCTCGTGTCTCATTTAAGCTGCCAGACGCTGCACAAGCTCCATCCCCTCTGAGTTTCAGGCTGAGGCCTCCAGGTCACGGTCTTCACAGGTGTCAGACCAGAACCTGCCACACAAAGGCAGGGACTGGAGTCAGTGGGGAGGTGGGCTTCTTGGGGTCGGTGTGTGGGACCCAGGGGCTACTCAGACCCTGCAAGTGACTTTGGGCCCTGACATCCCCAGGGCTCACATCCCCAGGGCACTGGGGCCTGTTTGCTGCTGTTTGCCAAGTGTGTTCTGGTAGCAGAGAGACCTGTCCTCTATGGGGCGATTTAACCTGGGCATTTGGCCAGGCGGCGTTCAATTGACTGGTCCCCTGAACAGTGAAATTGATGCAGAGGAAAGGGGAGGCTCTGGGGCTCCAGGGTGAAAAGTGTGGGCGCTGTGAGGAGTGGGAGGTCTGATGACACAGGTGGGAGTAGTGACCCTCTCCCTCCAGCCCTACTCAACCCGACCCATCAGGAGACCTGCACAGTGGAAATGAACAATTAATTAAGTCACATTTTACCCCCAATAATTTTTTTCCTAACATCCCCACCAAGCCTTGCTTGTTTCTTTCACTTTAGAAAAAGATTATTCAGTGGTAATAAAAAAATAAGGTTTATGGCCTAAGTACTCCAATGTGAAAAGGTTATAGAAAACACTGCTATGTAAAATATAATGAGGGCTTCCCTCGTGGTGCAGTGGTTAAGAATCTGCCTGCCAATGCAGGGGACACAGGTTCGAGCCCTGGTCTGGGAAGATCCCACATGCTGCGGAGCAACTAGTCCCATGTGCCACAACTACTGAGCCTGTGCTCTAGAGCCTGCGAGCCACAACTACCAAGCCCACGTGCCACAACTACCGAAGCCTGTGTGCCTAGAGCCCAAGCTCTGCAACGAGAAGCCACCGCAATGAGAAGGCTGCACACCGCAACGAAGAGTAGCCCCCGCTCACCACAACTAGAGAAAGCTGGCACGCAGCAATGAAGACCCAACGCAGCCAATAAATAAATAAATAGATAACTTTATTTTAAAAAAATAATAAAATAAAATATAATGAAATAGGGACTTCCCTGGTGGGCCAATGGCTAAGACTCCGTGCTCCCAATGCAGGGGGCCCAGGTTCGATCCTTGGTCAGGGAACTAGATCACACATGCCCCAACTAAGAGCTTGTATGCCACAACTAGGAGTCCACATGCACAACTAAAGATCCCATGTGCTGCAACTAAAGATCCCATATGCCACAACCAAGACCTGATACAGCCAAATAAATATTTAAAAAATAAATAAATAAAAAATGAAATATAATCAAATATATATTTTTTTTACTTATTTACAAATTTGGAAATTAAAGAAACATAAGCGATTTATAATTCTGCCCCCTTACCCTATCCCAAATGAGCATGGCATTGAGTTTCCTTCCACTTTTGTGTGCCTGTTTTGTTCTTATATACATATGACAAATCTACAGAACCTCAGCCTGAGAAACGTTGCCATGAGGTGACTCAGGCCCTCCGCAGGGCTCTATAGAGGCTGAGGGGCCCCCAGGGGTTGGCTCCCTCCCAGCTGGGTGTGGATCCTGCAGAGTCCCCTACTTGATCCTGAGACTACTACGGGCAGACAGGGCTCTAAGCTGGCCCACTTGAGCTGTCCTGATTGCATGAGAAGGAGTCCCAGGTGCCTCTGTCCTTCTCACCCTTTTCCTAGGAGGCCTGAGGGAGGGGGAGGGTCAGGGCCTCACCATGCTATCTCATCATATCCAATGTTAGCAGATCTAGCATTCAGTCGCTGAGTGGGGGATGCCCCCTGTTGATGTTAAGGGGGTTGGTGGAGCAGAGCTGGGTCCCGCACTACCAAGATATTAAATAAATCCTGGCAGACTCTTACAAACGTGTATGATGTGAACAACGCAGCCTGGAGTCAGGCACAGTGGCCTTACAGTAACCTACAGGCCTCCCCTCCAAATGGAGGAGCCATTGGAGGGTTTGGCCCAGCAACCTTAAAAGGTTATGTGGAGTGGGTTATCGCTTCCAGGAAAGATGTTCTCAGGGCACCCTTCATTTGTCTGCATAGATTTTTACCACCCTCTTGTCTCCCCTGCATGCAATACTGGCCACCCCAGTGTGCTCCTCAGTTTTGCTGGTTCTACCAAAGTGCCAGAAAGAAAGTTAGGAAGCGATGGAACCCATGTGCCCTTATTTGCCTCCCCTCCACAGTTTACTCGTTTCATGCTCCCATTTCCTCTTATTCTTCCACTTTATCTCCTTCCTTCATTCTAATAGAGTAGGAGAGAATTTCTTGACAGCTGGAGAGAAAACAATGGCACTTGTCAGAGGCGCCCAGGGCAGGACTACACCCATTAGTGGCAGTGGTGGGAGGGGGCAGCGCAGAGCCAGACTTCACAGGTGGGGCTGGGGGGGCTCCAGCAGGGTGGGCCCAGTCCTTCTGACTCCGACCTGCCTCCTGCCCCAGGGAGGGGGGCACTCAGGGCTGCTCAACACGATTCAGTGATACAGACAGGGTGGTAGGCGGGCACTCTGGAGCCAGGGCAATGCTAAGAAAGTGGAGGAGGACGGCTGCAGAGGGTTTGTACAGATTTTATAGAAGATCCCAGGACCTCAAGTGCCTGGATGAGAACAGGTCCTTCTGGATGAGAATCATTAAAAAGAGGGAAGGAGGGGACGGGGAAGAGCTACACAGAGGAGCTTATGGATTAGAAAAAGAGAGAAAATGTAAAGGAGATGAAAGAGTAAGTAAGTTACATGCAGATTGTTGCCCTCCTGTTCAGAGTCTGCACTGTCAGCCAAGGAGTGTTTTAGTGCCCAAGGACAGCAATGATGCTGGGGGTGGGGGCATGTGAAAGGAGAGCTGAGAATCAGAGTCAAGGTCAGAACTCGGGGCCCCTTCTGTCCCCATCTCTCCCAGGGCCTGGATGGCTTCACCTCTGCAATGAGGGAGAGGGTCTAGGATCTCTAGAGCCCCTTTTCCAGCCCTCGAATTCTGTAACTATGACCAGGAAGCCACGCCTGTGTCCTCCTGTGCCTCCAACAGCCAGTCACATCGCCACGGCTTTCTGTGCATAACACTGCCCTCCTCCCAGCTCCCTCCTCTTCCTTACTTCTTCCCTTCCTTGTCGGCTTAAAGTCCCTTCTCCTTGACAACCTCCACCAACCATATTGTTCCCCAACATATGGGAACATTGCAGGAACAATTGTGGGTATCCTGTCACTCTCCCTAATCAATCAATGGATCGATGAACCAATCCAACCAAATGCAGGAAGCACCTGTCATGGACCCAGGGTTTTGATGGGCCTCCTGGGAGAGAATGGCAGCCAATTCCACATACAACTTATCTGTCCTGTGCCTGAGGCGATGACCTTAGTTACTTGCTAGATACTTACTCCTCACAACAACCCTGTAAGTTTTTTAGCTCCTCAGAGGGGATGAACACAAGCTTAGAGGTAAAGTAACTTGTCCAAATTCTCTTGGTCTGCAAGTGATGCAACAAGGGTTCTCCGGCAGGAGGATATATGCCCACATGAGTAAACAGTACCTGCTAGATTTCCCCGGAGTCCTGGAAGGACTGGGGAGGAGGGGACCTGGGCCGGCCTGGGGGAAGGGCACAGGGTGGGCATGGCTGGGGTGTGGGGGAGCAGGGGCAGCGCTGCCTGGCTGCAGCAGTGGGTTCTGAGAGGAGAAGCGATCCCCTGGCCCTGCCTTCCAGACGCTCTGTCCTGGGGCAGGTCAGTCCCAGAGGACCAGGTCAGCAGGGCTATGAGGACAAGTGTGTGGGGCCAGCCCGGCAACCCTTCACAGCATCCTCGAGAATTCCTGCCATCCGTGGAGGGGCTCGAGGGGCAGCTGAACATGGGCCTCATTCCTGGTCCCAGGATTTGGGTTGTGGGTGAGGAGTGGAGGTGAGAAATGTGCTCCAGGGCGTGCTCCCCCCTCACCTCTCCAGGAGGACCCAGGAACCCATGCAGGAAGCTGGGAGGAGGTCATCTCTAACCTCCCCACCCCTGGGAGCGCCCTTAAACTAGGAGTAAACCTGAGGACAGGACATGAAGGTGCTGCCATAAGACCTGAATGTGCAGAGGGAGAGTCTGCTTCTCACCCAGCACCGGGAGCACACACGAAGAACTGTGTCTCCAGGTTCAAGTGTTCATGAGGGAGTCCAGTCCCACCAGATGGCCTCATCCCAGCTCAACCCCCAAACCCCAACCCAATAACACTTGTGCTTTATTCCCAAGAGATGCCAACCAAACGTAAGCAAAGGTTCTGGTGTTTGGCAGTGGCAAAGGCAGCAAGAACTGGTCTCCTGGAAATGATTATCTTAAATAACAAAGCCAGAAAAGGTGATTACAAACATAGCACCCTCAAAGCCCACAGATGTAATACCTCTTCCTATTAGGTCATTAAAATACAGAAAACATGGGACTTCCCTGGTGACGCAGTGGTTAAGAATCCACCTTCCAATGCAGGGGACACGGGTTCGAGCCCTGGCCCGGGAAGATCCCACATGCCGCGGTGCAACTAAGCCCGTGCACCACAACTACTAAGCCTGCGCTCTAGAGCCCACGAGCCGCAACTACTGAAGCCCGCGCACCCAGAGCCCATGCTCTGCAACAAGAGAAGCCACTGCAATGAGAAGTCCGCGCACCACAACAAAGAGTAGCCCCCGCTTGCTCAAACTAGAGAAAGCCTGCACACAGCAATGAAGACCCAATGCAGCCAAAAATAAAATGCAGCCAAAAATTAATTAATTAATTAATTAACTTTAAAAAATACGGAAAACACAAAACAAGCCTCCATGTTTCCTCTTCTTTCTGATTTTACACCTTTCTTCCTCAGCCTACTAAAGCAGCTGAGCCTTGTTCCCTACCTGGAGAGTCTTCATCCTCGCTGCTTGAGTCATATATGCTCTCCTCAAGCCCTTCTTTAGAAACACAAACTTGAGCAATAAGGTTGTTAGAGAGAGTAGCTCACTCCTTCCTTCTACTCCAGTGGAGGCCATGCTGGCTCACTCAGCATCACCCAGCTCTTTCCTCTGGGTTCTCAGCCTTCCCTGGGCTCCCTGGAGCCAGAGCCCTTCACCAAGATCATAGTTGCAAATCTTCTAATGAGAGAGAGGATCCCTCTTCAACTTCTCACTACCCCAATTCTCACCGGATAAGTACCACTGTCACCTGCAAATTTATCAACCTGAAATTCCACCTGTGATGGAAACACTTTGAATTAGATGAGTTCAACCAACAGACCTGTGCCCAGATCAGGTCAGCTGCACAAGACGGTGTCCTGTGAGGATGGAAATGTTCTCTCTGCCTTGTTGAATATAGTGGCTGCTAGCACATAACTCTATAAGGCACTTGAAACATGGCTGGTGTGATGGATGGACTGAATGTTCATTTTAGTTATAATTAATTAAGTAGTTAGTTATAAACAGGCAAATCTGGCAAGGGAACACCACACTGGATGTCACAGCTATAGAATCCAGAGATGAGGAAGACATAGTCTCCCCCGCTCCGCCTTGTTCCTTGTAAGTATAGTTTGCTGGTCTTATCTGACAATGCATTTGTAGGTCCTTCCTGGACTCACGCACACGTGCCAGGCATTAAGTGAGGCCCTGGGGACACAGCCAGTAAGGTCAACACCCAGGTCCTAGAGGATTCCCAGCAGGGGGCCCACCTGTCAGCAGAGATGAAGAGCAAGGCCGGGCACACCTGTGCTGATGTAATCAGAACAGCAGGGTCAGGGGTGAGGGAGGGATGCTTCAGGAGCCCACCCGTCTCATTCCTGATCTGGATTAGAACCTGGGCAGGCCCCTGGCTTGGTGTGGACCCAGCAGGCCTGGACAAGCTGAGGAGGGACCCTTTCCACTCCTGAACTGGATCCCAGTCCGGGGTGGGGGGATGTACATTAGACATTTATGGGGCCTAAGAAGGGTTGTCCAAGGCTGACCACTGGGGTGAGAATTGATGAGGAAGATACAGGCAGTGCCCTTGCAGTGGTCACCTACTGGTCCAAGGTTCCTGTCCCCACGAGTGGGAGGACACAGAGTTTGGGCCTGAGAATTCCAAGACGATTTCGAAGAAACTCTTAAATTGATGCCTCTCAGTCATAGAGAAGAGTAGCAAGGACCACCTCGACTCTGGGAACATCCCTCATGTCTTTGCTGAGCTTGCCCGGTGCTAGTGCCTGTGCCCCTCCCCACCTCCACTGCACCTGGAGTGTTCTACAGCTGCCTGGCCACATGCTGTGAGCTCTCTTCAGTTTAAATGCTTTTCTGGGCCGGAAAATCCTTGGTTAATATTGTCTAGAAAAGGAGTAGCAGTCATGCAACCTCTAGAAGCTGATGAAAAGTAAAAACTGGTCCCTGTCCCAGCATGAGGGAGAAGAGGTCTCAGAGCCTCCTGTCTCTGGCCGGACCCTGTAGTCCATTCCTGCTGACCCATGTCAGACCTGACTCCTCTTCTCTGCCTCTCACCAACTGCCATGATGCAAAGTGCTGGGTATGTTCCAGTTGATGGAGAAGACAACAGAATAGGAAGGAAGCTCCTCTCTGCAGAAAATAAGGTGGATGTCCCTGTTGTTCTCACTGCAGCCACTGCACCTCATCCTCCCTCATCCCCACATGGAAGGAGCACAGAGGTAGAGTTGGCATGGCTGGACACAGGTGGTGACGCTGTACTGATTTTTCCCATCTGAAGACTTTGGAATCTATCACCCCTCTTCCTTCCCATGGCCTGGGTACTCCTGTGTCCTTCTTGTGTCCCTCCATATCTTTTCCCTCTCAAGGTCCTGGGCCCTGATGTCTCCTATGGGCAGCTGCTCTTGGTATCTCTTGCTGTAATCTTTAATCACACATGGCCAGGGTCCCCTCAAGCACCCCTGGGAATCTGTGATCTAGAGATGAAGGATTTCTAGGACAATCTTGTTATGAGAAACTTGCTTCTGGGGGGGAAAAATTGATCTTTTTAATCAACTAGTCTCCTTTTTTTATTTTGTGGGGAAAAATTTCCACACTCCTGTAGGACAATCAAATTCTATTAAAATGCCATGCATTTCACACAGGAGCCATGAAACTAAAGGATCCTCAAGTCAGACTCTGCCTCATTTTATATTTGCATTGACTTCAAACAACTCCCTTGACTTGTTACTTGCTAAGGCTTCAGAAGAAACCCAGACCCTATTTCCTCTGGCAGTTTTGACAGGGACATGAGTGGCGATGTTCCTGTCCCACTGCTGAGTTCCCCTCTCCCCATCTTGCAATGCATAACTTCCCCTTCAGCCTCCCAGGAAGGGAGCCCAGGGCCTACCCTGACGCTCAGTCCCTGAAGGAGATCTCTGTACAGTGTTTCATGCCCAGCACACAGAAACCAGGGCTGGCATAAGTGATGGGAGACTGATTTCCCACATCAGAATGGCATTTCCTATTCTTGGCAACATTTTCTGGAGCAAAATACTAGACTTTAGTTGGTGAGAGTTGGAGTATAGGTTCTTCATTTATCCCTGGAGGATCCTCCTTTCTCAGATTCCTCCAGAACTGGGTGCGACATGTGGGTTCACCTGGGGCTCCTGCAAAAGGAAGGAATGCTGCCCCAGCGCCCAGCTGAGATGGGGGAGGATTAATTCTGAAGCCTCTTGTAATAACAAAAAGAAGCTTTGGGAATGTGGAGAGGGACAGGAAGGAGGCATCCTTGAGAAAATACCCCTTTAATGTTAAAGTATCTGAAGGAGCAAGGGCTGGGATTCCTGCAATCTCAGGCCTGCTGAGCATCCCACACAAGGATTGGGAACAAGGATTAAAGTCATAACTGATATGCCAAACTCATAGGAGAAGTTTAGAGTCTGTCCCAAGAAGCAGAGGCACCAGAGAAAGTCCACAGGATTTGGAACTGAAGGGTTAATCTACAGGGCCTGGTTCCCTATTTGCTGGTCGTACAACTTTGCAGAATACCCCCACGTTCTCAAGCCTCCCACTTCTCATAAGTCAAATAAATACAGTTAGAGATTCTTTTCTTGTATTTGATCAACCAAAATGAGGGGAACGTAAAGGCCAACTCAGAGTGGAGATTTATTATTAAACAAATACTTAATGTCTCAGTAATAGTGATTCTGAAGCCACAGTTTTGTCCATTTAGAACTCTGTGAATGTTTTCCTGGATGGCAACAGTATTTTGTCCCAGTTTACTGAGGTGTGCTTAGCATACAGTATACTGTACATACTGAAGGTTTGCAGTTTGATAAATTTGGACATACATCCTATAGTATAATAAAGATGGTGTCTGGTCTCTGTCCCTGGCTCCTGGCACAAAGCTTCAAAAATCCTTGGAATTTCCTGCATGCTAAGATAGCCTTTGTTAGGCCAAAGAGGTGACTCATTTTGGATCCCTGGATGGCTTTAGGATGGAAGTGAAAGGCCAACTGCAGGATTAGATGGTTATAACTTCAAGCCAAAGTGACCTCCAGGGAGAGGGGAGGGGGCTGGAGATTGACTTCAGTCATTCGGCCAATGATTTGATTAATCGTGCCTACCTAATGAAACACCAGGAAAAACTCTGGACACCCGTACACATTGGAACCTCCAGGATGGTGAACACGTGGTGGGAGGATGATGTGTTAGGACTCCACAGGGAGGGGACATGGAAGCTCTGCATCCAGAACGCTCTTAGACCTCACCTGTGTGTATCCTTTATAGTAAAACTGTAAGTGTAAGGATAGTGCTTCCCTTAGTTCTATGAATTGTTTCCAGGGAATTATTGAACCCCAGGGGTTGTGGGAACCCATAAATATATAGCCAGTCCATCAGAAGTGTAGGTGGCTAGGGATCCCCAAATTGCATCTGGTGTCTGATGGAAGGAGAGTCTTGTGGAGGACTTTGTCCTACCTTGTGGGATCTGATGCTAATTCTGGGTGGTAAGCATCAGACTCACATTAATGTATGCCCAGATTAGGGGGGGAAACACAGCATTTGGTGTCAGAAATGGGGGATCCACTACAAGGACCCTGACCCACTGAGACATGTGGTTTGTGAAGAGAAAGGATAAAAGGGTGGCGGGTGAGGATTTTTTGATTCCTGGGTGACCACAAGGTCATTTACAGTATGGAAGAGCAGTTGTGCTGCAGTCCCTTACTCAAAAGTGAACAATAGAGTTTAGAGATGATGGACCCAGCTCCTGGGGTTTTGGCTCACTGGATGCATAAGAATTGTAAAATAACAAGAAAAAAGTTCAGTATGTAGTCCGCTGGTTACTGTTATCTGTAATAGCTACCGCTGAATTGAAAGAAAGTTCTGAGTCAGATCTTGGTGTTGACAAAGCTCAGGTTTTGGACAGGGGAGAGGACCTCTGAGACCTCTGGTCATCAAAAAGGTAGTCCAGGTCGAGGATGGCAAAAAGAAGAAATTCCTGAAACCAGGAGGTAGAGTGTGCAGTTGTCTCATTTTGTGGATTGGTATCATCAGCTTCCTGAAAAACCTGTACTGAAATGGCACGTGAGACGATTAATGTGGGGGCTGTGCCTTTGGCTTTGAAGGCTGCACAGTGGAAGGGTGTGTTTGCTCTGACCCAGGACCCACATGTCACTATGGAACAATCACAGAAGGTTGTGCATGATTCAGACACACCAAAGGTTATTCCCAACAGCCTTGTGGGCTGGATAAAAGGCCCTGTGAAGTCTGTTTCCCCTGACAGGAAAGCCTGTCTGACTCTCCCTATAAATGCCAACTAGTACATCTCAGATGAAGCGGCTGAAATGCTCTGCACACAAGCCACGCTACACTGGCTTCATGGAGACCAGGATTTTAATCCACAGAGTATGCCCCTTACCCAGGACGTGGCACGCGCTGTGATTAAAGAGCCTCTTCTGCATGGACACGCCTTGTAACCTAACTGCTGCCCAATCAAACAGCGCCCCAAAATGATTTGTGAGATTTTTCTGTCTCAGTTTTCCCCTTACGGGTCTTATAGGTGCTAATTAAAAAATAGACTAATTAACTTTAAACAATGGCAAAAGGCAGAAGGGAGAGTCAAGGGACTCATCCCAGCAGAATGGAAATCTTTGCATGGTTTTTGAGGAATGGGATGAATAAAGCTGACCTTGATGGCATTGAAACAAAAGTCTTAATGGAGCACCATCAAAGGATGAGTGGACCAATGGGACATGGGTCCTCAAACATGTCTTTCCACTCTATTTATCCCAGTCTGGAGCAATTTTAAAAGTCAGGAGGCAAAGACTACAGTGAGAAACCCAACTGGGAGTCACCTGGGATGACAGTCAAGCAGACTCACCTAGATAAAGACTGACAAAGGGGCCAGTGTATCTTGGCTCATGGCTCTGCTGGGGACCCAAAGCCTTATGCACATGAGTGGGTGGAATGATTGGGGAGGGAGGAAGGGAAGTTTCTTGGGCTCCTTGACAAAAGAACTTCATGCACTGTGTAGCACCCAAATCTGTGCGTGAGACAGGACCTCAAAGAGCCTACAATTAAACTGAGAAAATAAAAGAAATGCATGATTTAATCGGATTAAGGTGGAAAGTTTGGATGAAAACTGGAATGTTTATGCAGGCTCTGTGTGAAGTGGCTGTGTCTGTGTTACCTGAACATATTATAGGGATGGATATTGGGTCTGACTGAGGAATGTTTCCCTTGCCTGGCATAAAACAGAAGGCACATAAGTCCACTCTTCAAGCAATACTAATTGCTAAATGGGAAGCAGTAAAAATGTCAGAACCTAGAGTATAAAATAGAAGCTTAAGTGTTGGTACAGACAAATTCTCGTTACAGTAAACCCATGTAAGAGTGTAGCCCGGGGTTTATGGCAAAACCCTGTGCTCCCCTCCCAGTGACCACTGCTGGGATAACAGACTAGAGAATTTCCATAAGAGGAGCAATTATTATCTTGCTATCGGACATTAACTGACTCTGCCCTACAACTGAAGGATATAAAATTATCTTGAAACCTGAAATACCCATAATATCTTGGGTGATAGCAGAGGGACACTCTAATAGGGAGGGCAGTGCCCAGATGAGTTCCATAATAAAATGGAAATGGTTTGCACAGGAGCATGCTGTGAGGGGATTGCAAAGACTTGTTCAGTGTATTTGTGGGCAAGTACACTCATTTTCTCTAGGACTGACTTTGGAATCACATGAGGAGCTACTGATTCCATTGCCACTTGGGACAGTGCCCTATAAACAGCTCTTGACTGACCAAAAAAGAGCGGCTTAGCTTTTAGATGACAGTTCCAAGATGAAGAGATAGTTTCCTGCTTGGAAGACCATCACTCTGATCAAAGAAGGTAAAAATAAACTAGCTCCATGCCCCTAAATTGCATGCTGTTTGGGTTTTTACTGATGCATTGGGTGGTGACCAATAGCTTGGCCCTATGGTCAGGCCAAAAGGCAATGGAAAACTGGCCCATGAGAAGGATGCCCAGATGGGGCACGGCCCTGCGGAAATCACTATGGAAATCTGACGACTGAATTCAAGTAGGGTATGTCAATGCCCGTCAGAAAGCCATTCTTCAGATTTGTAAGGTGACTGGAATCGATGAGTTTGGATATACTAACGTGCTTGCCCGAGGTGGCCTCCTCGGTCCACGGACTGTAGTAATGGACTGAATCTGCATGCATTCCTCTTGCTCCCTCTGAGACACAAAATGCCAAGAACTGTTCTGTCTGTCGACAAGAGAGACACAGACTGCTGATGGCCGTGGAGTGGATTCCCCAGGGGGAAAGCTGGCAAGTGGATTACACTGGACTAATGCTGGGGCCCCAGGGGGCTATACCTAAGTCCTGACAGGAATAGATACTGACTATGGCCTGGAGTGTATGTTATCAGGTGGTACATGCCAATGCTCACACTACAACAAAAGAGTCAGAACAGAAGGTCCTGCACCGAGCAACACAATGCTCATCCTCAGAGTAATGGTTTGGTAGAGGATTGGAATAGGCAACTAAAGCATTGATTTGTCTAAAACAGGGGGAGATAGAGGCATAACAGACTTGTTTATGTGCCCTCACAAGCGTTTGCTCACTCTCACCGTGACAGGCGCCAAAGGCATTTCCCCACTAGACAGATCCTTCTGCTTTTTTGGTGGATCTGAGGGAGAGGGCATGGGAGAGGATGCTGCTTTGACTATGCAGTTCTTCCCACTGGGGGAAGATGATGGTATGATTATATATTTTTCTTTTCCTCAGCCATCACCTCAACTTTCTTCCCCTACCTGATGTAAATAGTAGTCACAGGACTGGGCTGTAACTACAATCAGAAGCAGGCATGGGTCCTAGGCAAGAAATTGTAACTCTACTTTTACACGTTTATGTCAATTTTCCTAAGGGCCTGATTGAGTGAGTCCTGGTTTCACTCCCTCAAGCCAAAATGGGGTTAATGGTGCATGCTCTTATATTGCCCAGCGGTAGAAATAGCCCATTCATTCTGTACAAATGGAGAGAAGCAGAAATAATAGCCGAAGGTAAAGGAATGAATACATGGGTTATGCAGAGGGAAATCCAATGTTCTTCCAAAAAGGCTCTTAGCTCAATTATGCCAGATGCCTGAAAGGCTGAAGCCACATAGAGCTGAGACCACTCCTTCTTTTGGAACCTGACAATGTCAAATGGAAGCCTGCAAACCTGTGTGGCCCTGGCCCAGGAGACATTTGGTCATGTAATATGATGATGGGCTGGACTATTTATTCATAACGAAAAGGAACTCATTTTTCAGGTTGCATCTATAATATTGAGATGCGGTCTAACACCGGCATTGTTGGCAAGATTATAATACTGATAGTTAAATGTATTGGGAAATACATTTGAGTTAAAAACCTACTATCTGTACCCTACACTTGCTCCTCCAAATATTAGCTGTATTCACATCAGTACTATTGCTGTATCTATTACATAAATGCTACTCCAAATGTAGATGCTCAGACAGGTATGATCATTCTGCTGTAAGGTAACCATGGTCAAAGACTAGGAGAGGGGAGGGCAGACAGAGATTGGCTTCAGTGTTTAAATCAATTATGCCTGCAGAGTGACACCCCAATAAAAATTATGGACACCGAAGCTCAGTGGTGTTTTTTGTTTGGGGAACAGACAGTTGTGCTGGGACGGTGACGTGCCTGACTCCACAGGGAGAGGGGATGGGAGCTCTGCTTCCAGGACCCCCTCAGGCCTCGCCCTATGTGTATCCTTTATACTAAAACTGTAATAACAAGTATAGCACTTTCTTGAGTTTTCTGAGTCATTTATAGCGAATTATCAAACCTGAGGGGGTCATGGGAACCCCTGAATTTATAGCCAGTCTTTTGGAAGTTTGGGTAGCCTGGGAACCCGCAAAATGTGGCTGGTATCTGAAGAAACGGCAGTCATATGGAGGACTTTGTCCTTAACTTGTGGGATCTGATAGTAACTCTTGATGGCTAGCGTCAGAATGACATTGCAGTACACCTAACACATATACCCATGAGGCAATGGCAATGGGATATTTTACTGAGAAAGCTGACACTTGCAATTTTGCTGTGTAAAAGGAATATAGGGGAAAGACACATACACACACACAACTGCACCACACGAACTCACATACAGACACACCCCACCCCCTAGGACACAAACCTGTACCATCTAAAGGGATTACAGTGGCTTGCAGAAACACAGCCAAAGTTCTTTATCTAGAAAATTCACCTATAACCTCCTGTTTGACTAGATACCTAAGGGCTTGAGATTCTATAATTGTCAGAATCATAAAGACCTTTTAAATATTTTAAAAATTAAATGTAGAACTAAAAACATGGAAAGGAATCACAGATGATCAGAAATGTCCAGCCAGATTATTAAAGGAAACAACTGAACTACTAGAAGTGAAAAATACAGAAATTAAAATTAAAAACTCATTTAATGAGCTACAGCAGAAGATTAGAGATAGGTGAAGAAAGAAACATAGAAATGGACATTAGGTCTGACATATTTTCCCAATTTAGTATACAAAGAAATGGAATGCTCAAATAAAGAGGTAAAACAATATGAAACACAGAATGAGAAGCTTTCATCATCTTCCAACTTTATTCCAAGGAGAAAATGAAGAGAATGGGAGAAAGAAAACACTGGAAGTAATCACGGCCGAGCATTTCCTAGATGTGATAAAAATATGTGAATTCTCATCTTCAGAAAGCAGGATGAAAACCCTAGCACGTGAATACATAAAAAATCCATGTAGAGCTACATTGCGGTGCATCTCAAGAAAAACAAACGGAGCAACGAGAAAGGGCTATTCTTATCCCATAAGAACAACCAGCAAAAGTACAAACAAAAGGAACTGAAATAACACTTTCATATGCTAAGATTCAAAAGAAGATCAGTGTAGAATTATAGACTTTTACTTGTATTCAAATAACAGTGAAAAGAAACGGTAAAGATGATTTTTCAGAGACAAATTGAGGTAGTTAAAGGGACAATGATCTCAGAATGAAAGTTTGAGATGTTGGGATATTCAGTGAACACTGGTGAGCAGAAATGAAGTACTCACCAAATGAAAGAATAGTATTTTCCAAATTGGGAGTTAAAAAAAAAAAGAAGCAAACTACTAGACAAAAGTAACATGTAGGGGGAGAAGGATGGCAATCAGATTTGAAGAGTTCTCATTTTGTTCAGAGTGAGGTAGGCACAAAGATTACTTTGCATTGTAAGCTAATTTTGTAGGTTAAAGTTTTAAGAGTAACTTTAAAATTACATAATAGTATTATGGTAAAAATTACAGTTAGTCAATCCAAAAGAAAAAAGAAAAGGAGAAAGGAAGCATCAAACCATCAGAACAAATAGCAAAAAACATAGTAAAATAAATACAAAGATATCAAAATTATAATAGAAATAAATATGAATATAAAAATATTCACTCATACTAAATTTAAATGGGCTTAACTTGAGAGTTAAAAAGCTTTTATCCAGATTAGATAAACCATACAAGACATGACTATATATAAGTACACATACATACTTTTTTTTTTTTTAAAGGGGCCTCTCACTGTTATGGCCTCTCCCGTTGCAGAGCACAGGCTCCGGACACGCAGGCTCAGCGGCCATGGCTCACGGGCCCAGCCGCTCTGCGGCATGTGGGATCCTCCCAGACCCGGGCACGAACCCGCGTCCCCTGCATCGGCAGGCGGACTCTCAACCACTGCGCCACCAGGGAAGCCCCCACATACATACTTTTGATTAAAATGTTGGGAAGTTATACTAGGCAAACATTAGCGAAAGAGAAAGATTATTGAAGGTACATGAATAAATAGCAAACTAAATATGGTTGGAGACCAAAAGCACTGTTTTGCCTTTAGAAAGTCAATATGTAATAAATTGTGTGATTCAAAAAAAAGAATCATAATTCTCAACTCCAACACCAACTAGCTTGGGCAACTCTCTTTCTCTGGGCTTCATTTTCCAGCTACAACCCTTGGGGATAACAGCACCCGTAGCTCAGTGGTGGTGAATGAAGGGACATAGTGAGTCCCCTATAGTAAGTGAAGTAACGGACGGCTTGTGTGATGGAGAATGAGCTCTTTGGGGGCAGGGATGGCTCCTACTCTCCCACCTGCCCCTCGGGCCCCACTCAGTGCCAGGCACACAGTAGGTGCTCAGATGCCCGAAGGAACTGAATCTTGTTTCAGTTCTTTGTGCTGCAGCCCCAGAGAGCCAGCGCCAGCTCCTGAGCGCCCTCCCCTCCAGGCCGACTCTCCTCTGTTTTTCCATCCCATTTCTGATGAGGTGGAGACAGAGCACCAGCCCTGCCCTTGCCTCTGTGCTGAGCCTGGTGGAGGTGGGGTGGCAGCTGCTCCTCCAGGGCACACCTCCCAGTGGAGGCTGGGAAGGAGGGAGGAGGGAGGGGGAGAGGAAGTCCCTCCAGAGTTAGCCCTGCTTTCCCAGGGGCCCAAGGTCCTCAGACAGGAGAGTGAGGCTTCAAGCCCAGCACCACTACTCCTAGCTGTGTGACTGTACAGTGGGGCTGTTGATGACACTGGCAGCCCCTTAGGGTTGTGGGGAAGGTGAAGTGTGGAGCATACCGTTGGCACTCCATAAATGCACCAGGCACTGCTGTCTCTCACTTTTTACGGTACAGCTCTTGTCTTCCACAGGTGGAGAAACTGAGATCCAGAGAGGGATGTCACGGAGCCTATATCTTGCTGGTTCCAGCGTTGGCCTTAGCCATTCTCCCTGGGCAACCCCAAATAACCAGCAGGGCTGGGCCTCTGGGTAGACCAGGCAGGGGGCTCCTGGGCTGAGGGAGTGGGGAGGGTGTGGCGTGGAGGAGAGCATCAACAGTAATACCGCCTTGCTAAGGGCCTTACTTGTATTCTCATTAAATCCGCAAAAAGCTATGAAAGCGGTGTTACTGTCATCTTCATTTTACAGATGAGGAAATTGAGGCTCAGAGAGGTGAAGTCACTTGCTCAAATCACACAGTGGTGGGAAGAAGGGTCTTAACCCCAGCCCCAGACCTATTTGTTGAATGAAGGAAGGGACAGTAGATGATTCGGGGACATACAGTGAATTCTTGGTTTGAGGGACTTCAGCCTGCCTCCCCCAACCTGAAATGGTGAAGGGCTACAATGCCAGCATCTTCTGGGCTTCTGGCTCTTTTGAAGCTCTCAGAGCTCCAGAAGAGGACAGCCCTAACCTCACCCCACTCCCCATGCCCACATCTAGTTGGCAGAAGCCTCCCCTGCACAAGCTCAGCCCCAAGGAGCAGCAGCAGGGCAGCATTTAGAACTGCAGGGGGCCACACCCACACGGCACCCGCCCAACCAACCTCTGCTCTGTGCAACCAGGCAACATTCAGAGGCCCATCAGTCTTTCTCCCCAGGACTGCTCCAGCTCCAGCCATGGACCTGGAGCCTTAGCACCTGGTCCCATTGTATATGTTGTCTCCTCCAAGCCTGGCACCTCCCCCCACCCCCCAGTCTCCTACAGCCCTCCAGGCTCCAGGAGGAGGGTCCTGGCTGTGGGCCCCATGTGCCTGCAGGTCTCCAGGTGCACTGTTTCCAGTGCACCCTCAAGGAGACACAGGGAGGTGTCTCAGCCTCTGATTCCCCAAGTGGGAAGGCCAGTCCCAAAGTCTCATAGGAAGAAGGCAGAATCTCCCACCTGAAAAGATATTCACAGTAAGCCTCCCAGGAGGTGCTGTGACCCCATTTTATGTGAAAACTGAGAGTCAAGAGTGAGTGGATGAGAGTTTTGGAAATGGAAACTGGAGTCTCCCACCCCCTGTGTTATCAGTAACTGGCCCTGCTTCATGGGGCTGGGGATGTCAGAAGGGGCCTCACCCTGATGATGTAGTGGAAAGAGACTGAACTGTGGCTCCACGGTTTCAAGCAAACCTCACTTTCTTCAGTCTGTAAAATGGGAGGATAAGGTTTCTGTATCAGTTTTCTAGTGCTGTGTAACAAACCATCCCCAAGTGTTGTGATGGGGTCCTAAGTAGCATAAAAATAATAGCAATTATTTGTTCATAGTAGGAACTCAAAACGTGTTACATTAACAATTCTCATTTTATAGATGAGGATCAGAGAAGTTGAATAACTTACCCAGGGTCACACAGCTAATTAGTGGAAGAGCTGGAATTTGCACCCAGGGCTATCTGATTCCCAAGCTCATGTTCACGACTGCTATCCTCTGCAGCTGTGACAGAGTGTGTTATTCAGTTCCAACATTAATAGGGATTAAAAATTTACAGTACTTATTCTGGGTTGCAAGCCCTGTTTCTTCCTTCTGACCCTTTCCCCCATTGTTCTCAGACAATGAGAATGTCTGGCCACATTTCAAAGAAGCCAGTTGACTGGTCTGCTTTTCATCTATATCCCAGGGTCAAGGGAAGTTGATCCAGGCACACAGTAGAAACCAGGGGTAATTAGTCTGAATAAGTCACCCACCCATACCTGCAAAGACTGAGTAAATAAACTCGACTTCCACTCTCTCCAGGCTGTAATGAGGCACTCCAACCCCCTTCTGGCGGGACAGGGGTATGGTGGTGCCAGATAAGGCTGAGTATGGAGTCAGGACTTTCATCCCTGCCAGATGATGAGGAAGTCCTCCACTCTTCAGTGTCAGTGGATTTTGGAGAGAGCCTGGACTTCCAACAACACCCAGCCGTAAAGAGGTGGCCTCCCTCCCGCTGAGGTGATGTCAGAGGAGGATTTTACCACCACTCAGTGTTACTGAGGCCACTCTCCCTACCCTTGATGTCAGTGAGGTCACATGGGGAGCACTAATGGGGCACTCATACCCCTCCCTCCCACCGATGTATCACTGGAGCCCTAGTGGGGAGCTGGAACTCCACTCTTCTGTCCCATCCTGACCAGCAGTAAGGAGAACCTCAGCCCTCGAGGGTTAATGGAGGCCAATGGGAGACCTGGATTCCACACTCAACTGGCAGTAATGAGGCAAGACCCTCTTCCCCTTGAACAGGGTCAGAAAATCCAGCTAAAACAGAACATTTAAATAAGATCCAGAGTCTCATCATACTCATAATGTCCAGGTTTCAATAGATAATTACTCATCACATCAAGAACTAGGAAGATTTCAAACGGACTGAACAAAGACAGTCAGTAGATGCCCACACTGATGTGACAGAGGTGGTGAAGTATCTGACAAGGATTTTAAAGCAGCCATTGTAAAAATCCTCAAATTAGCAATTAAGAATATACTTGAAATCATGGGCTTTCCTGGTGACGCAGTGGTTGAGAGCCCACCTGCCGATGCAGGGGACACGGGTTCGTGCCCCGGTCCGGGAAGATCCCACATGCCGCAGAGTGGCTGGGCCTGTGAGCCATGGCCGCTGAGCCTGCGCGTCCGGAGCCTGTGCTCCGCAACGAGAGAGGCCACAACAGTGAGAGGTCCCCATACCGCAAAAAAGAAAGAAAAAAAAAAAAACCCCAATTTTAAAATTGGTAAAAGACATGAAGGGTCATTTCACCAAAGAGGAATTTACAGAGAAAAAATAATTTGTGACATTCATTAGCCATCAGGGATGAAAACCACAATGAGATACCACTATATATCTATCAGAATGGCTAAAATAAAAAACAGTGACAACACCAAATTTTGCTGAGGTCGGAGAGGATCTGGATCACTCATAGATTGCTGGCAGAATGTAAAATGGTACAGCCACTCCAGGAAACATTTGGGCAGTTTTTACCGGTAAACTAAACATGCCCCAGCAATTGTGCATCTCTTTTTTTTCCCAGAGACATGAAGACTTATGTTTACACAGAAACCTTGTACATGGATGTTTATAGCAGCTATATTCATAATAGCTAAAAACTAGAAAGAACCCAGATGTCCTTCAGTGGGTGAAAGGCTAAACTGACTGCAGAACGTCCATACTACCTAATAGTATTTAGCCATAAAGAGGAACAGACTATTTACCTAACATCTTGGATGAACCTTCAGAGAATTATGTGAGTGGAAAAAGCCAATCTCAGAAGGACTGTATGGTGTATTTACACAACATTCTTGCAGCTACAGAGAAAAAAAAGCAGTGGAATCCAGGGGTTAAGGAGAGGCTGCATGAGAAGGCAAGAGGATGTGGGAGTTAAAGGGATATGAGGGACCCTTGTAGTCATGGATCAATTCTGTACCCTGACTGGACCAATGTCAATATCCAGGTTGTGACACTGTACTATTGTTTTGCAAGATGTTACCATTAGGGAAATTGGGTCAAAGATCCATGGGATCTCTTTGTATTATTTCTCACAACTGCGTGGGAATCGACAGTGATCTCAAAATAAAAACTTTGATTACAAAAAAATGAGGCATCTCATTCGCAGCGGGATCATTCGGTACCTTTCCAGCCCCCTACTTTACAGAAAGAAGCACCCCCATTGCAGTGAGACTCCAAGATAAGGACTAATTGACTCACCTTCCGGGGTCCAGGACTGTTGAGGAGATTTCAGGTGATTACGCAAATAAAGCACTCAACATAGCATCTGGCGCATATAAGTAGAGCTGAATGTTAGCCATAAAGGGCAAAGTCTGGCTGGGGAAAGCCTGCTGGGACTCCATTTGGGCCCAACCTTCCTCCTTGGCACATCTGCTTCCCTCAGAGTGACAAGAGGCGGCGCAAAATGGCGCGGGTCTTGGTGTAGGAATTGGCCTTCTCTCCGGCATGCGGGAGGGGCGGGGCGGGGGCGGGGCGGGCCCCGCGGGGCCCGCCCCTGTCCATCCCCAGTCAGGAGGCCCTGGTTGGACACGGTGTTGAGGGGGCGGAGCCTCAGCGCAGGGCGTGGCCTGCAGTGCCCGCGCTTTTTCGTCCAGGCCTTCAGCAGGGAGGAGGCAGACGTATCGCTTTAAAGTAGCCCACCTAGAGTCTGTCATACAGAGTGAAGTAAGTCAGAAAGAGAAAAACAAATACGGTATGCTAACACATATATATGGAATCTAAAAAAGAAAAAAACGGTTCTGAAGAGCCTAGGGGCAGGGCAGGAATAAAGATGCAGACGTGGAGAATGGACTTGAGGACACGGGGAGGGGAAAGGCAACCTTCCCTTTTCTAGTCTATATAATCTGCAACTGTAGCACAATAAAATTTGCCCTGCAACCATCAGTTGTCTTGGTCATTCTGACACCATTCGTCGGTGAACACTCAGAAAAGAAACTTCTGAAAATGTAATTTAAAAATATTCAATATTGTTTAAAAATGTAACACAATTTGGAAATTTTATTTCTTAAATAACATTATCAAAATAATATGTACATAATATAAAAGACTAAAAAAGGTCAATTTGAGCTCTTGGTAAAACAAAGCAAACGTTATCCACAGTGAATTTTAAGCGATGATGCCATCAATATTTCCATCATTCACAAAATTAATTATAGTAGTAACCAACATCTAAAAAATTGGCACACCTGCTGTCTGATGCTCCTGCCCCCAGGTGTCGACCTCACAGTCCACCCACTGCCTGGATCACCCCTGGCTCCGTGCAGGTGGGACCTGGTAGCGCCTCACCCTCTGGCATCCCATCAACCCTCCACTGGCTGCCTCAGAATCGTGGACGCTCACCCACAGTTCCCACGTGTCCTGAGCTGATTCTCTGAAGGTTCCACCCTCTGCTTCCATCACCGGAGTTGGCGTCTCCTTGGTTACACTGCTGCCTTGCTGGACCTCTCTGCTGGGGACTGTGCTCTTTCAGCATCTTGCTTAGGGCCATACATGGATTCACTGCAGGGACGCAATAGCTGCCGGGCCTACCCCGTCATTGCTCCAAGACTTCAGCTCCTTGCTCTCTGTTAACTTTCCCCAAAACCATGACTGTCTTCATCCTGGTCTCAGCACCCAGCCATCCCCGCCACGTAAGATGCTCATCAGCGCAGCTGCTGGGAGCACCGCAGGCAAATACCGTACATCCTTCCACAGGTCACAGAATACCGTCCTCGCGCCACCTCGTGGACATACTGTGCATTTGCCCATTAGTGCGGTCATCAGGGTCCACCTATTCCCTACAAGTTACATCTACAGAATTAATAAACATGGGACTTCCCTGGCGGTCCAGTGGTTAAGAGTCCACGCTCACAATGCAGGAGCCGTGGGTTCGATCCCTGGTCAGGGAACTAAGATCCCCCATGCCGCGTAGTGGGAACAAAAGGTAAAAAACCAGCCTATGTTGTTTTCCCTCTTCCAGCGACATCCACATGCCCTCCTTTCAGCCCAGAGATGAGCGTGTTTGGCTCCACAAAAACTGAAAGCCCAGCTCACTGGTTGCATGCTGTATAAACTTGTTCTGATATTGAGATAAATTATTTCCACTGTCTTTTGTTTTTACACTTGAAATTTAGCCCCCACCTCACAGAACACGTGTCACAGTTTTCAGCTAGTGATGTGTCTTTTTCCGTTTTTCTTAATTAGATAATACAGGAGCGCTGGGCTCTGTCTTTACAATGACCAAAGAACCCAGCAAAAAGCAAACACCGGGCGATTACTTTCTAGATGCAATACAATTTAATCCAACCATTTAGAATTAACCTGGCCTCTTACAGACCATCTCCCCGAGTCTTTATTCCCATTGCTAAAACATTGAATCTGTAAGAGTCATCTAATCACGTGATTTCTTTTTGATATTAAAAAAATTTTTTTTTAAATTTTGTTGAAGTATAGTTGATTTACAATGTTGTGTTAATTTCTACTGTATGGAAAAGTGGTTCAGATATATATATATATATATATTCTTTTTCATATTCTTTTCCTTTATGGTTTATCACACGATATTGCATATAGTTCCCTGTGCTATACAGTAGGACCTTGTTTATCCATCCTATGTATAATAGTTTGCATTTGCTAATCCCAAACTCCCAGTCCATCCCTCCTTTACCCCCCTACCCCTTGGCAACCACAAGTCTGTTCTCTGTGTCTGCTAATCACATGATAAATCATTATCAAATAGGACCAAAATTCGGTCTTACAAAAAATGTACACAAAGAAAGGAAAGATACTTAATTTATGATACATTTTTAGGTGGGGGGAAAACAGTAAGATTATGTTCAGTTGTTTGTAATTTGAAAACAAAGCTGTTATTTCACAAATTAAGCACAATTTACTCAGTCAAATTAATCAGACCAGTTTCTTCCATGATATCTGGAGATTCATTGTTCCTCTTTACTTTGCTTAAGGCCTCACGTCCCACGTAGTATGGAAAATACTCTTCCATTTAGTTCCACATCCTCCTTCTGTCCATGGACACCTACTGGTGTCCAGCAATGGTACCTCTGTCCCCATATTGCCATCTGCAGAGATATCCCATCTCCCACAAACTACAAAGCATTGCTAAACCAAAATACAGAAGACACAAATAAATGGAAAGATATGCTGTGTTCACAGAGTGGAAGATTTTGTGATACATTATTTAAGAAGACTTCGCAGGTTTTGCTTCCAGTAAAATTGTGATCTGAACCTACAGAGGTCCTGCCTGACTCTGTCACATGAAGGTGCTGCAGACCAATGACCTGTCAGGACCACAAAGAAAACTGATTTGTTTACAAACAGGGAAAACAAAAGGCTGGAGTCAGGCCTTAGATTGCTCCTGCACTAGGAGTAGCAAAACGTGGAAACAGAAAAATGTGTTTGAACATTGCTAACTTACATGGTCTTAATTATCCTGAGAGCTGGGCACTTGGGGGCAGCGGAGGCAATGCCCTTAGCTGGACACGGGGCAGGTGGAGCAGAACATGGAAGATGAGCCTCTGAGTCCACAGGACCCAGAGACCCAGCACCCAGAGAGGCCTGGGGAGGGGGAGGGGGGAGTCTTCCATTAGTACGTGGGGCTCAGGCACATGCGAGGGAGTCCTGAGTGCAGCCGAGGGCAGTTTGTGTACCTCCCCTGCTGGGGACACAAGTACGTGCCAGTCACCTTCCTGGCTTTTCTGCCAGTATTGAAAACGTTCTCTTCCAAACATCCTTGTGACACTTTGTCACTTTTTCTTCCTCTCCACTAGATGCCACTCTACACCCACCCAACACAACAGCCATTTCTTTTTTTCTTCTTTTTTGTTAACATCTTTATTGGAGTATAATTGCTTTACATTGTTGTGTTAGTTTCTGCTGTATAACAAAGTGAATCAGCTATACATATACATATATCCCCATATCCCCTCCCTCTTGCATCTCCCTCCCTCCCACCCTCCCTATCCCACCCCTCTAGGTGGTCACAAAGCACCAAGCTGATCTCCCTGTGCTATGCGGCTGCTTCCCACTAGCTATCTATTTTACATTTGGCAGTGTATATAAGTCCATGCCACTCTCTCACTTTGTCCCATCTTACCCTTCCCCCTCTCCGTGTCCTCAAGTCCATTCTCTACGTCTGCGTTTTTATTCCTGTCCTGCCACTAGGTTCTTCAAAACAATTTTTTTTTTTTTTAGATTCCATATATATGTGCTAGCATATGGTATTTCTTTTTCTCTTTCTAACTTACTTCACTCTGTATGACACACTCTAGGTCCATCCACCTCACTACAAATAACTCAATTTCATTTCCTTTTATGGCTGAGTAATATTCCATTGTATATGTATGCCACATCTTCTTTATCCATTCATCTGTCGATGGACACTTAGGTTGCTTCCATGTCCTGACTATTATAAATAGAGCTGCAATGAACATTGTGGTACATGACTCTTTTTGAATTATGGTTTTCTCAGGGTATATGCCTGAGAAACCCCTGAGTAGTGGGATTGCTGGGTCGTATGGTAGTTCTATTTTTAGTTTTTTAAGGAAACTCCATACTGTTCTCCATAGTGGCTGTATCAATTTACATTCCCACCAACAGTGCAAGAGGGTTCCCTTTACTCCACACCCTCTCCAGCATTTATTGTTTCTAGATTTTTTGATGATGGCCATTCTGACTGGTGTGAGGTGATATCTCATTGTAGTTTTGATTTGCATTTCTCTAATGACTAGTGATGTTGAGCATCCTTTCATGTGTTTGTTGGCAATCTGTATATCTTCTTTGGAGAAATGTCTATTTAGGTCTTCTGCCCATTTTTGGATTGGGTTGTTTGTTTTTTTGTTATTGAGCTGTATGAGCTGCTTGTAAATTTTGGAGATTAATCCTTTGTCAGTTGCTTCATTTGCAAATATTTTCTCCCATTCTGAGGGTTATCTTTTCGTCTTGTTTATAGTTTCCTTTGCTGTGCAAAAGCTTTTAAGTTTCATTAGGTCCCATTTGTTTATTTTTGTTTTTATTTCCATTTCTCTAGGAGGCGGCTCAAAAAGGATCTTGCTGTGATTTTTGCCATAGAGTGTTCTGCCTATGTTTTCCTCTAAGAGTTTTATGGTGCCTGGCCTTACATTCAGGTCTTTAATCCACTGTGAGTTTATTTTTGTGTATGGTGCTAGGGAGTGTTCTAATTTCACTCTTTTACATGTAGCTGTCCAGTTTTCCCAGCACCACTTATTGAAGAGACTGTCTTTTCTCCATTGTATATTCTTGCCTCCTTTATCAAAATAAGGTGACCATAGGTACATGGGTTTATCTCTGGGCTTTCTATCCTATTCCATTGATCTATATTTCTGTTTTTGTGCCAGTACCATACTGTCTTGATGACTGTAGCTTTGTAGTATAGTCTGAAGTCAGAGAGCCTGATTTCTCCAGCTCCGTTTTTCTTTCTCAAGATTGCTTTGGCTATTCAGGGTCTTTTGTGTTTCCACACAAATTATGAAATTTTTTGTTCTAGTTCTGTGAAAAATGCCTTTGGTAGTTTGATAGGGATTGCATTGAATCTGTAGATTGCTTTGGGTAGTATATTCATTTTCACAATATTGATTCTTCCAATCCAAGAACATGGTGTACCTCTCCATCTATTTGTATCATCTTTAATTTCTTTCATCAGTGTCTTATAGTTTTCTGCATACAGGTCTTTGGTCTGCTTAGGTAGGTTTATTCCCAGCTATTTTATTCTTTTGTTGCAATGGTAAATGGGAGTGTTTCCTTAACTTCTTTTTCAGATTTTTCATCACTAGTGTTTAGGACTGCAAGAGATTTCTCTGCATTAATTTTGTATCCTGCAACTTTACCAAATTCATTAATTAGCTCTAGTAGTTTTCTGGTAGCATCTTTAGGATTCTCTATGTATAGTATCATGTCATCTGCAAACAGTGATAGCTTTACTTCTTCTTTTCCGATTTGTATTCCTTTTATTTCTTTTTCTTCTCTGATTGCTGTGGCTAAAACTTCCAAAACTATGTTGAATAATAGCAGTGAGAGTGGGCAACCTTGTCTTGTTCCTGATCTTAGTGGAAATGGTTCAGTTTTTCACCATTGAGAACGATGTTGGCTGTGGGTTTGTCATATATGGCCTTTATTGTGTTGAGGTAGGTTCCCTCTATGCCCATTTTCAGGAGAGTTTTTATCATAAATGGGTGTTGAATTTTGTCAAAAGCTTTTTCTGCATCTATTGAGATGATCATATAATTTTTATCCTTCAATTTGTTAATATGGTGTATCACATTGATTGGTTTGAGTATATTGAAGAATCTTTGCATTCCTGGGATAAACCCCACTTGATCATGGTGTATGATCCTTTTAATGTGCTCTTGGATTCTGTTTGCTAGTATTTTGTTGAGGATTTTTGCATCTATTATCATCAGTAATATTGGCCTGTAGTTTTCTTTCATTGTGACATCTTTGTCTGGTTTTAGTATCAGGGTGATGGTGGCCTCGTAGAATGAGTTTGGGAGTGTTCCTCCCTCTGCTCTATTTTGGAAGAGTTTGAGAAGGATAGGTGTTAACTCTTCTCTAAATGTTTGATAGAATTCGCCTGTGAAGCCATCTGGTCCTGGGCTTTTGTTTGTTGGAAGATTTTTAATCACAGCCTCAATTTCAGTGCTTGTGATTGGTCTGTTTATATTTTCTATTTCTTCCTGGTTCAGTCTTAGAAGGTTGCGCTTTTCTAAGAATTTGTCCATTTCTTCCAGGTTGTTCATTTTATTGGCATATAGTTGTTTGTAGTAATCTCTCATGATCCTTTGTATTCTGCAGTGTCAGTTGTTACTTCTCCTTTTTCATTTCTAATTCTATTGATTTGAGTCTTCTTTTTTTTTTGATGAGTCTGGCTAATGGTTTTTTTTTTTTGATGAGTCTGGCTAATGGTTTTTTTTCTTGATGAGTCTGGCTAATGGTTTATCAATTTTGTTTATCTTCTCAAAGAACCAGCTTTTAGTTTTATTGATCCTTGTTATTGTTTCCTTCATTTCTTTTTCATTTATTTCTGATCTGATCTTTATGATTTCTTTCCTTCTGCTAACTTTGTGGGTTTTTTGTTCTTCTTTCTCTAATTGCTTTAGGTGTAAGGTTAGGTTGTTTATTTGAGATGTTTCTTGTTTCTTGAGGTAGGATTGTATTGCTATAAACTTCCCTCTTAGAACTGCTTTTGCTGCATCCCATAGGTTTCGGGTCATCGTGTTTTCATTGTCATTTGTTTCTAGGTATTTTTTGATTTCCTCTTTGATTTCTTCAGTGATCTCTTGGTTATTAAGTAGTGTATTATTTAGCCTCCATGTGTTTGTATTTTTTACAGATTTTTTCCTGTAATTGATATCTAGTCTCATAGCATTGTGGTCGGAAAAGATACTTGATACGATTTCAATTTTCTTAAATTTACCAAGGCTTGATTTGTGACCCAGGATATGATCTATCCTGGAGAATGTTCCATGAGCACTTGAGAAGAAAATGTATTCTGTTGTTTTTGGATGGCATGTCCTGTAAATATCAATTAATGTATAATTTAAAGCTTGTCTTTCCTTATTTATTTTCATTTTGGATGATCTGTCCATTGGTGACACTGGGGTGTTAAAGTCCCCTACTATGATTGTGTTACCGTCGATTTCCACTTTTATGGCTGTTAGCATTTGCCTTACATATTGAGGTGCTCCTATGTTGGATGCATAAATATTTACAATTGTTATATCTTCTTGGATTGATCCCTTGATCATTATGTAGTGTCCTTCTTTGTCTTTTGTAATAGTCTTTATTTTAAAGTCTATTTCCTATTAGAGAATGGACTTCAGGATATGGGGAGGGGGAAGGGTAAGCTGTGACAAAGTGAGAGAGTGGCATGGACATATATACACTACCAAACGTAAAATAGATAGCTAGTGGGAAGCAGCCGCATAGCACAGGGAGATCAGCTTGGTGCTTTGTGACCACCTAGAGGGGTGGGATAGGGAGGGTGGGAGGGAGGGAGATGCAAGAGGAAAGAGAGATGGGAACATATGCCTATGTATAACTGACTCACCTTGTTATAAAGCAGAAACTAACACATCATTGTAAAGCAATTATACTCCAATAAGGATGTTAAAAAAAATCTATTTTGTCTGATATGAGAATTGCTACTCCAGCTTTTTTTTGATTTCCATTTGCATGGAATATCTTTTTCCATCCCCTCACTATCAGTCTGTATGTGTCCCTAGGTCTGAAGTGGGTCTCTTGTAGGCAGAATATATACGGGTCTTGTTTTTGTATCTATTCAGCCAGTCTATGTCTTTTGGTTGGAGCATTTAATCCATTTACATTTAAGGTAATTATCGATATGTATGTTCCTATTACCATTTTCTTAATTGTTTTGGGTTTGTTATTGTAGGTCTTTTCCTGCTCTTGTGTTTCCTGCCTAGAGGAGTTCCTTTAGCATTTGTTGTAAAGCTGGTTTGGTGGTGCTGAATTCTCTTAGCTTTTGCTTGTCTGTAAAGGTTTTAATTTCTCCATCAAATCTGAATGAGACAACTGCTGGGTAGAGTAATCTTGGTTGTAGGTTTTTCCCTTTCATCAGTTTAAACATGTCCTGCCACCCCCTCCTGGCTTGCAGAGTTTCTGCTGAAAGATCAGCTGTTAACCTTATGGGGATGTCCTTGTATGTTATTTGTTGTTTTTGCCTTGCTGCTTTTAATATTTTTTCTTTGTATTTAATTTTTGCTAGTTTGATTAATATGTGTCTTGGTGTGTTTCTCCTTGGATTCATCCTGTATGGGACTCTGTACTTCCTGGACTTGATTAACTATTTCCTTTCCCATATTAGGGAAGTTTTCAACTATAATCTCTTCAACTATTTTCTCAGTCCCTTTCTTTTTCTCTTCTCCTTCTGAGACCCCTATAATTCGAATGTTGGTGGGTTTAATGTTGTCCCAGAGGTCTCTGAGACTGTCCTCAATTCTTTTCATTCTTTTTTCTTTATTCTGCTCTGCAGTAGTTATTTCCACTATTTTATCTTCCAGGTCACTTATCTGGTCTTCTGCCTCAGTTATTCTGCTATTGATTCCTTCTAGAGAATTTTTAATTTCATTTATTGTGTTGTTCATCATTGTTTGCTTGCTCTTTATTTCTTCTAGGTCCTTGTTAAATGTTTCTTGTATTTTCTCCATTCTATTTCCAAGATTCTGGATCATCTTTACTATCATTACTCTGAATTCTTTTTCAGGTAGACTGCCTATTTTCTCTTCATTTGTTTGGTCTGGTGGGTTTTTACCTTGCTCCTTCAACTGCTGTGTGTTTCTTTGTCTTCTCATTTTGCTTAACTTATTGTGTTTGGGGTCTCCTTTTTGCAGGCTGCAGGTTCATAGTTCCCATTGGTTTTGGTGTCTGTTCCCAGTGGCTAAGTTTGGTTCAGTGGGTTGTGTAGGCTTCCTGGTGGAGGGGGCCGGTGCCTGTGTTCTGGTGGATGAGGCTGGATCTTGTCTTTCTGGAGGGCAGGACCATGTCTGTTGGTGTGTTTTGGGGTGTCTGTGGCCTTATTATGATTTTAGGCAGCCTCTGTGCTAATGGGGGGGGGGTTGTGTTCCTGTCTTCCTAGTTGTTTGGCATAGGGTGTCCAGCACTGTAGCTTGCTGGTTGTTGCGTGGAGCTGGGTCTTAGCATTGGGATGGAGAGCTCTGGGAGAGCTTTCGCCGTTTGATATTATATGGAGCTGGGAGGTCTCTGGTGGGCCAAAGTCCTGCACTCGGCTCTCCCACCTCAGAGGCACAGGCCTGACACCCAGCTGGAGCACCAAGACCCTGTCAGCCACACGGCTTAGAAGAAAAGGGAGAAAAAAAGATAGAAAAATAAATAAAATAGTTATTAAAATAAAAAATAATTAAAAGTTAAAAAGTAATTAGAAAAAGAAAAAAAGAGCAACCAAACCAAAAAACAAATCCGCCAATGATAACAAGTGCTAAAAACTGTACTAAAAAACAAACAAAAAAAATGGACAGATAGAACCCTAGGACAGACGGTAAAACAAAGCTATACAGACAAAATCACACAAAGAAGCATACACATACACAGAAAAAGAGAAAAAGGAAAAATATATATATATCGTTGCTCCCAAAGTCCACCGCCTCAATTTGGGACGATTCGGTGTCTATTAAAGTATTCCACAGATGCAGGGTATATCGAGTTGATTGCGGAGATTTAATCCGCTGCTCCTCAGGCTGCTGGGAGACATTTCCCTCTCGCTTTGTTCTCACAGCTCCCGGGGCTCAGCTTTGGATTTGGCCCCGCCTCTGCACGTAGGTCGCGTGAGGGCGTGTTCCCGCTCAGACAGGGCGGGGTTAAAGGAGCAGCTGATTAAGCGGCTCTGGCTCACTCAGGCCGGGGGGGAGGGAGGGTACGGAGTGCGGGGCGAGCCTGCGGCGGCAGAGGCCAGCGTGACGTTCCACCAGCCTGAGGTACGCCATGTGTTCTCCCGGGGAAGTTGTCCCTGGATCCCGGGACCCTGGCAGTGGCGGCTGCACAGGCTCCCGGGAGGGGAGGTGTGGAGAGCGACCTGTGCTTCCACACAGGCTTCTTGGTGGCGGCAGCAGCAGCCTTAGCGTCTCATGCCCGTCTCTGGGGTCCGCGCTGTTAGCCGCCGCTCGCGCCTGTCTCTGGAGCTCATTGAGGCGGTGCTCTGAATCCCCTCTCCTCACACACCCCGTAACAATATTCTCCTGCCGCTTCGGCAGCTCCAGACGTTTTCCCGGACTCCCTCCCGGGTAGCTGTGGCGCACTAACCCCTTCAGGCTGTGTTCACGCAGCCGACCCCAGGCCTCTCCCTGGGGTCTGACCTCCGCAGCCCGCGCCTCAGCTCCCAGCCCCCACCTGCCCCGGCGGGTGAGCAGACAAGCCTCTCGGGCTGGTGAGTGCCGGTCGGCACCGATCCTCTGTGCGGGAATCTCCCCGCTTTGCTCCGCACCCCGGCGGCTGCGCTCTCCTCCGCGGCGCCGAAGCCCCCCCACCTGCGTACCCACCCCCTCCGCCCCGCCATCCCCTGTCTGCACCGGTGAAGGGGCTTCCTAGTGTGTGGAGACCTTTCCTCCTTCACAGCTCCCTCCCACAGGTGCAGGTCCCATCCCTATTCTTTTGTCTGTTTTTTCTTTTTTTTTCTTTTGCCCTAATCGGGTACGTGGGGAGTTTCTTGCCTTTTGGGAGTCTGAGGTCTTCTGCCAGCGTTCAGTAGGTGTTCTGTAGGAGCTGTTGCACATGTAGATGTATTTGTGGCGAGGAAGGTGATCTCCGCGTCTTACTCTTCCGCCATCTTGAAGGTCTCACAGCAGCCGTGTCTGATCCTTTAGGGTCCTGGTGTGGAGGAGACAGAGGTGATGTGGTCCGTCTTCCTTATTTTCCAGAAGGGAGAATGGAGACCGTAGTATTTACCAGGGCTTGTTGACATCATGGTGACAATATTAACTCCAAAAACTATAACTTGTCACGCACTCAGTGTGTGCCAGGCTCTTTTCATGGATTAGCTCCTTAAACCCCCAGGAGACCCTGCGATGTAAATTCCCATCCTACGTACCAGGAAATCGAGCCTCAGAGAGATGGTGTGACCTGCCCAGAGTCACACAGCACATAACTGGACAGGCTGTGATTTGACAAAGTTTTTGTCCAAGTCCAGATGCCAGAGACATAATATTGTTCTGTTGCCCAAGGCAGTTGCTGTTTATTGAGCTCCTACTATGGGCTGGGCACTGTGTGGGGCTTGGAGAATACAGAGATGAATGACAGATCCATTCAATGGACCGTATGTCCTGTGTCCACTCCCCAGGGAATCTTGAGGGCAGCACCCGTGTGTCTACAGTGCCCAGCACAGAGCTTGGCACAAAGTACAACCTCAGTTAATGTTGGCTGAATAAATGAATAAACTACTGCAGGTTCTACAACAAGCACTTAAAGATGATTGCAGCTAAAACACCTCACTCTTGGAAGTGAAAACAAAAATAAATTTGGCCATGCTTTTCAATAAATTTTGCATATGGAAGTCTTTAAACCGACCTCAAAATCAGTTCCAGGTCTGTTGTGGATCTAATTATGCAAGGTAGAACAATACACTTGTAGAATAAAACAAAGGAGAATGTTTTCATGACTTTGGGAGTAGGCAAAGATTACGTAACTAGGTTAAAATTGTGCTAACCATGAAGGGAAAAAATTGACTTTTAAGATAAGAAGTTCCATTCATCAGTAGACACCATTAAGTGAAAGAAACAGTAAAGTGCAATGGAAAAGGCTTTCTGCAAAACACATTTCCTACAAAGGATGTGGCAAAAAAAAAAAAAAAAAAGGAAAAATGAACAAAGGACGTGAATAGACATTTCCCAACAGAGGATATCCATTGCGAAAACGCAAATGAAAATGTGCTCATTATTCTTCAGTGAAATGCGGTTTGACACCCCAATGTGACAGTTCCACACATTTGCCAGAATGTCGAAAGTATATAAAAGTTCTCATATCTAGTGTTGCTGAGGATGTGGAGGAACTGGAACTCCTCAAGGGCTGACAGTTGGGTAAGTTGACACACACTCTGGGAAGCTATGTGTCAGTATCTTCTAAAAGTGAGTACATCCAGACCTTGGACGCCACAGTCTCCGCTCTGCATAATCCCAACACAGATGTGTACTTATGTTCACAAATACACATGTATTGGAATGTTTATAGGACCACAGTCCCTAAGATTGTGAAATCCCAGACGTGAAACAGTCCACATGCCCATTAATGGCAGGATGAATAAAGCGTGGCATATTCACACAGTGGGACGCTACACACGCAGAGAATGAGCAAACCACAACTGCATGGAACAAGATAGATGAACCTCACAGAGGAAGGAAATCAGACACCAGATTACCTACTGTTGGCCAGATAATGTGATAAGCAAGTTACACGCATCATCTCACTCAGTCCTCATCACAAGACGGTGAGTTGCTGTAATTATCCCATTTTACTAGTGAGGAGACTGAGGCCCAGAGAGCTTGGGTCCCGTCTACATCCACTTGTACCAGACGATGCGTTACTGATTGTACTCCTGTGTGACTGGGGTACCAACAGAATTCTGTTGTACAAACTTGAATTTCCTCCTAACTGAACACCAGAGCTTGTCCATTAAGGGAAATGGTCCTTGATCTAGAATATCTGGGGCTTGAAAATTGGGGGGAAAAAGTTTTGGATAGGAAATTTTATTTATTAAATTTTTTTAATTGAAGTATAGCTGATTTACAAAGTTGTGTTAGTTTCTGGTGTACAGCAAAGTGATTCAGTTATACGTATATATATTTTTTCAGATTCTTTTCCCTTATAGTTTATTACGAAATGTTGCGTATAGTTCCCAGTGCTATACAGTAGGTCCTTGCTGGTTATCTGTAGTAGTGTGTATACGTTAATCCCAAACTCCTAATTTATCCCTCCCCCCTCCTTCCCCTTCAGTAATTTAAGTTTGTTTTCTATGTCTGTGGGTCTATTTCTGTTTTGTATATAAGTTCATTTGTATCATTTTTTTAAGTTTCCACATATAAGCCATATCATATGATATTTTTGTCTTTATCTGGTTTATTTCACTTAGTATGATAATCTCTAGGTCCATTGGATAGGAAATTTAGAATTTTGCTTATTAAAGACATGAAAACCCACCACGCATCCCGTCTCCATCATTTCAAAAAAGAAAATCCATCTTAACACCTAAACGTAAGAAGGACATAACTTCAGGAAAAAAAAAACAACCATAGCCTTTCCCAGGCAGGGACAGTCGGTGTTTGTATACTGACATTTTTGCTACAGAAATTTTCTGCCGCCGGCGTATAGATTTGAATCTTGTCTTCGATACTTCCTAGCTGTGTGACCTTGGGTAAGTAGCTTCTCCTCTCTGCGCCTCACTGCCTCCTCCTCGGGGTCGTTTCGAGGATTCAATGATGTAACCTGTGTAAAGCTCTTAGAACACTCCATAAACTACAGAGGCTGATGTAGATTTATCGTCGCCGACATTCACGAGAGACAACAGCGCCACCTGGTGGCTCTTCATCCCGGGGACAGAGAAGCGGCTTCCGCGGAGCAAAAATGAGGCATCTGCCGGCAGTGAGGGGAACCTTGTGTAATGGCCAAGGCTGAGGAAGAAGCAGGGAGAAAAGCCATAAATATTCATGGCATCACTTAAAGCTCAGGCCTGTCGGTCTGCCTGAGAATAAAGTTTGTTCCTCAGAAGCTACTGTCCAAGCTGTCAGCTCTGGAAGAGGAGAGAAAATGAAATCTCTCTTCCAGGCGCCGCCTCCGTTTCCGCCCCACCTCCCGAGCCTTGGGGCCAGGAAGGGGGGCTGCTTTCATTGGGGTGGGGGGAGCCGTCTCTTCACGGGCCTAGGTGCTGTCACCTACTGGGGTCGGGGCTGGGCGTGGGGTGGCTGTCAGCCACAGCCCTCCTTGCCTCTTTCCTGCGAGGTCTGAAGATGGAAAAAGGGACGGCAACCTGAACGTGGGAGCCTTTTTGTGACAGTCACAAAACAGGGACACATGTAAGCTCAGTGTTCTCCCCGATATGGGTCTTTCACAGACCAGGCCATTAACCACTGGAAACAGCCCTTTGTCTTCAGAAGAGTCATTTCAGGAGAGGCTGTGAGACCTGAAAGACGACTTGAAGACTCTCTCTTTTTACATTCCTTCCCCAGGGTGAGAGATTGATATTGATTTTTCTTTACTGTCTCTGCCTGCAGACTTTCACGTAGCCCACGAGCCTGGGAAGGAAACTCGGCAAAGGACAAAGAAGGTTGGCTCTGGGAGAAGGTAGGCTTACGTTGGAATCTCGGTCCTGACGCTCACTGACTGGGTGACCTTGGGCAAGTCACGGTCTCCTTGACCGTGCTTCTGCACCTGGGAGTGACGGTGGCACATCCCCTCAGGGGTTCGAGTGTGCTAATGTATTCCACAGTCTCAGGTACCTCTAGGGGCCAGGCAGGCGTTGTGAACGTGAGAAGTAGGCCAGGTGTAGGGCAGCAGGGAGTGCTGGGAGCTGTGGTAAACCAGGAGCCCTAACCCCGTGGAGTGGTGGCAGCTGCTGGCCAGCGTCATCTGCTCCAGGGCATTCAGGCATTTGATCCAGGCATTCTAGTAAACCTCAAAATCCAGAATTTTTTTTTTTCGAGAGTCTGTGGGCAGATTTAGGCATCGTGGGGCTTAGCTGATGGGAGGGAACAGATTTGGTTAGCAGAAAAATATGGTGGAAAGAAAGGTGAGCCCAGTGCTGCCAGTTTTTTTCCCCAACGTTCAAGAGAAACAGGAAGTCATCTCTATTTTTCGGTGTTGGCAGTTGAACATTTTATGAACAATGCACTGTGATCTATAATAAAACCCCATGTTGGCTGTGTGACCTTGGGCAAGTCTCTTAACATCCCTGAGCTTCTGTTTCTTTATAAATAGTGAGGGTAAGAGTACACCTAGCTCCTGATCTTAGCAATTTACATAAATCACTTCATTTAACCTTTCCTCCACTGTGATAAGGGAGCTGTTCATATTATTCCTCATTTTACAGCTGAGGGAACAGAGGTGCAGAGAAGCTAAGTAACTTGCCCAGAATCCCATAGCTAATAAGTAACAGGGCTTTTGTGAGAATGAAATACTGCATGGAAAGGGCTCAGTGAGTATTAGCTATATTGTTGTGCCATGGTCATTATTACCACTATTATTAATAAAAGAAATGGCTCACGGTCAGGTCTCAAACTTAATTCAATGGCCAAAGTAAGCCGCTAAGACTTTGACCCATCAGCCAAGACCAGGGCCAGCTCTGCATCACGTGGTATGTATTTATACAGGTAGCTCTTGGCCATCTTAATAGTTCTTTTCACGTAGACATTGGGTCACACTGCCAGTGGGTTTTCTGGGATGATAATTAGATTTAGACCCCTGGTGCAGTGGATAGATCCTCATCTTGAGGTGACCAAGCCAATCATGACCAGTTAGTTACAGCCTGAGTTGTTCTGAGATCAATACGAATTTGCTCTTCATCGAGTGAGCTGTAAACCATGGGTGACAGGCAGCCTGAAAAGCAGTTGACATGGGGGTGGAGAGCTTGCAGGGTCTGGAGAGGGGCCGGGCTATTAGAGGAGAGACGAGGCAGAGGGTGGAGGAGGCAGACCTCTGTCCAGGGGCTGTGGACAGAGCTGCCCAGAGTTCCCACTGGGACCTGCTCAGGACATCGTCTCTTTGAGAGAGTAGATTTGATTGGCAGTGAGGCGTGGAAGAAAGACATTAAGTTCTGGAGTGGACAGAACTGGATTTGTATTTCCGTTGTGCTGTTTTCGACCTGTGATTCTCTGAGGAAATTGGGCCCTGTTCCCTGATGCCTGGTTTTCTCCTCAGTAAAATGGGCAATTAGCTGAACCAGTTGCACAGATGAGGACGAAATGAGTCTGTGTTTGCAAAGCCCTTGTTTTTACTGCAATGTGGGGCTGTCAAGTGCAGTCCTTAAGAGACTGTGGAGTCAGACAGACCTGGCATGGAATCCTGCCTCTTTCACCTCCAAGCTGAGTAACCTTGGGAAGTTACTCTACCACTCTGAGCCTCAGTTTTCATATATAGGGATAGTAATAGAAGTCCCTGCCCAGGGCGGCTATGATCATTAAATGAGATAACTCACATAAAGATAAATCAGCACCACGCACAGGATACAGTGTGAGCTCAGCAGGAGGATGGCGTGATTTTTGTCCATCTGATTCATAATTACCCCAAGCTGGCAGCGCAGTTAAGAGCAAAAGAGGGTGTGTGGAGCACTTGAATTAACAAAGCACTGTGGGGCTTTGCACAAGGAGCCCCATCTATGTACAGCCCTTTGGGCACCTTCTCAGTCTCCCTGGTTTTCTCTTGCTCTGGCCAGTGATGGGGAACGGTCTTTGGGATCTCTCCGTGGACTTAGCCAGAAGGGCTTCCTTGAACAATCCTACAGTTATTTCAGGAATTTCCCCCCTCCCCAATACATCAGCCAAGCAAGAGCCATTCCCAAGATTATTATGGTTGAGAGGGGGATTTAGAGAATATTTGTTTGAATCTGTGCCTCCCAATGTCTTTATCGAAACCATGTGTTCCAAGAGATTGTTCACAAGAGGCCCAGCTCTGTCCTGTCCTCTCCAAGTATCTTGCTAGTCAAGAGACAAGGCGTTTCTTCTCCTTGGACGGGAACAGTTTAGAACACAAGTGCAGAACGAAAGTTTTAAAGTCAGATCGAAGTGGTTGTGAAGCCCAAGTTCCCCTCTTGGCAGCTGGGTGACCTTGAAGGATGACCTCACCTGATTCCTGAACCAATGGAGAGAATATCAGCACCAGGTTCTAGGGCCCCTTTGAGGATTAAATGGGATGTACATTAATGCCCTTGGCAGAGTACTTTGCTAACGCTTGTTAAACTGTTATTGTAACTACACATGTCCTAAATGAGCTCAGGGTAAAGACTGAGACTCCGGAATAGGCTGGGATATCACAGAAAGCTCCATTTGATGCTGCAGCACTGGGTTACCCACCCCTGCTATCGGGAGGGCTATGCACAGTTCTCCGGTCAGTGGGATATCATCGGCTCTTAGAAAAGTAAAATTCTTCTCCTTTCCAGGCAGGTAGCAGCTGAGGCATCCCTCAGCCTTCCAGAGCTCTGGGATGCACTGGGCAGGGAATTTCTCCTAGGATCAACCTCTCGGTGGTCTGGGGTCATCCACCTATTAAACAGCCACTCAGCTTGCTCCATTCTAGAGAAACAGGGCTCTGCCAGTCCCTGTAATAGCCTAGGATTTGTGAATTCTTGAATCCAAATATACATTTATGGGTATCAAACCAATGACGAACTTAGGCCAGCCTGAATCTTGTAGATACATGATGCGTACAGTATAAGAGGATTACAGGGGGAAAGTAGAAAATGTCTAGGAAGCTATTCAGAGAGAAGTTACTATCTGTTTCTACCCAGTTATCTCATACCCATACCCATCTCCCACCAACTCAGCCACACGTTCATCTCTCCACCCACTGCCCAGTCCATATCCACCCTAATACCCACCCCATTCTTCATCCATCTGTTCCTCTACCCACTCCATCTCCCTTCAGCCCCACCCATCTGTCCCATGCATCCATCCATCCATCTATCCATCCAGACATCCAGACATCCACCACTTGCCCACCCTATCCATCCATTTAGCAAACGTTTATGAATTACTCATTATGTGCTACAACTTGTGTTATGGATCTAGGACACATATAACTTGAGACCTGGCTCCTTTTCCCAAGAACATCCTGTGTGCAAGAGCTATACTCTAGAATAAAAAAGACAAAACTCAACCAGGTTTTTTTTTTAGTATAAATTTATTTATTTATTTTTGGCTGCGTTGGGTCTTGGTTGCTGCGTGTGGGCTTTCTCTAGCTGCAGTGAGCGGGAGCTACTCTTCATTGTGGTGCGCGGGCTTCTCATTGCGGTGGCTTCTCTTGTTGCGGAGCACGGGCTCTAGGCATGCGGGCTTCAGTAGTTGTGGCACGTAGGCTCAGTAGTTGCGGCTCGTGGGCTCTAAAGCGCAGGCTCAGTAGTGGTGGCGCACGGGCTTAGTTGCTCCATGGCATGTGGGATCTTCCCGGACCAGGGCTCAAACCCACGTCCCCTGCATTGGCAGGCGGATTCTTAACCACTTCACCACCAGGGAAGCCCTCAGCCAGGTTTTAATAAGATACAACACGCGGAATCTTGTAGTGGTTACGTAAGCACGTGGGTTTTGTAGCCAGACCAACTTGACTTTGTTTTGGGCTCTGCCACTTGCCAGATGGATATCCTTGTACCAATCGTAGCACATTATTAAACCCCAGTTTCCTCATCTGCTAAGTAGGAATAATAATTGCATCTCCTTCAGAGGATCTTGGTGAACACTACACAAGTTAATGCTAAGGAAATTAGCATGTTGACAAAGGGTCGCATAGCAAAGAACTGTAGGTGTCCTCTGGGGATTGAGAGCAGCCCCAGGCGACAACCAGGAAGACAATGGGAACCTCAGTCCTACCGCTACAAGGAACTGAATTCTGCCAATACTGCTGCAGGCTTGGAAGGGGACCCTGAGCTCTGGGAAGGAGCCCGCTTGACACCTTGATTGAAGCATCGTGGGGCCCTGAGAAGACCCAGCTAAGCCATGCCTGGACTACTGACTCATGGAAACAGCGAGATATTGATTGCGTGTGGTTTTAAGACACTAAGCTTGAGGAAATTTGTGATGTGGCAATAGATAACTAAGATATTCAGTAACTTGCCCAAGGCTACAGAGCTCCTCAAGGATAGAGCTGGGATTCAGAGCAGGAGAGAACCACAACATGGTATTGAAAGATAACCAGCCAGAGGGATTAAAACACGAAAGCTTTCCTGATTAGCCTTCAATTGACTGGAAAATCCAGTTAATCAGAATTTCTAATTCTTGGACCTTATGATTTGTCAGGGATTTTCTGGATTTGAAATCAAGTTTTCCATGGCAATTGGGGCAAATACCCATGGATGCCCTGATGACGCTGGATAAATGTAGCCACTGTAGAGTCGGGAGAAGAAAGTTCTGTTTCTTTTTACGTAAAGGTCTGATTTAGAGCAACCAAGTGTTAGAAGATAGTAAGGAATGTGAAGGAAGCATAGGGTGATGTGACAGGGGGCAACTGTGGGATCTACGTGGAGAAAACAAGTAGGAGAGGACAGCAGAGCTGACACATGAATGGAGAGAGGGAGGCAGCAAGGCCAGGACTGGAGGAAGCAGAGCATTCAAGGCCCAGGGAAGAGCAGGTGTAAAGGCCCTGTGGTGGGAGCAAACGTGGGCCAGACAAGGAAGCGGAAGGATGCTGTTAGGAGGCTGACACACAGTGTGTGTGGTGAATCAGAGGAGCCTGGTGTGTCAGGAGGGCCAGAGATGAGGTCGGCAGGGGTCAGTTAGGGTAAGAAAAGGAACTTGGACTTCATCCTGCTGGCCTCAGGGAGCCATAAAAAGGAGCAGCAGGGGGCTTCCCTGGTGACACAGTGGTTGAGAGTCCACCTGCCGATGCAGGGGACACGGGTTCGTGCCCCGGTCCGGGAAGATCCCACGTGCTGCGGAGCGGCTGGGCCTGTGAGCCACGGCCGCTGAGCCTGCGTGTCCGGAGCCTGTGCTCCGCAACGGGAGAGGCCGCGACAGTGAGAGCCCCGCGTACCGCAAAAAAAAAAAAAAAAGGAGCAGCAGGATCCGAGTTATGTTGTTCAGTGATCCCTCTGATTGCTGTGGGCAGGACGGAGAAGGCGGCTGGAAGGATGGTACTGAGAACAGGTAGGAGACCCTGCAGCAGTCCTAGCACAGGACGTTCTGAGGGATTTATCTCATCCCACTGCGATCCTTGGCAGATCCTTTAACTCACCAAGCCCTTTCCTGGCTCAGGGTTCCTCACATGGAGGTCCCTCACCTACAATCCTCTTTCAGCACCTTTCCCTCGCTACCTCTCCAGCTCTTTTCTTACATCTTCTTCTCTCATGTCTTTTCATCTGGAATTCTTCTCTGACCCCAAGTCCAGGGGGGTGCTCCTGGCATCGAGCTCTCACTGAGCTTGCAAAGTGCAGCTTACCCATCGCTTCTCCTTCGGGAGCCTATGAAAGCAAGAATTGCATCATTGCTGCCCTACACAGAAAGCATGCAGAAGACTCTCAGCAAATCTTTCTGTTTGAGATTTATGCTGCTGACCCTAAATGATTTTTAAACAATTAAGTAGGGTCGGTCTTTCAAACAAATGTGTTTTTAGAGCAATAACTACGATTGGCCGCGTGCCTCACATGTACCAGGAACGGCGTTAAGCTCATGAAATCCACTCACTCATTTAATCATCTTGAGAGCCATGCCAACTAGAAATGTTCACCCCCATCTTTCAAATGGGAAACTGTGGGTGAAAATGGCTCCATAACTTGCCCAAGGAAACCTTCTGACTACGTGATGGAGATCACAATTTAAGTCCATGTCCATTTGGGTGCAAAGCTCGTGCTCTTCTGACCAATGACTCCTAAAGATCGGCACAGTCACTCCTTCCACAGGGATGTAGCAAAGCACCAGCTTTGGAGGTGGTGGAGGATATGATGTGTCATTAGCCAGAATTCCTGCCTTCTAGGGGATGAGCACCTGGAAGAAGAAAAGAGAGATGGAGAGAAGTGTTGATGTAGTGCTTATACCTCAGGGATCCATGTGACCCAGTCTCAAGAGCTGTTGAGATCAACAGAAGAGTCTCATGATCCCAAGAATAATTTCAAAATAACTTACATTCATTTATCGTAATTCCCCAACACTAGGAGACGACTTATGCTCCACAGAAGTATTTCTTAAACCTCTTCTTCTATCCCAGTCACACCCCAAACCACCTTCTCCTCTCTTAACTGATGCATCTGCTTCCCTTCTCTTACCTTTTCCATTAAGATTCCATATCACTGAAGCTCCAAACAGCTGACAAAACCCAAAGCAGCCCCTTTGACTGTTTGGTGGAAGCCATGGACTTTCCCCTGGGGAAGTACTCAAACGCATGTGTGTGCACGCAGACACACACACACACCCACACCCACACACACCCACCCACACACACACACACACACACACACACACACACACACACACACACACCCCGCACACACTGGTTTCACTGGTTTGCCAGTCATTTCAGGGGGTCCATAGACCTCCTGAATCTTACCCCAGTTTCTGAGTGAGAACCCCCGCCATTGGCAATCTGAAAAGCCGTCAGCTCCTTAGCATTTGCCAAAGGAAAAGAGCTTCTCCTCCTAACCATGTGCATGAGAGAACTTCTCTCCCCCCGCCCCGCTAACCAACCTAACCCCATGCTTGCTGCTTCAGAAGCTTCTCATTCTGCAGTTTCCAGCCTGGAATGACTTTCTCTTCCAGGGAGCGGGGAGCTCTGGAATTAGGAGAGCAGAGGACAAAGGCCTTAGCAGCACTCTAGATGTTGAAACACCAGCAGAAAGAGCTCTCCGTTTACAACTCTCTCCGTTTACAGTCCGAGTTGAGCTTCTTGATACCCAAGGTGGTTTTAATTTAACCACGTGGCATGGTTCTGGAGACCAGCAGTTCTCAGCCACAGCATGGCATCACCACTGGGTGGCCATAAGTTATCAAGGACGTTGGAAAATAGTCTGAGCTATTGGTGAAATACCAAAGGTGGCAGATTATTTGCTTAAAAATAAGTTTGAGAACATTCAAGTTTCTTTCTATAATGATGCTGTTTTCAATGCTCTACTTCCAGATGTGCTTTCCTGCGGGTGGGGGATGGGTGGGAATAGGCAGTGGGTACCATCTGGGGAATTCGGAACAACCCTGAGATACCCACAATCTTACCCTTCATGTTTCCTGATTTTTTTATGTTTAAAACATAAACATATGTTTATGCTGACCCCAAGATTTGCTTTGCTAACCCCAAGGGTTTTTATTTTTCTCCTTTCAGAACAGTGCTTCCCAAACCCCAGTTATTTTAATATCACCTTCAAGGTTTTTGCCCTATCTTTGGTTACACATTCTTTTTTTCTAAGATTTGTTCTAGGAGTCGTTCCTCTATAGTTTTGGCTCAAGCAGTCATGTTCACAAAATCACGAGGTGGAGTGTTTATTATTTCCCTTCAAGACCCACTAAAATAAGCACATAACTTTAAAAATAAAATTCACCATCCACGTTCCATCAAAAATCACTCCCTACACCCCCGAGTAGTACAGTTACCACATTAAAAAAATTTTTTAATACAATTTATTTATTCATTTTTTGGCTGTACCATTCAGCATGTGGGATCTCAGTTCTCCAGCTAGGGATCGAACCCGTGCCCCCTGCAGTGGAAGCGTGGAATCTTAACCACTGGACCGCCAGGGAAGTCCCTGGTTACCACATTTTTGAGGACACACTGTTCTAATAAGTGCCCTCATGAGTTGAAGAAATTAACTTTGATCCACTTATTCATTTGTAAATTCCAGTCCTTCTTTGAAAACCATCCATTAGAAGCTCACTACATGCCAGGCACTGGCCTAGGCAGTTGCACGCTCAGTATTTCATTTAATCCTGGCAACAGAACTCTGAGGTTACTATTGCTATTCCCATTTTACAGATGGAGAAAAAGGCTTAGAGAGGTGTAAGGGTCTTGCCCGAGGTCACACAGCCTGTGATTTCCAGGAGGACAGAACCAGGTGTCTCTCTAAGGGTAGTGAGAAACTTCCAACCATGATGGAGGTGCTGGTTGACCTACTCGAGTACTTGGGTACTGGGTTTCTTTTTTTTAATTTAATTTTTTAAAATTTTTTAAAAATTTAAAATTATTTTTACTTCTTATTTTAATTTTTGTTATTTATTTATTTATTGGCTGTGCCGTGCGGCATGTGGGATCTTAGTTCCCCAACCAGGGACTGAACCTGTGTCCCCTGCATTGAGAGTGCAGAGTCTTAACCACTGGTCTGCCGGGGAAGTCCCTTTATTTTTAAATTTAAAATTTTTTAAATTTATTTTTAAAATCAAAAAAAGTTTTTAGGGTGCTGGGTTTCTAAGGCAGCCCCAGCTCCTCTAAACAGTCAAACTGCAGTGGGGACATTTGCTTGTGAAATATGTCACTGTGTTCCAGCAGCCTAGATTCTTTCCAAGAGTTTCTCAAAAATCCAGAACAATAAATATCAGATTCTTTATTGCCCACCACATAATAGGAATATAACTTATTACCATCAGAGCACCATCCTTTCGGCAGCCTCCGTAAATCTGGCGCTCCACTGACTCCAAATGCATTTAAGCAAAACCCGGCCGACGTAGTGGAGCAGTGGATGTAATTGGAATATGGAGCGGAGCTTTTGGATTAATCATAAGCTGAATATTAACTGTGTATTATGCTGATTTCCTTGTAAATATATTCAGAAGCCCCAGCATGTGTACCTGACTCAAGCTTATACAATCAGAATAGCAAATATCCTGAATGTGGGGTTGGAAGCAGTTCCAACTGCAGTGTACGAGGCCAGGTTTAATTTCTCCTGAGAAAAAGAATACTTCAGCCCTCTGCAGGAGGCCTCAAAACACAATATATGGTTTTCTGACACCAGTGGAGGAAGCAATGTTTGTTTTCAGCTGCCTGGTTCAGAGTGGATTTTGTCAAAGATCAAGACTCTGTTTTGCAGTACATTCTTGGGGAACTCTTCTGGCTCTAGAACGTCTTTGGGAATAAGCCACTCTGTGTGATTGTCTTTACTGGGTGGGGGGGCAGCGGGGGTTGGAAGGTGCAGATGAGGGAATAGGATGGGAGACAGCGTGACCAAAATTGAGGCTTAGAAAGAAAATCCTGAATGACTCCCAGCTCTGCCAAGGGCATTGCCAGGTGCCTTGTTTCATGGGATCAGTTGCCTCCCTGAGTCACACACTGCATTGTTCACAAAGCAAGGCTTAAACCTGCAGAATCTTATCTAGAACTCACGGCAACTCTGAGAGGTTAAGTATTAAGATACCCATTTCACAGATGTAGAAAATGAGACTTGGACAAGTTTTGCTTTGAGGAAACATGAATAAATAAGTCATGGGAGGAGGACCTGGACTCAGGCACAAAGTTAAGGGGACACCAGAAAAACTCGGCAATCAAGAGCAATGATATTCTAATGCCATATTTTTTAATCACTGCAAAAAAAAATCTATGATGAACAAAGAACCAACATTTTAAATTAAGACAGGATTAATAACAGGGCTTTGCTGAGCCATATTGAAGCCTGGAGAGAAAGGAAATATCAGTAATACAGATTCTGTCTTTATTTATCATGTTAACGAGTCTTTTCAGCTTTTCGTTAAATTTTGTGCCTGGGGTAGGTGCCTTGCTCGCCTCACCTTAGTTCCGGCCCTGCATGGGAGCCAGAATTATCTCCCTTAATCACACATGTGATCACATCAGGCCCCTGATCGAATCCCTCCCGGGGCTCCCTATTACCTACAGGAAAGAGTCCCGGTGCCCAAGCCTGGCTCAGAGAGGCTTCTGGAATTGAGGGGACACACACAGCACGCCCTGAACCAGGGTGTAATTCACATACATTAAATTATTAATCATCTTTGGTCCAAGGGCACCGGCTCCAGACTTAGACTGGATCCTGGGTTTGGATCTTGTTCGGTCATTTACTAGCAGTGTGATGTTGGATGATGCACTTAAAGTCCCAGGGTCTTATTTTTCTCACCTGAGAGAGGGGAAAACAGTCATGTTGGTCTCATAGAGTTGCTGAGAAAATTCAGTAATAAAAAAAGGATAAAAAATAACATTTATTGAGTTTCCCCAGCATCTAGAGCACAGTAAGTGCTCAATTAATTCATTCAACAAATAGTTGTCAAGCATCTGCTATGTGCCAGGTACACAGTGCTGGAGCTTTGGGGGCTCAATAAATGCTAGTTACTGCTATTACTGTTATTTAATCCTCACAGCAGCCCACGAGGTAGGTATCACGATTTTCATCCTCATTTTACAGGCAAGGAAACTGAGGCTCAGAGGGATTAAGTAACATACCCAAGCTAAACCAATAATTAAATTGAGAAGATAGGATAGGACCCCAGCAGGAGATGTGGTTCCAAAGTCTGCAGGGTTCTTAGTGAGGGCTCCCGGAGCCTTGCCTGAGTGCGTTTGTCTCTCCCTCAGGACCACGAGCTTCTGGTGGGTAGCACCCCTGGTGTCTTCAGCCTCGTGTCTGCCTCAGGCTTAGCAAGGAGCTTTGCACACAGTAGGTGCTCAACAAAGGGCCAACAAAATAAACTGCATCTGGTCTTGTAGCGTTCTTGAATACGCTTTGTGGTGTGTGCCCTGGTATTTACTCCCATGATGGAGAATGTGTGTGGCTCTTCTCTGAACTCCTAGTTCCCTTCAGGGATAGAGAACCTGGCTCAGGTGGTGGAGGTGAGTCCAGAATGCAACTCTTCTTTCCCCCACCCCACCCCATGCACCTGCTTCTCCTCAAGGTTTCAGTGAACACAGCACAGTGCACCAACTGCTGATACAAGACACCCAGGCATTCTGTCCCTTTCCTCCTTCCCTGTCCCCTGACAGTCACTCAACCTCCTCATGCTGGAGATCCCACCTCCTAAGTCTTTTTCCCATCAGCCACTTTTCTCCATCCTCCCACCACCCTTGTCCAGGCTGCCATTGTGTCTTGCTTGGATGCCTATAGCTATTTCCTACTGCTCTGCCCGCTTCCAACCTTCCCCCCGTCCCATTCTATTCTTTATCGGGCAACCAGAGACCTCTTTTCAAACCACAGATTTGACCCCAGCCTCTTTCCTCCTTCAAACCCTGCCAAGGCTCAGCTTGCCTGTAGCAGTGGTCTCTGGAGTGGGGCATCTGCAAACTGGGGGCAACGCAGGAGTATCCTCCCAGGTGTGGGAAAAAGGTATAAGAACTTCTGTTTCTGTGTATTTTCTATTATATCTGTTTTGAAAGTTATACTTCTGGGCATGTTGTATAATGTACTGTCTTAGTTCAGTTTATAATGTACTGTCTTAGTTCAGGTTCCCTGGAAGTGGAGCCTGAGGCAAGGATTTGGATCCGTGTGACTTACTGGGGTGGGGAGCACTCAGGAGAAACCTATGCGAGAGTCAGGGAAGCAGTATGGAGAAGAGGGAAAAAACCTACGCAAGGGTGTGATGTCAGCTGGAGTCTAGCTTCAGCCTAGTCCATACGGGATCTCTGGCAGGTGAATTGCATCACAGGGGGTTGACCTTTTGTGTCCCTCTGTCAGCCACCTGACCCTAGGGTGGTGAGGGGTGTCAACTTCAAAGTGAGACATCTCCCTTTAGCCAAGGGAAGTTGCTCAGATGAGAGGACAGCTCTTTTATGAATGAGTATACCCCCTGGGAAAGAGAACGGTCACCAAGACTGTCGACTCTGTGTACAGGGGTGTGGGAAGAAAGGATTAGACTGTCTATTTATATCTATTTTCCATTTCTTCCTTTTACATTTTATGTATTTTCTCCATGTTTTATAATAGACACATCTCCATAATGCACATGATGTATTAGTATAGGATTATGTGTGTAATTTAACAATAAGTATATCAATGTTGTGGAAGATTAGATTAAACTCATGTCTTTTTGACTCCCTGCGGGATATAGATGAACTTGAATCCACATCTGAATCCCAAGTCCCATGGCTGGAATCCAATCATGCATAGAAGCCAGAGCTGGGATGGGCAGGGATGCAGCTCAAGCAACTGAACTCTAGACATTAGAGGAGCTCAGCTTTGTTTATTTTGGAATCCAGCATTAGAACACTTTGACCCAGTCTCACTGGTCACCTCATCACTCTCTGGGAGTGTGGGAAAAGGATGATTGCACCAAGGGGAGTCCTTGCAGCTGCTTTTAGAGGATCTGGTAATTCTGACCTCTTCCTATGCCTCAACCCTTAATGGAGCCTCCTGATGCTATGAAATCCACAACCTATCGCATCCTTGACCAAGAACAGCAGCCAGAGTGGAAAGCCCCGTGGGACTGGGGAGCCAATGGTGTGAAGGTCATCCGCTTTCTAACAAAAGGTGTTCTCGCTCTGTGCCTGGCTGGGACCTCTGTGCAAATGACTCCCCGCGGAGCTTCTGGGCTGGTACTGGGAGATCTAAATTCAGGTCACACCTGGAATAGATGGCCGTGAAAAAGGAGGGACTCAAAAGTCAAACACAGTTGGGACCCAACCTCACTTTGGCCAAGTACCAAACCTTACTAGCTGTGAGACCTTGGGCAACTTAGGTAATTTCTCTGAAGTTAAGGTGTTTACAACATCTAGGTCAGTTTCCCAAAGCTGAACCCAGGACAATGAGCTGTAAGCAGAGTCCTAACAATAATTGAGCACTTGCTATATGCCCAGAACTGTGCGAAATGAGATGTGTATATCTATATGTATATGTACATATATAATGTGTACACACACACACACACACAGACAAACACACACATATACACATATATATTCTAATCTTATAATCTCAATAACCCTATTAGCTGGGCATGTTGATCTTATTATATAGCTGAGGAATCTGGGGCTCATCGAGGCCAAGTGACTGACTCATCACTGCTTGTAAGTGATGGAGCTGGGATTTGAACCAAGACCACTTACCTCCTCACCATCCCCTTCACTGCCTCACATATCTTCCCTTAGTTATCAGCACCCCAAGTACAGACTCCAAACCCTTCTGAGACAGCAAAGGCCTTGTTTGCAGGCAGCTTGAAATCATAACTAGAAAGCAGAAATCATCTTTATTAAAATTCTGCAAGGTAGCCAGTTGGGTATAGAAAATGCACACATCCTATGATTTGAATGTCTTCTTTATCCCGGTTGGTGCCTACCTTAAATTAAAACCCCCTGAAGGTACCGCTGTCTTAATTAACAGTTTGCCTTGTTAACACTGTAAACATTTCTCTTGCTATGGAGCAGGTCATGCCAATTAAAGGCAGAGACAAGGCTGAGCAGGAGGGTAGCACGTACTCACCCGCTGAGAAGGCCAGGCTCCTCTTGCCCACGTGGTCCCCACGTTTCTCTTGGGAGGTCACGGAGACACAGGGCCCTGGGATGACAGCTGCTCCTGCACAGTAAGCAGCTACCAATCTACAGGCTACCCTTGGAGGTTGGGAGCTTGGGTTTGGAGCCATTGAGACCTGGCCACGTGTTCTGGCCCCTCTCTGAGCCTCAGTTGCCTCAGCAGTGCTTAGCTCATGGGATGATGAAGTACTTACCCCCTGAGCCCAGGTGAGGCTTGAATGAACAGATGGGCACAGAGGTACTCAGTACAGTGCCTGGCACTTAAGGATGGATGCTCTTCTCCTCTCCCCCTCCATCTCCTCTAGTGGACATTTTTTATGCCTTTTGGCCACTGAGCATCAGTATAATATCCTTCCTGGGTGGGGGAATTTTCCCTTGACCAGAGTCCCACGTCCCCAAGAGAAAAGCCAAAAACTCACTTTGCCATCTCCCTTGTAAGTTTGTGGTCCAGTCTTGGGACCCAGTGCTGGAAAATTTGGATTTTTGGGGAGGGGAGGGGTAAACTTTTTATTGAAAAGTCACATATATATATAGAAAATCACACAAAGCCTAAGTATGTTGCTTGCTAAATATTTATAAATTGAACATAGTCCTATAACCAGTGCCTAAACTATGAAACAGTGTTACCAGATCCACAGAAGACCCGGTTGGGCCTCCTTCCAGTCACCCCAAGAGTATCTATTATCTTGATTTCTAAAGCATAGGCTAGTTTTGCTAGTTTTTGAACTTTATAGAAATGGAATTATATAAAGTTATATATTATATGAAGATATATATGGAAATTAATAGAATTAATTATATATATATGGAATATGGAAATATAAATTATATTGTGCATATATCACTCATCCCCATTGCAGGGTAGTATGCCAATGTGTGGTGATACCATAGTTAGTTTATTAATTCAACTGTTAATGGACATTTGGGCTGTTTCCAGTTTTCAGCTAATACAAGTAGGGCTGCTATGAATATTCTTGTACATGTTTATTGGTGAACATAGGTATGCATTTCTTTTGAGTAGAATTGCTGAGTCAAAGATAATATGCATAGTTGGCTTTAGCAGGTACTGTGAAATCATTTTATAAAGTGTTTATACCAATTTACACTGCCACCGATAATATATGAGAGTTTGCAATTGCTCCAACATTTGGTGTCTATGCCTTTTACATTTTAGTCTGTTCTGGTAAGAGTGAGAAATATTAACATGGTGGTTTTAATTTGTATTTCTCTAATATCTGAGCACCTTTTCATGTACTTATTGGCCAGTTGGAGACCATCTTTTGTGTACTTCCTATTCATGTCTTCTGCCCATTTTTCTCTTTGGGTTGTCTGCCTTTTTCTTACAAATTTGTAGTTCTTTTTAATACTTTGGTTAAAAGTCCTTTTTGAATTGGCAAATATCCATTCCCACTCTCCTGGGTGTGTTTTCATTCCCTCCATGGTATCTTTTGATTACGATCAACAGTTGTGGCTGTAGTCCAATTTATCAGTATTCCCCTTCAGGTAGCACTTTTGTGACTTATTTAAGACATTTTTGCCTACCCCCAAGGTCATGAAGACGCTCTCCCGTGTTTTTGCCTAAATGTTCTATTGTTTTCCTTTTCACATTTAGCTGTACAATACATCTGATACTGATTTCTTTGTATGGTGTGAGGTAGGGTTCAAGCTGAATTTTTGTTTTCCAGCATGGATTGACCCAGCACCAGTAATTGAAAACAACATCCTTCTCCCTCTGCTTCCAGGGAATTTTGTTATGAGTCAGGTGACTATGAGTGAGTCGATTTCTGGACCCTATTTTTTTCCATTGGTCGATATGTCTAACCTTTAGAAAACTTTCATATGAAAGAGAGGTTTGTGAAGAAGGAGGTACTCCCAAGGGACCCATTTTTGGGTAATGGTTGTGCAAGGGGCAGGAAGAAATCCATCCAGCCTCTGGAAGCAGCCGTGGCAGGGTCCTAGAGCCTCGGTAGTATGGATTATAGTGTGCGGGTCCTCAGTGGCAAGGGCTGTAGGGTCACCCTGGAGCGGTCCAGGGGGATAAAATGGGCATTGACCTTGGTGTTGTAGACTCGAAGCTGAATTCTCTGTTCCTTCCATAAGGCTGGATGCAAAGAATTTGAAACCTCCATGCTCGCCTTCCCCTGAAACCAACTTCAGACCAAGGAGCCCCTGTGTGCTCCTTCCCCAGTAAACTGTGAAATACAAGGTCTCCTTGTAAATACTTTTATACACTGCTCACTTCAGTTTAATATATGAGACACTGCATCATAGTCTGGAGGTTCAAAATTACCTCGAAGTAATCATTTCCTAGAGGGCTGGTAGTAAACATTCGGTCACATAGCTATAGATTGTCGCCTGTCGCCATCAATCAGCTCCCAGGGAGATGTTAAGGGGAATGATATGGAAGTGAATTGAGAACAGGTGCACACGGCTGCCAGCTCTCTGCAGAGGGAAACAGCCTTGGTGGCCTATGGCAGGCTGGCTTTGTGGGGCGCGGGCTCTGTCGGCACGACAGCCCAAGGTTGTGGGTCTGGGTAGCCTGTTGGCATAACTCAACTCCAGAGTCATGGGATCCCTTAACCCTAATCTTGGCCTTCTGACATCTTCCCTGCATCCTTCAGACCAAAGCCTGCGTTTGCACAATAATAATAGTTGCCGTTTATAAGCACCCACTCTGCCCTATGGAGTCTGCTAATCCTTTTCAGGCATCATCTTATTAATCTTCAGAGTGACACCGGGAGGGAATTATAATGTTAGCCCTATTTCACAGCTGAGGAAACCGAGGCTCAGAGATGTGGGAAAACTTGCAAAGTCACACAGCTAGTGAGTGACAGAGCCAGGACTTGAACTTGAGAGTTCCGCCTCCGGAGGCCAAGTGCTAAATCACTATGCGCTGCCTCTGTTAAACATGCAGCCCTGCATTGAGCCCATGAGCTTGTATCCCCGTTAAACTTTGATGCGTGCTGTTCTTGTTCCATTGTACAGGTGAAGAAACTGAGGCTCTGAGAAGTGTACAGCTGCTCATCCAAGCTCAGCAAGTAGATGGCGTTGCCAAAATCCCACGCCAGGGTTCTTTGGCCACGCATCTAAAACTTCCTCCTTGAGAAGGCAGCTGGAGTACAGGTAAAACATCACTGCCTGCAGACTTGCAGCCTATGTGCTGGTTCACCTTGTAGACCTAATGGCTTGGTGAACTTCAGCCCAAGTCCCCAGCAGGGTCAGATCGGGTTTGAGGAACTGAAGTTGATACAAGGTGAATGACCCTCTTAAGAAAATTAGTCATGAAACTTAGGTATGGGAGTACCTGTTTATTTAGCAGTGCATTCAGATGACAGTCCTGAAACTTACACTTTGTGAATGTCAAGGTCAGTCCACTCTGGTCCCCAAGCTCCTGTGAGATCCCACCTTGGACACTGTATCTCCAACAGTGAAAAGCCTTTTCCTGCCTCAGTTGGCATTTCGGGAATCTGAGCTGGAAAGAAGCATGAAGTGGCTGATGTAGGGGTTTTCAGGTTGTCAGAGTCATCTTTGGGCTCTTCCCAGGACTGGGAAGGGGTGAGAGCCCTGCTTGACTCCAGTCCAGTGCTACTCAAAGTGTAGTCTCTGAGCTGTGCCTCTGAGCTTTGTCAACTCTGGGACAAGATCAGTAAGACATCAAGAGCTGGCATGTAGAAACTTCCATAGCAATCTAGCCCTGCACAGGGGCCAAGTGCACTTGCCTTGTTGAACCAGGTGTAGACCAGTCAGAGTGTTGTTGAAATTCAGTGGTGAGCTGCCTGTGGCGTGAGTGGGTACTACTCACGCAGAGTAGGATCGAGTGACAAGTAGCTCCTTGCACGACTAGGATTAGTCCGTGACGTCCTGGGAAAAAACAAAGCTGGCCCTTCATTGCAGACGGTTTGACATGCACTGGTCTAAGCCTTATTAGGGACATTGCTGTTTTCAAAACACCCTGTCGTCACCATTTCATTTCACAGACAAGTAAACCTCAAACCAAGACAACATTAACAACAAAACAAAAACCCAAACCTAACCTACTGATGATTTGTTTGAGGTCTGGTTTAGTTTCTTCCTTCTTTTTGTATTGAAGTATAGTTGATTTACAATGTTGTGTTAGTTTCTGGTGTACAGCGAAGTGATTCAGTTATATATATATTTGTGTGTGTGTGTGTGTGTGTGTGTGTGTGTGTGTGTGTCAGGACTTCCCTGGCGGTCCAGGGGTTAAGACTTTGCCTTCCAGTGCAGGGGATGCGGGTTCGATCCCTGGCCAGGGAGCTAAGCTCCCACATGCCTCTGGGTCAAAAAACCAAAACATAAAACGAAGCAATATTGTAACAAATTCAATAAAGACTTTTAAAATGGTCCACATCAAAAAAATAATCTTTAAAAAATGTGTATATATATATACTTTTTCAGATTTTTTTCCGTTATTGGTTATTACAAGATATTGAATATAGTTCCCTGTGCTATATAGCAGGACCTGTTGTTTATCTATTTTATACATAGTAGTGTGTACCTGTTAATCCCAAGCTCCTAATTTATCCCTCCTCCACCACCCTGTTCCCCTTTGGTAACCATAAGTTTGTTTTCTATGTCTGTGAGTCTGTTGCTTATTTGTAAATAAGTTCATTTGTATCTGTCTTTTTATATTCCACATGTAAGTGATATCATGTGATATTTGTCTTTCTCTTTGTGACTTCACTTAGTATAATCATCTTTAGGTCCACCCATGTTGTTGCAAGTGGCATTGTTTCATTCTTTTTTATGGTTGAGTAATATTCTGTTGTAAATATATACACCACATCTTTATCCATTCATCTGTCAATGGACACTCAGGTTGCTTCCATGTCTTGGCTGTTGTAAATAGTGCTGCAGTGAACACTGGGGTGCATGTGTCTTTTTGAATAATGAAGTGAACATTGGGGTGCATTTGTCTTTTCTGGATATATGCCCAGGAGTGGGATTGCTGGATCATATGGTAACTCTATTTTTAGTTTTTTAAGGAACCTCCATACTGTTCTCCATAGTGACTGAGCCAGGTTACATTCCCACCAACAGTGTAGGAGTGTTCCCTTTTATCCACACCCTCTCCCACATTTATTATTTGTAGACTTTTTGATGATGGCCATTCTGACTGGTGTGACGTGATACCTCAATGTAGTTTTGATTTGCATTTTTCTAATAATTAGTGATGTTGAGCATCTTTTCATGTGCCTGTTGGCCATCTGTATGCCTTCTTTTTTTTTTTCACTTTTGTGTGTGCCAATGGGCTAATATTTGGCTAATTTCAGTTGGTTATAACTCTAGGCTGTGTGTCTCATATGGGGGATGGCAGATCCCTTATTATGGTGATGGCAAGAGTGCAAGAGATTGGAAACGTGATGCCTCTTGAAGCTTGGAACTGTAACACTAAGACTTCCTCCCATACTTCATTGGCCAAGACAAGTCACATGACTAAGCGCTAATGCGGCAAGGTAGTAGACTCCACCCACAAGTCACATGGCAAAGAGCATGGGTGTATAATTCTGTTTAAGGGAGGATGTGGCATTGGGAGCCATAATCCAGTTTACCACAGCTGATAACCACAGATGCCAGGAAAAGCACTTAGCAACAAGCCTGGCCAGAGTAGCTGCTTGATAAACACTGTGTATTCTCCTAGGAAGCAGACTCCCGCAGCTTGCTCTGAAACTGTTATGTGGGAGTGACTCTCCCTCCATGAGAGGTTCCAGGGATGAGTTGTCTTTCCACCCCAGCATTAAGCCAGGGAGAAAAGACTGTGGCGTAATGCACCCAATGCTTTAAGTTCCTAGGAAGAAAGATCCCAATTGGAGGCTGCCAGAACTATTATCAGCTGCTTACATATCCATTTGCCCATCCACCACTCACAAAGTGCTCTATTTATTTGCACACACTCTGTAATACAGCAGTGGAGGGAGAATTCATTAAGGCAAATTGTGAAGGTTGCTTTCAAAAAAAATTTTCATCTCACTGTTTTATGCAGTGCATGGTTCCCTGTTTAATGAGAACTCTGCAAGTCCATTTTCCTTAAGGGTTTAATACAAATATAATTAAAAAAATTAAGACAGATGTGGAAAGTGCCAAGGGAAGCTATTTCTCCCATTAACTCACAGAGTAGACCTTCTCGATGCTGCAAGATGTGTGGGGAGGAGAAAGACTCCAGAAGCTATCAAGAGTCCTTTAAGGTTACATCAGACTCCAGCCTGGGTTTATGTGGTTCAGGGATCCCTGCTGAAGAGATAGGAATTAGATTTACTGGTTGAGTGATGGGACTGTTACTAGCTGGCGGTTTAATTAATGCTGATATAGGAGCTTTGCTGTTTCTTGGAATTTGAACTACAGAGCAGTGAGAAGTGGGCATTTATATTTTTCAAAGTTTCTCTGAATAATCTTGGTTGTTTTTGGAGGGGAGGGGAGAATGGGGTGTTTGAGGGAGGGAGAGCCTTGGGGTGTTGGAGGCCCCTGTGCAATTCCCAGCTCCCTACATGCAGCATATCTGGGACAAATTGTCCACTGCAATTTGATTGCTTTCCATCCTGCTGCCACCACTGGCTTCTTGAAGCAAGGTAGTACCTGAGCTATAATCACTTAAATAATAATAATAATATTGTTAAAGAAGCTAAGGATTAGTATTACTAAAATTTTGTGGTGCTTATTTTGTTCATTTCACTGGGAGGCTGGTGTTGCTATCATCATCCCCATTTCACAGATCCGTAAACCAAGACTCAGTCACTCAGAGCAGGCAGAGCTGGGAATTGAAACCTATGTCTGTGTCTTGAACCATGTGCTACCCTTTTCTTTGTGACAAATGGGCCATCCACATCTTAGAGATGTGGGGAAAAATTCCAAGCCTGAACAGCAGGTGCGGACAGAGTGAGAACTAGCTATCTTACCTAGCAACTTTCCCCACTGCATCTCTTGAATTTAATACGGGGATTCTGACTCACTTTACTATTAGCCTGCATTACACTCATTAAGAAATAGAAATATGCTCCCCTCCCTCATCCGGAAAACAATAAGCAAACGCACATTGATGGAGGGTTTACCGTGTTGCAGGCACTCTGCTGAGTGCTGTGTTCTTTATTTCATTTAATCTTCAAAATACATGCTGGGAAGAAGGTACAGTTGGCCCTTTGTGTCAGTGGGTTCCACATCCCCAATACCAAGGGCCACCTTTGGGACTTGAACACCTGGGGATTTTGGTATCTGCAGGGGGCGTGGTCCTGGGACCAATCTTACACGGATACCGAGGAACTACTCTGTGTAATGCTCCCTGCTTTCTAGATAAGGAATCTGAGGCTCTGAGAGGTGAAATGACTTGCCCAAGGTCACACAGCAGGAAGTGGTTCAAACAAGATCCAGACCCAGATCTGTCCGAAACTCCCAAGCCTTTGCACTGAACCCTAAGGCTAGATAGACACGATGGCTGGGCTTTCCTTTACTTCACTTTACCAGCATCCTAGGCTGCCTCCATCCCAGATAATTGAGAGCTGCCTGACCCAACGCAGCCTGTCACACCTGGGAGTTATTTTTAGCACGTTTCTATATAAATCCTTCTTCTCGGAAGGTAGGAAGGAGTCTGCTTGCCTTGGCGCATTCCCTGGTTGGCATATTGGTTTAAGGTCTCCTTGGTGTGCTGTGAGTTGTAAATCGGGAGACCCTCTGACCTCGTTGAGATGGACACGGGTTCCTGAATCAGCAGTTTGGGAGACGCCCTCTTCTCTGCCTTTCTTGGGCTGCCATTCATTAAGTAATTCTAGAGAGAACTAGATTCCTTTCTAACCAAGGAAATGTCTTTGGTTTCCCTCTATGTTCAATTCAAAAATAGTTGAAAATCATTTTCGTGTCTTTACCATGTTGCCAAAAATATTTTAATTGATAGATAAACGTCAAGAACTAGATAATGTCCAGAAAATGGAGAGGATGACTCCTAAGTTCATGTTCACTTTGTCAAAGTTGGTAACTGCCTTCAAGTAAGTTAAGTTTCTTTCTACCTGGATCAAAGAAAATAAGAGGGCAGGTTTTAATTTTTCAAGGGTACTTGGATTTTCCATTTAGGACCAACAGAAGTGACTTTTGCATCACACAGACCTCTGCTCTCTACTTCTTCATCTGTGCCAGACATCACTAATAGATCATGGCAGTACAGCCTGCTCAGACTAGTTGTGATCTTAAAATCCTTCCCAGTAGAGGGAACCAGGCACCTTCTGCCACTGATCAAAATTGGGTTATAGGTGAAATCAGTTTTCCAAGTGATTCTGGATGCTGTTTTATGTCCTCTTTGAGTTTAGGCATCTGTCTTTTCCTGACAGACAGCCTCAGATACATGGATTGAATTAAGATGCTAATCAAGGCATCATCATTTGATGATGAAGATTTGATGATGATTTGCTTTCACATCATTTGATGTGAAAACAGGTAGTGCTCTGATTCTTAAATAATGAGAAAGGAAGGCTTGGGGGTGATTTGTTGAAGGTCACACAGTCAGTAAGTGAGGGAGAGGGTTAAGTAGATTTGGGAGTCAGATCCAGGTCCCTGTCTTGGCTGTACCATTTCCTCATTTAGCGATGTTGGGCAAGTCACTTCAAATATCTGAGCCTAAGTTTCCTCCTCAGTAAAATGGGACTAGAATGCTACCTCAGTGAGCTATGGTGAGGATTAAAATGAGATACTGCATATGAAATGCCTAGGAGGAGACCTGGTAGGTAGAGGAAGTGCCTGATAAATGTTAGCCATTATTTGTCCAGTTTTCTTAAAAATATCTTATGCACAAAAAACAGTATACATTATTATGAAATCTGATGACTCTGGGTACCACTATACCCATTTTACAGATCATGAAACGCAGACTTAGAGAAATAAGATGGCTTTCCCAAAATCACACAGAAAGTAAATAGAAAAGCTAGAATTCAAATGCCAGATATGGCAAAGCACGAGTCCTTACTTCTTTAAAATCTTATCCAGATATCCCTCGCTCAATGCAACGTATCATGACCATCCTTTTAAAATTTCTCTCTCTGCCCCCATGTCTGTTTCTCCTCACCCTCCTTTGTTCTTCTCTCCAAAGCACTTTTTGCCTTCTAAGACACAATCTCTTACTATATAATTTCCTTATTTATCTTGCATATATTTAATTGCCTGTCTCACTCCTACTTGACTATCCCTCAGGGCAGGGTATTTAATTTATTTTGTTAACTGCTGTATTCACTGCTCTGGGCACAGTGCCTGACACACAGTAAGCACTAAATGTTCACTAAATATTTGCTGAATAAACACATGAAGTCTGCCTGGCTCAAAAGCTTCCTTTCTGGATCATGCTGTGTCCTACACGATTTGTAATCAGTTCTTAGTTGTTGAACTCCGACCATGTTCTAGGCATCATGGAGACATCATAAATATATTGTTGCTAAATATGACCATAACCTTTCATGGAAGGGACGATTATCCAGGCTTTGCAGCTGAGGAAACTGATGCTCAGCAAGGTTATGTGACTTGGTTCCCATCAGACATCTATTAAGGGGCAAGTGGGAAGTCATATCTAGGTCAGCTGGACTCCAAGACCTGCTCCCCTTCCCCAGACTGTGTTGAATTATAAGAACTGGCTTCCTTCTCAGCAGGTGCTTATGAATATCATCCTTGGACCAGAATTTTTCCTTGAGAACTAGACCCTCGTTCCGTTTAAAAAACTCATCAGACCTCATGGGTGGACTCTGTTGTATACATATCCCAGGATTGGAGCCCACCGAAACCTACTGAAACAGAAGCCCTGGGGTTAGAGGAAGCGATGGGGAGTCCAGGAATCTGATTTTTAATAAGAACCTAGGTGATTTCTATGATCAGGCTAATCTGGAAAACAGTAATGGAATTCATGCATCCATCTATCCACCCATTTCCTCATCTTTAAAGTGGGGGTAGTACCGGTACCCAGCTTATATCGTTGTTGTAATGATTAAATAAGGGCATATTAGGAAATGATCAGAACATTGCCTACCAAGTAAGTTGTAAGAGGTGATTAAGACTTGGGCACCTCCCGTGGCTGGTAATTAGGGACATAGCGGAAACAAACAGACAAGGCCTTGCCTTCCTGGTGCTGACCATGTAGTTGGAATGAGCACAGATTTTGGCATCAGATAAAACTGGATTAAACTCCCACCTTTGCCACTCACACTCAGGTGCGCACATGAGCAAGCTACTGAACTTCTCTGGATCCATTTGCTCCAATGTGGGGATAATAAAATTAACAACAAAAGCAGTATTATAGCTTTGTTGTTGTTTGTATCAACTAGAAGAGATTGAGGTTCAGAGAGGCAAAGCAATTTGCCTAAGGTCACACAGCTAGTGAGTGTCAGAGCTGGGATTTGGATTCACATCTTTTAGACTCTGGGGATGGAATGTTCACCTGCCACGTGTTGTGGCTTCCCACAGACAGAGGGGTGGCTATAAAACTCACAGGCAACTGGTGGAAAGGATAACAAACCCAGTGAAGGCTTTATCCAACATACCGGCACACTGAAGCACATTGTACCGAGACCCTGTGGGAACTCCCCTGTGGCAAAACGATGTCCAGACTTACCTAGTTTCCACTGACTTCACACAGAGCTAGCCTTCCCAGGTTCTCCTGCAACACAGGCATTTAGAGAGCTCCTTGGAAAGATTTTGACTTCTCTAATCTCACCAGGCACAAGGAAGGTTTGGGAGACGTGAAAGGCGCAGTTATTTATTTCATGAATAGATAACGGCAAGCCATTTAGAGGGAGCAGTGGCAGGAAGATGAAAAAGCTATTAATACAGTTGGAAGCTCGTTTCTTTCGGAGTGGCCAGCAGCTGCCGGAGAGGACAAAAACTAGAAAATACTGCAGTGGGTGCTCCGGAGAGCACAAATTATTCAGGAGATATTACAGTACATTGTTCACCTTAGTAAACATTTTTTTAATGTTTATGAGATCTGTTCAAAGGCATCCTGATGGATGAAAGCCAATAACATTTATAGGGGTGTGTGTGCACGTGTGTGCGCGTGCGTATGTGTGCTCGCATTTCTTTTGCTTTAGTAGTCTTTGTAAATCATTTATTTGAGCTGATGTACTCAACAGTGGCTAGGCAGGGTCTACCTAATGCAACGTGAAGTCCATGCCTCTGTTCCCTGGGTAACTGTACTCTTCGTGACGTCTGCTGCGCTGCAGATGGGGCTCTGGGAAGCTGGGAGCTGACCTGAGGAGTGATGGGAGCAGAAGAAAGACTCCAGTTCTGAGAAGAGAAAATCAAGAGGAGCAGGGAGATGAGAAGGATAGGGCAGCATTTCCCAGTGTGTGTTGGGAATATATTCTCACCCAAAGAGGGGCCCGTGGGAACAGGATTTGGGGGAATCCTTGCACTTCTGACAAGAAGAGAGATTCACAACGTATAGGAAGCATCCTGTTCAAGGTTCTTGAGATTAAAGTGATCCCCGTAACAAGGCTTGATTCCACTTTTGCCAGACTCTGACCACAGCACAGCCCCTGCAGAAGCTCTAGTGCCTCAGAGAACGCGTTCAGGAACACAGCTTTTATGTGATAAAACTGGGCGAAGCTGTTAATCATTGAAACTAAGCCATGATGGCATCTCTACACACGGCTATTAGCTCACTTATTTTAAATGAAATGACTTGTCAATTTGGTTCAGGAACTGACCAAATTAGACAATCTACTAGTTTAATAGATGTTTTTTTTCCAGTTGAATTGGTTTATTGTTTGATTTAGGACTCAGGCACGCAACCAGTTTAACTGGGAGGGATGAACTTGGTTTTGACTCCATCATCCAGTTTCACAGACTGATTAGGTACACCAGTTAGGGAGTCAAGGGCACCAGGTTAAATTCTGGCACCTTCCGTTCCTAGAGGTGTGACTCTGGGAATGTTACGGAATCTCTCTATTTAAGTCTCAGTTTCTGCATCTATAGAATGGGAACAATATTTACTGGACCTATTTTATTGGCTTATGGAGATTAGTTGAAATAATGCAGATAAAAAGTTTGGCACAGAGCTGGCATATAGTGAGTTCTTAATAAGTGTTGGTCATCATCGTTATCATCAGAAGGAAGGGGCTGGAACTCACAGATGAACAGTAAATCTTTCTTCCATCCTCAGGAATGCTTGAGGAAAGTTGGACTCTTTCTGATAATGACGGAAGGAATGTATCCACTAGAGACAAATGATGCTGTTCCTGGGGTGGCTATATGCTCATCACTGATCCAATGATGTCTCGGAGCCCACTGTACTTGCGTGTTGGGTTTCCTTATTACATGACCTGTAGTTTATGGAGTGCAGCTGCTGAAGAATGAGAAACATGTGCCCCTCAGGGCACTACATCACTAGCAAGGTATTCAAGGCTCCAAGATCCTGAAGCTTCCCTATGCCAGTGTGACCCACAGTCACACCAGCTCTCGTGCTTTAGACCAGAATGGTGATTAGGACATTGGACATTGGCTCTGGATGTCCAAGGCCTTTGTGATGCTGCTAGCCTAAGATGCTGCTGTGCTCCTTATTCTGTATCCCTTCTTAAGGTGAAAGAAGTCTCATGCCTGGTGAGCCTATCATGTGTCTTGTGAATTCCAATGACAATCCAAACCTGAAAGCCACTCCAGTGGTCTTGAAAGTACTAAGAGATTTGCAGTTAAAAATATCTAGGCTCTGTTTGACATTGCCATTTATCCACTGGGAAACTTTAGGCAAGTTACTTAATCTCCCTGAGCCTCAGGCTCCTCTTCTGTAGAATGGGGATGAGATTGCATACTTCGTAGAGTTGTGATTCATTTAATGAGATAATATATGTCAAATACCTAGAATAGTGCCTGGCCCCAAACTGAATGATTGTGTGAAACGCCTGGTATCATGCCCTGCGCTGGGTCTAGGCAACGGTATTTTCCACAGACTTCTTTCCTGCTCATCAGGGACCACCTGGCTCAGGCACTAAATCCCCAGTTAGATATAAAGTTGTCCCTTGCCCAACATTTAGCTTGCTCTGGACTCTCGTTAGGGATGTCTTAATCTACAGATAGAGCATGAGTTTCATGAGGCCAGTGAAAGTCTAATTCATGTCTAATTCCCTTCCCTATTGTTTGGCAAATTGTTGCAAATGCCTACATGGTTGTATAGTTAAAATGTAGGACAGGTGTTCAGGAGCTGAAGAAGTTAAACCTGGACTGGTATGATGATGTCGCGTAGTGACGGCCAGGCTGAGTGTGGACTCTCTCCTATGTGCAGTGGGGAGCCAGAGAGGGCTTTTGAGCAGGGGAGTGGTCTGATCAGCTCCACACTATATGATAACAGTGATGATGTTAGTGACATCAGTAAGGATGGTGCTGATGACGGGGAAATCTAAGCTCATCCTTTGTACCAGAAACTGTGCCAAGTCCTTTACACCCATCATGGCCTCCAGTCCTCACAAAGACCCTCTGAGCTTGGATACTGGATAATTGGCCATGTGCCGCGTGGATTGAAGGGCAGAACGACTGGAGTCTTTTGGGACTTGGTATAGTCTTCACTTAAGAAAGGACAGTGGAAATGGAATTGACAAGCCCCCAAGCCCACAGCACGTATTTTCAGTTTTACTGGCCAGCCAAACACCTCCCTTGCTCAGTAAAATGTTCAACCACATCAATATAATCCCTTATGTCAGAGCTGCCAAAGTAGTCATGGCTCCACTACTCTATAAGAAGAGCCTTATTAGCTTTAAAAGGGAGGTTGTGACTCATTTGTAGCTGGGCCATAATGTCCCCAGAGAGGACATTCTACAAAGTGTCTGTTACGGGGGCTTTGCATGGTGTAATGCATGAAGTAGCTGATTTGGGGCAATTTTCTCTTAGCTGGAGGCTCTACTCTCCTGACTTGAGATTTCCTTTTCTCTTCCACGTAAACCTCTTCTGGGACTATTCTAAGACTTCCGGTTGGTCACTGACTATGTTACTTTTCTTCCACAATTCGGGTTGTAAATGCTGCCACCGTCCTCTGACTTAAGTCAGAAATCAGTGTCATCCTACCCGACCTCTCTGTCCAGTCCTATCAGTCACCAGGTTTGCCAACATGAATCCCCCAAGAGTCCTTCCATCCATCCCCTTCTCTTCACCCTGACTGCCATCACCATCCAGGATGCCATTATTGCTCATAGAAAGGATGGCAGTGGCATCCCAGCTGGTCTCTCTGTCCCCAGGCTTGTCTCTCCATTCCTGTCCTTCACACTGCAGCTAGAACGCTGTTTTGAAGATTCATATCTGCTATGCCATTTTCTTGTTTCAAAACCCAAGCCCATGTCCTGGCATTCAGTGCTAGTCATAACCTGGCCCCTCCCTATCTCCCTGATCTCAAGCTGCCACTCCTTGCATGCTCCAGCCGTGCCACACCTTCAAGCAGGTCCCCCAAATCACCAGGCTCTCTCACACTCTTCTGGGGACTCAAATCCTCAGCCTGACACTGCAAAGCCCCGGTAGGTGATCCTATCTCTCCTGCCTCCCGCTTCCTCTTTCATGCCCCTGTCAGCGTGTGGGCTAGTAAACGAGGGCTGTATTTCCCAGGGAGGTACCTGTAGGGCCATGTCTGCAGTTCTAGCTGAGATTGATGAACTTTCAAATGATGAGGTTTCTGGGGGCATTTGTTGACATATAAATCAAAATCCAATTTATGTGAAGGAAAATCCCAGCTGGTTTACATGGCAGGATTATGAAACAGTTTTTGCCTTGTATGAAGCCTCTTGGACGATGTAAAATGATTTTACCTTCCACAAAAGAAGCTTGGCTTTTTAACTTCTGCTGGTTTTCCTAGGGTGACCCTGGAAACTTCCGATACAGAGTTTGCCAACTTATTCCAAGGTTGCCAACTTATGACACTGGTCTTACTGAGGGGAGGAAGGGAAGTGCAATTTATTGAGTATCTACTGTGTGCCAGGCACACCCCTGCAGCATCCTACAGTCTCACAACAATCTGCTGGGTACTTGACATCATATTGAAAGCGTTACTCTCAACCATGTGACTATCTCTCCATTCTCTTCCTGAGAGGGTGTATTAGTCATCTGTTGCTGCAGAAATTACCACATACTTTGCAGCTTATAACAACTCACATTTATTATATTACTATTTCTGTGGGTCAAGACTCTGGACACAGCTTAACAGAGTTCTCTGCTTGGGGTCTTACGAGGTTGTAATGAAGTGTTGGTCAGGGTGTGGTCTCATCTGGGGCTCAACTGGGGAAGGATTTGCTTCCAAACTCACACAGTTGTTGGCAGCAGCCCTTTACTCATGGGCTATAGAGCTGAGGATCTCAATTTATTGTTGCCTATTGGCCAGAGACACCCACCCCCAGTTCCTTCCCAACATAGCCACTTACTTCTTCCAAGTCACAGAGAGAGGGACTTCAAGCAAGACAGATGTTACAGTCTTACATAATATGATCACAGAAGTGACATCATTTTATCATCTTTGTCATATTTACTGGTTAGAAGCCAGACCAAGGTCCTGCCCACACTCAAGGGCAGTGGGCTACACAGGGTGTAACTGGGAGGTGGGGACCATGGCCACTTCAGAGACTGTCTGCCCCAGAAGGGTTCAGACACTCAAGGTCGCACGACTAGATGTTTGTGGAGTTGAAATCTGACTTCAGAGCCCACACTTTTAGCATTATGCTGCCCCTGCAGCTGATTCCATAGTCTGTGGAATCCAAAGTAAAGCTCTTCCCGGGAGATTTATCCTGACTGCTGAAGCCTGGGTCATTTGTTCATCTCGGGAGCTGCTGTGAGTTTCAGCACCCAAATCACTAAAACTGGAGTGGAAGTGAGGCAGTTCTTCAAAGGATGACTTTTTAGGGTACTAGTACCCCAAGTGGGGAAGAGATCCTGGGTGTGTTCACTCCTGCTGGACCCAGACCCCCATGGACTGTTCTCTGATGGAGAACACATTCTTAGATGGATCCCACGTGACCATGATCCACTGTGGCCTTGGGGAGAAACTCACATGGCTGCTCAGAGGTTAATGCCATCACAGGTCTCTCTCCCTGTGGTCACCCTTCACAGAAGAGGCCTCTACCATCTGGCTCATTAAATGGCATTGCTGCTGTGTTTTTATTTTTTCCACCAACATGCACAGCCTCCAGTTTGATGTTTGGAGCCCTTCCAATTCTGAACAAGACTTGTGTTAACTCGTACATGGCTGTCATGTGTAGTTGTATGGGTTGTGCACTGCATAAGGATACCTGGATCATATACAAAGTCAGCACACTGAGATCTCTTTTCCAGTGGCAGGGAACACATCCGACGTCACTTCCCCTTCATTGTAACAATACCTCGGTTGCCTCTTGTTTTGTTTTGTTTTGTTTTAGGAGCCTCCTTCCTTCACTCTTCAGCCTTCATACCACTCACTAAGCCAGGAGAAGTCCTTTCTGCCTGAGGAAAGAGGCACCTTTTTCTGATTCACATACAGAGACTCATCTAGGCTTGCAGCAGCCTTGATGACTATCTTCAGGGTAGACAACCTTCTGCTGACCTGGGGTCATGACATAATCTGCCCAAGCTGACTCTGAGAGCAAGCAACTCACAGTTTTTAAAACCAACCAGGAGCAGGACTTGCCTGGTGCACAGTAGTTGAGAGTCCGCCTGCCAATGCAGGGGACATGGGTTTGATCCCCGGCCCGGGAAGGTCCCACATGCTGCGGAGCAACTAAGCCCGTGCGCCACAACTACTGAGCCCATGTGCTGCAACTACTGAAGCCTGTGTGTGTAGAGCCCATGATCCGCAACAGGAGAGGCCACCACAGTGAGAAGCCCACGCACCGCAACGAAGAGTAGACACTGCTAGATGCAACTAGAGAAAGCCCGCAGCAGCAACAAAGACCCAAAGCAGCAATAAATAAATAAAATTAAACAAAAACAAAAACAAAAAACTAACTGGCAGCTGCCCAATCATGGTAGAAATTATCCTTTCAACATACTGCACTTAAAACTCCCAAGTCCATATGTAGTGTCATTTAGGTAAAGAATAAAAAGCTCCGGCTGTCATGTGCCTTTAAATAAACCTTAAAATTGACAGCCAAGGTTGGACCAATGCCGATGTTCAGTCATAAAGGCTGTTCTAGGGGAGAGTATTCAAAAGCCACATTAAAAAATATGCAATCAACACCAGCTGTGGTCCAATTAAATTCAGCTGATCACAGGTGTTTATATAGATCACACACACACACACACACACACACACACACACACACACACACACACACACGACCCAACACATTACTTCCTTTAAAATACAGTTTGAAAAGCACAAGATGAGATCCATCAACCATTCACATCAGAGTCACCTGAAATCCTTAATAAAAGTGTAGATTCTTTCTCCCTACCCTAGACCTATGAATCCAAATATGTTAGGAGAGGGAGCCCAAGAATCTGAATTCTAGCAAGGACCCAAGGTGGTTTCAACACTAAGTGCCACTGAAGAGCGCTCTTATGCAAGCTAGGCAGTATCCTAAGGGTGCTGGGTTGCTGAGATGCACTGCTCTTAACTGTCCAGCCAGAATAAACTGTTTAAATTGGATCATTTGAGGTTTTAGTCTCCAGGGGAAACTTCTGGAGAGGCACTCAGCAGAGTGCGTTATTTCTCCATCAGGGTCCTTTAGGTATTTTGCAAGAAGACATTCTTCCAAGCCTTTTCTCGCAACCTTTTTCCCAATTCCTGGCATCTGCAAACGACTACATCAGGAGCTATAAATCAGAATCTGGGGAACATAGAAAAGTGACACCCACCTGGGTCCCATACTTGAAGTCAGTTGGTTCATCAGTTTGGATACATTTAGCCATGAGTAATAGAAAGCCTAACTGTGGTTCAAATTCTAAGCACAGTTACCACCATCACGAAGAGGTCTGAAGAGAGGTAGTTCCAAGATTTCATGGCGGACTCTGAGCTCCCGAATGGCTCTACAATTCTCTGACCACCTGGCAGCCCCTCACCTCATGGTTGTGAGCTGGCTGCAGCAGTGCCAGACCTCGTGGTCTCACAGAGCAGCTTTCAAAAGATAGGAAGGAGAGGCTGAGGAAGCGTGGGGAGATGGTGGTGGAGGGATGCTATGTGGTTTCTGAGGTCAGTTCATGAGACACCTGTCACTTCTGCGTGGGTCTCTTGGAAATGCTCACTCTTCGATCACTCCCTCTTGGGAACCACCTGCCACGTTGCAAGAAGCCTAAGCCACGTGGAGAGGTCACATGTACACATGCTGCTAGTCATCCCCAGCTGCATCCCTCGCTGACTTCCAGCACTAAGTCCCTGCCGGTGCTCACTCCAGCCATCTTGGTTGGTACAGCCTAATGAACCTGCACATGAGTGCAGCCACCCAATGGCCAGCTGATGCCAGGTGGAGCAGAACTTCCCAGGTGACCTACAGGACAGTGAGAGTTAATACACTGTGTTAAGCTGCTGTGTTTGGAGGTTATTATTATGCATCACTGGATAATAAGCAGACCACCAGGATGTTGGAACTCAGGAACGTTTAGATGATGAGGGAAGCTCACCAACGTCTTGCCATCATTGGTGGAGAGCTGCTCTCGGGAGGAGATGAGAAGACAGTTATTCCCTGGCACTTCTGGTCTGTCCTGCAATGAGACAGAGCAGCCTCCATAGGCAGAAGGAATCTTCACCCAAAGAATTGCGTGAGTGGACAAGCAGGAAGGCAGTCGGCCTTCTGGGTGCCCATAAATGGCAGGTGATGAGGGAGCAGGAGGGATGGGGGGCACACCAGCATCTGTGGTACCCTGTCGAAGGAAGCAGCTACTCAGTTCTGGGTATTTTTAGCCATGAAGGTATATGGTTACAGAGTTATCAAATCTTGTGACCTCTCAAGAAAATCAGAAGGCTGGATCTTTATGTAAACTTTCTTGATTTTTGGAAGTGGACAACTAATTCAGATTTTAAATCTGTGCAGCCAAATCATGCAGGCCAAATAAAAACACATGTAGATGGGGAGGATGCTCCTTGGCCAGCCCAAGATGGAACGGAAAGAGCACTGAGCCCCATATCATATTTCCTAGAATGAGAAGGTGTGGCAAGACAGAAAGAGGTGGTCATGAGCTTGACCTTAAAAGACAGATTTACATGGGGGTGGCTTTCAGGCAAGGGAAGCCACATGGATAAGGGCCCAGGAGGTGGCAAGGTTTGTAGAATTGCAGGGTAAGTGACTAGTTTATAGTGGGGGCCAGTTAATATGAGGGAAAATGGGGAAACAACATTGATGTTACATGTAGAAACTAATAGACATGCAGTACTTAAATTGGGCACATTAAATGCATATATAATTTTCACTTCTTCACTCTTAGGAGTCTGGTGGCCAGAAATAGAATGCTTATGTCTTGGCAAAAAATGTGCACTGATATACACCTAAAACTAACACAACACTGTAAATCAACTATACTTCAATTTTAAAAGTGCATTGATAATCTCAGAAAGAAAAAAAAAAGTCTATATTGATTGGCATCCTGTTTACTCTTCTGTTGACGAGGTTAATTATTTAAATGTGATGCTTTATTTTGATCTGTATCCATAAGCAAAGTATGTTTAAATGGTATAATTGTACTGAATTTCCCACATCATACATTTCATAGCAGATGATCAGATAAAGACTGTATAACCTGCACTCAAGCGAAATGACTCTGCTTAACCTAATCCATTGACTGAGTGACCTTGGGCAAGTTACTTAACCTCTCTGTGCTTCTGGAGTCTCACTTGAAAAGTGGGGGATGGTGATAAAACATACTTCACGGCGTGGCTGAGATGAGTAGATGCGATGAGACTTGTAAAGCTCGTAGTACAGCGACTGATACAAGTTGTTGATCAACACCAACCCTTATTGATTGTTAGCAAATCTCACTTTTGACACCTGAAGTCTAATGAGAGCTACCAATTCGTGAATTTGCTCCATGTTTGTGCCTGATTCAGACATGCGTTACTGCTCATCCTTCCTTCTAATCCACTTCCCAGAAGATCGTGTAACCTGGAAGTGGGAACTGGTTCTTCTAGTTCTCTCTAGAAGATTCCCTCAAGTCTGATTCATTCTCAGGAGGGGCTGCCAAAAGTCCCTCTTGTCTTTTTTTTTTAAATTAATTAGTTAATTTATTTTTGGCTGCATTGGGTCTTTGTTGCTGTGCGCGGGCTTTCTCTAGTTGCGGAGAGTGGGGGCTACTCTTCGTTGTAGTGCGCGGGCTTCTCATTGCAGTGGCTTCTCTTGTTGCGGAGCACGGGCTCTAGGCACGCGGGCTTCAGTAATTGTGGCTTGCGGGCTCTAGAGCACAGGTTCAGTAGTTGTGGCGCACGGGCTTAGTTGCTCCGCGGCTTGTGGGATCTTCCCGGACCAGGGCTCGAACTCATGTCCCCTGCATTGGCAGGTGGATTCTTAACCACCGCATCACCAGGGAAGTCCCTGTCCCTCTTGTTTTAGGTTCATTCATTCACTCATTCTATCAACCACTTACTGTAAGTCAGGTCCTTTGCTAGACATAGATGAAAGAAATAGCCCCAGCCTCACAAAGTTCATAGGCTAGTGGCAGGGGGAGGGAAGAGAAGAACAGGCACTGGCACTTCAGTGAGATCTGGGAAGTGGACAGGAAGCGGAAGGACAACAGAGGAGATCCTTTCATCTTACTCAGCCTGAGGATCAGGGAAGGAAACTATGACATCTAAGGAAAGCCCTTAAAAGAAGAAAGGAAATAGCTGGGCAGTAGGATAGGGAGTGGAGAGACTATCCCAGCTCAAGAATGTCACAGGAGAACTACAAATAGTTCAGTATCACAGGAAAGGCATGTGGTTTGGTGGAAACAGAGAACAAGGAGAAGGGAGGGAGGAAAGTCATCAGTGGGCATGCGCAGACTAAGAAACCCTGTTGGGGGAAATGGGGAGCCACTGAAGGCTAGCAGGGGAGGGATGATCAGACTGGTGCTTTGGAAAGATCATAATTGCTGTTCCAGGGAGAAGGGGTCAAGCAACTATTTAAGAGATGAGTTTAAGAGCTGATATGATCATTCAAGCCTGAACTACGGTGGTGGCAAGAAGTGAATAGATTGAGACGTATGTAAGAGACATAAGCAACAGGACATGGAGACTGAATGAAGGAGAGGAGGGGGTGGGATGTCAAGAATGACTATAGGTTTAGATAACTGGGGGAGTAATGGATGGGGCAGGGAGTGTATATGGTAGAGATGTTTAACTCTTTGCTGGCTCTTCTTAACCAGAACACACAATTCTTCAGATTAAATTCAAGAAGCTCAATTGATCTTGCCAGCCATTCTTACTGAAGCTTTAACCAGGGTGATAATTACTCCAGGAGGCAAGTTGGGAAAATTCTCATGAGGGCATCCTCTTGAAGATACCCAATTTTCTGTACAATTTTCAGACTCAATACTACAAGGTTTATTTGTCATCTGCTCTGTGTCACTTGCTGTGCCCATTGGGTTGAACCAGGAAAACATGGTTCCTGCCTTCATGGGATTTACATGCCAGCTTAGAGTTCTGGTATCTTCTCATCTAAGTGCTAAATCCTCCTGTCCTCTAGGGGTGCTGGAATAAGAATACAAATGTATCAGTTAGCTATTGCTGTATAACAAAATGCCCTCAAAACCCAGTGGCTTAAAATAGCAACAATTTATTTAGCTTAAAATTCTGCTATTGGCAATTTAGGGTGGACTCAGCTGGGTGTTTCTTCTGATCTTACCTGGATACATTCTTGCATCCACATTCAAGCTACAGGTTGGGTAGGCAGTTTTAGTGATCCTGGCTGGACTCTCACATGTTTGAGATCTCAGCTCGGGTAAATGTTCTTCAATGGCTCCAATCTCTCGTCTTCTCATAGGCTAGCCCAGGCTGTTCATGTGGTGGCCAGGAAAGTTTCCCAGAGAGAACGGAAGTAAGCACAGTTTCTAGAGGCCCAGGCTTAGAACTGACACAGTAACACTTCCACCATGTTCTACTGGCCAACGCTAGTCACAGGGTCCAGTGCAGATTCCAGGAGTGGGGAAGAGGCTCCACACCTTGATGGGAGAAGCAGCAGAGTCTCATTGCAAAGAGCATGGGCACAGTGAGAGGAAAAATTGCCATAGTTTTAGCAATATACTCCAAGGACTCACACACTCCTAATTCTTGCTACCTGTAAAAGTAATCACAAAAGGGAGCTCTCATGAGCAGAGGATGGCAATAGATCTATTTCTTATATTTCCAAGCCAAACAGGAGACTTATTGAGACCTGCCCTTTCCCATGAGGGAATTCATTCTATCTGTCTGGGCTCCTGGGTCAGTCAGTTTTTTCCATTTTAGGTTTCTGACTGTGGCCATCCTCTCCTTTTCATCCCCCCAGGACAATAGCCTGGGATTCTCTGCACAGATGTCAAAGAAATGAAATGTCAGCAGAGTTCACTGTGACCCTGGAGCCAGTGCCCTCCCGCCTCCTCCTCACAGTTGCCTACGGCAGGGCTGGTCTGCACTATTAATAAACCTTCCCCTCAGCATTTTCTCTTGATGGACCGTATCAGATAGGCTCCATCTATCTCCCATCCTCACTCCCGCCAGGCTGGAGAGAAGGTCTCCTGACATGGAGATAAGAAATCCCGGACATCACTGCCATGTAGGGGAAGCTCAGGGTTCCGTTTTCCTTATGAAAGGTCAAATCACTTCCTTTGCAGTGCTTGGAAAGAAAAGAGCCAACATAATGTGCTTTTTAAATGCCAATGGTCTTGATGCCCCTGATAAGAAGTAAATGAAGGAAGAGAATGTCTGAGAAAGAGCTGACTTCTAAGTGCCAGCCGGAGAAGTAAAACATTTTTAGCAACCCATGTTAAAGGTAGTGTTTAATTCAGTCCTGGGTTAGGGAAATGCAATCATTGCTGCTTTAAAAAAATCCCTGCCTTGTTGCATTGAATACAGGTACCAGTAATAATTCTCCCTCAAGAGGCTTAGGAGGAAAGACAGACCACAAACTGGCCCTACCAGCTTTTCATTTATTCTTCCATCGCACGTCTATTGAGCGGCCAGTATGTGCCAGAAACCGCTGGGCATAGGGGACACAGAAGTGGTAAATGGCCCAACGTTCTGTTCTTAAGGAAGTCACTGTCTAATCATAGGTCAACAGACAGTAGCTCTAGAGAGTGATGCGTGCTACCCCAGGACGTGCAAGGTGTTATGGAGGCATCTCCATGGACACATCATCTCCTGAAGTTCTTCTCTGAAGCAGTAGAGGCGCCAGGAAATTACGGGTCAAGCCTGGCATATTCACTACTATATCCTTGGTGCCTGGCCCTTAGTGGGGGCTCATTCCTGTTAGTTGGTTGACCTAAGTGGTGTGAATCCGACATTCTCACCCCATGGTGCCATCAGTCCTTCTCCCAACTGTCGCTGCATTCTCACACCTGTGTGCTTCGACAAGTACCGTCTGGAATCTTGTTCTCACCTTTTTGCCCCCTAGAAAACTCTGATTCACCCATCAGTACCCAGACCATATGTCATTTCTTCTGCAAAGCCTTTTCTGATCTGCTGAGTAGAACTTATCCTCTTTCCATAATTCTTCTAAGCAACTTGCTTATGTGTCAAATTTGGTCCTTGTCTCAAAGGACCATTTTATTTTAATCATTTGTTTTTGACATGCTTTTTTCTCCTTCACCAGATCATGGGCTTCTCTGGAGCAGGGTCTGGATGTTAGGAGTCTTTGAACCATCTGTGCCTGGCCCACCATAGCAGCTCAGTGAATGTTCACTGCATGAACAAAAGACTACATATTATGATTGGGACCACAGATCAGTGGATGTCACCCAGATGGTTGTATTTTCTAATTCATGGAGACAATGGGATAGAATGTGGAATGCAGCAAGGAGAACTGAGGTGAAGATGTAGCCATCAGTTTAGCCTCCTTTCTGCTGTAATGACAGCATTTCCCGCTTTCTCTAATGTTAGGGAGAAAGAGGAGGCCAGGCTGATGTCTTAATGCCATGGCCCACATCCAGGAGCGGATTCAGATGAAACGCTGCTCTGTGCAGAGTGCGGGGATCTTTGATCAGTACCTGGGAAGGACTTGGGACTGCTTGAAACTGAACATTCAGATGCTGTCTTTAGCACAGTCTCTCATCTCAGAAGTTTCACTTTAATCTCTGGGTTCCACGTGATGCTCAGTCAGGATGAGCTGATATAGCACAGGAGTCCTAGGATCAATTGGGGAAGGATGACCTGGGGACAGGTGAGGGTGGGCTTTAATTGTCTGAAGGGCTGTCATGTGGAAGAGGCAGCAGAACTGCGAACAGAGGGTGGTGGTTACAAGAGAGCAGGTTAAGTCTGACACAAGAAATGTTTTCAAAATCCGATTCTTACACCTCTGGAATTAGATTATATTACAAAATGGTGAGCTCCTGACACTTCTGAGTATGGCATCAGAATGCAGCAAGACTGAGGACTTCCCTGGTAGTCCAGTGGTTAGGGCTTCATGCTTCCACAGCAGGGGGCACTGGTTCAATCCCTGGTTGAGGAACTAATATCCCGCAAGCCTCGAAGTGTGGCAAAAAAAAAAAAAAAAAAAAATGGAGCAAGGCTGGTAATTCTATTTGTCCTGCAACTGTGAAGAATACCTGATTATTCATCAATATAGAAGATAAAACAACAAAACAACCCATGAGTGCATTGGTATAACCTAGCCAATGGTCACGCTTAGTTCCTATCATCTCTAGCGGACTGTGGTCCTGCATGCTTGCCTCTAATGGCCTGTCATTTTCCCCAATCTTCCTCTTTTTTCATTCTCTACCTTCACACCTCTTTCAAAATTTGATTAAGATGTCCTGAGCCAGTTTGGATGAGGTTATCTGGGTCCCAGTGTTAGGGAAAAAGAAAATTGTGTTCAGTGGTTGTTTGGTTGTTTGCTGTTGTTGGACAGCAACATGCATTTGCATCTCCCCCCAGCAGTTGAGGGAAGGCTACATCCAAGTTATCAGGGGCTGTATGTAAGCAGTGCCATGACTGATGCGCTTGGATTCCTATGTATCCGTTTACTGGATTTATTCATGCATCTTGTCGTATGGTGAGAGAGAGAGAGGAGAGAAAACACATAGTTTATCTAATGAGTTTTGATTCTCAAAAGATCCAGTGGGGGTGGGGGGATGAATTGGGAGGTTGGGATTGACATATATACACTAATTTGTATAAAATAGATAATAAGAACCTGCTGTGTAAAATTTTAAAAAAGGTTTTCTCCATCATTGAGATCCACAAGATTACCCTTTATCCACTTAATCAATCTCCTTTTACTTGAGTCAGTCTAAGGAGGTTTTCGTTCCTTGCAACCAAATGATTCTTGGTAAAGAGAGCATCATTGGATTAGGGATCCTCATCCAAAAAGTGACCAGTCTTGTCCTTCTGCCTTCCACAGAGCTTTGAGCATGCAAGTCTCCAAGGTCCCAATGCTGATAGCATGGATGAAGGGCAGGGCTTGGGGCAGGTCCATGAGACATGTGTTCTGGCCACAGACAGAAATGGGCTCACGCTCTCTGCCCGTTAGGTAGATGCGGCCCCCATTACTTTTGGGAGGCAGATGTCAAGCAGTGCCAACAATTAGACCCCAGTGAGGCTTGTTTTACCAAAGCACTCAGTTTAATGAGTCTTTCCATGACACAAAATTCTACTCGCTCCATCAGCAAATGTGACCTGTTTGGTGTGAATAATTCAGTGTTTTGCAGGGGTTCTGACTTCCACTGAGAATGCAGCACTGTCAAAGATTGTTAACTAATCCTATGGAGCAGAACTGAGCTCTGGTTCACCGCTGAGTCAGAAAAACACTTAGGAAAACAGTAAAAAGAGAATAAAAAAGAAAAGTACTTTCCCTAACTAACAACAGAAACCACTCTCTCCAAACTCTCCCAACTCACATGCATATCAGTATGCGGCTCTCCTCTTCCCAAAGCCTCAAACCTAGTTTGGGGAGATTTTGGTCCAAAAAAAATTTCTGAAGACACATTTCCATGCCAAAAAAAAAAGGACTTTTAAGCAGAAAAGTCCAGCTCTGGATGAATATGCTGGCTGTCTCTGCCCAGAGGAAGTGAGGGATCTGGAAAAATGAGAAAAGTCCTGATCATTTATAGCTCAAAAAGCGTTTCCTTCCGCTTCTTTCTTTCTAGCTATGTGATCTTGGGCAAGTTAGTTCTCCTGTCTGGGCACATTTATAAAACCAGAGCTTTGGATTAGAGATCAGAAATTCCTTTTTTTAAAAAAATAAATTTATTTTTATTTATTATTTTTGGCTGTGTTGGGTCTTCGTTGCTGCACACGGGCTTTCTCTATTTGCAGCAAGCAGGGGCTACTCTTCATTGCGTGCGCGGGCTTCTCATTGCGGTGGCTTCTCTCATCGTGGAGCACGGGCTCTAGGCGCATGGGCTTCAGTAGTTGTGGCTCGCGGGCTCTAGAGCGCAGGCTCAGTACTTGTGGCGCACGGGCTTAGTTTCTCCACGGCATGTGCGATCTTCCCGGACCAGGGCTTGAACCCGTGTCCCCTGCATTGGCAGGCAGATTCTTAACCACTGCGCCACCAGGGAAGCCCGAGATCAGAAATTCTTAACCAAGAACTCTGGGTGGTCCATGTGTGGTCAGTGAAATCTCTGAAGTACTGTGCAAAATTCTGTTCACGTTTGGGAAAGGGGAGAGGCTCTATAGCTTCCATCAGATTCTCAAAAGTGTCCATGACCTCTGACCTTTCAAGCTTTGGAGCCAAATTAGGAAGCTCGATCACTGGACGCAGCAAGTTTGTGTTTGTGCATGGGCTTCTATCAGGGGGATAAGATGTTCATTCATTTTTTCATTCCACAAATATTTGCTGAGTCCTCTGGGGTGCTAAGCCCTCTGCTACTCACTGACCTCCTGGAGCTCACAGTCTAGGAGACAGACGATAGAAAAACAGTCACAAATAATTCTGATTACCAAATATGACAAGGGCTCTGAGTGTCACTGAGAATTTTGGTGAGAGATCAGAAGTGACCCGTTTTTTCTTCACTACCACATCCCATACATCCAATGAGTGGTGGACTCCAAAAATAGTTCACCTCTTCTGATCCCCACTGCCACCACCCTAGTCTGAGCCCTGAACCCCTGAACCCTCTTGCGCCTGAACCCCTGCAACCCTCTTCTCTTTGCTTCCATTCTTTCCCATCAACTGGAATGTCAAGACCCATGGAGAAGAGAGTGGGGGGTGTGTAGAATCCAGTCATGTGCTGCATTTGATATGAAATCAGACAGTACAATTGCTGTGTGGGAAGAGCCCTCAGGCTCTAGGGAAGGGAGTGGGGGAAGGGGTGCTCCAGGGGTGCTCCAGGTACTCAAGACGGAGTGGTGGGGAAAGCATTTGCCTCCTCGAGGTGAGAACTTTGAAAAACAAGGCTCACTTGGATGTGTAATGTATAGCATTGGGGAAAAAAATACCATTATTCATCTGACGTCACACCTGGTGTTGCACAAAACAAAACAGAGTCAGAGCACTTATGGCTGAAGCTGTTGATTCTCAGCCCACGAAATGATTCAAAACAGTCTAAATAAAGCAAGCAAGCAAATTCAAACCCACAAACCAGGCAAATTAGGGAGTGATTACAGCCATTTGTGTTTCAGAAGCACTCTGATTTACAAAGGGCTGTCTTTAAATAGCATCCCTTGGAGTGTTTACAAATCTGTAACTGCTCGCTGGAAAGGCCGAAGATGGGGAGGGATACCTACAACTACAGGTGTGAAATCCCTGGCCAGTTGAAGGCCGTTCTAAGGAATGTGTGACCTGGTTTAAAGCTATATATAACATATTGAGGAATCTACGATGTAAACTGCAACCATCAATATTGGGAGCAGGGCGGGGTCTGGACTCTTATTTGAGAAAATGCACGTGAAAGATTTTATATGCACATGGCTCATAATAAGTACTCAGTAAGTGTCAACCATCATCTTCATTCCCTAAGCTCCAATACCAGCTGGGTGTCATTCACTTCAGCCCAATTCAATTCAATTCAGACACTAACTCCCTGGAATCAGTGCAGACCCCACAGACTAAGGGGCTTATCTCCACTAGACTGCCCCTACTTCAGACACCAACCACAAGTCCCAGGTGTCCCCTAGCCACTCATGCTTCTGCTACAAATTTGGGGTTTCCCATAATTCCCTTTGAGGTTTGGTAATTCACTAGAACAACTCAAGGAATTCACTGCAGGCACTATACCCAAAATTACAGTTTTATTCTAAAGGATACGACTCAAGAAGAGCTGATTGGAAGAGATGCATAAGGCAAGGTAGGGGAGGGGGCTCAGAGCTTCCATACTCCTTCCGCATGGGTTCAGGGTGTACCACCCTCCCAGCACACGGATGTGTTCACCAACCGGAAAGTTCCGCTAGGCCTTGGTGCCTAAGAGTTTTTATCCAGGTTTCACTATGTCAGCATGATTGATTAAATCATTGATTTAATTTAAACCATGTGATTGAATGCAATCTCCAGCTCCCCTCCCCTCTCCAGCTGGTGGCTGAAAGGTTCAACCCTCCAATCACATTGTTGGTTCCCCTGGCCACCAGCGCCCCCCATGCCCCCCCCGCCCCCCCACCAAAAGGGGCTCATTATGAACAACAAAAGCTACTACTATCACTAAGAAATTCCAAGGATTTTGAAACACTGTGCCAGGAACCCAGAACAAAGCAGATACATTCTGTATTGTATCACATTCCCTCTGCCATGCTCTCTCCTGAAATACAAGGCTGAAGGAAGATCTTGAGAGGTCAAACTGGCCATCCTTCTGCCTCCAGGTGAGCCTGTATTTTAATCATTGAAAACAGCTGATTATCATTTTCAGAAAAAAATGACAACAAAATTACACAGGCTGGCAGAGTCTCCAGTCAGTCCATGTGGCTGGGCATTTCCAGATTCCCAGGGAGAGACAGCAATGGGGCCTGGCCACCTTTCTCCTCTAGGTCCCCCCATTTGCTTTCAGAATACTGCTTAAACCTCCCCCATAGCCAGAAAGAGGACTGGCCTCCAAAGAGTTAACGTTTTGGAAAGATTCAAGGCAGGAGGGAAAGTGGTTCCTAGGTTCCACTGCATTAGGATGCACTGCTCCATAGTACGTGATTTTGACTGTCCCTAAGATACTTCACACCCATAAAGGTCTGTGTCTGGAAGGGTTTTCAGATTTATTACTTCTGGTGAAGGTGTCTTCCTGTACTTGAATGCACTTCATTTTCTTTCCCTGCAATTACTCTGAAGTTACATAGTCAGTAGTGCATATAATCACAGGTACTACAACCCACAGACTCCTCTTGATGTTCTGGAAGGCCTTACTGGTTAGGCCTTCACAAAGCTCACACTGCCTTCTCTTACCAGGCTTGTTTTTCTTTGAAGTATCTTTTCATATTGTCTTTTTCATTGATTCATTCAGTCATGTATTCATTCACTTCTGCCTTTCCCTGGACTGCTGTCTCTATACTATCTAACTGGTGAACTCCTCCTCAGCCTTCGAAGTCCAGCTTAAATGTCACCTCCTCTGAGAAGCCTTCTATGATTGCCTTCAAGTCTCTCTTCCATGCTTCCGTATATAGCATAAACATCAATCTGGCCATCTATCACTATCTGTTGTGGTTATGTAATTAATGCCTAACCATTTCTACTGGACTGAAAATTCACTGAGGGTAGGGAATGTGTCTAGTCCTTCTCTGGTTCCATAATGCCCACCATGACACTTGGCACTGAGTAGTCACTCAAGAAACATTTATTGAGGGAATGTATAGATGGATACTGACCTACAAGTACTGCCTATTACATCTGTAGAATACTATTGATTTCCCACTTCTCTTTTCTTTCTTGCTAATAGAACCTCAATTTGGACTAAGTAGTAGGCTTTCATGTACCTCATGGCCCCTTTCCCAATTCCAGGGTGGTGTATGTTGGTTATTTAAATACAATTATGGTCATTTCACAACTCTAGCCAGTGATTGGTTTAGATGTGTGAGTGGAGGGATTCTGGGAAAAGGTTCCTTTCTTTTTTTAAAAAAATTGAAGTATAGTTGATTTACCGTGTTGTGTTGGTTTCTGGTGTACAGCAAAGTGATTCAGTTATACGTATATACGTATCTATTCTTTTTCAGATTATTTGACCTTATAGGTTAGTACAAAATATTGAGTATAGTTCCCTGTGCTATACAGTAGGTCCTTGTTGGTTATCTATTTTATATATACTAGTGTATACATGTTAACCCCAAACTCCTAATTTATCCCTCCTCCCCCTTTCCCCTTTGGTAACTGTAAGTTTGTTTTCTATGTCTGTGGGTCTATACTTGTTTTGTATAGAAGTTCATTTGTATCACTTTTTTAGATTCCACATAAAAGTGATATCATATGATATTTGTCTTTCTCTTTCTGACTTACTTTACTTAGTATGATAATGTCTGTGTCCATCCATGTTGCCGCAAATGGCGTTATTTCATTCTTTTTGATGGTTGAGTAATATTCCATTGTATATATACATACCACATCTTCTTTATCCATTCAATTGTCAATGGACATACAAGTTGCTTCCATGTCTTGCCAATTATAAATAGTGCTGCAGTGAACATTGGGATGCATGTATCTTTTAGAATTATGGTTCCTCCAGATATATGCCCAAGAGTAGGATTGCAGGATCTTATGGTAACTCTATTTTTAGTTCTTTAAGGAACCTCCATACTGTTCTCCATAGTGGCTGCACCAATTTACATACCCACCAACAGTGTAGGAGGGTTCCCTTTTCTCCACACCCTCTCCAGCATTCATTATTTATAGTCTTTTTGATGATGGCCATCCTGACTGGTATAAAAGGTTCCTTTCTTGATAAAAGTTGTTGTACCAGGAGACTCTCTTTTTCCTCTTTGGATGAAATTTGGGGAGGCCAGGATGTCTCAAGCAGAACCAGCCATCCTGAGGCCATGCAGAGGGTAGCAGTGTAAAAGAATGAAAAACAACTGGGGCTGTGATGACACTGTTGTTCCCCGGTGACCAGCCTGGACCCATTGTAATACAGAGAATTGTTCTCTGATTTTGGTCTCTCCCTAGGAGGGGGAGGTTTAGGTATCCGTGGGAGGGGGCTGAATAATGGGTTGTTTAGAGCTTCTCAAGACCTGGAAACTCATCCACTTATTTTACAAAAGTCAGCGACCTATGTGAATGGGTTTCCTGTAGAGACAACATACAGATTTACCTTTTTTTTTTTTTTTAATTAGGGTATAGTTGTTTTACAATGTTGTGTTAGTTTCTACTGTACAGCTAAGTGAATCAGCTATATGTATGTATATGTATATGTATATCCCCTCTTTTTTGGATTTCCTTCCCATTTAAGTCACCACAGAGCATTGAGTAGAGTTCCCTGTGCTATACAGAAGGTTCTCATTAGTTATCTATTTTATACATATTGGTGTATATATGTCAATCCCAATCTCCCAATTCATCCCACCCCCCTTTTCCCGCCCTGGTGTCCGTACCGGATTTACTTCTTATATTAAGTCTAATGGGACAGTATTCCCCACCTTAGAAAGTGTGTTAAAAATAGTATTTATTAAAGAGGTGGTCAGGATTACCAGTGTTCTCTATACATAGTGTAGTAGACTTTCTAGTACAAGTGAGGAATATACTTCCCAGTAACTTGCCATGTGGGCACTGGGAATTCTATCCAATGGATTCTAGCCAGTGAAGTGTAAGCAGAAATGATGTGTCTCTCCTGTCGTAAGGTATTTAGCAGCTGTTGTGCCACCTCTATGCTCTCTCTTCCCCTGCTGCCTCAACCTTCATAGCTGTGTATCCTGTATGGTATAGTTATAGTATCAGGCTTTTAGTTTGAAGAAAAACAGTTCTTGTGCTAAGCTACTGATTTAGGGATTATTTTGTTACCCTATAGCTTGTGGTGACTAATACACAGAATAATATGTTTGGAAAATACGAACAAGCAAAAAGAAGGGCAGAAAAGAAAATCTCCTGTAATCCCTGCATTATTAGAATTCAGGTGGCCATGATGCTCCACGAGATGGTCCTGGAGAAGACACCACCTCTTAACTCAGTCTTGCAGTGAACTCTCAGGAATGTTCTAGGCTCTTTTGCATCAGTGACTTTCACCTGAATTCAAGCAGACAGGTAGCCAGGAGCTCCAGAATGGGCAGATAAGAGAAGCTTGGAGGGCAATGCATGGGGAGAGCCTTCATTCCACACAATCATATTATTGACAGCTGTCATCCTCATGCTGAGCTCCAGGAGAATGTAAATCTGTGTCTGTCTGTGAGGAGCTGTGTTGTTTTCTGCTCCACGCAATGCTCTCCAAAAGTTTTCATATCCTTTCCCATTAAAGACAATTTTCATTTTTCAACTGGGCCAGTGGTGTGTTTCCATCAATGACATAATGTATTACCGCTCACAGATAATCCTGTTTGTGACTTTTGTTTCCAGTATTACATCTATTTTTCATAATTGAGTTTCCACAGTTAAATATTAAACCACAGTATTTATCCTACATTTATAAAAATGGAATTATATGGCCCATGCAATTACAAACAAAGTCTGTTTTCTTTTTACTTACAATGTTACGAACATCTTTCCGTGTCATTCAACATTCTTCTATAGCATCCATTTCAATGCCTGCCTAGAACCCCAACATCTGGATATATCCTCATTTATTTGATAAATCCCTACGGCTGGACACTTAGGATGTTTCCAATTGTTCAACACTAAAGAAAAAAAAATCCTTGTAGCTAATCTTTGCTCATATCCATCATTATTTCTTTAGAATAAATCCCTAAAAGTGGGTTTCTCCAAAGTGTGTGCAAAAATAATCAAGGCTTCTGATCCATGTTGAAAACTTGACTTTTCTAGAAAGACTAGAAGGGCCATATCAGCCTACACATGTATGAGTATCTTTTTTCACTCTCCTGCATCACATCCTTAAAATCAGCAGGCAGAAACTGAACAGGCAACAGTCTCCTTCACGCAGGCTTTGTGTCTATGGTTAATGATCTGTAACTACTATTGACCCTATTTTCTTTCCTTTTTTTTCTTATTACTCAAATAACTTCAAAGAGACTTTTAAAGAGGTCTTGTGAATTTAGTTTCTATGGTTTGAATTCCTTCATTAGTTGCATCTTCTGACTCTTGTGGGGGCTTGGTTTCTTTACGTACTTTGTCATTTTTAACTGTGAGCTCTTCAGTGGGGATTCTTCTCTTTGGGATTCCCAGGGAGCCAAGATTGGGGAACCTCATGGCACAGCCTCGATACTTAAATTTCTCTCAGTGAGTGTTTTACCACCTGTGGTTTGGGGTGGCCAATTCACCTGAAAGCTATGCGCTAAAGCCACTAGGTAGAGCTTTTTAGTGCCCCTTTCATGGATAGAAAGCCCTTTATGGTTCCCTGCTTTGGGCCTCATCAGCTCCCATCCTGTGGCTGCAGCTCTGCTCTCCGGGCATTGGTATATGACTCTCTAGGTATATGCAGTTCTGAGCTCTGCTCTCCGGGCATTGGTATTATGGCTCTCTAGGTATATGCAGTTCTGATATCACATGGACCTTTGGGCTCATTTAGTTTGCTTGTCCTTTCTGGCACCTGGGATTCTCTTTTCCTTTATTTTTGATCCGAGCTATGTATGTGAAGTTTTGTTATATTTTATCCAGCATTCCTATGGATTTGGAGTGTTGAGAGGGCTCTGATGTCAGCTCAGCTACTCTATTGGTTGGTGGTCTTTGGGCTCTTTGTATGCCCTTAGGGCTGATTTGACACTCTATGATGGTGGCCAGAGGCAGGAGAGCAGTTGAAGCAACAACCTCTGCAATTGTTAAGAAGTCAACACAGGTAGAACTCTTGAGACTACATGGATTCATGAACACATGGCTTATTTCAAGAGTCACAGCCGTGTTGTTGGGGGAAGAAAAGAAGCATGCCCCATGCCAAGAAATCCTTGAGCTCCTGGGTCAGTGCATCCCTTGTTATCCACAACCTTATAAACAAGAACAATTAATATAGCAACCCACTGTAGAGTGCCAGGAGCTGCTGTACAAAACACATTGTGTAGATTAACCCATTTAATCATCACAAAAACCCAATGAGATAGAAATTTTTATTACCCCTCCCCCACCCATTTTACAAATGAAGAGACTGGTCCAGAGAGGTTGAGCAACACGCCTGAGGTCACATAGCTATGAAATGGCCGAGATGGGATTTGAACCCAGGCAGTACAACTCCAGATCTCGTAGTCCTGACCACTATGACACAGGCATGATCTTTCCTTGTCTTCTGCATAACATCCTCTCAAACTCCACTCTAAAATATTCCTCTTGAGATGTCCTCAGTGTTCATTCTCTTCTTTTTCATTATTAAGCCTTTTCTTCTAATTCTACTGATCCAGTACATTCTATTTCTAGCAGCAAGAGATAACTTAAACAACCACATGATTATACCTCTCCTGTCCTTCTCCCTCTACCCTCTTTCTCACAGAACTACTTATGAGGCACATTTACCATCCTTAATTAACTAAATGCATTCTCCCCTTTGTAATAAATTAATTCCCCCTCCTGAGCAGTACCACCATCAACCTCTCTGTAGCAGCAGGGTGAACCCCAGCAGGTTACATTATCAAGTAAAATTTCCAGGTGTACTGGGTCCTGGCTCCCCTTGCTACCTGTCCTACAAGAAAGCACAGACACTATGCTGTTCAGCCATGTCTGTACAGTGCAATTGTATGGGGAGGTTTAAAAAAATGCAGACTCCTTGCTCCCATCCCTAGTGATTCCAGTTTAATTTCTCTGCGTGTGGCCTGGGCATTAGGAGTTGGAAAAGCTCTCCAGGTGATTCTAATGTGAAGCCAGGGTTGAAAACCACTAAGGTGGTTAGAACCACTTAGAACCACTAAGTCATCCCCCAGGATTCTTCCATGACTGCCTTCTAGTTGGATTTGGGCAGGTATCTCACCCTTCTTGCCTTACCCTTAACCTTAGAACTTAAACGTGCATCCAGTCGTGTGGCGGGCTTGTTAAAACACAGATTTCTGGGCTCCACCCCCTCCATAGTTTGTGATTTAGTAGATCTGGAATGGAGCCTGAGAATTTGCATTTCTAACAAGTTCTAGGCAATGCTGATGCTGCCGATCTGGGGACCATCCGTCAAGACCACTGTCTTAGGACTCTTCTTGCTCTTTGAATGTCCCCCCAGATGCTCTTCACTGCCATGATTCAAAACTCTATGCCTCCTCGTTCTTGTTTTCCTAACTTGTCCTTCAATTCCTTTCTCCCTCCATTAGGTCTTTGGGACTAGCCCATCTGTGTGGTATCTCTTCCCGAACCCCAAAACTCCTGGGGGCTCCTTCCCCTCTGTACCACTCTTTGTGGTTTTTAGTTACAGGTCATAGATTTTAGAGCTGCAAAGATGCTCAGAGTCCAACAGTTTAAAACTTCAGGTTTAAGCTGAAGAACTCTTTTGCATTCAGATGAAATCCTATTCCAAGTGGCACTGTTTAGAATACAGAGCTGGGGTGGGGCTAGGAGGCCAAGAACATCACTATTTGTACCTCTTTTTCCCTATGGGGTCTTGAGGCACTTTGGGGAGGCACTTGGGACCTGGGGAGCATAATTTGGAGACCATCCATTGTCCAAACCTGTACTTTATAGGTGAGAAAACTGAGGCTCAATGGGGGTAAGTGACATGCCCTTTCATCCACTCAATATTGTTGATCACCAAGTCTGTGCCAGGCACAGTGTCAGGTGTTGGGAATGGTGACCAGGATGGACTAGTCTGCCCTCATGAGCTTTTATTCTAGCTGGGGAGATAGACATTGAGTAAGTAAGTGCACAGACACAACGATCAGAGATTGCGATACAGCTAAGGGGAAACCCAGCATACGCTAGACTCACGTGAGTTCAAGGAGGCTCTTTCCAAAATGACCTTTGTTCTGAGTCCTGAGGATAAGAAGAAACCCAATATGTGAAGAGTTGGGAAGGTAGGAGTCCTATTGAGCCTTGTTGGTAGGTCACAGTGAAATGTCTGGATTTTATTCTCAGTGGGCTGGAAAACCAGTGGAAGGGCTTAAGCAGGGAAATGACAAGACCTGATCTTGTTCCTCCTGTTATTTGTCTCCTTGAAGACATGGGTGGATATCAATCTTTATGTTTTTCTAGTATTCCATGCAGAGTACGTGCTGAAAAGATGTGTGTTGACGGCTGATTGCCTGAAGTCAACAAGCATGTATAAGCTGTCTTCTAGACCAGTATCTCTTTATCGATTTTGGGTTTAGAACCCCCTCCAATGTCTTATCAGAGCTATGAGGCTTTCCTTAGAAAATATCCTCACGTGCACATGCATACCGTGTTGTGCATAAAAAAAGGTCATGAACGGGCTGAGGACCATCTCAGGACCTTGCACCAGGACCCCCTGCTGTCGAAGCTGCATCACGAGATACCTTTAGTCTCAAGACCCCTCATTTGGCTGGATATCATTGTTATCCTGGATTTAGAGGCAGATTATTTTAGTATCTTTAAGCCCCAGCTTTTCTGCCTGTAAGATTGGCTAATGTATATGTCACAGGGGACTTTATTTATTTATTTGTTTGGTCTTCTTTTGGGGCAGACTTTAAGAATAAAATGAAACAGGGACTTCCCTAGTGATCCAGTGGTTAAGAATCCTCCTTCCAATTCTGGGGACGTGGGTTCGATCCTGGTTGGGGAACTAAGGTCCCACATGCCTCGGGGCAACTAAGCCTGTGTGCCACAACTACAGAGCCCACGTACTCTGGAGCCCGTGGGCCACAACTAAAGAGAAGCCCATGCACCGCAATGAAGAGCCCATGCCGCAACAAAAGATCCCGCATGCCGTAACTAAGATCCGATGCAGCCAAAAATTAATAAATAAATAAATAAATAAAATAAATACTTTAAAAAATTCTTTAAAAAAATTTTTTTTTAAAGAATAAAATGGGAGAGAGCAGTCAAGATGGCAGAGTAGAAGGACGTGCTCTCACTCCCTCTTGTGAGAACACCAGAATCACAACTAGCTGCTGGACAGTCATCAACAGGAAGACACTGGAAATCACCAAAAAAGATACCCCACATCCAAAGACAAGGGAGAAGCCACAATGAGATGGTAGGAGGGGCGCAATCACAGCAAAATCAAATCCCATAACTGCTGGGTGGGTGACTCACAGACAGGAGAACACTTATGTCACAGAAGTCCACCCACTGGAGTGAAGGTTCTGAGCCCCACATCAGGCTTCCCAACCTGGGGGTCTGGCAATGGGAGGAGGAATTCTTAGAGAATCAGACTTTGAAGGCTAGTGGGATTTGAATGCAGAACTTCGACAGGACTGGGGGAAACAGAGACTCCACTCTTGGAGGGCACACACAAAGTAGTGTGTGCATCGGGACCCTGGGAAAGGAGCAGTGAACCCAGGGGAGACTGAACCAGACTTATCTGCTAGTGTTGGAGGGTCTGCTGCAGAGGCGGGGGATGGCTGTGGCTCACAATGGGGACAAGAACACTGGCAGCAAAAGTTCTAGGAAGTACTCCTTGGTGTGAGCCCTCCCAGAGTTTGCCATTAGCCCCAGCAAAGAGCCCAGGTAGGCTTCAGTGCTGGGTTGCCTCAGACCAAACAACCAACAGGGAGGGAATCCAGCCCCACCCATCAGCAGTCAAGTGGATTAAAGTTTTACTGAGCTCTGCCCACCAGAGCAACACCCAGCTCTACCCACCACCAGTCCCTACCATCAGGAAACCTGCACAAGCCTCGTAGATAGCCTCATCCACCAGAGGGCAGACAACAGAAGCAAGAAGAACTACAATCCTGCAGCCTGTGGAACAAAAACCACATTCACAGAAAGATAGACAAGATGAAAAGGCAGAGGGCTATGTACCAGATGAAGGAACAAGATAAAACCCCAGAAAAACAACTAAATGAAGTGGAGATAGGCAACCTTCCAGAAAAAGAATTCAGAATAATGATAGTGAAGATGATCCAGGACCTCGGAAAAACAATGGAGGCAAAGATCGAGAAGATGCAAGAAATGTTTAACAAAGACCTAGAAGAATTAAAGAACAAACAAACAGAGATGAACAATACAATAACTGAAATGAAAACTACACTAGAAGGAATCAATAGCAGAATAACTGAGGCAGAAGAACGGATAAGTGACCTGGAAGACAGAATGGTGGAATTCACTGCTGCGGAACAGCAACAGCATGCGCATTATAGGGGTCCCAGAAGGAGAAGAGAGAGAGAAAGGGCCAGAGAAAATATTTGAAGAGATTATAGTTGAAAACTTCCCTAACGTGGGAAAGGAAATAGCCACCAAGTCCAGGACGCTCAGCCAGTCCCGTAGAGGATAAACCCAAGGAGAAACACGCCGAGACACAGTAATCAAATTGGCAAAAATTAAAGACAAAGAAAAATTATTGAAAGCAGCAAGGGAAAAACGACAAATAACATACAAGGGAACTCCCATAAGGTTAACCGCTGATTTCTCAGGAGAAACTCTACAAGCCAGAAGGGAGTGGCATGATATACTTAAAGTGATGAAAGGGAAGAACCTACTACCAAGATTACTCTACTCAGCAAGGATCTCAGATTCGATGGAGAAATCAAAAGCTTTACAGACAAGCAAAAAATAAGGGAATTCAGCACCACCAAACCAGCTCTACAACAAATGCTAAAGGAACTTCTCTAAGTGGGAAACACAAGAGAAGAAAAGGACCTACAAAAACAAACCCAAAACAAGCAAATGGTCATAGGAACATACATATCGATAATTACCTTAAACGTGAATGTAGTAAATGCTCCAACCAAAAGGCACAGGCTTGCTGAATGTATACAAAAACAAGACCCATATATTTGCTGTCTACAAGAGACCCACTTCAGACCTAGGGACACATACAGACTGAAAGTGAGGGGATGGAAAAAGATATTCCATGCAAATGGAAATCAAAAGAAGCTGGAGTAGCAATACTCATATCAGATAAAATAGACTCTAAAATAAAGAATGTTACAAGAGACAAGGAATGACGCTACATAATGATCAAGGGATCAATCCAAGAAGAAGATATAACAATTATATATGCACCCAACATAGCATCTCAATACATAAGGCAACTGCTAACCGCTGTAAAAGAGGAAATCGACAGTAACACAATAATAGTGGGGGACTTTAACACCTCACTTACACCAATGGACAGATCATCCAAAATGAAAATAAATAAGGAAACAGAAGCTTTAAATGACACAATAGACCAGATAGACGTAATTGATATTTATAGGACATTCCATCCCCAAACAGCAGATTACACTTTCTTCTCAAGTGCGCACAGAACATTCCCCAGGATAGATCACATCTTGGGTCACAAATCAAGCCTCAGTAAATTTAAGAAACTTGAAATCATATCAAGCATCTTTTCTGACCACAACGCTATGAGATTAGAAATGAATTACATGGGAAAAAAATGTAAAAAACACAAACACATGGAGGCTAAACACTATGTTGCTAAATAACCAAGAGATCACTGAAGAAATCAGAGAGGAAATCAAAAAATACCTAGAGACAAATGACAATGAAAACACGACAATCCAAAGCCTATGGGATGCAGAAAAAGCAGTTCTAAGAGGGAAGTTTATAGCTATACAAGCCTACCTCAAGAAACAAGAAAAATCTCAAGTAAACAATCTAACCTTACAACAAAAGGAACTAGAGAAAGAAGAACAAACAAAACCCAAAGTTGGCAGAAGGAAAGAAATCATAAAGATCAGAGCAGAAATAAATGAAATAGAAACAACAAAAACAGTGGCAAAGATTAATAAAAACAAAAGCTGGTTCATTGAAAGATAAAATTGATAAACCATTAGCCAGACTCATCAAGAAAAAGAGGGAGAGGACTCAAATCAATAAAATTAGAAATGAAAAAGGAGAAGTTACAACAGACACCGCAGAAATACAAAGCATCCTAAGAGACTACTACAAGCAACTCTGTGCCAATAAAATGGACAACCTGGAAGAAATGGACAAATTCTTAGAAAGGTATAACCATCCAAGACTGAACCAGGAAGAAATAGAAAATATGAACAGACCAATCAGAAATAATGAAATTGAAACTGTGATAAAAAATCTTACAACAGGGCTTCCCTGGTGGCGCAGTGGTTGAGAGTCCGCCTGCCGATGCAGGGGACACGGGTTCATGCCCCGGTACGGGAGGATCCCATGTGCCACGGAGCGGCTGGGCCTGTGAGCCATGGCCGCTGAGCCTGCGCGTCCGGAGCCTGTGCACCGCAACGGGAGAGGCAACAGCAATGACAGGCCCGCGTACTGCAAAAAAAAAAAAAAAAAATCTCCAACAAACAAAAGTCCAGGACGGGATGGCTTCATAGGCGAATTCTATCAAACATTTAGAGAAGAGCTAACACCCATCCTTCTCAAACTCTTCCAAAAAATTGCGGAGGAAGGAACACTCCCAAACTCATTCTATGAGGCCATGATCACCCTGATACCAAAACCAGACAAAGATACTACGAAAAAAGAAAATTACAGACCAATATCACTGATGAATATAGATGCAAAAATCGTCAACAAAATACTAGCAAACAGAATCCAACAACACATTAAAAGGATCATACACCATGATCAAGTGGAATTTATCCCAGGGATGCAAGGATTCTTCAGTATACGCAAATCAATCAATGTGATACACCATCTTAACAAATTGAAGAAGAAAAACCATATGATCATCTCAGTAGATGCAGAAAAGGCTTTTGACAAAATTCAACACCCATTTACGATAAAAACTCTCCAGAAAGTGGGCATAGAGGGAACCTACCTGAACATAATAAAGGCCATATACGACAAACCCACAGCAAACATCATTCTCAGTGGTGAAAAACTGAAAGCATTTCCTCTAAGATCAGGAACAAGACAAGGATGTCCACTCTCAGCGATATTATTCAACATAGTTTTGGAAGTCCTAGCCATGGCAGTGAGAGAAGAAAAAGAAATAAAAGGAATCCAAATTGGAAAAGAAGAAGTAAAACTGTCACTGTTTGCAGATGACATGATACTATACACAGAGAATCCTAAAGATGCCACCAGAAAACTACTAGAGCTAATCAATGACTGTGGTAAAGTTGCAGGATACAAAATTAATGCACAGAAATCTTTTGCATTCCTATACACTAATGATGAAAAATCTGAAAAAGGAATTAAGGATACACTCCCATTTACCATTGCAACAAAAAGAATAAAATACCTAGGAATAAACCTACCTAGGGAGACAAAAGACCTGTATGCAGAAAACTATAAGACACTGATGAAAGAAATTAAAGATGATACCAACAGATGGAGAGATATACCATGTTCTTGGATTGAAAGAATCAATATTGTGAAAATGACTATACTACCCAAAGCAATCTACAGATTCAGTGCAATCCCTTTCAAATTACCAATGGCATTTTTTTACAGAACTAGAACAAAAAATCTTAAAATTTTTATGGAGACATAAAAGACCCCGAATAGCCAAAGCAGTCTTGAGGGAAAAAAAACGGAGCTGGAGGAATCAGACTCCCTGACTTCAGACTATAGAACAAAGCTACAGTAATCAAGACAATATGGTACTGGCACAAAAACAGAAACATAGATCAATGGAACAAGATAGAAAGCCCAGAGGTAATCCCACACACCTATGGTCAACTAATCTATGACAAAGGAGGCACGGATATACAATGGAGAGAAGACAGTCTCTTCAATAAGTGGTGCTGGGAAAACTGGACAGTTACAGTAAAAGAATGAAACTAGAACACTTGCTAACACCATACACAAAAATAAACTCAAAATGGCTTCAAGACCTAAATGTAAGTCCGGACACTATAAAACTCTTAGAGGAAAACATAGGAAGAACACCCTTTGACATAAATCACAGCAAGATCTTTTTTGATCCACCTCCTAGAGTAATGGAAATAAAACCAAAAATATACAAATGGGACCTAATGAAACTTAAAAGCTTTTGCCCAGCAAAGGAAACCATAAACAAGACGAAAAGACAACCCTCAGAATGGGAGAAAATATTTGCAAACGAATCAATGGACAAAGGATTAATCTCCAAAATATATAAACAGCTCATTCAGCTCAATATTTAAAAACAAACAACCCAATCCAAAAATGGGCTGAAGACCTAAATAGACATTTCTCCAAAGAAGACATACAGGTGGCCAAGAAGCACATGAAAAGCTGGTCAACATCACAAATTATTAGAGAAATGCAAATCAAAACTACAATGAGGTATCACCTCACACCAGTTAGAATGGGCTTCATCAGAACATCTACAAACAACAAATGCTGGAGAGGGTATGGAGGAAAGGGAACCCTCTTGCACTGTTGGTAGGAATGTAAATTGATACAGCCACTATCGAGAACAGTATGGAGGTTCCTTAAAAAGCTAAAAATAGAATTACCATATGATCCAGCAATCCCACTACTGGGCATATACCCAGAGGAAACCACAATTCAAAAAGACACACGCACCCCAATGTTCATTGCAGCACTATTTACAATAGCCAGGTCATGGAAGCAACTTAAATGCCCATCAACAGATGAATGGATAAAGAAGATGTGGTAGATATATACAATGGAATATTACTCAGCCATAAAAAGGAACAAAATTGGGTCATTTGTTGGGACGTGGATGGATCTAGAGACTGTCATACAGAGTGAAGTAAGTCAGAAAGAGAAAAACAAAAATCTTATATTAACTCATATATGTGGAACCTAGAATAATGGTACAGATGAACCGGTTTGCTGAGCAGAAATGGAGACACAGATGTAGAGAACAAACATATGGACACCAAGGGGGGAAAGCAGTGGCGAGTGGGGTGGTGGTGGGATGAATTGGGCGATTGGGATTGACATGTATACACTGATGTGTATAACATTGATGACTAATAGGAACCTGCTGTATAGAAAAAATAGAGAAAACCAATTTATTAGGTTTATAGACATGTGCAATTAAAAAAAAGACTATACATTTTCCTGTAAGCACAGCTTTAGTCACATCCAAGTTTTGGTATGTAATATTTTGTTTTATCATCCAGTTCAAATTATTTTCTTACTCCAATTGTGATTTATTTTTGGGGGGGTTACTTAGAAGTAGTGTATTTCATAACTTCTAGTTACTTTTTTGTTACTGATTTGTAGCTTAACTACAAGTCAAGAAACATACTTTGTATAATTTTAATACTTTGAAATTTGTTAAAATTTGCCTTATAGCACAGTATGGTCAGTTTTAAAAATGTTCCAAGTGTGCTTGAAAATAATTTGTAATTTCAAGTTTTGGAGCATAGTGACTGTATATCTGCTTGTGAAATCAAATTTGCTGCTCACGTTTTTTATACCCTTACTAATTTTTGGGGGGGGTGTCTACTGGTCCTGAAAGAGGTATCCTCTATCAGTGAATGACAGCAGTATGTTAAATCTCCTATTATGATAGTGAATTTGTCTATTTTTTCCTTGTAGCTCTGTTGCTCTATATAATTTGAAGTTAAGTGCATACAAATTTAAAACTTCCTCGTAAATTGGTCTTGTTGATATGAAGTGCCCTTGTTTATTTCTAGTAATGCTTTTGCTTTCACGTTTACTCTGTCTGTTATTATATACTTTCCTTTTGGTTTATATTTGCACAGTATATCTTTTCCAATTCTTTTACTTTCAACCTTTTTGTACCATTATGTTTTTTTAAATAAATTTTTAAAAATTAAAAAATAAATTAAAGAATAAAATGAGGTAATGTGGATAATGTTAACACATATGTGCCCAGCAGATATTTATTACTTTCCCTTCCTCCTTGGCAAGAAATGAAGTACCACCTTGTGAGGCAGAATCAGAGTTGTTAAGAACCTGGCTCTGGTGGTGGGTAGATGAGAAATGAGTCCTAGTTTTGTCCCTTACCTGATGTTCTCATCTATAGAATGGGGATAAATATGAGAAACACTTAGCAGAGTGCCTGGCACCTGGCAAGAACTTTGATAATTAGTTTCCAGTAATTTTGATAATGATGATGATACCAATATTGTGTATGCTCTATGCCACTCCATGCCTGCTTGGGTGAGGAATAGCAGGGCTTATAGGACACATTGAAAACACACCTTGATTCTCAGGAGGTTAGATTTTGGGAAGCTCTGCTCTTCTGTGGAAACACCTTCTAGGGTATTGTCCCATGGGAACCACCTTGGCTAAAGACAGTCTGATCCGTGTCCCTTGGGTAGCTCTGCCAACTTTCCGAACCCAGGCAAAGCAGAGCGGAGAACAAACGTTCTCAGGCATTAGAGATGCAGCTGCTTTCCTCTGAGAACACTTGGTAATGTGGACAAGCTGCAACCCCAAGAGAGAGCATAAAGACCACTGAAATGAGGCCAATGCATAATGCAAGAGCCTGCCTTCTCCCCAACTTAATTCTGTTTTGTTAAGTAATGATGGAATAAAAATTCAGGATGGTGGGAGATGAGATTTGTGACTCGATTTGATCAAATGCCTATCGCTGTCGCTTCAAGCCCAACGGGTTGCTTCATAAACAGATAAATAAATCCGACATCAATGGAAAATGAAAAGTCATAGCCAAGGATGAAACGAGACAAAATAATTCCCATCCACGATGTTCATTTAGGACATCACACCCAGGCTGCAGCGGGAACCCTGAAGTGGCTGATGGAGGATTATAACGGAGTGGGGATTCAGCCCCGATAAGCAGGACCTTACTAGGCAGCACCATCTGCCTAAGCCATGGTCATCCCAGGGAATCGTGAAGGGCCAGCAATTGACCTGCCACCATTAATGCTCCATTTGTGGGATTAACTGGGCTGTGTGGGGAATAATTTATGGGGAATCATTAACCTAATGATATTGGTTCTCTATAAACTGCTTAGTCTGTCTCAGAGAAAATGGATTTCATAAATCTAGGTGGAAAATTCTGGGTGACTCACGGAAGGCCCATCAGCAGGGTGAGGATGGGACACCAGACAGCGAAACTGCACTCGCGGCTTGGTTGAAGGGCCTTGAAGGTCACCCCATCATTTACTTTTGTCTGCCAACCCTGCCAGCCACTTGATTGAAGAAGGAAGTGCCCGGAGTTGAAAAGTACATGCTGGAGAAAGGTGCACTGATTCTCCTTGCCTTGAGTTTTAGATCCCACCTGTGACCTGCTCTGAAGGTTCAGGAAAAGGAGAGAAGGTAGCATTCCCAGTGCAGGGAATTCCTGGGCTGCAGAAATCATATCCTTCCTTATCTAGAAAAGAATCAATGTCTTTTAAATAAGTTGGCTTCTGTATCTGCTGTGTGCCAGGCTGGAAGGTTCACTACTCTGGACAGGGGTGCCAGGGAAGCCTCTGAGAAGGTGACTTAAGAAACTTCATGATGAGGTGGAGCCAACATGCGAGAGCTGGAAAGGATGGCAAGGCAAGTGCAAAGGCCCTGGGGTCAGAGTAAGCTTGCCTGTTGGGGAACAGAGAATTTATTAATCATGGGGTGGGGGTAGGTATATTTATTCCCATGGGAGAGATGAGAAAACTGAGGCCCAAGATTAGGTAGATAATTCCCATCTACACTAGAAGGTGGGATTTGTAGGAAGTGTTGATGGATGCCAGTCTGTGCATGTAACCACTAGGCCAGGGGTCAGCAAATTATGGCCTGTGGGTCCAATCAAGCCTTCACCAGTTTTTGTAAAAAAGTTCTATCAGAGCACAGCTATTCATTTACATATTGTCTGTGGCTTCATGCTCCACTGACAGAGCTGAGTGGTCATAACAGAAACGTTATGGCGTGGAAACCCTAAAGTATTTTCTATCTGTCCCTTTACAGACAATGCCTCTTCTCCATCTCTCCCTTTGCCCTTTGTGGGAGCAGGTGACAGTCATAAGGCTCCTGGGAATGTACATCATCTGGTCCATTGTGTGGATCCAAGAAGGAGGAGGAGTAGGTGGTGGACAGGAGGGGGAGAGGGAGGGGTTGAGAAAGCCAGAGGGTGTCTCCATCCACAGCAGCCAAGCCTGTGGGTCCCAGCGTGTGTGAGACACACACGGCAGCATGGCATTTTCCCAATTATTGTCAGGGGTTGTTTCACATTACAGAACCAGCCCACCTCTCTACTTCCTGATCCTGGGTGATAGGGAAGTTGTGATGTTTTTCCCCAAGTGCATGGATTCAAAACTGGATAGAAGGTATCTTTGCCAAGATGAAGCTTTGTTAACAGAGGATTCTCCCTTCTGTCTTCTGCTGGCGTCACAGCATCATGTAAGGAAGGGGAAATCATAGAATTCAGGGTAAGCCCACCTGGGTTTAAACCCTAACCTGGCTAAGGAGTAGCCATCTAATTTGAGCAAAATTCTTTTTTTTTTTTTTTTGCGGTACGTGGGCCTCTCACCGTTGTGGCCTCTCCCGTTGCGGAGCACAGGCTCAGGACGCGCAGGCTCAGCGGCCATGGCTCACGGGCCCAGCCCCTCTGCGGCATGTGGGATCTTCCCGGACCGGGGCACGAACCTGTGTCCCCTGCATCGGCAGGCGGACTCTCAACCACTGCGCCACCAGGGAAGCCCTTGAGCAAAATTCTTAATTGTTCTGAGTTTCAGTTTCTTCATCTGTCATGCAGAGATAATAATAGCATCTGTTTCATTGGGCCTTGTTAAGATTAAGATGAGAAATATAAACCACATGCCACTTGGTAGTTTAAATTCCTGCTCTCAATCCTGAAATTGGGAATAGGACTATATTTCCCAGTCTCCCTTTCAGCTGGCCATGACCATGAGAGTAAGTTATGGCCAATAGAGTCAAAAGGCAGTGATATCTAAAACTTCCAGAAATCACCTTCTCTTCTTTCTTTCTGGAAGCTAGAAGATGGGCATAACGACCGGAGCTGGAGTACCCATTCTGAGTCATGAGAGGGAAGACTTGTGTTGAGCTAGCAGAGCAACAGGTTAGAAGAGGCCTAGGTCTCTGAACTCCTTAACTGCAGTTTTTGATTCTGTGAGAGAGAAATAAACTACTATCTTTAAATTTTTGTTTAAACCACCTTTAAAATTTTGAGTTTTCTTCTCAGAGTAGAATTAATCCTGATACACTAGTTGTATGGTCTTGAGCGAATTTTCTTAATCTCTCTGAGCTTCAATAACCTCATCAGGTTTAAAAATCCAGACCCCTCAGAGATGTTGTTGACGATTCAAGGACACAGTGGTAGTGGTAGTTTTCTGCTGCCCCCAAAAAGTTTTGTGATGATGCCCTTGAAATACAGATCTTCAGGCCGCATGCTGAAGCGTCTGAATCACCAGGTCTGGTGATGGGGCCAACCAGTGTACATTCTTGTCAAGTCCCCAGGTGATGTGATACCTAGCCAGGTTTGGGAAGCATGGAGCTGAGAGATTCATCCTTTCTTCCCTGCTGTCAAAGTCAGAGTGAACATTAAGAGATGTGGTCTGTACATATGTCCAAAGGGGCTCATCTGCTTTGAGGAGGCCTTGCAATATCTCCGGCCTCCCTGAGACCACTCTGCTGCAAATGTCCCTTAGGGAGAAGTATGATTTGCTGGATAACGACATGACCACCAGCTGCTCAGTCCCATGTGAACCGCTTACTCTCGATTTCTGTTTAAAATGCAGTGGCATACGTGGATTACAGTTTACGTGCTCATGATGGATCTCTGCAGTCCAGCTGCAGAGAACTCTGATTTTAAGCATAGTGTACTGGCTGAGTGCACTTGTTTTAGGGGCAGGAAAACCTGGCCCCTAATGCTGGTTGTGTGTCCCTGAATAATTAACCCCTCTGAAAAGTCAGTTTCCACTTTCATGAGTCAGGATTTAGGTCAAGCCTTTTGCAGGCATAGAAAAAATCCCCCAACAGCCCCATGAAGGAGGTGTCATCATTCCCATTTTACAGATGGGGAAACTGAGGCTCAGAGAGGGTAACTACATTGTCCAGATCACACAGGGAGTACGTGGTGTGAATTTGATAGTATATTAATACCTGGCTGATGGACTGTTCGGAGGATGAAATAGTTTAGTGGCTCTGGAGAGTTTAGCATGGCTGTCACCCAATGTGTGTACTGTTGAAACAATCAGCTACTATTGTTACTGTCGTTATTAAGTGGTTGTTGTTAATGGAGGCGGTATGGGAGCCTAGGAGCATGGGGCCATCCACGAAAAGTAGTTTTTTTGTGCAGGTGGAGGAGTACAATAGGCAGACCAAGACCAATGGGAAGGTCCTCCAGACCCACAGCACTGTCCTGGTCCAGATGTGGGCTGATGCCTCAGGGGATAGATGTCTCTATCAGACACTATCTCTTGACCCTAAAAGACCTTGGTATATATTCTGCTCCCCTTCAAAAGCAAGGAAGCCTCTCCCTCAGGAGATGCTGGGACGGTAGGGAGGAGCTAGGTTCACTTAGAAAGAAGCTGGCTGTTGGCCCTTCCTTCCAGCAGCCTTCTATACCGCTTGCATGCTGCCAGCTTCCAGCAGATGCCAAAGCAAATATTCTCAGAAGAGTGCTTGGAGCCTGGAAGGAGGGGAGAGAATGCCATCTCCAGGTACAGCGCAGCCATCACTGAGGTCTCAAAAGCATTCTCAATTTCACTGCCCTTCTCCTCCCCTCCCACCCATCTCTGAATCTAGAGGTCCCCATGGGGAGCCAGCTTCTCAGCGGGGGAGGCACTAGCCTGTGAGTTGGGGCGTCTGCTCCTCGGGGCAGTGGCTAGAGCAGCAGGGTCTCCTGGGCAGTCCTGAGTGGACACATGGAGTGAGGGGGGTCAAGGAAAGAGTGGGCCATGATGCCAGAAAGTGGGACCCAAACCCAGAAAAGCAAATGAGGGGACAGAGAATAGGTCTCTGATCTGAACTCTTTTACCCACTCAACCTGCAGAGCACAGGGAGGGTGGGAGAAGAGGGTAGAATATGAGAGACACTGATAGAGCAAGAGAAAAGGAAATCAGAAGGTCAGGGGGTTGGTTAAGAACTTTATCAGTGGAGTCCCTCCCTCTCTCCATAGATCCATCCACTCATCCATCTTTCCATCTTTCTTTCCCTCTCTCTCTCCCTCTCCCCCGACCCCGTCCCTCTCACAGAGAGCCATGGGAGTCAGCAACAGAATTCTCCCTACACTCCCTTAGACACCAAAGCCCTAGGACCCTGCACACTTCCTGGCACATGAAAGATGCTTAAAACAAATTTAAGACGTGTTGAGTGAACATTTAAGAACTGTTGGTGGACTGGCAGGGTTGAAAGCAGACAGACGTCAAGGCCTGAGCAAGAGGCTCAGTATTAATGCCAAAATTTCTCTCTGGGAGGTGCTAGGGGTGCCGTTTTCCTGGAACCATGTGCTGGGGACTCGACTTGAAGCTGCACAGTAGTCAAAGCCCTTTACCGAAGATTCAGAACATGTTCATTTATATAAACAAATGGAGCAAGTGGTAGAGATTATTGAGGGGGAGGTGTCTAAATCCACTGGGGAGTGTCACTCTTCCCCTCTCCAGAGCTCAGAGAGCCTCTGGTCACAGCCTCTTCCTTGGGACAAGTGACGAGGAGCTGGAAGGAAGCTCAGAGGTCAGTAAGCCAATTCAACGGCTTCATTTTACGGAAGGGGAAACCACAGCGCAGAGAAATGTGTCCATGGTGATCCATCAGGTTAATGACAGATCTGGGCAGGGACCCATTTGTCCTGTCACTTGTGCAGGTGCTCATTCTACTCTACCCCCAGTCTCAGAGATTTTCATGAGATTTGAGTTGAAGGGAGAGAGAAGCTGGGGGTGATGGGGCAGAGGGACTGCTTGAGTGGGTCCTATGCCCTCTGCCAGGCTTTTCCTTCACACCCAGTGAGATCTTTCTGGCCCCATCTGCATTCCCCTCCTCTTCCTGAGAGGGCTAACCCTGGTCTCGCCTCTGAACGGTCTGTGGGCCATCCAGAATTTCCTGCCTCATCCAACCAGCCCAGATAACAGGGGACACAAACTCAAGTTTTCACCAAGGCCCCACACATAACAGACGTGAGAGCCAGGTACCAGACCGTAGGGAATGATGGGGACCGTGGCAAACTGGAGAGTTCATGTCTGTCTAAAAGTGGCAGCTGCTACTCAGTTCTTATGATGCTGCCACGGGAGGAAAGGTGGGCTCCGTGTGGCCAGATCTGGCACTTCCCAGAAGAAGCCAGAAATGGAGACTTTTGTGTACAATTTCCTGTTTAGAAAGACAACACATCACCTGGGAGAATTAGCCTGTGGACCTCAGTTTACAGCTCTCGGTGGTTCTACCGACCTCCTGTTGACCCAGACCTCAGAGTGTAAAGATCAGGCCCACGGACAGAAAGGGAAACATGGGGCCAGCTGGGGAACTTGGCACGGGGTCAGCAGCTGAGAGGAAGGGGCCTCGGCAGAGTTGCTGAGTTTCTGAAATCCCAGGCACTCTCCATGGTGTGATTTTTTTTTTTTTTCCTGCTGCACGTAACAACCTTCTGCCAGGCTCCTGGATGCTGACAGCCCAAGTTGTGGAATTTACTTTGAAATGTTAATCACAGGAAAAAGTGATATTGATGCTGCTGACTAATTAAGGTCTGGCTTGGTTTAAACTTTGGAGGTATCCTGCCTGTCTCTGGCCTTGGCGGGAGCCTGGGAGGATACTATTTTTATTAAATTGGAGAGATGAATCAGATGGCCTAAGTGGATAGGGAAGGGAGAGGGTGGAATCACAGCGGCATGGAGACCCGTGAGTTCCACATGTATGGAGACAGTCAGGACACGGGTCTCAGAACATCAGCCCTAGAACCACCTCCCTCCCAGGGTCTCTGATCAGGGTGAGGGGGCGGCATAACGGGTCAGGCGACAGGGCCTGACTTTACTGGATCTGGAAGCTGCACGAGGGGCCTGATGAGAGTGGTTAGCTGTGATTTACAGGAGGCCTTATTTACAGATTCTCTCTGCGGGGTCTGAGTTACACTTGGAGACTGTCCAGAATTAGTAGCTGCCAGGACAGCTGGCATTCACAGCCCCTACAGGCCTGCACCATGGGAGGCAGGAAAACAGGGACTCAGGGCCCCTGCCCACTGCCCTGTGCAGAACTTACTGGTCTCTGGATCCCTCATGACAGCTGATGCTGACTGTAAGCTCGGCAGATAGTTTTCCCATTGTTTCCATTTTACAGATGAGGAAACTGAGACCCAGAGAGGGTCATGCAGCAACTGAGCTGCAGAGCGGAATTTAGACGTAGACACTTTGACCCCAGAGTTCAAGATCTTAACCCCTCAACTCTGCAACCCTTTGATCTCTGCCCCATGCCTGCCATGGAAGAGATTCTAGATCTGTTCTTTCATTCACTCATTCACTCATTCATTCACTTACTCATGCACACATTCATTCACCAACTTGTATTAAATGCTTCCGTATGTTAATCTTATCGGCTCCCACAAGAACCTGGCCAAGAAGTATCATTCCCCTTTTACAGATGGTGACGTGGAGGTTGAAGCATGTTAACTGACCAGCTGCAATTCACAGAGCCGTGGGCATTGGAGGCAAGATTTGTGACTGATTGACACTAGCTCTGTGTCTGGTGCTGGATTGGGCCCAGTGGGGACTAGACAAAGAGTAAGTCGAGGGTCTTGGTCTTGACAAAATTCTGTTCGATCGTGCCTTAATGACTTCTGGCCCCGGCACAAAATAGGCCCGAGCTGATATGTGTTGCTTACAGGAATATATGAAACAAATGAAATAGATTTTTTTTTAATTGCAAAAGGGGTCTCCAACCCTCTGGCAAAGTGAGTGGTTCGGACTCTAGAAGTGGGTACAGTGGGTGTCTGGATATTAGCAGCCCCCAGTGAACCATGCCTTCCAATATTTACATCCTGGTGTTGTCCCCTCCCGTTGAATCTGACTGGCCCTGGGATTGGCTTTAACCAAAAGCATATGACAGAAGGGATGCTATGCCATTTCCGGGTGTAAGTCTTCAACAGAATTCTGGCTGGAGGCTGTTTCCTGCCTGAGGTTCTTCTCTGGTTCTTGATGACTCTTGGTTATATCAGGACAGATTAGCAGGTGTTAGGTATTAGAGACCTATTATCGCCAAAGAGAGACTTCCTCCTTGACTTAACCAGAAGGATGAAAGGGAATTGAGAAGGAATGATTTTTCTCATTACTGTTTAAGACCCAAAAGAGAATGGCTTTCTGTCAGTGTTATTTACTGCCCTACCCCGAACCACCTAGCCGTGAGCACCACACTTTGTGAGAGGTGCTGGCTCAGGTGACCCACAGTTTCCTGTAAATTCTGTCCAATCGTGGGCATTCTCAGTAGTGGCTCCCTTGTATGTCCCTGCATCCCTGAGGACCCTGAGAAGGTCACGGTCTGTCCATCATCTGGGCTCTCCATCTGGAACTCCATGCCTTCCCCAGGATTTCTGGTCAGGTGGCAGAGAAAAATATTTATGGCTGAGTGAACAGATGGAGCTGAAATGTCCTGTAGCAGAACATTCCTGTAGCGGCAAATGAAAAGTTCGTGGTGCTCAGGCCAGAGTCAGCCAAGTGCGGTTGAATTGCAGTTTTTGCTCTTGTCCCAGAGGAGATATTTCAATTTTGTGTTAATCACCTTGGTTTCCTGTTAATGCACCCCGTGGCTCCTGCAGGCAGGAAGATAATTGGTTGCACCAGAGAGGGGACCACTCAGGACACTTGCAAACCAGGGACGTAACTCAATCAATCACAGCCGCTTTCAAAGGACATGGGCATTTTGGTTTGTGTGGCCCCCTCCTTCCTCACCCCCGATTCCCGAGCATTCTCCCTTGAAATTACATACAGAGTATTAATAACGATGCTGATTGTTCTCCTGTCTTCCCGCTGCTTGGGCCAGAGGCCTTTTTAGATCTCAGCAGTTGGGAAGATGTTAACTCCAAATGGAAATCTAATCATGACACATTGAAAGATTGACTTTTCAGCTCTGTTGGGGGATGTGCTAATGATCTGCCTTGGGCAAAAGTGTTTCTCTTTCCACGTCAAATTCCCTGAAGTCTCTCCTTGGTCATGCTTTGGGTTGATTTGTGACTTATATTCCAGGAAACAAAAATTTTTCATGTAAAAGTGGACTTTGATTGATAAGTAGGGATCTCTGCTAGAATGTGACCCCTGCCATCAGTCAGGGAGCCCCCAGGGAGAGAATTCACCCCAAGGGAAGAGGTGGTCTAGCATTATGACACTATGCTAATGGAAAAGCCTGAGTTGTCATAGGGGCTTGGGGGTTCTGAGTGGGAAGATTAAAATCCATCCCCAATCCAGGCCAGCCACCTGGATACATGGGTCACAGGGAGAAGCAAAGGAGCAGATTCTCGAAGCTTGATGCCCAAGCAGCGACACTAAGACCCCTCTGATATGGTGCATCCCAAGGGGGTGAAAGCCATTCACACCTTATTCTTCATCCTGGACTAATGGGCGCATCAGCACAGGGGAAGTTCAGCTCATTAGAATGGGCTCCTGGGAGGGGCAGTGGGAGAGACAGTGGTGCTGGTGGAAGACGGGAAATAGTGCCTGGTCTCTGCTATGCCCAGTGGAGCAATCCAGGGGAAGGGCTACGCCTGGCGGGAGACTTTGGGGCACATGGGCACCCTGGATTGCTGAGAAGGGCTGTGTGAAGTCCTAACGACCTAGATGTTTGAACTAAGCTCAGGGGAAAAGAAAAAAGAAAGATAAAGATTCCCTTTGAAGGAAGCGTACATGCTTGCAGATCAGGAAACAGGGTGGGTCACTCAAAGTCATGGGACCACAGGGGTAGCCAGAGAGAAGCACATTAAAGGGTCTGAGAGAGGCCACGATGACAACGCTTACCTGCAGGGAGTAGTCAAATAAGGGGGAGTTTCTAAGGCAGCAAGTTGAGGCCCAGTGAGCAATGAATATCTCTCCTGGAAGCTGTCCCAGACCGCAAGCTAGAGGGAAATAGACTGGCTCACGGTGGTCATTGGTGAAGAGGCTCCAGGTAGGAGAGTCTATCAGTTACATGTCAGAGGCAGTGATTATTACCTGGCGACAAGCCTAGAGAGAGCATTGCTTCCTCAGGAATAAGGATTCTTTAATTAAAAAGGGGGCTTACTGTTCAGACTGGGGGGCTAGAGTTATAAAATTCAGAGGAGGAACTCAGCTTATAGCTGGAGGTGACAGACCAAAGTTTACGAGCGAAAAAGAAAACCATGCACCAATAATTTGGGTGCTGTGACCCGGACTATGCCGAGGAAGTGGTTTCTGCATAATAATGGCCAGATGATCGCAAAACAGAAAGAAAATCCCACGAGGAGGATGTAGGGTGTCCGGTCTTTATTCAGCAAATATCCACTCCCTTGCGCATCTGCAAGGAGGACCATGCATCCCACCCCTTGACTTGGGCTGGGCCATGTGACTTGCTTTGACCAAGAGGACATTAGAGGATGTCATCCCAACAGAGACTTGGAATGAGTTTGTGCTGTGGAGTTGGCCGCCTCAAGCTCCTGCCTTTAGCCTGAGTAGAACATGCCTCTGGAGTCAGACTGCTAGTCCACGGAGGATGAGAGACGCATGGAGCAGATATGGATCTGACCTGACGGGGGCCAAAGCCAGCAGAACCCAGCCTGGACCAGCCAGATTCCAACTGGCTCACAGACGTGTGAGTGAGAAATAAACACTTAGGTGGTAGATGGAGAACTTTACCATCTTCAAGCCACAAATGCTTGGAACGCTTTGAAAACCCTTTCCTGCTGCTAAGCATAAAGTTGTCCCCAGATAGCCACACTGGACTCTAGCAGACCCCTCTCTAGCCTCATATCATGTCCCTCCCCTGTCCCCAGGGGTCTTGGGTAAGAGTCATTGCTACCTGGCTTCAAATCCTCATTCCAACTCTTTCTAGGTTTGTGACTTTGAGCCTCAGTGTCCTCATCTGTGAAATGGACCTTATGATTATCTACCCACAAGGGGTGTGAGTTTTAAATGAGGTAATGCTTGTAAAGTGCATTGAACATTGTGTGGCACATAACCAGTACATTTTCCATAGTGGTAGTTGATAATTACCCTTTTTGTGGTTGGAATTCACTACTCCAGACCCATTACTTTAGGATTTTACTCATGGTTCATTCAGTCTTGAGGGCTAGGATGCCTCCATGTGTGTCTCCTTGCTGGGGAGCCTAGACTACACCCTCCACCCCTGTTTCTGACAGCAGGAGGACACAGTTCTGAAATGCCCACACACTTTGATTTCCCGTTGGAGAGGTCTCAGCAGACTCTGGGAGGTCGCTGTCAAGTGTTGAGAAGGGGGACATGAATCATGGCTTTCCAGGGAGGTCAAAATCCAGGCCCTGGGCAGTTGCCAAAGATCACAGAGAGTGGAGTCAGGTCCTGAGTGTCTTGTAAAGCTGGATTCTCTCCTTATCATGATGAGTCTGAATCCCATAGGGTGAATATCAAAAGCTCAGTCAGCAAGCCAGGTTTGTAAACACACATGCTGTGTGGCCGGGGGATGACACCAGCCTGGGCCAGAGGAGAAGGCGCATCTAACCCACTTCTCCTGCTTCAGCCTCCGCGAGTGAGCAAAGGGCAGCCCCCGTCACCTTGAGAGCCAGGTGACCTTGCTGTCTCTAAAGTGAGAAGATCATGGAGGTTCTGTTGGGGTTTGTGTTCTGTGAATGAAGGGATGCTTGGAAAGGACTGCTTGCCAGAGGTACAAAATTGTCCTAGGGAGGGTAATTGAGAAAGATGAATTTTATCTTTACATTCTAGCTCATTGATTCTAAGATGCACATTTTCCTTACATTTTAACATCTCTGAAATCAGGATGTTTCTTACCATCAACTGACATGAAGGCGTTGTGTCATGGGGTAATTGGCACCACTGCCTCATTACCAGTGGTTCATGAAATAACATGTCGTACAATCAATGGCATCTTAGATTTGGTGAAATACAGTCTTTCTTTTTTAACGGCTCATACTTATATAGATTAACTCTGTGCTAAATCCTGTGGTTAGTGCTTTACATGAATGAGCTCATCAGAAAGACTCTGAAGATCCTCATTCTTCAGATGAGAAAATCAAGATCAGAAAGGTAAAGATACTTGTCTAAGGTCACACAGTAATGGAAAGGCCTTTACCTTTCTCTTTGTTGTCATGCCTGAATTCATCTCTCTTTAGTCTACCCTCGCTGAACATTCAGTTTCTTGATAAATCAGATCAGGGTTTATTTTGAAGACCTGTCTATCTGTCTTTCTCTCTCTCTACCTATCTATCTATCTATCTCCCTCTCTCTCTTACTCTTTCTCCCTCCCTCCCTTTCTCTCTCTTTCCACAAATGCATACACACCTCAGGTGTTTGGTCCCCAAATCTTTCTCTTGACCTATAACGCTCCTGAGAAATTAGTTTCATTCCCTCAATCAAAACATATTTATTAGGTATCTACTATTATCAAGGTTCCAGAGAAATTATTCTGTGCGAATGAGAGACTGATAAATCTATCCCCAAATCTTTCAGAGTTTACAATCTCGTATTATGTAAAACTTTTGTTGTTGGTAGGCCAATTAAAGCCCCATTTTAAATGTACCAGGAAAATCTATGGATTAAAAAATGGTGGAGGGACTTCCCTGATGACGCAGTGGTTAAGAATCTGCCTTCCAATGCAGGGGACACGGGTTCGATCCCTGGTCTGGAAAGATCCCACATGCCACGGAGCAGCCAAGCCGGTGCGCCACAACTGCTGAGCCCACGTGCCACCACCACTGAAGCCCACGCACCTAGAGCCCGTGTTCTGCAACAAGAGAAACCACAACAATGAGAAGCCCACGCACCACAACGAAGAGTAGCCCCCGCTCGCCGCAACTAGAGAAAGCCCTCACACAGCAACGAAGACCCAATGAAGCCAAAAATAAATAAATTTATTTATTTTTTAAAAACGGTGGATTACACCATTTTACTTTCATGGATATAACAGAGTGCCCTGCCTGATTCTCACAAAGGTATATAAACGTCACTGGGACCAGCAGAGGCTGGAAAAACTTTCAATTTATAACTGAAAGCCATCTTCGGCAAGTGGTGGGGATTTAAATGTCCTGTGGGGCACGCTGTTCCTTCGCTCTGGAAAAACCGCCTGGATGCAGACCCTTTGGCTTCACGAGACCAGTGCAAGTGGATGTCAGTTGTTTCAGGGAAAGCTGTGAATTCGCCATTATCCTGAACGCAGATGGTTAGGCCAAGGTCTTCCTCATTTTCTGGAGACTTTGTTTTACTTGGGGTGGGTAGGTGGATTTTTTTATTCCTGTATGGGGTTAGCCAGCTCTGTGCAGGAGGCCCAGATCCCACTGCATGTCTTCAGGGATTGCCGTGCCCTCATGATGAGTATTGCTGATGGGGAGCTGGGGCAGATGTCCTGGTGGCCACGAAAAGGATGAGAAAGCCCAACTTCAAAAACGACCTGGTCCAGCTCAGGGAGAGCCCAGCCTGGACTCGGCAGTTGAGGTCATGTAGATGTAGTCGAAAATACACAAATGCCACAGAGCTAAAAAAAAAATTACGAAACAAAGTCTATTAACTTGTTAGGCCAGTGGGGAATTTCACTGAGCAGATCGCGAAGAGGTGATGAAGTCAGGAGCTGTACGTGCTAGAAGGGAATTTTCATGGTGCTGTGCTAATTTCTGGTTGGGAGCTAGCCCTGTGGACAGAACGAATGGGTCCTTGGGTCTGTACACAGATCTACTGGTCAGGAGAGAGTCTTCAGTTACTTCCAATGAGGCCTGGCATCCAGGGTCACTAAGAGCTTGTGGCCCTTTATACCACCTTCAGCTGGTTACAACCATTTGTGATGAGACACGACACTTAGCTTGAATGTTTTCTAGGCAAGTGCTGATATAAGTGGAATTTTTTCTTTTTACAGTGCTAGGGAAGACTGAATTACTCAGACTCTGGGAAAGGTACTGATGCTGGGTGGTTTTATTCTGATACGATCACCTTGTATTGGGACTGAGGAGCCAGACCTCCCCTTATTGGTATCCGGTGAGGCTTCTCATAAAGGGAGTTGACAGTTCTGAGACTGAATATACAAGTGGACAATGGCCAGACTATATATAAGAATAGAACTCTGACCTACAGCCTCTGCAACGATTAGCCCCAAATGGTAAGGGCTTGATCAATAACTAACCTGCCAGGTTCCCCAGTTTTGCCCCCACTTCCAACTTAGGACTGGCCAGAGAAAGGAAAATAAGCTCCCCTAGCCAATCACATAGGATGCCTTCTCCTAGTGCATATAGCATGCCTGCCGCCAGCCTCCCCGTGCCAACAACTAGGGAATACCAGAAGCTTTCCCTTTTTTCCACTATAAAGCTCTCCCACTTCTCTGCTGGCCTTTGAGTTTTTGCCAAATGCAAGTCACTGTGGCTGATTCCTCTACTTTATAGCCATCTCTAAAGAAGTAGCCTTCACTTATTCTCATTTGGGTGGTCTTCATTTATGTCCATATTCCCACAGTTAAATTGTGGGCAGGAAAGGAGGACAGTAGAGGTGGCATTTTAGACAAGGAGGTCTGGACCCCAGCAGTGCAGACGTGCTCAAAGGCACTCCTGGTGGGGTTGGATCTGCTGCCCCTGGGTTTTGGAGGCAGGACAGCATCCAGGCAAGGGGCAGCCAGTAAAGGCCCATAGGATGGGCTTGGAGCCTGAGAATTCTGAGAGAAGCCACCTTGAGCAGCAGAAATAAATTGAATGCTTGGTTGTAAATACCTCCTGGAAGTTCAGCAACTACTTGGCAGACTTGCTGGTCTAGTCTTCGCTGTGCCATGGGAATAAAAATAAGGGTTTGCTCCCAGATGGGGACAGATCAATAAAGGGCACAGGAGAGGTCAGGGTGAAAATTGCAGAACACCAGAACGTTAAGAGGCATCAGGGCAGTGGCAAAGCCCCACATCACCTCCCCAGGAGCAGGAGCTCCACCCCCACCAGTGTTGAAGGAGAAGTACCTTGTGTCCTCTTGCAATGAGGCGTCACCCTTGATATAATAGGCCACGTTCCCTCTTCCATGATAGCCATCAACTGTGGCATGGTCACCCTTGAGAAACTTCAGAAATATTTGGGGGAAAAGAAAGCTCTTGAAAAGACTAATTCTTGCCAGTAGTGCAATTTATAATAATCAAAGGGGGCAATTTAAATAGCCAACTAGAGGAGAAGGGTAAATCAGCTAAGTCATAGCCATCCAACAGACTATTATGCAGTTGTTAAAAATAACGGAAGTCTAGTCTACCCACCACCAGTCCCTCCCATCAGGAACCTGCACAAGCCTCTTAGATAGCCTCATCCACCAGAGGGCAGACAGCAGAAGCAAGAAGAACTACAATCCTGCAGCCTGTGGAACAAAAACCACATTCACAGAAAGATAGACAAGATGAAAAGGCAGAGGGCTATGTACCAGATGAAGGAACAAGATAAAACCCCAGAAAAACAACTAACTGAAGTGGAGATAGGCAACCTTCCAGAAAAAGAATTCAGAATAATGACAGTGAAGATGATCCAGAACCTCGGAAAAACAATGAAGGCAAAGATCGAGAAGATGCAAGAAATGTTTAACAAAGACCTAGAAGAATTAAAGAACAAACAAACAGAGATGAACAATACAATAACTGAAATGAAAACTACACTAGAAGGAATCAATAGCAGAATAACTGAGGCAGAAGAATGGATAAGTGACCTGAAGACAGAATGGTGGAATTCACTGCTGAGGAACAGAATAAAGAAAAAAGAATGAAAAGAAATGAAGACAGCCTAAGAGACCTCTGGGACAACATTAAATGCAACAATATTCGCATTATAAGGGTCCCAGAAGGAGAAGAGAGAGAGAAAGGATCAGAGAAAATATTTGAAGAGATTATAGTCGAAAACTTCTCTAACGTGGGAAAGAAAAGGCCACCCAAATCCAGGAAGTGCAGCAAGTCCCATACAGGATAAACCCAAGGAGAAACATGCCAAGACACATAGTAATCAAATTGGCAAAAATTAAAGACAAAGAAACATTATTGAAAGCACCAAGGGAAAAATGACAAATAACATATGAGGGAACTCCCATAAGGTTAACAGCTGATTTCTCAGCAGAAACTCTACAAGCCAGAAGCGTGTGGCATGATATACTTAAAGTGATGAAAGGGAAGAACCTACTACCAAGATTACTCTACTCAGCAAGGATCTCACTCAGATTCGATGGAGAAATCAAAAGCTTTACAGACAAGGAAAAGCTAACAGAAGTCAGCACCACCAAACCAGCTCTACAACAAATGCTAAAGGAACTTCTCTAAGTGGGAAACACAAGAAAAGGAATTACAAAAACAAACCCAAAACAATTTAGAAAATGGTAATAGGAACATACATATCGATAATTACCTTAAATGTGAATGGATTAAATGCTCCAACCAGAAGAGACAGGCTTGCTGAATGGATACAAAGACAAGACCCATATATATGCTGTCTACAAGAGACCCACTTCAGACCTAGGGACACATACAGACTGAAAGTGAGGGGAGGGAAAAAGATATTCCATGCAAATGGAAATCAAAAGAAAGCTGGAATAGCAATACTCATCAGATAAAATAGACTTTAAAATAAAGAATGTTACAAGAGACAAGGAAGGACACTACATAATGATCAAGGGATCAATCCAAGAAGAAGATATAACAATTATAAATATATATGCACTCAACATAGGAGCACCTCAATACATAAGGCAACTGCTAACAGCTATAAAAGGAAATCGACAGTAACACAATAATAGTGGGGGACTTTAACACCTCACTTACACCAATGGACAGATCATCCAAAATGAAAATAAATAAGGAAACAGAAGCTTTAAATGACAACGATAGACCAGATAGATTTAATTGATATTTATAGGACGTTCCTTCCCCAAACAGCAGATTACACTTTCTTCTCAAGTACGCACAGAACATTCTCCAGGATAGATCACATCTTGGGTCACAAATCAAGCCTCAGTAAATTTAAGAAAATTGAAATCATATCAAGCATCTTTTCTGACCACAACACTGTGAGATTAGAAATGAATTACAGGGAAAAAATGTAAAAAACACAAACACATGGAGGCTAAACACTACATTACTAAATAACCAAGAGATCACTGAAGAAATCAGAGAGGAAATCAAAAAATACCTAGAGACAAATGACAAGGAAAACACAATGATCCAAAACCTATGGGATGCAGCAAAAGCAGTTCTAAGAGGGAAGTTTATAGCAATACAATCCTACCTCAAGAAACAAGAAAAATCTCAAATAAATAATCTAACCTTACACCTAAAGGAACTAGAGAAAGAAGAACAAACAAAACCCAAAGTTAGCAGAAGGAAAGAAATCAGAAAGATTAGAGCAGAAATAATGACATAGAAACAAAGAAAACAATAGCAAAGACCAATAAAATTAAAAGCTGGTTCTTTGAGAAGATCAACAAAATTGATAAACCATTAGCCAGGCTCATCAAGAAAAAGAGGGAGAGGACTCAAATCAATAAAATTAGAAATGAAAAAGAAGTTACCACAGACACCACAGAAATACAAAGAATCCTAAGAGACTACTACAAGCAACTCTATGCCAATAAAATGGACAACCTGGAAGAAATGGACAAATTCTTAGAAAGGTATAACCTTCCAAGACTGAATCAGGAAGAAGTAGAAAATATGAACAGACCAATCACAAGTAATGAAATTGAAACTGTGATTAAAAATGTTCCAACAAACAAAAGTCCAGGACCAGATGGCTTCACAGGCAAATTCTATCAAACATTTAGAGAAGAGCTAACACCCATCCTTCTCAAACTCTTCCAAAAAATTGCGGAGGAAGGAACACTCCCAAACTCATTCTATGAGGCCATGATCACCCTGATACCAAAACCAGACAAAGATACTACGAAAAAAGAAAATTACAGGCCAATATCACTGATGAATATAGATGCAAAAATCCTCAACAAAATACTAGCAAACAGAATCCAACAACACATTAAACGGACCATACACCATGATCAAGTGGGATTTATCCCAGGGATGCAAGGATTCTTCAATCTACGCAAATCAATCAATGTGATACACCATATTAACAAACTGAAGAAGAAAAACCATATGATCATCTCAATAGATGCAGAAAAAGCTTTTGACAAAATTCAACACCCATTTACGATAAAAACTCTCCAGAAAGTGGGCATAGAGGGAACCTACCTCAACATAATAAAGGCCATATACGACAAACCCACAGCAAACATCATTCTCAATAGTGAAAAACTGAAAGCATTTTCTCTAAGATCAGGAACAAGACAAGGATGTCCACTCTCACCACTATTATTCAACATAGTTTTGGAAGTCCTAGCCACGGCAATGAGAGAAGAAAAAGAAATAAAAGGAATCCACATTGGAAAAGAAGAAGTAAAACTGTCACTGTTTGCAGATGACATGATACTATACACAGAGAATCCTAAAGATGCCACCAGAAAACTACTAGAGCTAATCAATGACTTTGGTAAAGTTGCAGGATACAAAATTAATGCACAGAAATCTTTTGCATTCCTATACACTAATGATGAAAAATCTGAAAAAGGAATTAAGGATACACTCCCATTTACCATTGCAACAAAAAGAATAAAATACCTAGGAATAAACCTACCTAGGGAGACAAAAGACCTGTATGCAGAAAACTATAAGACACTGATGAAAGAAATTAAAGTTGATACCAACAGATGGAGAGATATACCATGTTCTTGGATTGAAAGAATCAATATTGTGAAAGTGACTATACTACCCAAAGCAATCTACAGATTCAATGCAATCTCTATCAGATTACCAATGGCATTTTTTTTACAGAACTAGAACAAAAAATCTTAAAATTTGTATGGAGACATAAAAGACCCCGAATAGCCAAAGCAGTCTTGAGGGAAAATAACAGAGCTGGAGGAATCAGACTCCCTGACTTCAGACTATAGAACAAAGCTACAGTAATCAAGACAATATGGTACTGGCACAAAAACAGAAACATAGATCAATGGAACAAGATAGAAAGCCCAGAGGTAATCCCATGCACCTGTGGTCAACTAATCTATGACAAAGGAGGCAAGGATATACAATGGAGAAAAGACAGTCTCTTCAATAAGTGATGCTGGGAAAACTGGACAGCTACATGCAAAAGAATGAAATTAGAACACTTCCTAACACCATACACAAAAATAAACTCAAAATGGCTTCAAGACCTAAATGTAAGTCCGGACACTATAAAACTCTTAGAGGAAAACATAGGAAGAACACCCTTTGACATAAATCACAGCAAGATCTTTTTTGATCCACCTCCTAGAGTAATGGAAATAAAACCAAAAATATACAAATGGGACCTAATGAAACTTAAAAGCTTTTGCCCAGCAAAGGAAACCATAAACAAGACGAAAAGACAACCCTCAGAATGGGAGAAAATATTTGCAAACGAATCAATGGACAAAGGATTAATCTCCAAAATATGTAAACAGCTCATGCAGCTCCATATTAAAAAAACAAACAACTCAATCAAAAAATGGGGGGCTTCCCTGGTGGCGCAGTGGTTTAAGAATCCGCCTGCCAATGCAGGGGACACGGGTTCGAACCCTGGTCCAGGAAGATCCCACATGCCGCGGAGCGACTAAGCCCGTGCGCCACAACTACTGAGCCTGCACTCTAGAGCCCGTGAGCCGCAACTACTGAAGCCTGTGTGCCACAACTACTGAAGCCCACGCACCTAGAGCCCGTGCTCCACAACAAGCGAAGCCACCGCAATGAGAAGCCCGTGCACTGCAACGAAGAGTAGCCGCTGCTCGCCGCAACTAGAGAAAGCCCGCGTGCAGCAACGAAGACCCAACACAGCCAAAAATAAATAAATTTAAAAAAAAAATGGGCAGAAGACCTAAATAGACATTTCTCCAAAGAGGACGTACAGATGGCCAAGAAGCACATGAGAAGCTGCTCAACATCACTAACTATTAGAGAAATGCAAATCAAAACTACAATGAGGTATCACCTCACACCAGTTAGAATGGGCTTCATCAGAACATCTACAAACAACAAATGCTGGAGAGGGTGTGGAGGAAAGGGAACCCTCTTGCACTGTTGGTGGGAATGTAAACTGATACAGCCACTATGGAGAACAGTATGGAGGTTCCTTAAAAAACTAAAAATAGAGTTACCATATGATCCAGCAATCCCACTACTGGGCATATACCCAGAGAAAACCACAATTCAAAAAGGCACACGCACCCCAATGTTCATTGCAGCACTATTTACAATAGCCAGGTCATGGAAGCAACCTAAATGCTCATCGACAGACGAATGGATAAAGAAGATGTGGTAGATATATACAATGGAATATTACTCAGCCATAAAAAGGAACGAAATTGGGTCATTTGTTGGGACGTGGATGGATCTAGAGACTGTCATACAGAGTGAAGTAAGTCAGAAAGAGAAAAACAAATATCGTATATTAACGCATATATGTGGAACCTAGAAAAATGGTACAGATGAACCTGTTTGCAGGGCAGAAATTGAGACACAGATGTAGAGAACAAACGTATGGACACCAAGGGGGGAAAGCGGTAGGGGGTGTGGGTGGTGGTGTGATGAATTGCGTGATTGGGATTGGCATGTATGCTCTGATGTGTATAATATTGTTGACTAATAGGAACCTGCTGTATAAAAAAAAAAACATAATGGAAGTCTATTTGAAAGACAGGAGATGACTCTCACGAAACGTCAAGCAGAAAAATTGGACCACAGGAGTTTGCACCATACGATGCCATTTTTATGATGAAAAATGACTGTGTGGGTAGAAAAAAAGACTGTGAGATTACTGACCAAAATGTTAAGGGTGGTAATCTCTGCATGAGGGCCTGGGTAGACTTTGACTTTCTTCTTTTTGTTTATTGGTACTTTCTGAGTTGCCATAGTAAGTATGTGTTATAGATTTACATTGGAAGAAGTGAATGTTACTTTGCATGCTGTTTTAACAATGGGGATGCTTTGGCTCTAAGCATGGGACTCAAGTGTCTTCCTGATGTTCCCACGTACCCCTCCCTGGGATCTGCTTGGCTGGCAAAAATTCCAGGAAATAAACAAACTGCAGCTTAAGGAGATCTGTTCAGGAACAAGTGAGGAGGAGAACCAAATTCTTCATCCAGTCCCTCGACCAGCTGTGTCTTTGAAAGAATAAAGTTGCAAAGTTTTCAGAAAGGAAGGATATGGGGATCTGGGGAGAGAAAATTGAGCAGAGAGGCAGTATGGAGTGTGGGGGTCTTGCTGACACAGGCTGGAGGGGGACTGGGGTTTTCCTTCTCAGTCAAAGCTACACCCTAAATTATAATATTGTTCTTTGGTATGAACAATGGATATTTTCTCCATCTTAAGTTGGGTGCAGCTAAAAGCATCTTTAGACAAGTTGGCTCTCTTAATTGACATATAATTTGAAATCGAAGTAAGAACAGTATGTTTGAAGCCTACGACTGAATCCTGATGCTGTCACTGCTGACTTTGGAGTGAGCAGCAGCTCTGTTCTCATGAAAGGGCAGCAGGGCCGCTGACAACGGCCATCCCAGTAAGTTTCAGGAACTGACCTGCCTTGGCCTGTGCTGGCATGGCCCCTGTGAGCAGCCTGCCTCTGGCCAGACATGGCTGAATTTCTTCCTGCTACTCCCGGGAGCACAAAGTGTGCTATGAGAACATATAATGCAGGAGATCTACCTGGTGTAATTAATTTCTAGTTCCTAGTTTGTTATTTTTTTTATATTGGGTCTTGGTCTCCTCAAGAAGGATGCTTTCGGGGTAATTCATCTACTCATCCATCCACCCCTCTCCCTATTCATCTGTCCCTCATCCATCCACCTATTCATCTATCCATTCATCCATCCATTTGTCCATTCATCCATCCTTCCACTCATCCACCCATCCACTCAACTTCCCACCCATCCAAATATTTATGGAGCATTTACTGTGTGTCAGGTGTTATCCAAAACGGTTGCTGCCCCAAGAAGCCCGAAGTACAGAAGGAACAAAAGATAAGTAAGTTGCTAATCATCACAGAGCAGGATACTCTCATTCATTATGTAGAATTTAAATAGGTGCAACCCCTGTGCAGGGCAGCATGACAACATTAACACTACAGATTCCCCTTGACCCAGCAATTCCACTTGTAGAAAGTTAACCTGTGGCTACTCATCCACGTACAAAATGACTCGTGTACTAGATTATTCATTTCAGCATTATTTGTAGTAATGAAAGTTTCCAAAGTTCCATCACCCGAATGACCAAGAGTAGGAGACCGATTAGACAAACGACAGTACATCTATATAAGAATTTATCACGTAGCTCTTTACTTACTGATACAGAAAGATTACTAAGATTCGTTGTTAGGTTAAAGAATACACAACAGTGTGCATATTAATATTTTTCCACATGTACTGAAAGAGAAAATAACATGTGTGTGTATAGCATTTGCCTGCAGGCCGTTTCAATGCACACAGAGGCTCTTTCTAGAGAATTCACACCTTGAGGTGACCCTCGACCAATAAGGGATTGGCTTTGGATAAATACCCCAGGTCCCTCACCCCTCGCTGGAGACAACTGAGAAACCTGGTCTACACTGCCTTCCAGGAGTCCCAGAGGGACTTAATTACCCATGGTGGTAACCTGCTCATTCACATACGCTTGGATTTCCTCCCCTCTCTGTCTCACTTCCTCACTCTCTGACCATGCTGCCTAGGATAATCTCCCCAACAAATTGGTTACGCCCAAATATTTACCTTGAGGTCTGCTTTTGAGGAAACCCAAACTAAGACAATGTAATTGCTTACGTAGAGGTTGAAAGTAGAACCACTGGGAACCTCTGGGGAGGGAACTGGGCGAGTGCGGGCAGGAGTGTCAAAGGGAATTTTCATCATAGAACTTTTGATACGTCTTTAAATGTCTAATGTAATGCATTATCTACTGAAAAGTAATTTCCCAATGACATCAACTGATAAATGATACAATTAGGGAAGCACAAAGGACTCTGGGAGCACAGATAGGCCATGTAGAAAAACCCAAACTCAGCCAGTGAACATAAACAGTGAGCCATGGGCTCTGGAACCTGGCTACGCAGGCACAAATCCTGGCTCCACCACTTGCACGTTGTGTGACAGGCTGAGTTTCTTGAATTCTGTGCCTCAGTTTCCTCGTCTGTGCAAACTGAGATGATAATCATGGTACTTATTTCATAGGGTTGTTGTGAGGGTTAAACACATTAAGGTATGTCCCTTAGTCCTTTTGGGCTGCTATAACCGGTATACCACAGACTGGAAGACTTATCAACAGCAGAAATTTATTTCTCACAGCTCTGGAGGCTGGAAGTCTGAGATCTGGGTACCAGCACGGTTGGGTGAGGGTCCTCTTCCGGGTCGCAGACTTCTCTCTGTGTCCTCACATGGCAGAAGGGGCTATGGAGCTCTCTAGGATCTCTTTTATAAGTGCACTAAATCTATTCACCCTTATGACCTGATCACTTCCCCGAGGCCCCACCTCCTAAAACCATCACCTTTGGGGTTTAAGATTTCAACATGTAGAGTCTGAGGAGACACAAACATTCAGACCATAGCAATGTGTAAAGCACTAGTATAGCTCACTGACAGTGCTCCCTATGTGTTAGCTGTTTGTTGCATTCAGCTGTGTTGTTTGATCTTGGCCAAATCCATATTCCTCCCTGGGAAATTTTCGTATTAGGTATTCTTCTCCCAGCAGCCACTCAAATTTCTTCATTCTGCACATTTTCTACTTCCAGGAGGAGAAAGCAAAGATCCCTTTGGAAACTTCTGGATGGGTTTGCACCATCATCAGAGCTGCATGATGGTTGGGGAGAGCCTCACAGATCCATCAAGGACAGTAAAAGTTCCAGGAACCAACCAGAAGCCAAGGTAAGTTGAGGAGAAGAATCCACATTTGGGCCCCAAATTTTACCAGGCAGCAGTTTTGAAAAGAAGCTAAGGATGTGCAGTGGAGAGAGAAATGCAATCGGCTTTGCTTTATGTCTTCTTACAGTTTTTACGTCTGTGTTGGAATTAGCTTCCTTTTTCCCTCTCTCTCACTTGAAGAGAACTAAACTCTGATAGTTAAGCTCAGAATGAGCTGGACGGTCCACTATGTCACATAAGTACATTTCCAATTCTTGGTTCTGTTGTTTAAAGCAGTGCGATTATTGTACTCAGTAATATATTTCTTTGCTTGCCGGTGCCTCCTAGACCTGAAAGCATTAAAAAAATGCTTTAATAAACATTCGCATATTGCTTCCTTTGAAGCTGGGAGACTAATCTTGGGGATTGTAGAGTGGCTGGGGTTCGGGATATTTTAATGAATTATTACCTAATATTTCTTTTCTTGTGACACATATGTGATTAGTATATGTCTGCTCACTGATTAACTTTGTTTATTTACTAATTAAGTTTAGAATCAGCTGTCTTATGGTTATAGAAATAATTGTTTGATTAACGTGTGGGAATTTACATTTTCATTATGCTCCTGTGTAACTTCTGTCCCAATTAGACGCAACACCCCATGCCGATCTGGGGCGCCGGCATTGCAATTTTCACCCATTAAGGAATAACAGTTATATTGATTGGTGATAATTGGGTGCAGATAGTAAATACACATTAGCAAAATTTAAATTATATCCAACTGGTTCTTTCAATTTGCTTCTAGAGTAACAAAGTTGTAGAGATGGCCACCCGTGGTTTGGACAGAGTACGACCTCACACAATGGCTGATGCTCTTTTTGATCAGTAAGTTCCATGAAATTTCAAGAAGAGCTGTAGAAATCAGCCATCTTCTGGTATTTGATATCTGAGCTTGCAAGTATGTCCTTGAAGTTCTCTCTAGGCACCTCACCTGCCTCTCCCTAGTCCCCCCGTCAAGAACACCCAATGGCTCCCCATTGCCTGCCATTCTAGGTTTAAACATGCTGGCTGGTGCCCAAGGATGTTCAAAATACAATTCCTTCCTATCCATCCATTTATGATGGGCTTTCTGATGTGAACAGAGACCCACTCAGGGTATCTCAGGAAACAAGCAGGATTCACTATAAGGACATGTGTGGAGTGGAAGCACACCCAGGAAACCCATGGAGATAGGTAACTCAGGGCATTTCCACCTGTCTCCGTTTCTCTCTCTGTCTGCCTGTCTTTCTCTTTGTCTCTGTCTCTCCATCTCTACCTTCATCTCCAGTGTGCGTCTCTTCCTTTACGCACATCTATTCAAGTCTCCTATCTCACCACCAACCAGTTTCCCACCCTCCTCGTTTTCCCCTCTCCCTCACAAGCAGCCTGCGCAGCCTTGGTTTTGCTCTGTTTCTGACTCAACTCCACCTTCAGCGCATCACCTTCAGCCCCTCACCAGTGCCTTCAATCATCTATTTCTCTCATTTCCAAATCCTGAGGGAGGAAAGTGGCCTTTGGACTTTGCCATGTGTCATTCACCTTCCACTCTCGCATTATTTGCCATTGACCTACCAGTGGGCTAAATTTTACTTAATACATTAAAGAACAAAAAAAAAATTCTTTGTGAATTTTAATATTATGTATCATAAAGGAAACTTTTAATGAGTACCATAAATGGGGAGCGAGCATTTTCCTGATATACATTAAAATAAAAGCATAACAATTAAAAAAAATTTCAAGTCATATATCTGCCACCAGTTGTATATACATCCTATCCCCCTAGAAGCACTGGTCTAGCTCCTCATTCCTTTGAAGCTGCCACCACAGATGTTATTTGCCAGCAGCCTCAGGATTGGTAACCCTTAAGTCATGTGCCCATCTCTGTCCAATCAGCTGTGACTAGGGTGAGGGCGTGGTCATGTGATCTAGAACAGAGTCCTGTGGGTACCAGGCTTCCCTCAAGAGACCCAGTAGGCTGACTAAGCAATAAGTGACCCTCAAGGTACTTCTCGTGGTTAGGTTTCAAGCCAAATCCTCTACACACAAGATCACAGTTCATAGCAACTCCATGTGGAGGGCTTTAGTAGCCCCGTTTCTCTGTCCTTCAAAACGTAGCAGGGAAGAATAAACTCCTAAGTGTCCAAGGGAAGCTCGACTCCAGGCCCTGGCAAGATGCGGCTCTGTTTGGGACCATTCACAGACAGTTCCATCGAGAGCTGCATCTCTTTGCCTCGGAAGCCAAATTCAGCTCCAATGGCCTCTGAAAATGGAACTCCTCCTCCCCAGATTCCTGAAAGGTGGAACTGCAGTCAACCAGGCCATTAGCCGGCTGCCAGCGAGACTTTTTGCTGAGCCAGAGGAGAACCTTTTGGGGAGTGATGAAAATGCTAGGAGAACTGCCTCATGCAGAGAGAGGCCTCCATTCCTGATTGCTGATGATCACGCCATCAGATTGTAGCAGACCGGGGTGCTGCAGAGAGGTGAGGCAGGATGGCTCTGGCTGCAGAACTTGCTGTGTTCCCTCCATCTGCAGCTGGGCTGACCTCAGTGCAGCTCTCTGTCCATTGCATTTAATCCACCCCCGCTCTGAGTGATACGCTGAGGATATTTCTTACCCACCTCTTGCTTCTCCCCACCTCAGCACAGTACCCAAATTTTTTAAAAAAGTGATCCTTTGTGAAAGGAGCTGAAAATACAGCACACTGTCTGCTTCAGAGGGAAGAACTGTAGCTAGGATGTTGGCTGCTGGTGCCCTGAAACAGTGCCTGATGCGTGCTAGGTCCTCCGTTATGATTTGCAAATGGATGGATGAGACAGAGTGGAAGGTGTGGCTGGACTGAGCAGAGTAGGAGTCCAAAATGGAACAAGAACCACACTGAGTGTCTTTTCTGATGGGGTCAAAAATATCGGCTTCCCCTGAAGGAAACTGGAATCGTTTTTAGTTCCGGCAGAATTCTCTCTTGGAGACTTGGCCAAGAAATTTATTGTATAATGTAGTTTTCTAAGAGGAAGAAACTCCTGCCTTCCTAAGTGTAGCTCACAGTGGTCCCCAGGCCACACTCCCCAAGGGGGCAGGTGCTTGGCCCTGCCCAGTGTGGAGTGCAGGTTAGGGGGACAGGTTTTGAAGTCAGACTGCCTAGGCTTGACATGAGCTGACTGTGTGACACTGGACCACATGGTCAGTGTGGACAGAGTATTGGAGATGGAGCAGTGGAGGGGTAGGAAAGAATGTTCTATCCTGGTTTGAATCTAGCCTTAGATCAATGCAGGTGAGGCTGGTGGGCAATTTCCTTACCTGTTAAAAATTACAGGATTGGAGTGAGTGCAGATCTCAAGAACAGCACAGTCCAATAGAAATATTTTACAAGCCACAAGTGTAACCTTAAATTTTCTTGTAGCCATATTAAAAATGAGAGCGAGAGAGAGAGAGAAGAAGAAGAAATAGGTGAGATTAATTTCAGTAATATATTTTATGTAACTCAATATATCAAAAGCATTATATATTCAATATATAATCAACATAAAGGATTATTAGTGTAATATTTTACGTTCTTCCTTTCCTACTGAGTCTTCAAAATCGGGTGTGCATTTTACATCTTACAGCACATCTCAGTTTGGACTGGCTACATTTCAAGTATCATTAGTCACATGTGGCCAGAGGCTGTACTGGCAGCACAACTGCAGGGCTTCTCAGGTCTTGTATTTAGATTGTGAGATTTTAAGGTGGACTGTGCTTTTATTGCAGCAAGAGGGATAGAGGTCAAATACAGGAGAGATTCGTGTGTGTGGAGGGGTGCAGATTGGGGCACTGAGGGAGGCTGTGGAATCACTAAGCCACTGGATTCCGACAGAGCTGGGTTCAAATCCTGGTTCTGCCACTTACTGGCTGAGAGTCCTTGGGCAAGCCACTTTATCCTTTTAAGCCTGAATTTCCTCATGTGTAAGTTAGTTATGACCTTAGGGGAGTCATGCAGATTAAATAAGAAAATATATGTAAAGCACTTAGCTCAGTACATGGCATAGTTTACATACTTAATTATGACAGATATTATTCCATTGTGGCAAAATTAAAACCAAAATCACATACATTGGAGAAAAATGGGTTTTTTTCCCCTTTTTCTCTCTGTAGGACAAGAGTTGTGTAAAGGTTCTAGCCTTTAGAAAAGAATGGAAAATTTGTGGTAGTAGACCCTTATTCCCCATCATATGTTGTGACAGACATCACTAATCAATCATAGCTTCTGTCCATCTGAGTCCTGATTAAACCTCAGGAGCCTTCTCAACACAGACAGTTGCTACCCATCAATCTCGACCGGCAAGCAGATGAAATGTATGTGCCATCCCTGCCTTAGCTCATTAGCATTGTGTGACAGAAGGCAGATGTCAGAGCCCCAGGAGGCATTACTAAAAAATGACCAAAAACAGGGGAGAGAGAGAAAGAATGAGAGCACGAGAAAAGGCTAGCAGGGACTTAAAGTGACCAGTCAGAGATGGGACTTTTTCCTGTCTGAGTGTTTCTTCCGTCTTGGAGTCAGGGTATCTGAACCTAAACATGGTTCCTCTCTGAATCCTGTGCTGGCTGGAGCCTTGGGTACCAGAAGTCTCTCTGGAGTGCCTTCCAGGGCCATGCCTCTGAGCTGGGGTCGAACCCTGGCTATTTCATCCAGGGAGGCGAGTTCAGTTAGAATTCCAAGGGCCCAATTTATCTTGTGCTGAGCTGCCAGCTGGTAATGAATGGCCGGCAGTTTCACCAACAGCCCTGCTTCCCGATCATCACTCTTGCTCAGCCCCTCGGGCACCGAGGGTCTCACACGGGGGTGTGCTAGATCCAGCCCATCCATCCCCTGCCCATGGAGGGAACATCTTCCTGCACCAGCCCCGGGGCTTCTCTCACAAAGATAAGGGATTGAGAGCCAAGTTGACACTCCTTCCCCCAGGAGACGATGCAGCAGAACCAAGAGGAGGTTTAAGACAAATGCAAAGAAAACAGGTCCATCCATCTTTCCTTCCTTTCTTTATTCACTCAACAAATATTTGCAGGGGCCCAGAGCAGTTTCTTAGGACCTGGAGAGGAGGTTGTAAAGATGCATGGGGCCTGGTTTCTGCCCTCAGAGTGTACAGGACACAGGGGAGGCTATGGCAAGTCTGTCAATAACTTGATAAATGTAATGACAGCTAAGGGAGGTCACATCACGTCACCCTCTGCTGGAAATCCTACAAGCCTTCTTGAGGCCTTTGAATAAAATTCTATCTCCTGACCTTGGCTTATAAGGCCTGATATATTGGGCCCCGCCTACCTCTTGGACCTCACCTTGACCTGCTGCCCTGTGCCTGTTGCCTACTCTGTTCCAGCTACAATGGCCAAAAGGTTCCCAGTCCCTCCACAGTTCCTGCTTCGGGGCCTTTGCACAGCCGTTCCTCCTGCCTGCAGTGCCCGCCCCTGACCTCCCCTTTGTTGGCTTCTTTCCATTCAAGTCTCAGCCCTATGGCCGCTTCCCAGAGCAGCCCTCTCTGACCCCCACTGACAATTGCATATAGGCGAGTGATGCCAAACTAGTCTCTCTGTTTCCAGAGTCCATGTTTTGCTTGTTCTTGGTAGTGTTTCTTTTATTCACTATTTGGAACCTGGCTTGCTGACTTTGCTATTTGCTAGCTGTGTGACCTTAAGCAAGTCACTACAGCTCTCTGAGCTGCCAGTTTCGTCATCTGCAAAATGGGGCTAATAATAACTACCTAACTTAGAGACTTACTGTAAGGATGAAACGAGATAGTACAGGCAAAGAGCACAATGCTCGGCACATGGAAAGAACTCAGTAAATATTAGCTACTCTTACTAGTCTGTCTGTGGAGCTAATTGGGAATGAATATGACTCTTGTTCACAGAGTGGGGAGTGCTCAACTGGCCTGTCTTGTTAGTCTCTTTGTCAACCACCCTGCAACTGGAATTTTTCTCTTTTGCCCTTCAAATGCATCTACTCTGAGGATTCCCTCCAGCCTCCTGCTGGCTGCAAAAATCCAACAGGAATCTGCTTCTGCAGGGGCTGGCTTCCCATCTGGCTCTAATCACCCGCCTGCCACCCAAAGCATGAGCACCTCACGAATTAGGGAAATCAGAGGCAGCCACTTCAGACAGTATGCAGGCAGCAGGATGCCAAGTGGTGGCAGAACCACTTGCTGAAGCTGAAATTAACAAGCTTCTTGGGTTGAATGTTTTAATTAAAAAAATGCTAGAGAATTATTTCCTTAATTCAGAGGCTTCTTAGTAATCACTTTCCCCTGCTTTGCCCTGAGACTATCTACAGCTCATTTAATGGATGGTCTCAGCAGCCTGAGTTGCACAGGACCAGTAGCTGGAATTTCAGGCTGTCAGATGGGGTGGGTGCTCTTCAAGACTCCATTCTGGGGTCCCAGACCTCTTCATGCTGCGTGTTGCCTTTGGTCCACTGAATTAGGTGAATGGCTTAGTTGACTCCGGCTGCCATTACAGAATACCCTAGACTGGTGGCTGAAACCACAGAAATTTGTTTTCTCACAGCTCTGGAGGCTGCAAGTCCAAGATCAAAGTGCTGGTAAGTCTGCTTTTTTCTGAGGTCTCCCCCCTAGACTTGCAGATGGACATCTTCTGGCGGGGTCCTTACATGGTCATGCCTTGGTCTGTGTCCTATCCTGTTCTTATAAGGACACCAGTCATATTGGATTAGGGCCCACCCTAGTGACCTCATTTTTGCCTTAATCACCTCTTTAAAGGCCTTATCTCCAGAAATTCCCTGGCGGTCCAGTGGTTAGGACTCCATGCTTTCACTGCCAAGGGAGTGGGTTCAATTCCTGGTTGGGAAACTAAGATCCCACAAGGCACATGGTGTGGCCAAAAAAAAAAAAAAAAAGACCTTACCTCCAAATGCAGTCACATTCGGAGGTACTGGGGGTCAGGACGTCAACATAGGAATTTGAGGGGGACACAATTCAGCCCATAACAGCGGTCTTTCTTTTTGCTTCCACAGCGCCCCCCCCCCCCCCGCGCCCCGCCCCGGCCATACCTTCTTCTAGCTCAGAAATGATCACACTCTACTGTGATGGCCTGGATAGTTCTCTTTCTCTCTAAATTGTACATTTGTGAGGGCAGGATCCCATTTTTTTTCCCCACTAGGGTATCCCCACGATACTTAGGACACTGCCTGTACACAGTAAATACTCAACAAATATTTATAAAGCCCGTGAATGTATTTGCCATCTTGGCCAGCCTTAGAATTAAGTGAGGGGAAAAAGAAGGAAGAGCACCCACCCCATATACTCAGTTTGAGGCAGACCTGTGGCTGGGTCTGGTGGGATGCTGCCGCATGGCTACGCCACCATACCCAGTTTCTCCTTTGAGGCATCACCTGTAGGTTTTTTTCTCTTCTTCAGCTGGTCACCCCACCCTCCTCATTCTACCGTCTCATCAGCTAGACCAGTGTGGTGAATATATCCAACAATACCCACCAACTCTGCTGCAGGTGGCCGACCCAGCTTTCTCCAACTGTAAACATCCTAGACAGATCAATAAAGGTCCCTTTCTTAGTGGCTGGGAAAAAAAAAAAAAAAAGGGAGCAGTTGATCTTGTCTGGGGTGAGTCATCCTGCTTTAAAGGTTAGGGTGGAAGTGAAGACATCTATATTGTTTCATGTCCAACGTTGGCAAATCAAGTGATATTTTCTTAATGACTTTGCGTGAACATCTCAGATATGACTACTTTTTTTCCCTCATTGATCTTCTTGCCAGCTGCCGTCACCCTTTAATTGTAAGTCTCCTGCCCCTCCCTGCTCCTAGCCTCTCTGACAAATAGATAATAATGATCTGTAAACAAACATGTACATACACCACGGGAGCAACTCTTGAAAAGAACTCAGCATGGCAGGCAGAGCAGAAAAGCGTTGAAGCCACTCAGACCCCAAATAGAATCATGGCTCTGCCCTTTCTACAACAGTGCCATCCGATAGAGCATTTGGTGGGGATGGGAATGTTCCATATCTGTGCTGTCCAGTATGGTAGCCACTAGCCACATGTGGCAAATGAGCACTTGAAATGTGGTTAGTGCTACTGAGGAACTGGATTTTTAATTTATTTTAATTTATTTTAATCTAAATAGTGGCAGGTAGCAAGCAGCAAGTGTCACGATCAGTGCAATTTTAGAGGCCAGTCATGTCACCTCTCTGAGCCTCTACTTGCTCCCCTGTAAAATGGAAATAATAATCTCTACTGCATGAGTACAACACTAGCTGCTTTAACTAGCAGGTTCCATGGCATAGTGGCTCCAAGACATCAGACATCTACTTCTTGCCTGTGTAATAGTCTAGGGCATGTCTCTTCCAAGGGACATTCAGGAATTCAGGATGACGGGCTCTGTGACCTCCCACACATAGTCGCTCCAGTTACCCCAGCACAGTCAGCAAAAGGGGGAAAATAGCAGAATTTTAAGACTAAGGATTTTATCTTAAGCAATTAAATCAGGAGTTGTAACATCATTTCCACTCTCCTGACTTTTAGTAAAAACTCACTCGCATTGCCAAGCATAACTGCAAGAGGAGCTGAGATATTTAGTCTCTAGCTAGGCAGCTATGTCCCAACTAAAACTCTCTTGCTATGGGATAAGGAAAGAACACATTTTGGAGGACAGATAACTGCATCCATTGCGCCCACTTTGCAGGGATGTTGTAAGGGTTAAATGATACTAGGTATGTAACACAGCACTTGTGTATCAGTCAGCTTTTGCTGTGAAAGGAAACAACCTTTACACTTAGTGTCTTAGGACAACACGTAGATCCTAGAACCACCAATTTAGCTCACAATTTGGGCTGGGTTCACTTGAGTGTTTCTAGTCTCAGCTGATCTCAGCTTATTCATGCCATTTCAGTCCATTGCTGGGTGGTTTGGATTGATGGAGGAACTGGCTGATCTAGGATGGTCCCAGCTGGACTATCTTGTCTCTGCTTTACTTAAATTCTTATCCTGCAGTTGGTTAATGACAGGGTTCTGAGATAGTGAGGGGACATGCCCAAGGCCTTTTGGGGCTTAGGATTGGAACTGGCACCCAGTCATTTCTGCCACGTCTTGTTGACCAAGATGTGTTCACAAATAACAGGGCCAATCAAACTTCAGGGGCAGGAAAATACACTCTGTCTCTTGATTGGAGGAGATGCCAAGTCGTATTACCAAGGGTTATAGATACAGGGAGGGAAATAATTAGAGCCATTTTTTGGGCAAACAGTCTACCATAATTTGGCACACAGTCCATTCAACACATGATGATATAATAATATTATTAACCCATGAAGGCAAATGTATTTTTCTATATTCTCCATTCATTTATTCATTAAAAAAAGTATTGAGTATTTACTATGGGTCCAGCTCTGTGCTAAAGACAGTAGCTGGCTTTGGTGTGTTGGGCATTGAACTGCTACCAAGAAGTCAAGTTAATTTTTTTTTAACATCTTTATTGGAGTATGATTGCTTTACAGTGTTGTGTTAGTTTCTGCTGTATAACAAAGTGAGTCAACTATATGTATACATATATCCCCATATCCCCTCCCTCTTGCGTCTCCCTCCCACCCTCCTTATCCCACCCCTCTAGGTGGTGGCAAAGCACCGAGCTGATCGCCCTGTGCCATGCAGCTGCTTCCCACTAGCTATCTATTTTACATTTGGTAGTGTATATATGGCCATGCCACTCTCTTACTTCATCCCAGCTTACCCTTCCCCCTCCCCATGTCCTCAAGTCCATTCTCTTAATTTTTGTGTCATAAAAAGAGAACAGATAAACTTCAGAATAGATGCTGGTTCTCCACCTCTCAGCCCTTGACTGGTGCCCAGCATTCTCTTGTCATTTCCCCGGTACCTCTGATGAAAAGGTGCCTTGTTAACTGTGACCCCCGCTGTTTTGACTATGGTGTGGTCATCTCTCTGAGCCTGGGTGAATTATCAATGAGGTTTGTAACCGCTTGTGGTTTTGTCTGCTGGAGGGAAGCACTTTGAGATGAACCTGGATGGATCCAGCAGGAACTGACAGAAGCCTTTGGAAAGAGAGAATAAACAGCCCACTTATTCAGAGGGCTATAAAAGGAATCCTTCTTGCTTCTGCGTAAAATGACTTGTCTTGCCTGCAAGATGAATCAGAAGCATAAAGGGTGATGAATGAGAGTGATTTCCAAAGCACTGGGAAATATCGTGGGCCCCACAGCGAAGTCACATCTGGTGACTGCAAGATACATCTTGTGCCCAATGATATCCATCTCTGTCTCTCCCCAGGTACCTGTAGCCTTGCTCCCACTATCTTGCTATCAAAACCAGCATTCCTTTGCAGCTGAAAACCTTGTTGGGGACATGCTCTCTGGACCTGACAACTCCCAAACAAAAATAAAATGCAAATTGAAGACTGACATGCCCAAGATAGGGGATCCTAGAAAGATAAGCACTACCGGCTCTTGTCTTCTCCTGCCTTGCCTCTCTCTTGCTTTGAGCATCAGTGACTTATAAAAGAAGCAGACGGGGACCATTTGCACCAGAAAAAAAACCTCCTTGGGAAGTTTGCTCCCTCCAACATTTTGTTATGAAAAGTTTCAAACATACAGCAAAACTGAAAGAATTGTATTTATTTATTTATTTATTTGCTTTGTCACTTATCTGTCAATCAACCAGCCTTCTTATTTTTCTGATACTTTTCAAACTCAATTGTGGTCATCAGCATACTTTGGCAGGGGATTTTGAAGACCACAGATGTCAGGAACCCACAGCCAGGCCCTTGACTCACGATCCAGGAGATCTGCATTTTGAATAATTTTAACCCCTTTTTGTTAGAGAGAAAACTGAAGCACAGAGCTGAGAGACAGGACCTGTCCAAGGCCACACAGCAAGTAAGTGCCGAAGCTGGGATTTAAACTCACTCAGGGCCTTTTATACTCAGCCTGCGCTCTGCCCTTCTGGTACAGAGGCTGCCTGTAAGGCCTGCTCTTTCTTATGGCCCAGAACTGCCTGTGTAGGTGTAGGAGGAGCTCAGCGACTGTGTCTCTGACTTTTCCTTAGCACTTCTGTTTAGAGGGTGGGACTTCAGCCAGACCAAGACATAGAGCGTGTGGTCAGGACAAGGGTTCCAGCTTTCCTAGCAGCCGCTGAACCCCAAGTTATTGAACCTCTTGAAATCTGTAAAATGGGCATAACAATGGTTCCTGACTCGTGAGTTTAATGAGATCATTCATGGAAATGTGTGAGTGCTGAAAAGAATTAGCTTTTATGAAGATATTTGTTAGTAAGTGTACTCTTATCAATCTTAGTCTATAAACTCAGGCGAGCATAAAAATGTAACTTAATTTTTTTCCTCTAGTAAACTCAGTTTTATTTTGAGCCCCTGTTTTACATCAGCTTCTTCAGAAACGGACCCTAAGTTGAGGATGTATGTAAAAGTGACGTACAAGGAAGTGGTCTCAGGAAAATCTGATCAAGGAGTAGGCTAGTTAGACTCTCAAGGGAAAGGGTCAAGCCAGGTCCCATGGAGGGTAACCTTCACTGAGTACCACAGGGCCCTGGGGACAGTAATGGCCACACATCAGAATGTTCCAGATTGGGGGCATGGAAGCTGAAAGGCTTGTATCTCCTTCTCCCTGTACTCATCAGCACTAGTTAAGGGCTGTACTGGGGAATGTGAGCACCTGGGCATTTTGGGCTCTCTAGGTGGGCAGAGCCAAGGGGGCTCTGGAAGCCTGGGGGCAGCCCTGCCACAAAGAGATGTAGGTGCTGGCCATAGGGCGTCAAAGCACACGGGGAGACCGTGCGCATGAAAATGGCAAAGGGTCCGAGGGACGTAGGTGGGGTCCTGATAGCGTCAGCTACAGACCCCATTCTGCCTCAGAGCAGAAATCTAGACTAGGTCTAATTGGGGTTTCCCTGGGGGACATTCATAGTAACAAAGTGTGGCAGTGAGATGGGGATCAGATCCTTCTGTTCTAGTCTATTCCCCCCGGCCTGTGTGCTCTTCATGCCTCTGCCCATCTAGGTCACTGCTGAATGAGTCTGAATTTCCGACCAAAATGTCCTCTCGGGTCCTCAGCTTAGTCTGTAGGAGCCCTTCTGCGGCTTTCATACCACTCTGGGATTCAGGAGACTCAGTCTCCAGGACCCACTTCGGCACCTGGATTACTCTTCTGCTTCCACGCTGCACTTTGGCACAGGAGTCTGAGAAGGATGGGTCTCAGGTTCACAGGTCAGACGTACCCATGCTGGGCACTGAGAGCTGTGAGGTCTTACCTTTTCCCCTCCTCAGGTTACACCCAAGGGAAGGGCTGGGGCAGGTGCCTGCTGCTCTCAGATGCCCCAATCTACCCGGCATCCTTCATTGCTCCCCAAATTAACCTGGGAGTCAGGTGGGTGAGAAACAGAGTTCTTTCTCAGAGTCCTAACAATATCTGAGCATTTTGGTTCTTATTCTCTAATTCCTCGATTCCAGGGCAGCTTTTCTAAGAATAGGATATCTTGTTCTTACTAAACATTCTCCCAAGTATTTTATCGGCTGCCCAAGAGTGCTTCTTACACTTTACATCAGAATCAGCTGGGGAACTTACTAAAACTTCAGCTTTGCTTAGGTCAAATCCCCAGAGATTCTGATTCAGGAGAAAGACTTCAAAACTCACAAGCCAGGAACCTGATTGCTTAATTATGTCTACTCTTCTGTGTCAATTCTTTCTCAGGCAGAGATGCCCTGACAGCCACTTGCTGCCTGAATGGGGAAAAAGGATGAGCTGTAAGGAAAACAACTTCAGTCAATACTCCAGAACGTTATGCTACTGCACAAGGCTTTATTCTAACTTGTGAAGCCCTTTTAAAAATTATCATAAACTCTTTGTTTCGTCTCTATGTGCCTCCTTACTTCCAGCTACGTTCCTCATTATACAGACACCCCCTTGTGATCTTTGTATTTTGATGTGGCTTTTTCTTTCCATTCTGCAGCAGCTTCTTTGCCGAATCCTCCCCACTGGATATTTTTTCTTTATGATAGTTATGGGGTTAGACAAAAATCCACTTAGCTGTGGGTTCTTCCTAAAATTCATACTGAACGCTTGTGTAAAAGAGACCACTTGCTCTGAGGGAAGGAGTCAGCTGAACGCTGTGGTCAAGAATGTAGATTGTGGGGCTGATACTCTGTCTCCGCCTCTTTCTACCTGTATGATTTCCTTTCACTTATTTCACTCTGTAAAATAAGATGGTAATAGCACCTACTTCTAGGGTTTTGCAGAGCTTTAATAAGATATGGTATGTTAATATAAATAAGAATGAGATATGGTATGCTCTCTTACAACAGAGCCTGGTGCATTGTAAGTTTTCTAATAAGTATTTGCTATGTTGTTATTATTATTGTTAGTTCAGAAACAATATTCCTTATTGCTTTCCCCCTACTTTTATTCATCAAATTTTTTGAGTATGTATCTCACCTATTTAACAAGGCAGTGAGCTCTTGGAGGCAGCCAGACTGCTTGGGATTAGATCCTGAATTTATCCCTCCTCAGCTCTGTGACCTTGGGAGAGCCCCTTCACCTTCCTGAGCCTCCGTTTCCTCTCCTGAAGTAATGGGAATAATAATAGAACCAACCCTGCAATATTGTTTGTATATGTGCAACTTGCTGGAACATAGTAAGGACTAAATAAATGTTAGCTAGCATTGTTGTTACAGGTACAGGCATTACTAATGCTATCCCACTGAAAGCTGAGCTCACAGATTTTGTTCAATAAATGCTGGTTGGTTGACAGGTGACCCCCTTCCATGTCAGACAACCAATGACACTCCAATCAGAGGGTTTCTTCTTACTAGGAAGGAGCATGGGCCCTGCCGTAATACATAAAGCAGCAGCTCCAACATCCACTCAGGCTGATCTAGGAACAAGAACACGGGGTGGAAACAGACACTGAAATACGATGCTCCCGGCCCAATAAAATTGTCAGATGGGTCTACCCTGACCAAGTGCCTGATTAAGCGAATCTAAGTGTAGCTGTAGTTTACTCCACGGCACCACTGATGAGCGGGGAATCGATGGATAGTCTGAGCTGCAAGCAGAGGCGGTGCAGCGAGGTGAGGGCATTCAGGCAGGCCTCCGCTGGCAGAAAAAATCAATGATGTCTCCAGGACTGCCTGGCAAGAGGGCCATAAATCATGATGGTAATCGATGGCTTGGGGTGGACAACCCTGAGGCAGATGTGAGGGCTCCAGAGGAGGTGGAAGGACCCAGGTCCCAGGGGCGTTATATCGAATAGGCCAAACAGCCCCAAACCTGGCTCCGCCGTTTCTAACTGTGTGACCTTGGGCAAGTCACTTAACCTTGCAGGAACCATTTATGCATCTACAGAAATGGGGGTATTAATACTTCACAGGGCTAGAGATGCAGACTGACTCCCCCCGTACACGATGGCAGCTGCATGTCGCTACTGAGCACTTGAAATGCAGCAGATCCAAAATGAGATGTGTCATAAGTATGAAAGGTCACATTAGAATTCAAAGACTTAGTATGATAAAACGAATGGGAAGTTATCTCATTAATGCTTTTTTGTATCGATTGCATGTTGAAATAATAACATTTTGGATATATTGGGTTAAATAATATATATCATTAAATGTAATTTCACCTGCTTATTTTTATTTTTTTTAAATGTGGCTACTAGATAAAATGAATGTAAAATATCTCCTTAGTTTTTTTACACTGAACACATGTTGGAATGGTAATATTTGGAGTATACTGGGATAGATGAACTAGCACACTAAAATTAATTTCACTTGTTTCTTTTTACTTCTTTTAAAAATGTGGCTACAAGCAGTCTGAAAGTACATATGGGACTCTCACTGTATTTCTGTTGGAATGACACTGGTCTAGTTTCTTCTAAGTTTTTGCTTCATGAAATTTGATGGATTGCTGTGCTGTCCTGGACAGATCACTTCTTCCTCCCTGAGTCTCAGTTTCCTCACCGTTCAGAAGGAAAGGATAATCACAGTTAATATTTATTGAACCTTCACCACGTACCAGGTACAGGCAGACTTCCTTTTATGGCGCTTCACCTTACTGCCCTTTGCCGATACTGCGTTTTTTACCAATTGAAGCTTTGTGGCAGCCCAGTGTTGAGCAAGTCTGTTGGCACCATTTTTCCAATAGCATCTGCTCACTTAGCGTCTCTGTGCCATGTAGGGAAGGGGAATAAAAGAGTACGGCTCCCGTTTAATTAAGTGCATACTCCTGTGCCAGGTCCCAAGTGAACACTGAACCTGCATTACCTCATTGAGTCTTCACGAGGACCTAGGAGGTAGGGTACCAAAAAAGCTTCTGTTGCCAGATGTGGAAACTGAGGGTGGGAGGAGCCAGGTGTATCTGGGTCCCCACACCCCATGACCTCACCTGTTCCCTGGCTGCAGATAGAACAGGGCTCTTTCTGCCCCTCAGTTCAAGCCCCCACCTCCACCCCGACGTGGGCTGCCCTGCATTCGTTAAAGCCACTTTTGGATCGTTTCTGCCCTCCAGTCGGCTTGGTAATGGCGAGAGCCTAGAGTCCTGCTCTTCATGCTCCAAACTGAATTACATCCATCAGCCTGGTGCCAGCACTCCTGTTCCTGGGGCCTTCCCAGCTTTAATTAGAATATTTTTATTTTCCCTAGGAAAGGGAGGACAGCCGATCTCAACTTCAGTAACCTTGCCAGGGGCAAGAACCTGGAACCGCGGGGCTCATTGGCCATCAGATGGAGCAGCCAGTAGGAGAGGGGGTGGAGGGCTGTGACACTGGGTTTGCACAGGGGGTCCCTCTGCCTTCTTTCTCCCACCCTCAGCAAGCTGGTGTGTTGCTAAAACTGGCAAAGAGGTAACCCAGCAGGAAATGTCTTTGAAGAGGACACATGCATGCATGCACGCTCACACACACACACACACACACACACACACACACAGCCATGAGGGACAAGGGAGTCATTTCATTAGCACATGGGCTCAAGCTGAAGTACAGCAACATCAGAAGAACAGAAGTACCTGGTGGAGAGCCTGAGAGGCGAGCGTCATGGTTCACCCCACACACTGAAGCAAAGTGGTTATAGGGCAACTCCGCCCCAGGGAAATTTAATGCAGGCTTCATATGGAATTCTTAAATTTTCTAGTAGCCATTTAAAAAAAAAAGTAAAAGGAAACCGGTGAAATTAATTTTAATAATCTCTTTTAGTTAACCCTGTACATCCAAATATTATCATGTCAACATGTATTCAATATGAAAAATTATTATGAGATGTTTCAAACGAAGTCTTCAAAATCTGGCTGCATTTTACACTCACAGCGGGCTTCCCTTGGTGGCGCAGTGGTTAAGAATCTGCCTGCCAATGCAGGGGACACGGGTTCCAGCCCTGGTCTTAGAAGATGCCACATGCCATGGAGCAACTAAGCCCGTGCACCACAACTACTGAGCCTGTGCTCTAGAGCCCGCGAGCCACAACTACTGAGCCCGCGTGCCACAGCTACTGAAGCCCGCACGCCTAGAGCCCGTGCTCCGCAACAAGAGAAGCCACCACAATGAGAAGCCCACGCACCGCAACGAAGAGTAACCCCCGCTCACCACAGCTAGAGAAAGCCCGCGCGCAGCAACGACGACCCAGTGCAGCCAAAAATAAGTAAATAAAATAAACTACACTCACAGCACATCTCAGTTGGGACTTGATCGCTTTGGTGCTCGCTTGCCGTGTATGGCTGTCATCAACTGCGCTGGAGCCTTGTGCTGCTTGGTTAGTGGCATTATCTTGGACAAGTTGTGAATCTCTCTTCCCTCACTTCCTTCGTCTGTGGGCTGTGTGATGATAATGGCTTCTAACTCACAGGCTGCTATGAGCATTAAATGAGGTAATTCACGCACTGTGTGCCTACACATTGTAGGTCCTGGCATGTCAGCTATTCAGCGATTGTTGCCATAGAATAATGATAGGTAATATGTAGGATGGTGTCATACAAACAGGGCCGTCTGCTCATTGCTTTACACTCTTCATCCGCTTTAAGCCCCATCACCATACTTTGAGGTAGAAATTATTAACATCTATGTTTTACACACACAGAAACTGAAGCTCGGAGAGGGGCTGAGTAACTCCCTCTGCTCGCAGGATGAAACCTTAAAATAGCTGGTTAGGGTGTTTGTAATCTGTCCCTCTCCACCTCCATAGCTGGCAGCAGAGTGACTCTGAGCAGCTGACCTGGATTCAAATCTTGTCGCTGCCACTTAGCAGCTTTGTGACCCTAGACAGTTTACTTCCCCCCTCTGAGCCTCAATTTCATCATCTGTGAAATGGGGGCAATTTAATCCCTAAGGTTCTTGTGAAGATTTAATGAGTTAATATATGAAGAGTGCTTGGCACAGAGTAAGTAGCGCATAAGTGTAGGCACTTTTATTCTTTTTATTAACGGCATTTTTCATCTCTGCCTATTCCCACTGTAAGCTCCAGGAGGGCTGTATTACTGCGGTCCCTTCCCCGGATGGACCACATTCTCTCTTCCTACACCATGGGTCTTTACCCAACCTGTTCCTCCTACCTGCATCACATTCCTTCCTTCCCTTATTCCTTTCTAGCTTTGCTGCCTCTTCCTCTAGGAAATCTGGACTTAGTTCCCTCCAGGGATGTCCACTGCCCGTCCTTCTACCTCCCCACATGGCCCTGGGATGCCTGCTTATCCTCTGTCCTGGGGCAGAGGCTTCATCGGGACAGGACCATGGCTGTCATGTGCATCTTCACTCCAGCCCCCAACACAGGGCCTGGCTCAGAGAGAACGCTTGGAAATATGTATGACCTACACAGAGATCCCCCCAATCCTTGCAGAAAACGTGGGAGCTGTTCTTTCACTGCTCGGTTTAGGTTGGCTGTTGGTTCATGGCACAACTCTGTCATTTCTAGCTGTGTAGAAGGCTGAGTCCCTTCACCTCTTTGTATCCGCCCCCCTTCGCTCCCACACTGTACTCAATCAAGGCATAATTTACATACAGTGAAAGGCACAAACCTTAAGTCTACAGCCTCATTAATTTTGCCAAATGCAACCTTCTTGTATCGCTCAGATCAACTTATATAAAATAACTCCAGAAGCTTCCCTGTGCCCCTTCCTACTCAGTACCCTTTCTCCCAGAGGTGAGCATTATGCTGGTTTCTATCACCATAGTGTAACTTTGCCTGTTGAACTTCAGATCCATGAAATCCTATAGTGTATGTTCTTTCGTGACCAACTTCTTTCACTCAGCATAATTTCTGAGATTCATGCATGCTGTCACGTACATCAGTGGTTCCTTTCTTTTTATTGCTGAGGGGTATTCCATTGTATGGGTCCATAATTATTATTTTTTAATCCATTCTCTTGTTTGTGGACATCTAGGTTGTTTCCTGTAGAGGTCTCTCTGTTTTCATTTCTCTTAGGCATTTAGGTACATCAGAGCAGCATTGCTGAGTCCTATGGTAACAGTATGTATTACTTTATTAGAAACTAACAGATTTCCAAAGTGGTTGTACCATTTTACTTTAAGTCATTACGGCTCCATTTTCTCTGCTGTAAACTGGGGATAATGCACATCCCTCTGTCATGGAGGCTTTCTAACGAGGAAGTCAGATATTTGCAGCTGAGCGGCTTAGCTCTGATCGTCGCTGTTCGCATCTCCTCTCCTGTGGGGTGATGTGCACCACTGATTGGTGTGGACGGAGAAAGGGAGGCAAGGACTCAGCTCCACAGCCAGGCTGCCATGGGGCCAGGCTGTCGGCCCTGAACAGGAGCTGGGACACCTTGGAGGTGTCTCTCCTCTCCAGCTCCTCAGTGGGATTTCATGGTCTCGCCGCCCTGTGAGGCAATTCAGATAATTATGATTATCTGCACCTCAGAGACAGAGAGGGCAGAAGACGGTCAGCCCCCAGAAAACACTGCTGCCCCCACCTTGAAGAGGGACCTCCAGGTGTGGTGCCCTGGTCGCCATGAATCCCCCTGTTTTAACTGACCAGGAAGGGACATTCTAAACAAAATTCACAGCCTGTTCCCTGAGTCCTGCAGATGTGGCGTTCTTTTGGCTGCTTTGATTAAGGCTCTTCACAGCCACCATTAAAAACAACTTTTTCCTGGGGATTTGGATTCAGTTGTCAAAATGGTTCTGGTTTGAAACTCTGCATATAAAATCTAAGCCCTGAAGCCGGTGATTTTGGAGGTGTGTCTCTGTGGGTTTCTCCTGTTGGTGGAATTTCCCATCTTTATCTTTTTATATAGATTTCAAAAGGCCCAGTGGCTCAGCATCAGACAGACATCGGTTCAACCCCTGGCTCTGCCACATACTATCTGGGTGACCTTTGACAAGTCAGTGCCTCTGTCTGAGCCTCAGTTTCCCCACCTGAAAAGCAGAATTATTATTAATTCTGTGGCCAAGACCACAAGTGTTCTCCCTCCACCCAGTAGCTATTCTCCCATTTCCTTCCCTGACTTGTGTTTGGATTCATGGTCACCCAGAGTAAAAATTTCATTTCCCATCACTCCCTGCTGCTAGGGGTAGTCATGTGACTAATTCTGGCTGGGATGATGTAAGCATAAATGTCACCTGCAGCTTTCTGGAAGGACCCTAAAAGAGACAGGTGCTTTTCTTTGTCCCTTCTTCCTTCCTACTGGCTGGAATGTGGTTGTGATGCAGGAGCTCAAGAAGCTATATTGGGCCATGAGGAGAATGTCACATGCTCAAGAAGGAAGGAGCTCTAGTCATTCACACATGTCCTGAACCAACTCTCTGAACTTGTTTAACATAGGAAAGAAGTAAACTTTCTTAAGCCACTGTTCTTTTGTTTTGTGTCCTTGCAACACATTCGAATCCTAATTGATACTTGCTATTTGTAGGATTAGATGAACTAATTCCTGTAAAGATGTTAGCAGAGCGCCTGGCTCATAGTAAACACTCGGTATGTTATAGATATTTGTACTATTTTTAAGGCAAAAGCAAAAAACATGAATTGTGGTTGGGCAATCTGGCACATCATCTCTGATTTGATTTAGGTGAAAGGAGAAAATTCTAAATAGAGCTCCCTGAGCTGGTATATGTGTGTGTGTGTGTGTGTGTGTGTGTGTGTGTGTGTGTGTGTGTGTCCCCAGGGCCAATACTTCTGCCAGAACTTCATAGATGTGTGCATGGGGTCTGTTTATTCCCAGGGCTTTGGTCTGGATGGCACTGGCTCATGTCCTCAGATGACTCCTCCTCTTTCTGCATCTGGAATCCCATCTCTTCATTTCTAATCACCCTGTCTGGGGCCACAGCCTGGACACCGTGGGCTGTGTTATAATTCCGTGTCTTTTCCCCAGTGCACGGAGTGCCCCACTGACGAAATTGGCCCAAATGATCCTTTACTGCCTTTTTTTTTTTTTTTTTTTTTTTTTTTTGCGATACGCGGGCCTCTCACCGTTGTGGCCTCTCCCGTTGCGAAGCACAGGCTCCGGACGCGGAGGCCCAGCGGCCATGGCCCACGGGCCCAGCTGCTCCACGGCATGTGGGATCCTCCCGGACCAGGGCACGAACCCGCGTCCCCTGCATCGGCAGGCGGACTCTCAATCACTGCGCCACCAGGGAAGCCCCTTTACTGCCTTTTTTATCCAGGAATTAAGGCTTCCCTTGGCACAGCTCTGAGGGAGGCCGGGGAAGGACAAGGCATGAGCCTCCCCAACTCTGATGCCTTAAAAGCAGAAATCTGAAAATAAGAGCCCTGCAGGGCCCAGTGCAGTCTGCACTCTGTACTTCGGTCCCCTCAGTTCCTGCCAGCTGAGAGGCTTCCCCAGGAAGCCACAATAACAAGATGATTACATGTTGAGCACCTGCTCTGTGCTAGGCTTGGTGCTAAACCCCTCCCATGCATTCTTTCATTTAATCCTGATGCCATGCTGGTATTGTGCCCATTTTACAGGTGTGGAAGCAGAGGCTCGGAAAGGTCAAAGAACTTACCCCGCATCACACGCTAGTCTGGAGTCAAGCTCCACAGGCTCTGCTACAAACCGTGACCCCTCCCACCTGCAGTCCCTTTTTCCCTCTGGAGCCTTCTGCCCTGAACTGTGCTCTGAGTGGGCGCTAAAGACATACTCATGGATACCTGAAAATAGATGCTCAGTGGTTGCCAGGGGAGATGGGAATCTCAGACACGGCTGGCCTCAGAATCCCTATGTTCATTCTTACTTAACATTTTCCTCCCAAACAGAAAATGCTTTATTGTTCCTTTTTGATTATAAAAGCATTTGTGCTCTTCTAAAACATGCAGATGATATAAAGGTGTAGAGAAAAGCATGCATTTCACATTCCGAAGAATCAAGTATGTGATTATGTGAGTGTGATTGAGTCCTCCCATGGGTCAGCCCAGCTGGGTGTGCCGTAGACAAGGCTGACTGGTGCAGACTCATCCCTGCTCCTAGCGACTCCCTGTGAGCACATGGACACAGATCCTTCCAGACTGTTTTCTGTATAAAGTCACACGACACACATTTTTTAAAAATGGGGCCCTTTTATAGAATTGTCACAGTTTTTCTCTTACTATCATCTAATGAGGTCTTTCCATTCCCTTCCCAGAAAATAGAGCCTAGCAGAATGGATTTTGTTTTGGGTTGTATTTATTTTTTTGAATCTAGGGTGCCAAGGCTTGAGGTACTCATATTCCTTGGTTTATGGTGCCTTCCCATTATTGTCTGCAAGTGACCTATGTGTTATACATTCATTCATTCATTCATTCATTCATCCATCCATCCATCCATTCATTCCCTTGATCCTCATGCCCCACTCTCATTCCCCCCACTCCAGGCAGGCAGTCTAATCTGTTTGGTATCTTTTTATTTGTTCCTGGACAACATGTTTTGTGTGCATATGTTTCTCATTTACCTAAATGGTACTGTGCTGTGGGTTTCATCCTGTTTGTTACTTTCTTCATGACACTGTGATTTGAAGCTCCACCTGGTGTGGGCCCATCATATTTTACTCATCCATTTATTTAGGGGCAGATACTAGAGGGCCTCCACCTGCTGCCCCAGCAGACAGCACGGTGGTAAGCATCCTCATGTGTGCCCCTGTAAGGCCCCTGCTGAGGATTGTCAGGTCATGGGTCACATGGACTGAACCTCCAGAATGGCTGCCCTCCCAATCAGTACCTTCATGTGATGCAAACGTCAGCAAGTATCTTCTGATTGACCCCGCCTGGGTCCTACTACACCAGGACCCTCCGCATTCTTTGCTTAGGATCACTTCTGAAAAGCTAAAGGTTTAATATTTAGGTGTAATCATGTAAAGGTCCTAATAGCTATTTGGCGTCTCCTCCCACTTCAGAACTACAGTGCCTCCTTGCCCTCACTTGTACAATGAGGGGAGTTGATTAGATCATCTAGAAAATCAATAGAGCAGAAAGAGTCAGAAGACCTTGAGTTTGAGTCCTAGCTCTGCCCTTAGCAACTATGTGCCCATGGGCAAGTGGTTTCACATCTCTGAGCCTCAGTTCCCCATCTGTAAAATGGGTACCTGTCTCGTAGGGTGCTGTAAGAGATAATGAGATAATGCACGAGAACCTCTTCGCACCTTGCCTGGCAATAGCCACCATCCACTCTTACTGTTGTTTGTGTGAGTATTGATGATGGTGCCAATAACAACAGCAGCAGCAATAACAGAACTTACCTCCATATTCTAATAATCAGTGAGCCTATGGTAATTGTAGTGGCATGATTGATCGCTCAGTAGATCGCCTTTCATTTCTGCCCCTGCATTTTGCCATACCACCTCAAGGAAGCAGTAATGAGTCACGGGCCTATGGTCTGAGCAATGCACATTCAGAAGATTCATTAAAAAAAAAAACCTCTGCTGAGCCTCTTTTTATGCGTTTCAAACCATGGATCTTGCTGTTGGATTTCTTTTCTGTGCTCCTCTCCATCCTGGCCCCCTGCCAACTTTTTAAAAGGCTGATGAGTTGAACAACACATTTCCCTCAGCAAATGCCCGTCTTCTATCTAGGCTGCCAGGTTTGGCTAGCTTCCCATTTATATTTTAATGCAGGTTCCAGGTTTTCATTGTTTGCTGTGCATCTGGGCCCTCCTCTAATGGGACCGTATATCTCACTTTTATAGGATAGCTGTATGCCTGGCTGCAGATTGGCTTTTCCCGAAATCACTCTCTCACTCTGGTTCTGCTTTTTAGTATATACATGTATTGGTGTGGTCGACAAATATTTATTGAGCATCTACTATGGTTCTGACACTGGCTGGAATAAAACATGTTCTCCTGAAACATTCCATAGGGGGAAGCAGATATTGAACAATTACACAGATAATAAGTTAAATTAAAATATCATAAATTTGTTGTATTATATTGATATTATATTATACAAACGTATACACTGAAAGAAATAAATATGGGAGGAGACACACCAAAATGTGAATGTTGAATTTCTTGGGATGATGAGTGTATTGGATGGGACTCTTTCAGTTGCAAGAGTTGGAAACTCAATTTAAACTTATTTAAGTAGGAAAGAGAATTTGTTGGCTCATGTATTAAGTTGAAGGGTTTGAAATTGTCATTTTTAGGTCAAGAATTGTCAAATATTGGCAATTGTATATGGTTTAATTTAATAACTGAAAAGTCTATTAAAGAATTGGCCTTGGACTTCCCTGGTGGTGCAGTGATTAAGAATCCGCCTGCCAATGCAGGGGACACAGGTTCGAGCCCTGGTCTGGGAAGATCCCACATGCCGCGGAGCAACTAAGCCCGTGACCCACAATTACTGAAGCCTGCACACCTAGAGCCCATGCTCCACAACAAGAGAAGCCACTGCAATGAGAAGCCTGCACACCACGACAAATAGTAGCCCCTGCTCGCCACAACTAGAGAAAGCCTGCATGCAGCAATGAAGATCTGTTATTAGATTCAAATTAACACTTTTGTTTTTAAAACTGAGCACAAATGAACAAAAATGGAAACCTTGAAAATAAAAAGCGTTGGCCTCAGGTGTAGTTGGATCCAGGTGCTCAATGTCAGAAATCTCTCTCTCCACATACCTCAGCTCTCCTCTCCTCTAGGGAGTTGGCTTCATTCTCAGGCAACCTCTCCACACTGTAGCGAGAATAGCCACTCTGCTCTCAGCTGTTTGCAGCTTAGGACCAGGAGAAAAAGGCCTCTTTTAAAATGATTTTAGGGAAAGTCCTGGGCAGTGCTAGCTGGGCTCGGTTGTTCTTTTTTCTGTGAACCAATCACTGTGGCCAGGGCTGGTATGCTCTGATTGTCCTTTTTTTTTTTTGCGGTACGCGGGCCTCTCACTGCCGTGGCCTCTCCCGCCGCGGAGCACAGGCTCCGGACGCACAGGCCCAGTGGCCACGGCCCACGGGCCCAGCCGCTCTGCGGCACGTTGGATCCCCCCGGACCGGGGCATGAACCTGCATCCCCTGTATCGGCAGGCGGACTCCCAACAACTGCGCCACCAGGGAAGTCCTGATTGTCCATTTTTTGGGTCACAGGCTCTTCCCCCTCCACCAGCCAGGGGTAGAGTTAGTCCCTTAATTAGTTGGGTGGAGAGTGGGGCATGTGTGATTTCCCAGAACAAAATTTGAAAACTGCTACTAGATGTAATGAGAAGAAATGGCTGCCTCAGGGAGATTCTGGGCAATTTTTCATTTATTTTTTTGCCTCTCTGCATTTCCTAAATTTCTACAATGAACACGAATTGGTAGCAAAAAAACATTTTTAAGTTATTAAAAAGAAACCCAAAGGTATTGAGAATGAAATTTGGACACGAACGTGGCCTGGCTTTATTCCAGGCTGATAATGGCTTTCCATGTTATCCCTTGCAGGTATGATTTGCATTTTAACCAGAGCCAAAGTGCTGTGACTTCATGGAGAGTGTAATGAAGGAATTTAGGGCACCCAGCAAGTCTGTGAAGCCCCAAGTCCTTTGTCTGTCTTTGCTGAGGCCATATTGTCATGAAATCCGGCTGACCTTGAAAAAGAGCTTTCGTGAAGATTAAATCAACAACCTCAGAAGTGACATTCAGCTCTGAAACTCAGTTTCCTCACCTGCCAGATGGGGATGATAGTCCCTTCCTTATGGGATTGCTGGGAAGTTAATGAGCTAACACAGGTAAGCACAGTCCTTGAACGATGGGCACCCCATTCCCTCCCTTCCATAAGGCCCTCTTCCGAGGAAGGCCATGTCAGGGAGAGTGACAGCAGCAAGAGTTTGGGACTGATCAGAGCTGAATTCAAAGGCAGCTCTGCCATTTACTAGCCTTGTGGTCTCAGGCAGGACCTGTAATTTCATTGCCTGTCAGTTCTCTCCCCTGAGAAACAGGCATGGAATTACCCTCCGAGCAGAGGTGAGAGGGTCTGACAGTAATGTTTTCGTAAACAACTTGACACTCAGTGGATCCTCAGTATACACGTTTGCTCTCATTCCCTTTCTGGCAACTTTTGACCCAGTTCTTTCCGTGGGGCATCAATAGAAATCACAACATCGTAGTTAGACCGGCATCTTTTTAAAAATATATTTACATGTGTAATTGTGATCATTACGTAATTCAAGGTAACGCATGTGAAGGTGTCACATCAATGCAGCATCAGCAAGTTCTTAGACTATGATTTTTAATGTATTGATTTACTTTTTCTATTAAAAAAAGATAATGTATATGGCTATACTAAAAATGCTGAATTACCAAAGGTATTCACTTGCAATGTTTTCTTAACTATGACTCGGGGCTGATATTTCACACCATGGTTTGTCTGTCCACCCAGTCATTCATCCATCCATTCTTCTTCCCTCCGTCCCTCCCTCCCTCCTTCCCTTCCTTTCATCATCCCTTCTTTTTTCTTCTTTTCTTCCTGCCATCCTCACCATCCTTCCATCCATCCATCCATTTATTCATCCATATATCCATCTATTTATACATTCATCCATCTATTCAACCATCCATCTGTTCATCTTCCCTCCCTCCCTCCCTCCCTCCCTTCCATCATCCTTATTTCCTTCTTTCCTCCCTGCCACGCTTTCCATTCATCCACCCATCCATTCACCCATTAATCCATATATTCATCCATGCATCCATCCATCCATCTGTTCAACGTATAACAGCTACTATGTGTCAGGCCCTTGTTCCAGTTGCTGGCCACACAGTGATAAATAAGACAAACATGCTGGATTCTTTGGAAGTGGAATGTGACTGGAAAAGCTGAGCTGAGCACTGTGATTTGGGGGCTAGCTCGTGTACCTGGGGGTGTGGCATCAGGTGAGCACAGAAGTCTGGACCCAAAGCACTGCTGCCATGTCAGAACCATCTTCGCAGCAGCCCGGTTAGCAAAGCACACCAGCGGCTGTGCCCTGTCGGGACTCCAGCCTTCGTTCACTGCTGTGAAAGCTGCTCCCTGTGGATGCCCTGTCCCCAGGATGCATGAACCACCCAAGAAGGGTCATCGTGGGGTAAGGATGCGGGTGGGACTTTTAAGAGGAAGATGTTGGACTTCTTGCATGGGGGAGTCTTGAGGGATCAACTGGAAATGTAAATGCAACATGACTTTTTTGTACCCTAAGCTTAAGGTTGGGTTTATTCTCATTCTGAGTAAATCCTCACCCTCCTCTGTTTGGCTTCAGCTGATCATATTGGGATTTTGTTACAACCAAAATGTTCTCAACCTCAGATCATGAGGATTATTTTGCTTAATCTTTGTAACAACCCTGGGATGCTGGATCGATTACTGATGCCATTTTAGAGATGAGGAAATAAATTCTCAGACAGATGAAGTGGTTTGTCCTGGGTCAGAGAGTTAGAAAACTTCAGAGGCAAGATTTGCACCTGCAGTCCTAAGCTGGTGTTGAGGCTGACAGCAGGGGAGGGCATTCCCGGCAGCATGAAGTCATGTGCAGGGTCTTGGAGGGGACCAAAGGGTGTCTGTTGCAGCTCTGCTTGGGAAGGAGACGTAGGAGATGAAATGGGTCCAGAGGTTTGACTCCTGCTGTCCTCAAGCACATCAGGCCCTTTATGTGCTGCAGGGCACAGATGAAGGAAAGTTACTCTGCAGAGAATCATCATGAACCCTCCCTACCCTGGCTTGGCCTCCGTGGGAGTGAGTGCTCTGTGACAGCCTGGGCCGGGGACTTTTTCTGCAAATAGATTACATCATTACCATGAGAGAGGCTTGAGTTCTGAGGATGACACTTTTATGGCCTGTAGACCCCCCACAACAGGAACCGTCTGGACTTTTAAAAGCTTGGTAATGCAACATTGTAAACAACCCTTTGCACGAGACACACAGCGTGCTGAGATTTAGAACCAGGGATTTGCCATGGGGGAGGCAACCAGGTCTGATGGGACTCAGGGTTGTAAGGCTTTTCGACAGGGTGATTTGCTGTGTGACCCCAGACAGATGCCTCCCCTTCTCTGTGCTTCATTTTTCCTCTTTAATGAGCCTTGTTTACTCAAAGTATCGGGAGGCTTGGAACTAGAAATCGTGTTCTTTGTTAAATGCTACCCCAAGCCTCTTCCCACAAGATCCCAGGGTATCCCACTATCCTGCCACCCCCAATTATGGAAACATCAGCTCACAAATATCTGGGGTGCGATGTATGCATCCAGAGTAACAAGGACGCCCATAACAGAGCTCCATCTTGGCGGGCCCTAAGTGATCTGGGTGAGGGAAAGACACAGACACGGCTGCAGAAATGCCAGTACACCCCAGGGGCATGAATAAAATATTCTTCTTAAAGGCCAGGTCTTCCCTCCATCACAACACAGGCTTCCTCACCCCCAGCCCAGGTTTTCAGTACCTGACTTGAAAAAGACAAAGATGCTGCTTTTAGGCTGAACTGATAAGCCATCTGCTTTCAGGTTGTCATGGGGAAAGACAGAGAGTCCAGGGACATTTCCAGATGTGGCATGCAGGGGATTTTTGAGTTTTTTACCTAGAGCTCAGTGGAGGCAGGGATATGAAGAAGAATGGTAACAAACAAGCTTACATCATCTGTGCCATCATCCCATGGAGCAAGCAGATGAAAAATAATTATATATGTAACTAGGCCATTGTGGACACATGACCACTCATGCCATGGTGTATAAATTGGTCCACATAAGGAAATCTTGCAGTATATACTGAAAACCTTGAAATGTACATACTCTTTGATCCAATTATTTCCCTCCTAGGAATTTATCCTGACAAAAATTGGACAAATGCAAATATATATTAATTGTACGATCAGTTATAGTAGTGAAAACTTGAAAATGACCCCCAAATCCAGCCAATGAGACTGATTGAGTAAATTACACTTCAACCCCACACTGGAATACATGCAGCTATTTTTTTTTTACTAGTGTGACATCCAAGTCATAAAAATGATAAGGCTAATTCTGTTATGAAAAGTGGAATAAAATGATGTCAGAAAACTAGCCTCACATTCATAGGATTGCTTCTTATTTCTCTCCATCCCCATGTTTTCCACCTCAGGGCAGCTTCTTTGTTCAGTTTCCTGGACATCACTTTGCATAAAGTTCCCAGATCTTCCCTGGGGCTCCAAGCCCCACTAGAAGCGAATGCCATGGTTTTTGAACTTCTCTCTAGTGTTGTGTTTTATTGTCTGCCTGGTATTAAGGTGATCTGTGCCTGTGACATTTCTGTAACATCCCTTCCTGAACTTGGCCAGATCCATGTCTGATTTGCCTTTGATCCCAGGGCATGAAAATCTGTTTAGTGTAGGCGCCTTCATCAGTTATCTGAGCTAGATGTTCTGGATAACTTGCCGCAGCTTCTGTATCAGCATTTGCTGCTTCACCTTGCATTTTTGTATTTTAGAGTCGGCTTCTTTTCTTAAACGTCATGAACCAACCTCTGCAAGCTTCATGCTTTTCTTCTGTGGCTTCCTCACCTCTCTCAGCCTTAATAGAATTGAAGAGAGTTAAGGCCTTGCTCTGGATTAGGCTTTGGCTTTAGGGAATGTTGTGGCTGGTTTGCTCTTCTATCCATACCATTAAGTATCAGCAATAAGGCTGTTTCACTTTCTTATCATTCTTATCACTCTTACTTTCCTTCAAGAACTTTCCCTTAACATTCACATCTCAGGTGTTTGGTGCAAGAGCCTAGCTTTCAGCCTGTCTCGGCTTTGGACGTGCCTTCTTCACTAAGCGTAGTCATTTCCAGCTTTTGATTTAAAGTGAGAGACGTGCGAATCTTCCTTTCGCTTGAACACTTAAAGGCCCTTGTAGGGTTATTCACTGGCCTAATTTCAATATTGTTGTGTCTTAAGGGATAGGGAGGCCTGAGGAGAGGGAGAGAGATGGGGGAATGGCTGGACAGTGGAGCAGACAGAACGCACACAACATTTATCTATTAAGTTTGCCGTCCTACATCGGCACAGTTCATGGTGCCCCAAAACAACTACAACGGCAACATCAAAGATCACTGATCACAGACCATCGTAACAAATATAATAACAATGAAAACTTTGAAATATTGTGAGACTTATCAAAATGTGACAAGGAGATATGAAGTGAGCAAATGCTCTTGGAAAAATGGTGCCAATAAAGTTGCTGCACAAAGGATTGCCACAAAACTTCAATTAAAAAACAAAGCACTATCTGTGAGGCACAATAAAGTGAAGTGTAATAAAATGAGGTATGACTGTATTAGCACTTAAAAATGTCATTGCCATTCTGGGAGAGGCAAATCTACAGCAGTAGTAAAATGAGCAGTGGACGCTAGGGGTTTAGGTGGAGAGATGAATGGGTGGAGCACAGAGGATTTTTAGGGCAGTAAAGTATTCTGCATTATTACTGTAACAATGGATACAAGATAGTATGCATTTGTCAAAACGCATAGAACTTTCGAACACGAAGAGTGAACCTTAAAGAATGCAGTAAAAAAAAGTCATTTAGGAAGTCAGGGATCACAGGAAGGAATGGAGACTGGGATGAAGAATTTAACTGTTTTACAAATGTATGAAACAACCACACTAAAGGAGGGGGAGAGGAAAAAGTGCTGACCTAAGGAACTTTGGAAATGAGCAGAGTCTGTAAGACTAAAGGCAAAAGTCACCGCACATAAGCACTGTGCTGTAGTTGATAACGCTGGTTTCCATGAGGTACAGGTTAGCAATTCTGCTACTGCTGTGCATGTATACTGGAATTGAAGCATTATGTGAATGGGTGGAGCATAGTGGGATCCAGGCTTCTCACTGTTGGAGTGGCGGTTTACAGATAAGCAAGAGTCAGAGGCAGGGTGATGCATGTGGTAATGGATTGGAGCTGGAGACATCTGTATGAATTCATGTTTCCCTTAATATGGAGACAGATGATTCCATATAGAAATATTTCTAGATACATATATATACATAGGTTAGTATACTCACATATATTTTCTTGCTCTGCCAGCTGAGAGGGCGGAGAATCAATGACCCCTGTGTACCAACATGAACATGTAATGCCCAGATCTTGGTTTATAATATCATTCTTCAAAAAAAAAAAACAAGAACTAGGGCTCATTGGAGAGATAACTGACTCAATGACTGAGGCAGTAAATATACAAGGTGAGCCTGGAGCATCTTATACTGCCTAATTGTAAGGATGTGCTCAAAAAAAAAAAAATGATGGGAGTATGTCAAAGGAGCATAGAAGCCAATGGAAAGAGCTCCCAAAGCCAAAGCTGGAACAATTTGAGCAAGATAAATAAAGGAGCAGTGGCTTAGAACCCAGAGTATAAAATAAATAGCCATGAGTCCATACTGGTGTAAATAGATTGAATAACTTAATAAATGAGGGAGAAGAGACAAATTCCCAGAAGAATTCGAAATCATTTATATAAATACTCTATCCTCAAGGAGGATGACTATAACTCCCCACTCCTTAGGTGTGGGCTGCGCATGTAATTCCTTACAGAGGGTACAGTATAGAAAGGGGGAAGAAAGTACCTTGATAGTGGAAAAACCTGACAAACACTACCTCAGCCAGGTGGTCAAGGCCAGTATCAACATTCATACGTCATGTTGATGCTATGTACCCTTGATAGGATGTGATGAAAATTGCATTTTACCTCTCTGGTCTTCTTCCCCAAAACCCATATCCCAGTGAATTCATGGAAAAAATATCACCGTAGAGAGACATTCTATAAAACACCTGACCAATGTTCCTCAAAACTGTCAAAGTCATCAAAAAGGAGGAAAGTCTAAGGAGACATGACGACTAAATGTAATGTGCTATCTTGGATAGGATTCTGAACCCCCTCAAAAAAGGATATGAGGTAAAAACTAAGGAAATTTGAATAAAATGTGGACTCTAGTTAATAATAATGTACTGATATCAGTTCATCAGTTGTAACAAATATACCACATTAGGGTAAGATGGTCTTAATAGTGGCAATTCTTTGTACTCTCTTCTCTAATCTTCTGTTGATCTAAAAACTGTTCTACAAAGTAAAGTATATCTTTTTTAAAAATTGCCATTTAGGTACAGGTGAAAAATGGTATATTTTAATCTTTAATTTGACTTTGTTTACTAATGCCTTCTCATGTATGTGTTGGCTCCGTTATTTCTTCTGTGGATTGCTGATTGTCATGTGCTACTAAGGCTTTATGGTTATTTGTTTTGCAGCATTATTCCAGTCATAGCTAACTGACACAATCTCACTGAATTGCCACAGTCCTATGAAGTATTATTGGTCTGCTTTCCATCGCCCATATACCCATTTTACAGACAAAGAAATGGAAACTCAGAGGGGCTAATTAATTTTCCCAAATTCACACAGTCAGTAAGTGTCACTCCTAGATTTTGAACCAACATCTGTCTGACTCTAGAGTTCCCCAAACACTACACTATACTGTGAAGCGCCGAGTGTGACGATGACAGGGGGAAGGGAGGGAATTCTGGCAGCTAGCCAGGTGTCCAGTAACAGGCAGCCTTTGAATTCTGTGCTTTAACGTAGTGATGACAAGACTCCAAAGAGGGGCACCATGCACCAAACTAGAAACGACCTAGGAAGTCCCTGAGTGGCCACTGTGAGAAATGGCTCATGAGGACACCGAATTTCCTGTTTCAAGCCGAGGATATAGAAGAGGTCACTCCAGACTCTGCTGAGAACAGCAAAATGGGCTCTCTGGAGTCGAGCCTGGAAGAAATGTCATTGTCAGGGGCTAGCAAGTGGCACAATCCTGTGTCATGCATTAGCATAGTTTAATGTTGAGGCTCTGAAAACTGAAGCCAGGAAGGAGAAGCTCTTCTCCCCAGAACACTTAAACAGTGCCCAAGCTGCGTGGCCCCCACTCACCAGCACCTGCCTTCTCAGGACTTGACCTCAAGGAGCTGGGCTGGAGTCCAAAGGCTCTGGACTCAAGGAACAGAATGTGACCTCTTGCCCGGCTGCTTGTCCTGTGCAGCCTTGAGCAAGTCAGGTCACCATTCTGGTCCTTGGTTTGTTCGTTTCAAAATAGAAATCATAGTCCTTGCCCTACTGACCTCACAGAATTCTCCAGTGGATAAATAATAGTACTGATGGCTAACAGTTACTGCACACTCTCTACGGACCAGCATTTTGCCTGCATCATCCTGTTTAATACTCAGCAATCTTTGTGGGCATGTGCTCACATTGTGCTCATTTTATCAATGGAAAAACAGACCCAGAGGGATGATGCCACTTGTCTGAGGTCACCCAGCTTGCAAAGATTAAGCTGGAATTTAGAGCCCATCTTGTTCACCAAGGGTCACTAACCATGTTCCAACGTGATGCTTGATGGAAATAATGCTTGAGGAACGTCAGACGCGAGGAGAAGAAATTAGGAGCAGGTTGGAGAAGCTGGAGAAGGGTGGGCATGGCTAATAGCTGGCATTGGTGTTTATCGCTGGGTGTGCAGGGGGGTTTGGAGAAGCAAGGTGCGGAAAGAAACGAGGTTGAACGGAGAAAGCTGGTAGAGAAGGAGAAGGGAGAGGTGTGGCAGCTGCCAAAAGAGACGGAAATCTGGGGAAGACAGAGATGCCTGAAGGGGATTTTTAGGAAGCTTCACTCTCAGATGCGCTTTGTAATCTCCATTCTCTGGCCCCCACTAAACCTCCAGTAAAATCCCTGCTTTTTGTCAATGCCTCCAGAGGTAGATCCAGTTTCACTTGGGGACCCAACAGCCTGAGACTGGTCACAGCTTGGGGTCTCACTGAGAGGGAACAGCCCCATTCTTCTGTCCTGGGCTTGTTGGCATGAGCCTGCCTTGGGGGCAAGGCTGTCCCAGGGAGTCCTTGGGCTGCAGCTTCCAAGAGCTCTGGCTTTGGGTCCACCAAGGACAACAGCTTTTCAAGGGAGTTAGTTGTGCAAGGTATAAGATTCCAGCTGGATCCTGGCAGAGGTTATCTTCTTGACTATATGCAACTGAGTTAAACCGAGGCAAAATCACCCTTTCCTTTCCTTCCCTTCCTTTTCACCCTCTTTTATCTTTCTCTTTCCTTACTTCTCTCTTTCACCCATTTTCTTTCTTTTTTTTCCCTCTTTCACCACCCATTTTCTGTGCTTGCTCATCCAGCCCTCCTTCCATCTTTCATTATTGATCTTTCAACTGCTACATGCAAGATACTACGCTTTGTCCAGCATGCAGGGGTGAGTGGCATGGACAGCCTTTCTTCTCTCTTACATTTATTATGTCCCCTCCACAGAGCTAGGAGATGGTGATAGATAGATAGATAGATAGATAGATAGATAGATAGATAGATAGATAGATAGATATTGACATGTAGTTATGGATATCACAGTCCCTGTTCTCCAAGTGTCCAAATACAGTGGAGAGGTAGGCATTTAAGCCAATCACCAGCATACTCTCTCTCCAGATTCAGCTCTCCTGGACAACCAGATCCTAGTGAGATTTACCTTCTCATCTGGTAAAATGTGCTTTTCACCTTCCACTCCCAGTGTTATTTTGTAAGCATTTTTTCCATGTTGCTATACAGTCTCCATCCTTATTACTTTAATGCCTGCATAATACGCCACTAAGTAACCACTGGCCCCCCATCATTGGACATCAGGTAGTCACTAGTTTTTTCACCTTTATAGGTAAAGGTATGAAGTTTTTAAGGCCAGCCCTTTCTCATGGTTCCAGTTTAAATGGGGGCATAGAAGGCACGGGGTAGGGTTTGTCCTGGAGCATCTACCTGCCCCTTTCCTGTCTCCAGTGCACCTGTCAGGATACAGCAGTTGCTTTGTGAATGCTGCCCGAGGATGCCTACGCTGCCCCTATTTGAGCACCCATCCCACTGCCTTACAACTCTCCATTAAAGCATCCTCTCTCCCACCTGACCTTGACCTTCTAGTGACCTTTTCATCTCTATGTCCCCAGTGCCTGGCACTGGGAAGCCCTTCAGAAATGGAAAGGAAGGAAACAAAGAAAGAAGGAATGAAGCGAGAGAAAGGTTTCCTCTCTTATTTTGGCCACCCCTCATTAATAAGGCCTGGGTTTGCTGTGGGGCGTTAGTGACTGAAAGTGTTGACATTGTGTCATTTATTAGCCTGAACTGTACAAATTATATGTTCCCCCAGGACTTGCCCACGAAGAGAAGCAGCTTTTCACGAGTTTATCCTTGGGACCCAAATAAATAAGCAGAGAAACAAAAACCTCATGAAGTTTTTAAAGAGCTTATTGGAATTGGGGAAAAACCTGGCGTTCTGAGTACAGAAGTATCCGATAGATCAGCCTTCGTTTCTCTTTACCCTCTTAAATCCTTTTTTAATCCTCTTGCTCGCCAGTGTCAATCTGTGCTTTTCCACCTGAATTTCCTTCCGCTTCGGATCATCAGGAGAACAATACCCACCCATGAGCCTTCCATCTGCATATCCCACCACTCTGGGGGCATCGGAGTGCCCAGACCCCAGTGAAGGCTGGACCCTGGAGCCCCAGAGATGCTGCACCCCATCCTCTGCCTGCACCTCTTTTAGGTGGGATTACAGGTGTGGGGTTGCCACACTGAGACCCTCAGTGTCCTCTTAAAAAAAAGCTTCTTGGCTACAAAGAACACCTGAGCTTATCATTCCCCAAATGTCAGCCTTGTTGAAAGTTAAGCGGTTTACAAGGTCTTGGTGAGAAATTCCATGTACTCAAAGCTAATAGAAAGTCAACATTTTCCATTTCAATTTTTTCCCTTCCTGCTGCCCAGGGTCTAGGTAATGCTCCCTTTGGCATTTTGAAGACGTTCTTACAATTCTGGTGAGGTAGCTGAGCACTTGATGTGATGTGTCCTCCCCAAAGCCTGTGAAATGAGGGTTGTTATGATTTCCATTTTATAAATGAGGAAATTGAGGCTTGAACAGAGAGGCAGTCCCTTCCTTGCCCAAAGTCACACACAGCAGGTGATAGAGCTTGGTTCTGGACCCATGTCTATCTGCATCCAAAGCCCAGGCTTTGATGCATTATGACTTCTTCCTCCATTTGCCAAGTCAAGAATATTCCCTCCACTGCCCCAGGTTTCCCTTTGCAGTGACCCGTACAATTAATTATGCAGCCTAAGATCTCAACTGAAGAACTGCAGCCTTGAACAGGTGCAGTGGACATTCCATCTCTGGTTCTCTCTAGTTTCCTAGGGCAGAGGTCAGCAAACTACAACCCACGGTCCAAATCCGGCCCACTGCCAGTTTGTGCAAATAAAGTTTTATTGACACAAAGCCACATGCCTTCATTCACATATTGGCTGCTTTCACGCTACAAAAGCACAGTTGAGTAGTGCGGCAGATACCACATGGCCCACCTGGGGTATAATAGTGACTTTCTGACCCTTAGAGAAAAAGTTTTCTGACTGCTGGTAACTGAAATAAACATTATCTATTATCCCAGAATCTGTGGTGATAGACTACAGCAGCAGTCCTATGAGTAGATTGCATTTCTTGAGTGCTGGCTACAAACCAGGCACTGTGCTAGTTGCTTTCTGTGGATGATCTGAAATCTTCCAATGATACTGTTCGGCAGGTGCTCAGAGAGGTCACCAACTTCCCACGGTCACAGGGCTACAAGGTAAGAGGTCCAGGAGTCAACCCTGGAGCTGACTGGCAAGCTCTTTATAAACTGGCACGTGCTCTACAACATTAAAGGCATAATTTCCGAATAGATGGGAATCATCGCAGCACCTGGTATCATGCTGCGTGTTGGGCGGGGAAGTGATATAAAATGAGCAAGTCTCTGTCCATGGGAAACCTGTGGGCTTGTGGGAAAGACAGACCTCTGTCTAGATCAGCCATCAAGATGGGCTGTCATAGAAAACAAAGAGCCCGGAGGATGGGATTGGGGAAGGGGCCTCAGAGAAGGTGACCTTTGAGTTGGGTCTTTAAGGATGAACAGAAATTTGATCACTGAAATGGGAAAGAAAGAAGAGCACCACAGGCAGCAGGAACAAGTTCAGCAAAGACTTAGATTAAAACAGTTTCCATGTGCCTGAGTCTAGGGTGAGTGAAGGGTAGAAGGGAGAGGAGGGGGACCACAAATGACAATACAGTTCGTTTGAAACCAGAGAAGAGTTTGGGATGTGATGCTGAGGGCTTTGAAAATGTATTTCCTTCCCTTTTCTAGAAAGAGCGTCAGGTTTTTCATGCCATCCCATTTCCATCTGGTAGGTAGTAGGTGCTCAATAAATGCTTCCAAGAACCAAATGCCAGTCCCTGCAGTAGGGAGCAAGTCTGCTCTTAGCTGCCCCTACGGGATGCTCACGTAGCAGCAGGCAGCAAGACCTTTCCAGGTGGCAATGATGCATCCTCCTGGGATGGCTCCAGACCTTCCAAAGAGTTTCAAGTTTGGGGGCAGCTCCAATGGGTCTCTGGAGAGGGGCACTCCAGAAAAAGCTCCTATTTTCCCACCTGTGCTCAGATGGCAGGACAGTGGTCTTGTGCCCTGAAAGAACTACACTTGCCTGGTTGATCGTTCACTTGGGTGGCAGAGAAGATAGGGAGAGCGCAGCCTGTGGGGCCATTCAAATCCTAGCTCTGCAGCTTTCTGGTTGTGTGACCTTGGGCAAGTTCCCTAAATTCTCAGAGCCTCAGTTTTATCATCTGTAAAATGGGGATGACAATTCCTGTGTCATGGAGTTGTTATTTACTATATGGCAAGAATAGCCTGCCATATATTAAATGCCCAGTATCTATTATTGGCAATTATTTTTATTATTAATAGTAATCAGATTTCTCTATGAGCCAGCTTTTGCTGTGATAATGATGCAATAATGCCAACAAGCTGCGTAATTTACAAGAGAATTTATTTTTTCTTCTTACGGTTCCATGGATCAGATGGGGATGGCTCTTGGGTTTAAGCCTGCTCCCTTTCTCTTTCATTTTGAGACCCAGTGGCCACCCAGAACATGCCCTTCTAGAGCCAAGGAACAGAAATTTCAAGAGGAGTGTGTGAAAATACAGGCACCAGTTAAGGCTTGAGCTCAGAACTGGCCACAGTTGCTTTGGCATATCCCATTGACCAAAGCACGTCTCATGGTCCAGCCCAATAGCAAAGGAAGTAGGAAGGGGTAGGAAGGTACACTCCAACCACCGTGACCTATAGTGAGGGTATAGAAAGGACCAAGAATTATGAGCAAATCATACCACTTCCAGAATTGCCAAAACTCATAACATGATTGTGCTCCGTATGAGTCCATGAGCCACCTAGCACTGCCTCCTGGGTTTCTCAAGGTTTAGCAGGTCTTCCAAATTCCCAGTCTAACTGATGGAGAAACTGAGGTTTGAGCTCCTTCCTATGGTTGTCTCTGGTCAAAGAATGTCCTAAAGACTTGCCACAAGGTCACTGTATGTCTTATTCCAGTGGGGTTCTGTTAGGTAGCTTTCAGCATGAATTCCCTGGGAAAGCCTAACTTACTACTGGAATATGAAGGCAGCTGCCTTCGCACCCCACTGTACATCCAATGTGAGGGGAAACAACAAAACAGCCCCCGTGTTACGTAGTGACCACCGAAATCCCCATGATCAGTGGCCAGCACTGCCCGTTTGATTTCATATGGCTGACACTTTTGGTGGTTCTACTGCCGAAACCAGGTTGGCTGTTTATTCTGGACACTAATGTCTGTTATTAATAATGTTCATACGCCAGTCTTCCAAAATGCCATCTCAATGCCAGGAAGAGTTAATTTAAAACAATAGGAGCAAAAACAAAGTCAACAAGTCAGTCATATGGTGTCCACCCTAGCCCAGGGGAGCCTGGTGGTGAGTTGATGAGTAATTTTGGATACGGGAAACTTGAGCGGGGGGATGCAGATCAACTCATTGCTTCAGTAGTGCTTCCCAGAGAGAGTTCAAATTATTTCCTAATCTGTCCCAGTTACACCATCTTTTGTGGCTTCATTTGGGCATTAAGGTCATCAAGAGATAATCCAGCTGGGGAAAGTAGAGACAGGAAAGAAATGCTTCATTCATTCATTCTCTCGCTCACTCATACACTCACTCACTGCTGAGTGTCTGCAGTGTCCAAGGGGCTGGGGATTTAGCTTTGAAAGACGCAGAAGATGCTCATTGTACACCAGATCCTCATTAAATATTTCAAGGTAGATAGTTGGCTTCCCATCAGCCATTGCACTACAGATGATAGGTTTAAACTAATCACCACAATACTATTCCCTTGTCAATAGCTGGTCTAGAAGTTAACATGGGACCCAGTTCTGCCCAATGAGAAATGAGGGAAAGCCTGTTCATGGCTTTTGAAAAACTTTTCTGCCTTACTAAGAAGGAGCTATAGGAAGGGATGGACACTCTTCTCTTACCTATAGTATGTACAGATGTGACAACGGCAACTTCCACAGCCGTCTTGCTCCGTGCCAGAAGATACAAGATGAAGCCAACTCTGACAGTGGAAAGATGAGAGGAACTATATCCTCACTGACATCATTGAGCCACTAAGTTTCAGGCCACTCTACCCTTGAACTTTCTGTTATGAAGGATAATAGCTTTCCTCAGTGTCTTAGCCAGTATAGGTGGGGTTTTTTGTTATCTGCATCCCAAAGCTTCCCAGTCAGTATAGCATTATACTGTAGAACCTTAATGTAGCTGTAAAGGAGCAGGCACAGAGAAGTGGGTTAACTTGTCTGGGGTCACAAAGCTAGGAAATGTCTGAATTAGATTACGGACGCAGGACTCTCTGCCCCCAGCCTCCTCTCCCCATAGGTGACTTATCGCTGACCTCTGAGAATGAGCAGTTAGCAAACAGATGTTGAACACCTCCCACGGGCAGTGCTGGGTACTGAGGGAGTGGGGAGCTGATACCCAGAGAAGCAGAAGGTGGCAAAGATCCTGATGGGAGGAGGGGGGAAACCATCCATGCTGGTGCCAGGCTAAAGCCCCTCTCACATCCCCCACCGTCTCCATAGTCACCAGCTGCTTTCCCTGGGGCAGTCTGGTACAGTGGAAAGCACTCCCATTTTTAATTTAGAGAGACCTGGGCTTAAATCCCGTCTCTTCCTAGGTATGTGACATTGGGTATGTCCTGTCTCAGTTACCTTCCGTTGGTTGTTCAGGAGTTGACATGATGTATGCATATTGCTGGACACTTAGGAGATGCGCAGTGAATGATAACTCTGAGGATGATTATGACAGAATTGTTAAGAACTTTGAGAGTTACATAGCAGAAAGAGTGCTGTTCTCATGGCAAGAAGACCCAGGTCCTAGTCCCAGCTCTGCCATGATGAGCTGTATGACCTCAAGCAATTCCTACCCTCTCTGGGCCGTTTAGTTGCCCCATCTGTAAAATGATGGGGTTGAGCTTGACCAGTTGTTTTCAAACTCTGCTCCATGGAGCTCTAGAGACTCATTGGCTCTGTAATGAGAAAGGGACAGAGCCAGGGACTGGGACCCTCACAGCCAGCTTCAGGCATGGCGGGTTTTTTTTATTATTCCTTTCATGGGATTGGGGTTTTCTGTAAGATGTTCTTGGAAGAGACGCTTCTGCTCCTTTAATTAAAAAAAAAAGAGAGAGAAGGCTTGAAAACCTCTAGATTAGATCACTAAATTCTTTCCATTTATTCAGTGGTTGATAGCATAAGCTTTGGGGCTCAACCACCCAGACTTAAATGATGATTCTGACATTAACTATCTTAGTTAATTCAGGGGAGCAGATAACTTCCTGGACCAGTTTCCAGTCATCTACCAGCCATTCATGAGAGTTTCCTTTCCCCTCATCTCTGCCAGCAGGAGGTGTCATAGCTCTTTTTAATTTTTGCCAGTTCAATGGGTATAAAGTGGTACTATATTTTTACTTTAATTTGCATTCCCCTAACTTTTAGACAATTTAAGCATCTTTTCCTGTATTTATAGGTTGGCCACTCAGATTTCTTCCATGAATTCTTATCCTTTGCTCATTTTTCTGTTGGGTCATTTGTTATTTTTCTTGTCAATTTGTGAGAGCTCTTTACTATAGTACGGACATTATCCTAATATAGTATGGATTTTATCTTTTACCTGAATTACCATCTTTTTCTAGAACTATCTTTTGTTCTTAAAAAAATCTCATAGTAATGATTACCACTGCACTATCTTGTGGCGATTAAAGCACCGAACAGGATTCCTAGTATATAGTTCAATCAATTATTTCTAATATTTACAAGGTTTGGTGTGGGTATAGGGTTCCAGAGTTATGTGACTGTGTGTGAGCTAAAATCCCATTGTTCAAAGCAAGTCACATGGTTAAACTGAGTCACGGAGGGGGAGCACTGCAGTCACATGGTCAAGGACGTGGGCACAGGGAGGGGTGGAGAATTGGGGCCATCACTGCAATCAGACACATGGCCTGGCATAGAGATCGAGATTACAGTTATGGAAACAGAAAGACTTGGCTTTTGGTGCCCTCACGCTGGGATTTGCACAGCTCTCCCGTTACTCCCCCAAGTGCCTACCCCAAAGCTGTTTTCCCACAAGACTTTGTACTCAGCTAGCTGCCAAGGTCAAAAATCTCTTTTCAATATTGCCTCCCAGCTGCTAATGCGGCTCTCTCTTTCAAGGATATTTGCCTTCAAGGATCCTTCTTGCTTTTTCAGATTACAAGGGAACACACCCTCAGTGCCCAGTGCTCACGCCAGGCAGATAACTGCAATCGAGCTCTTACCACCCCCCCCCCGAGTGGAAACTATCCACTGTTAACATATTCTTCCACACTTCTTTCTTGTACCCATTTGAGATCTCTTCTCTTTGTCAAGTACAGGGTCATGCTTTACTCAACATACTTTTTTAAAATTTACTGTCAACAAGGTGGACGTTTTTCTGTGCAGGGTGTAGCCAGCATCAGAATCATAGGGAGGAGGACATCAAAATGCAGATTCCTGGGCCTTGTTCCCGAAGAGTCTGTTTTCACAGGTCTGAAGGGAGGTTCAGGAAACCTGTGTATTTAACTAGATCCACAGAATTTGTAATTTAACAGGGTCTCCTTGCCTGGTGCTAATTTTTGGTGGCAGTGGTGGAAAAAGAAATAAATACCCAGTGAAAGAAATGCTTAATGGAAGGGTTCCAGACATTGTGACAAGCAGTAGGGGAGACAAATCATTTCACCCAAGGAGGTCAGCCTTGACCAGAGAGAGGATCCCGCCTTTAAGCCACGATTTCTCTGGCATCTGCCCGGGTATGGACCCCTAAGTAACCAAGTAACCATTACCCGGGTTCTGGAACTTGCCAACAGTGTGTCTTTGGGCGAGTGACCTCAGTCAGCTCATCCGTAACATGGGACTCATACCATCCACGTGGCAGGGCTGTTAAGAGGGTCAAGGAATTTGCACGTATAAAACACCCACTCTAGGGCTGGACTCACAGTAGGTCTTCCATAACCATAGCTTCCCTTCCCCCAGGAAATGAGGAGAGCAGGGACTCACTGGGTGGTTTGGGAGGACGCCAGGGAGTCCCTGCAGAGAGCAGCAGCCACACCAGGTGTCTTGATGAATTAATTATGGAAAATTAGGGCAAGTCAGGTTTCCGCCTCTAGGAATCGCATATTAAGTTCTGGCCGAGTGTGGGATTTTAGTCATTCTCCTGGGGGCCGGAGACAAGAAAAGGCTCTTCCTGCTGGGACAGATAAGAAGTAGGGGAGCCAATCATAATATGCAAATACAGCTGAGGAAGAGGCTGCGGACACCTTCAGAGAGGGCCAAGGCCTTTCCTGGATGTTTGCTGACTAGAGACTCTTACCCAAAACCTAAGGGGGGCATTCATAACTCCTGACTTCAAAGTTATGTGTAATAGACGGATGCAAAAACGACCTCATTGCTCTACGCTTCCCTCTGTTCACTCTTTTCCTAATGTGACTTTGCAGCTGCTCCCTAAAAGCCCTTGAATCTGGGCTGGCCCTGTCCCTTGTTTCAGCCTATAGAATAGGGAGGACGTGACTGTGATGGTTCCCAACTTGTGGGTCACAAGGACTGGAACACTTCTGCTCTCTGTTGGAATCTGGCCCAGCCACTGTGAGAACTGAAATTCCACTGGTGAGAGACAGATAACAAACAAAATGTATAAATCCATGATAAAGCCAGGAATGGAGATGAAAAGAGTGCCACGGGTGGAGTTGTGATTTCTAACAAGGAGCGGAGGGAAGGTTTCTTGGAGGAGGTAGCACCTGAACAAAGACTTGAAAAAGATGAGTGTGAGAGTCAAGGGAATGTCTGGGGGAAGGTCGTCCAGAGAGAATAAGAATTATTAATCCATTTTATGGATGAAGAAAGGAACTCGGAGAGATTAAATTGCTTCCCTGTGAGATGGCAAGCGGCAGAGCTGGAACTTGGACCAGTTTTCCAGACCCAGGCAACCTGACCCCAGCACCTGTGCCCTTAACTGCTTCATAGTTGTCTTATGTGCCCTTAACAGATGCCCTGACTTAGCAGTCAGTGCGGACATCTGTGCACGGATCCCGGGACCTCCACCCTGGGCCCTGAGCTGTATCGTCGTGCAGATTTCAGCTGATGACAGTGGGAAACCACTTTGGTTCCTAATGGATTCAATACTCTCCAAATGCTCTGTCGTATTAGCCGTGGAAATGGACTTCGTCTCGTCCAGGGAGTCGTCACTTGATAAAACGAGCAGGCACTCAACCTCCCTAAGCCAAAGGTGATTTAAAGCTATTGCAAGAGCCAGCCTTGGGTGAGGCTCCTGCGAACAGTCCCTTTGATTTGATTGAGGGGTCTTGTGGCCCTCCCCAGGGACCTTGAGCTCCCTGAGCTTGGTGGCCATTGTCCACCACCCTCGAGCCTCCTTGACCACTGGTGCCCGGAAGCAAAGTTAACTTGGAGAAAAGGGACAGCATCCAGATGCTGTCTCCCACCCCCAGCGGGAAGAGGCAGAGGACGGGCCTCCAGGCCTTTTTAGGAGATGTTTGTATGTTCTGGAAAATTCCCTTCCTGTTTCTCCTCATCTTCTTTCTCTCCCAGCCAGACCTGTTCATCACCAAGCATCTGTGAGTGGAAAAGTCTTAGTCTGACATTAGTGTTGTCTAGTACAGGGGCCCCGGCTCACGAGCCACGTGTGTCTAGGGAGCCCTTGAAATGTGTAAAGTCCACTCTGAGATGGTCTGCAAGGGTAACAGACAGTAGAAACCAACACAACATTGTAAACCAACTATATGTCAATAAAATAAAATTTTTTTAAAAAGTGTCTCCATACATTGCCAAATATTTCCTGGGGGCAAAATCAGCCTGGCTCGGGGAAAACCCCCAGGCAGAGAGACCTTCAGGTTTGCACTGAGAAGCTGCTGCCCTGCATGGGAACAATGACTGTGTGGGAATCCGAGCAGGGCGCTGACGGCACCTATCGTGGACGGTCTGAGGGTCTGCTCCCTGCACCAGGGATGCGGTCCTAGTGGAAAACAGTTCTCATCTCCAGAAATGCCCTAGACGTGGGTGGTTCCCCCAAAACAAGAGAATGTGCTTTGGACACACGCAAACCAGATTGATTCAAACCCCAGCTCTCGGGCTCACTGTCTGCTTCCTCTCCTGCCAGAGAGGATTTAATCTGAGCACAGGGAGAGCTCAGAAAAGACTGCAGCCTTCATGGATGGGTGTGGAGGTAGCCTGGTTATTCTTAGCAGTGAATTTAGGGAGGAAGAAGTTTCTTTGGGCTGCCAGGGCTACATAGCACCTTCCAGAGGGAGCAGCTCGACCACAGTCTTTCCTGGCTTGCCAAGTTTGGTCGGAAATTCTTTCCGCCCCAGGCAGTGGGGAATGTGAGGAATGTGGGGTGGGCCTGCTGAGGGCCTTCAGAGCCCCTTAGCTGAAATTTCTCATCTCTGGTGTCAGAGCAGTGGGCTGGCGTAACGGGGGCTGTTCAAAGAGCCAGGCCTGGCAAGCAGGACCCCTGCGTCTGGGCTCCTAGCCCGGCTGTAGTTTTCCTTCGCCTGCCCGAGTGCTTTGATTCACGCAGGGGCTGGCCCAAGGAGGGCAAGAGGAGCTGAAAGGTAGTGTCCTCAAAGCCAAGGCAGGAGGCAGGCAGGACACTGCTGCCGCTTTGCTGAAGCTCTGGCTTTTGAAGGTTCCGGAAGAGCTGAATGCAACTGAGACTTGGCATTTTGATCCAAACTGTTACCATACACCACTGAACAAAGGCCCTTTTCTAGGGCAACAGAGTGGGTAAGAACCCAGGCTCTGGACTTGGAGTCCTGGGTTCAAATCCTGACTCGGTCAGTAACAAGCTGTGTGGCACGGGACAGGTTATTTAACATTTCTGTGCCTCAGTTTCCTCAACTGAGTTTTTCTCATCAATAATCCCTACATGACGGGGTTGCTATGAGGGTTAAATGAGTAAACACAGTTCTTAGAACAGAGCTTGGCATAGAGAAAGTACACAATAAATAGTAACCCATGGGCCTGGCATACAGAAGGTATTCTGTACATAAAGAGTAACCATCATAGGACTTCCCTGGAGGTCCAGTGGTTAAGACTTCGCCTTCAAATACAGGAGGTGCGGGTTCAACCCCTGGTCGGGGAGCTAAGATCCCACATGCCTCGGGGGCAAAAATACCAAAACATAGAACAGAAGCAATGTTGTAACAAATTCAATAAGGACTTTAAAGATGGTCCACATCAAAAAATCTCAAAAAAGAGTAACCATCATAGATACAGGCTGATTTTCCTTCCATCCATCCAGTCTGTTGTAGAGAGTGTGTCAGAATACCAGATGTGAAGGAAGACAGATCTTGCCTGGAATCTCTGATCCACTCCTTATTAGCCGTTAGCAAATGACTCAGCTTCCTTATCGGTAAAATGGGAATAATCGTAGTAGCCGCTTCATAGAGCTGTAACGAGAATGAAATGAGTAAGTGTATCACTCAATGAATAACGCAGTGCCTGGGACACAGTAAGCGCACGACACTTTATTTGTTTTATTATTATCTGTTATTTACTTTTGCTAGAGTTATTCATCAGTCATCAAACCCTTCTTCTTCAGGTATCACCTCTCAGAGAGGAATCAAATGTGCTGTTACCCTCAACAGGTTAATTCTAAGTCTCTGTGTGTCCTCTCGGGATGCTTGGGGGCGGGGGGGTGGGGGGGGAGAGGAGAAGCGAGGAAGCAGGAAAAACAATGTCCATTCCGACTCCTAGGTCTTCGGGTGCAATTGTGGGCGGAGTGGTGGGTGAGTTGGGCATGTTAAGGATGCCAGAAGCAGGGCTCACACGCTCTTCTTTCTGACTCGGAGTCTTTCCTGAGCTGTCTGGGAAGTCAGGAGCCAGGGGGCAGATTGATGAGGCCACACATCCTAGTAAGAGGCAGAGGCTATTTCCTGTTCTGTGAATCTGGGCCATGGTGAGTTGCTGGACCAGTAGAATGTGGCAGAAGTGATGTCCTGGGCCACCCGAGCCTGGGTTCTTATGGAGCCTTGCTGAAGTAGTAACCAGAACAAGCAGCGACTCCCAGGAGGGCTGTGGACCGCTTTTTATGAGACCATCCAGGAAAGTTGATACACTCTGATTAAATACACTTGACCCAGTAGACCTGCCTTCCCACCGCACACAAAGGGAGTTCCCCCCATGCACTTTAGCATTTAGCCCTGAGAAGTCCCACATTAAGGAATCCTTTCATCTCCAGTGAACCCAGAGTTACCTTGTGACACCTTCTAACATCTTCCCTTGTAACTTACTAACGCTTTAGGGAATGCTAGCCTAGACGCCCGCATTAAAGATCTTTGGGGCAGAGGAGTTTTACAGCTTGGAGAAAAAGCCCTTGTTTCTCCCCCTGACACCCTACACACCCCCAGTCTTTTTAAAACCTCCCTCCTCTGTGAATGGGGTAGGGCCAACCTTGGCAAACCAGCGTCTACAGCCGTTCACCTGAACAGAATTAAAATGATATTACAGGGGCTTCCCTGGTGGCGCAGTGGTTGAGAGTCCGCCTGCCGATGCAGGGGACGTGGGTTCGTGCCCCGGTCCGGGAGGATCCCACATGCTGCGGAGCGGCTGGGACGGTGAGCCATGGCCGCTGAGCCTGCGTGTCCGGAGCCTGTGCTCCGCAATGGGAGAGGGCACAGCAGTGAGAGGCCCGCGTACCGCAAAAAAAAAAAAAAAAAAAAAAATGATATTACAGAAAGGGAGTCAGGCTATAGGCATCTTCAAATTACCTAGACTCTCGGGAGACACCAACTGGGGGTGAGGCCCAGAAATTGTGGAAATGCAATGCATAATAGCAACCATTCCAAAAAAAACTGAAGAAAATAATTTGGAGATTATTGACTGCCAGAACCCCAAAGCTATAAACAGGATGTCTGAAACCATTTCAAGCATAAAGATCACGATCTGCAATTTAAATGGATAGCTGGTTGCCTTTTTTCTTGGTTATGGTTGGGTGCCACCAATTAGTTGAAGTGTGTGTGTGTGTGTAAAGGTTTTTCAAAGAGCGCACTGGGAATCAGGCTGGGTTAGTTGACAGCCCCTAAGCCTGAAGCCCACACAGGGGTGGGCAAATCCTTTACTGCATGAGAACACGCAGGACCCTCATGCTACACGGTGAGGGCTTTCTTCCTCATTCTGAAAAAATAAAAACATAACCTACACCCTGGATCACTGCAGCTCTCTGCAGGGGTTTTACCCTGAAGAAATGAATCACTGTGAAATCACCCCTGGGGTGGCATTGCCCACCCAGCCCTATGGTGGTTATTAACTCGCGTCCTATTTAGCGACATGGCGAGGGCGATGGGAGGGAATCTCTTCAGCTGAAGATTGGTGTCAGTCCTTTGAGCCTTTGCTCTGTGGACAGACACCCGACAGAGGTTATTTTGTGGCTTGGGCAGGGCTCAGTGAGCCGATAGCCAGTGAGCCTGCATGTCCTTCTCAAGGTTGGGACCCTTTCTGCCATTCATGGGAGGGGGGCTGTGACAGAGTTAGTCAGAGGGAGGCTGAATTAGGAGTGGCTGTCAGGACAGGGTCTCTTAAACTGTCATGTGCACATGAATCACTCGGGCATCTTTGAGGTTTAGGTAAACGACTTCCTAGCATCACTGCCTCAGCATCCAGTCTACATGGCCAAGTAACCTACAGGGACGTTGAACTCACACTAGCCCCTTCCAGAAGTGCATGTCCTAGACAACAGTCTGAAGAGTCATGAGTAAACGTTAAGTTCCTAATATGACTCCCCCAAAGGCCCTTGTGGTAAACATCCTCCCCTGCCTCCCGGGACCATGAAGCTCCCCCAAACTCCACTCTTTCTGGTTTGAATTGACAAATCTGGCTTCCGTCTGGGAACCCCAAAGCGCTCTATCTGTGGACCCTACTAAAGGCATGTGCACTCTGCCTTGCCCTCCTCTCATGGCCCCTTGAAGTAACTGCCTGTGGCCTCTGGGACCTGTGAGTAACAAACGTCTCTATTTCCCCAGTGACTCTTTTTTAAAAACTGTGGCTCGACATCCAACCCCCCAGGGCTCTACAACAAACGTTAGTTTAACAAAGTCACAACAGTCTTATTGAAATGCAGGTTATGACTGAGTAGGTCTTGGATGGAGTTTGAGATTCTGCATTTCCAAGGAGCCTCGCATGAGGCTGATGCTGCTAGTTTTAGGAATAACCCTTTCACCAGCAAGCCTCTGGACCGGCACTGTTGGATAGAACATTCTGGGCCAATGGCAGTGTTCTCCATCTGTGCTGCCCTTTATTGTAGCCAACAGCCTCCTATGGCTATTGAGTACTTGAGATACGGCAAGTGAGATTCAAAACCTGAATTTTAAATTTTACCTAATTTTAATTATTTTTAAATTTAAATAGCCACATGTGGCTAGCACAGTGAGCTCTGTATCAGCAGGGACCATATATATATTTTTTAATTGGAATATCGTTGCTTTACACTGCTGTGTCAGTTTCTGCTGTACAGGAAAATGAATCAGCTCTACATATGCACATATCCCCTCTTTTGTGGATTTCCTTCCCATTTAGGTCACCCACAGAGCACCGAGTAGAGTTCCCTGTGCTATACAGGAGGTTCTCATTAGTTATCTATTTTATACGTAGTATCAATAGTGTATATATGCCAATTCCAATCTCCTGATTCATCCCAACATCCCCCCCTCCCCCTTGGTATCCATATGTTTGTTCTCTATGTCTGTGTCTCTATTTCTGCTTTCAAATAAGATCATCTATACCATTTTTCTAGATTCCACATAGATGTGTTAATATATGATATTTGTTTTTCTTTTTCTGACTTACTTCACTCTGTATGACAGTCTCTAGGTCCATCCAAGTCTCTGCAAAAGACACAATTTTGTTCCTTTTATGGCTGAGTAATATTCTGTTGTATATATGGACCACATCTTCTTTATCCATTCCTCTGTTGATGGACATTTAGGTTGGGACCATATTTTTATTTCACTTTTGTGTCCTCATCACTTAGCAGAATGTCTGGTCCACACCAGATCCTTAATACATATTTGTTGACTACCTTATTACATAATATAAGTGGAGAAGGAGTTTTAAACCATGTTTGTTAGAACGCTATGGTTGTAAGTGACCAAAACTCACCTTGAACTTGAACCTACCAAAGACTTTATTGGCTCTTATGACCTAATGGCTGATCTTGGGGAGGATTGGAGCCAGGAACTAGTTTAGCAACATACTTCTTCTCTAGCCTTTTGTCTGCATTCTGGTTCATTCCTTCAAGCTAGTCATCCTCACTGGGCTCAAACCAATTTCACAAGTAGCTCTGGACCTCCAAATCTAGAGCCTTCCTCTGACCACATGAAATAGGGCTATTTCCCACCAACATCAAGCAGAAGCTCCCAGGAAAGTTTTCTGATTGGCTGAGCTTGGGTCATGTGCCAATTTCTGGACCTATCACTGTGGCCAGGGCAATAGGATTCTAAGACTGGCCCAGCTAGACTCAGAGATGCCCCTCCACATTCAGGGATGGCTTCTTCTTGACACAAGAGGTTGGAGTGGGGAGGAGCAGTTCTCACAAAGATGGGGAATGCTCTTCTGAGCAAATAGAACGGTAAATGTGGGGAGAAGGGTGGAAGGAGGGTTCCCAGCTTCTGTAAATGGTTGTTGAAAGGTATTTCTTTGAGCTAAACTCAGGCTATGGAATTGCCTCCTCTGGTTATGGCAAAAGGCATAATGAGAATAATAAGATTCCTTTGGCCAAACTGGTATCCTTCTACTCTCCCTGACCCTGCTACGTAAGTGAGACAATGGGATTCTAGAAAGCAAGGCATCCCAAGGGAAGGCACCATTTGAAATTGAAAGATGACCAGGAGCTTGTTGGATGGAGAAGCGGAAGGAAGGAGATGAGATTTTGGGGAGGAAAAATAGCCCATACAAAGGTGAAGTGGGGAATGAGCAGGGCATGTGGGAGAGGGATGAAGAGTCTGCTGTGGAGGGTGGACGGGAGCAGAGGGAAGGGGTGCAGGAAGTGGGCTTGAGGCAAGACTTCAGGAGGCCTTGAGTGCTGGGTGAAGGAGTCTGGGCTTTCAGCTGTAAGAAACAGGAAGCCGTTTGGAGGTCTTTAGCAGGGGAGTGGTGTAATCAGAGCTGTGTGTGTTCTAAGATATTGCTGTGGCTGGGTTTGGAGGGTGGACAAGCTGGTGATGCAAGACAGGGTGCCAAGGATGAGGCTGTCCCAATAGGTCCTTAAGGAACAGCTGCCTCAGAGATGGGTGGTGGAACTCCAGGCTCCATTCTGCCTGCTGGTGTCCTTTCTCCCCATCTCATGCTCAGGCCTTGGCCGGGCTGGGCCCGGGTTTCAGCAGCACCACTTCCCATCTCTGTGATGGGTAGCTTACCTTATTTCCCGAGCCTCATTTTCCCCATCTGGAAAATGGGAGTAGGGATACCCACCTTGCATGGTAGTTGAGAAGCTGCAAAGTCAAATGGATGTGATGGCCTGAGACCAGTAGACCTCAGACCTGCACGTAGCAGGAGCTCTGCAAATGTTGCTGTTGTTATTAATGGACGGTTCCTCCTGGGTGTGTTTGCTTGGGAAAAGCTCAGTGAAGACGTTCAAATTACTGAAGCTTCTTAGAGCAACTCTGCAACCAGGTCACACTGGCTTCTCCTGAACCCCAAGGTAAAACTCCACCAACCCACAAGCCCATGGCTCTCTCTCCTCCCAGGAGACTCGTGTGTCCAAATTGGAAGATGCCAGAAAGGCTGGTTTCCAAGAACATTTCCCTGGAGGCCAGGCTGGAGTTTCCAGGGACAGTGAGGGTGCCGTACTGCATTTTAGACTGCATCTTGGACTGACCTTTTTGCCAGGCTGACAGCCATGTGTCCCGGTGGAAAAACCCCAGTGTGGAGCCAGGCTGTCCCAGGCCTGAAACCTGGAAGTTCTTCAAGTTTAGGAAAGTAGCTTTGCCTCGATGGGACTCAGTTTCTCTGTTTGGAGGATGGGAACAGTACTGTGCACAGGGAAGCTGTTATGAGGATTAAATCAACCAATGTAGGCGGCATGTGGTCACATGGCTGTGCCTCCAGATGGGGATGAGGAGTGTGCATTTACTGAGTCTCTCTGATGTGTAAGCTCCTTGCTGAGTGTGAACAATACACAGACAAGGAAGATATGGATCCCGGCTTCAAGGGCAAGCTTCGGATACACATAACTGAATATACCACAAGTGATGATGTGACAGTCTCTGCTTGGCACTGTTCCTGTCTATGAAAGGTGTGCCAGTGTATGTTGAATATGATTTTTCCATGGAAATAATGATATACTCTGAGATAACATTCATGTCTTGGAGACTGAGGCTTATTCTAATTTGTTTGACTAAGCACGAACACTAAAAGTAACCGTCTATAAATGTCTCCCTGGTGTAACAATAATGGTAAAAATACTGTGATAGCAGTATCTCATTTGATCTTTGAAACAGATAAATATCAATAATATCTAATGGGTAGATATTATTGTCCCCATTCTATAGATGAATAAACAAAAGTTCAAAAAAAGGGAGTTGACTTGCTTAAGGTCACACAGATCAGAAGAGCCGGGTCTAGAACTTAAACCCAGATCCAACACCTAATCCCTCATCCTTATCACAAAGATGCCGCATGGAACATCCTCAGGAAATGTGTGGCCATCAACAAACCCAGAGGAGCTGGTCAGGAGAGTTTGTCAGTCCACAGATATTAAGTGAGCATCTACGACACGCCAGCCTTGCTCTATGCACAGGTTAATTCCTGCCCGTGTGGAGCTTACAGCCCAGTGGGTAAGACAGCCATCCAATAAATAATTAAAATGGGTGCTCTTAAGAGGCGCTCTGTACCCCAGCTCATAACCAATGCGCTGAGTAAACCGATGCTCATTTAGCCTTCTGTAAAATGTGCCGACATATCCCAGGGTCTGCTGGTCTGAAGACTAGCAGCCTGGGCCATCCCTGCCCAACCTGGGCTCCACCAATGGGTAGTCTTTGCTCTGGGGCTCCAGTTGGGCTGCCTAAGCCTTTCTCACAGTTGTGCTGTGTCTGAGGCTCTTCCTGCACAGTCTTTCCTCCTTCTCCCTCTCCCTTCCTGATGTCAGACTTGCATCATAGTCTGAAGCCTTTCTCTGCTGAATCCTGCTCCGTCTGTCTTTAACCTGTATGGAAGTTTGCTTCAATAAATCCCACGTATATCTCCTTCCATCTTGGTGTCTGCTTCACAGAGGACCCGGGCTCCCTGACTGCCTGCCGAAATGAGGTTCTCCCTGAGGCCTGATGCATGAGTAGCTAGAAGAGCATCCTTGGAGGAAGGAAGAGGAAGTAATGGCAGCAGAAGGCATGGCTGGTGAGGGAATCGGTTAAAAAATAAATGATTCCATTCCTTTCTGGTGTTCACTATAGGGTGACTCATTTAACCTCTCTGTGCATCAGTTTCATCCCCTGCAAAATGGGAATAATAATATGGATATTACTTCCTTCTTAGGGCTGTTGGATTAAATGAGATAATCCGTACTCTGTGGCTCAGAGCTGTGTCTGGGGGAGGCCGTGGGAGAGCCTCAGCATAGGACAAGGAAGGAGGCCTGCCTGGAGCCCCACAGGGATCCAGACTAGCTTACCTCTCTGTGGCCTCTGCAGAGTCTCAAAGAGCCCCCGAAGCTCCTCTTGCAGAAATTAGACCCGGGGCTGGCATAGGACTCTCTGCCCACAAATATGGCCCCAGGGAAAGAGTCTACCTTGTGGGTGTTTTGGCTGGGACGTGTGGTGTCACCATGGCAGTTTGACCATTATCTGGGTCATTTGATCCCAGGAAGCTGCCAAATCAGATAATTTGGGTGGTTTGCCTGTCTCTCTGGATCGGGTGTCCTGAGTAATGGCCCTTGTCTCCACCTGGCCAGGTCCTGGGTAGACAATCCCCGTTTTCAGTGAGCCAGAAAGGAAAGCTGGTTTCAGCTGGTATGTTCAAGGTCAAGGCTTAAGAGAGGATGCTAATTTAGAGGCCTACACTTACCTCCTTCATTATGTGACTTGATCCGTGATGGAACATAGGCTTCAGTAACTAATAAAGGTTGAAAGACTGGAATTGGCAAGTTTTTACATTAAGGAACATTTTTTTTTTTTTTAATGTTGAGCCTTCTTTTAATTTATTTATTTTTATTTTTGGCTGTGTTGGGTCTTCGTTTCTGTGCGAGGGTTTTCTCTAGTTGTGGCAAGCGGGGGCCACTCTTCATCGCGGTGCGTGGGCCTCTCACTGTTGTGGCCTCTCTTGTTGCGGAGCACAGGCTCAGTAGTTGTGGCTCACGGGTCTAGTTGCTCCGCAGCATGTGGGATCTTCCCAGACCAGGGCTCGAACCCGTGTCCCCTGCATTAGCAGGCAGATTCTCAACCACTGCGCCACCAGGGAAGCCCAAGGAACATTTTAATTGAAGTGTAATATATGTCCAGAAGTGTACAAATAATAAGTGTACAGCTCATGCATTTCACAAAGAACACACCCATGTCACCAGCACTCAGATCAACAAAAGGAACATTATCAGCCCCTGGGAGCACCTCCCAGCCCACTTCCATCAGCAGCCTCCCACCCAAGTGTAACCACTCTTCTGACTACTAGCAGCCTGGTTAGTTTTGCAGTTTTTGAACTTTATATAAACGGCAGCAGACGATATCTCTGGGGCTGACTTCTTTTGTTCACATTATGTTTGTGACATCCATCCGTGCAGTGGCGGCAGCTGTAGTTTGTTCATTCTCACTGCTGGATCATATTCCTTTGAATGAATACAACAATATTTGTCTGTTCTTCGTTGACGGACATTTGAGTTGTTTCCAGTTTGGGGCTATTACAAATAGTGCCATCTAGTTACAGTAAGTGTATTTTTGTGAAGAGTGATGCATGTCTGTGTTAGGTATCAGGTTTTGTACTGTTTAAAAAAATATAAAGTAGAAAGGAATGAGCTCGTAAACATTCTTCTTCTCAATCTCGTTCATGATGATATCGATATACTTTAGGATTGGGAGAGGAAGGGGTGAAGCCACACCAGGACAGATCCCCCCTGCCTCTGGGGTCTATGTCTCAGTTCTGGCAGGTCTCACATATGACCATCATCGGTCCCTTGGAAGGAAGTGAGGGTTTCTACAGGTTTCATAGGAAGAGCTTTGGAGCAGAGACCCCATACCTAACCCAGAGGGGGTCCTCCTCACACAGATGCTCCTCAAATCTGCCTCCCACGTACCCCACCACCTCAGATGACTTGCTCAACCTCTCAGTCTCAACCATTTTATCTGCAAAGACAGATTAGAAATGAGTGATCTTGTTAGATGTTTCCAGTTCTCAAATGATTTGAAATTGACTGCTGTTGACAATTAATTATGATATGAACAGTTATTTGCTGAGTGCTTGCCTGGTTTTCAGCGTTTGTATACATTATCTCATTGAATACTTCCAAGGTTTATTATCCCCATTGTAATGTTGAGGAAACTGAAGCTCAGAGAGGCTAAATTCCTTACTCAAGACACACAGCAAATATCAGAACGGGGATAGGAATTAAGCCAGTTCTATTCTAGCCTCCACTCTCAACTGCTGCTTCAGTTTTCTTTTTTTTTCTTTAATGAAATATTTCAGGCACACCAAAAACTGCAGAGAACATTTTCTGTGCATCCACCAAACAATCTCAGAAATAGAACATTAAAAACGTAGTTAAAACTCTCTGGAATCCTCCCAGTCCCACTCCCTCCCCCTAAGCAGTGGTAACCTATCCCCTGAATTTGATGTTCATCAGCCCCGCATGTGTTTCTATGCTTTTACATGTATGCACTCATAAAAATATTCTGAATTGTTTTTCAGACTTTTGAGCTTTATTAAATAGTATTATTCTGTCTGTGTCCTTTTGCAACTAGCTTTTTCTTTTCACTCAATACTGATTTTTGAGGTTTATTCATGATGATACGTAGAGTTCTAGTTCATTCATTTCACTGCTGCATAGCGCCTCCCTTCAAGGATACACCAGAAATGACCCATCCACTCTCCTGTTGATTAGCATTTAGGTTCTTCCCGCTGCTCTGCCATTAAAAGGTGCCTCAGTATACATTCTTTTACATTTATGTCTCTTTCCCTCTTTTACTGAAATTTTAATGGGTGAATTTTCTTAATCACACCAGGTTTTCTTTTAATCTGTATATATCTGTGGGAATACTGGACAGTTTCATTCATTCATCTGTGTCTTCCTGAGCACCTGTGTTACAGATTGAATGTTTTTGTCCCTCTAAAACTCACATGTTGAAAGCTAATCCCCAATGTGATAGTATCAGGAAGTGGGACCCTTTGGCAGGTGATTTGGTTATGAGAATTGAGCCCTCAGGAATGGGATTAGTGCCCTTATCAAAGAGACCCCCCCAAAAAACCCTTGCCCCCTTCCACCATATGAGAGCACAGCAAGAAGATGGCCATCTATAAACCAGGACATGAGCTCTCACTGGACACTGAATCTACCAGTGACTTAATCTTGGACTTCCCAGCCTCCAGAACTGTGACATACATTTTTGTTGTTTATAAGTCAGCTTGCCTATGATATTTTTGCTATAGAAGCCCAAATGGTCTAAGACAACCTACCATGTACCAAGCACTGTGTTGGGTGCTAGGCGAAGAGAAGTGGTTAAAAGACACAACTCTTGATCTCTGGGAGTTTGCATGGTTGACCAAGCACCAGTTGCTGTCAGATGAGATGGGAGATGCTGGGAACTCACAGTAGGGCTCTGAATGGTGGGGTCAAGGAGCAGAGAGAGATTCCACGGAAGAAGCAGAAATGCAGGGTGTTAGAGGGAGTGACCAGCCCACCCTGGACGTCGTGCCCAAACTCCTTGCAGTTAGAAGACCTCCTCCATTGTGTATCTGCACCAGGACAAAATCACAGCAACCTTTGCAATTCCCCCTTCTCAACCTTAGTCTCTTTCCCTCACATTAACAGTGATGTGTGAGTCAGTTGCTTAATGCATAAAAAAAAAAGTCTGACTCTGGGAAACCCACACATGCTTGAATTGGAATTCTGTTCAGAGCCCTAAATGAATGGCATCCTCACATCGCCTTAGCTTTGTCCTCTCCATCTGGAAACATGATAATAAAAAGGTCATGGTTTATGTGCATAATACATGTACTGTGGGAAACAGTCTATATATGCCTATCATTTAATCCACACAAAATCCTCATTCTCTATTTTTTAAAAGATGAAGCCCAGAGATGTTAATTAATTTACCTAAGGCCACACAGCTAGGAGGTGGCAGAGTTGGGGCTGCATCCCAGATCGGGCTAACTCCAGCATCCTTCATCTTAACCTTCTGACTTCTGCCAGGATTTGCCTAGCATTTCTGGAGGCAAGTTCTCCTCCTTTCCACTTGAGAAAAATGCCATCAAGTGGGGGGTTACTTACCGCCTGACACAGCCCGTTCTCTACTCTCATAGTCTCTCCATTTGCATCAGCTACTCAGGAAATGAGAGCAAATCCTATTTTTAGATGCTGGGGTCCAAATGACAGTGATGTATGGGTTAGTGGTTCATTTTTATGAAAGTAGCTCAGAGGTGTTACCTCTTCTTATGCTCAGAAACTCTCTTACATCACCGTTTTGATCTTTATAGTTTATTTCAAAGATCGCTTTGTTTCTTGCCTCTCTTCTCCGAGTCCTGCAACAGACTTTAGCCAGAAACAATAACATTCTGAGCTGAAATAGATGGCATGGAGAGAGGATGAGACTCTTCTCAGAAACCTGAAGCACAGATGATGGCAGGGATAAGCAGAGAGTGGAGCAAGTCCTCCCCTCAAATTAGACTTTGCCCAGTGTTTGAGCCTAGAAGCAGCAGACTGGCCCTTCCTGCCAAAACTGTGTGTTTTAGTCCAAAAAACCCTACAACTTTGCTACTTACTTTTTATAGCTAATCACCATCTCTTAGTTTCAAAGGCCAGCAAGGGGGCTAAACTATGTTTGTGGGGAGCTCTGGTAACCCTAAGACTTAGGCAAGGAAAGAAAAGAACAGAAGAAGAGGGATGGAGATGATGGGAAGTGAAAGGAACAAATACAGAGTGTTCGATGCATGCCGGCAACAAATCTGATTTAATCAGTTTCATTCTCTTGTCAATACTGGAAGGGACCTTTATTCCCATTTTACAGATTAGGCAACCGAGGCCAGAGTGGTCAAGCAACTTACTTCAGGGCACACTGCTGGTAACTATGAGGTTAGGATTGCAAGGTTTGCAAAATAAAAATACAGGACACCCAATTGAATTTGAATTCCAGATAAACAATGAAAAAAGATTTAAGTACGTCCCATGTAAACTTATAGACTTATCCTAAAAATTTAACTGGGCATCCTGTCTTTTACCTGGCAACCCTCGCTGAGGTTCAAGCTCAGTTCTTTCCATTATTTCTCAGGCACTCCTTTACTTTATACATAATACTTTTATATATATTACCGCAGAATATGATTCACGATCATTGTCAGCCAATATTGGTTGAATGCAGTGCTTTGCATCTGTTATTTCACTTGAACCCCTATCATTCTCACAGCACCCCATCAAGTAGGTACAATTATTGTTCCTATTTTCTGGATGAGGAAACCAAGACTCAGTGAGATACAATAACTTGACCATGGTCACATGGCCAGAAGGTACCAGAGCACAGATTTGAACCTGTTTCTGTTTTGCCTAAGAATTGTCACTTAAAAAACAGCTTTTTCAAAAGTGGAATTAACACACATGCAGAAAAATACTCAATATACAAACATAACTTTCAATGACTTATCACAAACATTTGTGTAGGTACCAACTGGATCAAGGAAGAAAAGATGTCCAGCACTCCAGAAAACCCATGCGCTCCCTCCCAGTTACACCGCTCATCCTCCTCAGAGATGCCATCATTCTGGCTTCCAACCTCCAGTTGAGTTTGCCTTCATCCAGACATTATGTAAGTGAAATCCTATAGGGGTATTCCTTGGTGTCTAGTTTCTATCACTCAACGCTATGCTTGTTGGATTTACCCTGTGGTGTATATCTGGAATCTGGGCCTTTTCGTTGCTGTATAGTATTCCACCGGCTATTATACACAGTGAATCCAACCTGTTTTTGGTGAACATTTGAGTTATTTGAGATTAGTTTAAAATGTGATTGTTTTAAAAAAAATTCTTGAAGTATAGTTGATTTACAATGCTGTGTTAATTTCTGCCGTACAGCAAAGTGATTCAGTTATACATATATTCTTTTTCATATTATTTTCCATTATGATTTATCACAGAATATTGAATATACTTCTCTGTGCTATATAATATGACCTTGTTATTTATCCATCCTATATATAATAGTTTGCATCTGCTAATCCCAAACTCCCAATCCTTCCCTCCCCCACCCCACCTTGTCAACCACAAGTCTGTTCTCCATGTCTGTGAGTCCATTTGTGTTTCATAGATATGTTCATGTGTGTCGTTAAAACGTGCTGTTGTGAGCAACAAAGATTGCTGTCTGCGAACATTCTTGTAAATGTCTTTCGGTGGACATAAGCATTCATTTCTGTTGGATATATACCTAAAAGTGGAAATGCTGGTCAGAGGCGGTATATAGTCAGCTTTGGTAGATGTGCCACACAATTTTTCAAAGCGTTTGTAGCAATTTACACTCCTAACAGCAGCACTTGGGATTGTCAATTTTTGTAATTTTAGTGTAATGGTATCTCCTTGCAGTTTTAGTAGGCATGCCCCTGATTTCTAATTAGGTTGAACACCTTTTAATGAGTTCATTGGCTCTCCGAACATCTTCTTTTGTGAAGCCTCTGTCCCAGTTTCTTGAGCATTTGATTTGGTTTTCTGTCTTTTACTTATTGATTTGTGGAAAGTTTTTTTATAAGTTCTGAATAGGAGCCCATAGTTCTGGGTGTTGGAAATGTCTGCTCCCACTCTATGCCTTGAGTTTTCACTCTCTTAAATGGTGTCTTTTAGTGAAGAGAAGCTCTCATGATTTTAATATATGAAATATATCAGTGTTTTCCTTTATGAATAGCTCTTTTTCCCTTGTTTAAGTCTTTTCCTACCCTCAAGGTTATAAAGACTGCCTCTGCTATAGGCTTCTGGAAACTTCATTGTTTTGCCTTTCATATTTAGATCTACAGTGCAATTGGGATTTATTTCTGTATATGGTGTGAGGTAGGGGGATTGGAAAACTCAGTACTGTAATGACGGCAAATCTCTTCAAAGTGATATGTAGACTCAGTGTCATCCCAATCCAAACCCAACAGGAATTTGTTGTTGTTGTATGAGGGACCTGATAAACTGCTTCTAAAATTAATAGGCAAATTCAAAAGGCCAAGACTATCCAAGATAGTCTTGCAGAGAGAATGATGAAAGAACATGTTTTATTGATGTCAAGACTATTATAGAGCTATAGTAATTGAGACCATGCGATATTAACGTAAAGATAACCAAATCGACCAATGGAACCAAATAGAGAGCCCTGAACCAGTCTACGTGCACGTGGGGATATATGCTATATCCAACAAAGGTGGACCCACAGATCAGTGGGGGAAGGACAGTTCTTTCAGTACATCGTGATGGGTCATCCATATGGGGAAAAACAAACTTGTCTCCAGCGCTCCCACTCTTCAGCACTTCACAGGGCCATGGTACTCTGTTCTTATATGCTTGTATGATGATGACAGTAATGATTATAACATCACCATTATATATTTATGATTTTGCCACTCTCAAGGTGCTTTCCAATCTGTTATTTTCCCAAAACCCTAAGAAGCAGGCAGGAAAGACATTATTAGTCCTTTCATGGGTGATGAAGCAGAGACTCCAAGGGGTGAGTGACCAACCCAAGGACACTTGCCTAGCACTTGAGCCTCACCTGCTGGATTTCAAGCCTGCGGCTCTTTCCACTTTGTGAGGAGCCCAATTCCCATTCCTAAGGGAGATTAGGGAGGCACAGGAAGAAGTGGGCTTTGGCAGAGGTGGACTGGGAGTGGCTGGAGGTTAATCACACCCTTCTCAGACCCCCTACTATCCTGCAGTGGGCTCCTTGACCAGGTGCCAGTCCCCGGACATCTCCCCAGAGGAGGTTTGTCTCCAGGATAGAGCAAGAGGGTTGTGAGTTGTGGTGGGAAGAGGAGGGCATGGGAAAGGTGCAGAGGGTCTGCCATTTGGAATAATGCTGGCACCCAGTGGTGGGGTGGGCAGAAAAGCTGGGGTTCTAATTCAAGCTCTGCCATGAACTTGCTGTGTGCCTTTGGACAAATGACTTCACCCTTCTGGGCCTCAGTTTTCTGTGACTTCATCTTTCAATGAACCAATTCCAATATTTACCACCTAAGATGTTTGTAAAGAATTAACAGTAATTGTGCCTGTTGCTTAGCAAGGACTCAGCAATTCTTGGCAATCGATATTAGTATTATTCAGATCACTTCTTTCTGATAAAAAGCAATGGCCGCCATTGAGTGAGCATTTACGTGTCTTTTTCTCACGTAAAACTGGGAGCTCAGCCTTAGCAAAGGATTTATGAGTTGCATTTGCCAAGCCCTCTCCATCTCCTGATACAGAGTGGATGATTCTCTTTGTGCCAACCACTTTTACACGTAGGTATAGAAGAAAGACTGGAAGGAACTACATCCAGATGTTAATTATCATTATCTCTGGGTGATGGGAGTGAGGTTGATTTGCTTTTCTTCATATTTTTAGTGTTTTCTGAATTATCTGCATTAAACAATAATTAATTTTATAATTGGGAAAACAATCGCTCTGATAAAAGAAATGCAGATATGAATTCTTCTTGCTAGTCTCAATGAGGAGTAGTCTGCAAAGGGCCACTTTAAAGCCTCTCCTTGAGTCCCAAGTTTAACAGATAATGGTTTTGGAGTCAGAAAGTCCAGGGTACAAATCCCAGCTCTGCTACTTTCTAGCTGTGCTAAGCCAGGTGAGTCTCTGAACCTCTCTGAGCCCCAGTTCTCTCATCTGAAAGATGAAAATGGAACTAGCTGCCTCCTAGGGTTGTTTTGATGACTTAAGGAGATGTGTTTGAAAATACATAGCCAGGTGTCTGGCGTTTAGGAGGCTCTCACTCAGTGGTCGCTCTTCCATGAGATGGACTCCTTTCCCAGAGTTTCACTGGAGATCCTTTGAAGGCCGGCATTATCTACCATCCCACTCTACAGAGGAAGATACAGAGGTTCAGAGGGGGGACCTGTCCAACATCACAGAACTCGGAAGGAATCTTCTGAAACAGGCTCAGAGAGCGTAAGTGATCAGCCAGAGGTCACACAGCTTAAACTTACTGCCTATGTAGTTTGTAAAACAATAAACTAACACCACCACCCCCAAAAAAAACCCAGAGTGCCATTTATTGGGGGTTTACCATTGTGAGGCACCGTGTTAAGCCTCTTGAACAAAACCAGCAGCAACAATAACAAATACTCTGCCGTTTATCGAGTGCTTACTCAATGCCAGGCAGCTTGGCACTTCCCACAATCGTCTCAGTTAATTCTCCAGACAACCCTATGACGTGGGTCTCTAGAGCCCATTTTACAGACGAGGATACTGAGGCTCGGAGGCTGAGGCCCTTGCCCCAGCTCCGCAACAGGCCTGGCACCGGGTCTGCCCAGCTCCCCGGGAGGCTGCGGGAGGGCCAGGTGGCACGCAAGGAGTTAAGCGGTAGGCAGTGCTGTGGCTCCGCGCGGAGGAGCGCGCCGGGCTGAGGCGCGCTGCTGGCGGCGGCGGCGGCGGCGGCGGCTCGGGGAGCTCGGGCTCCAGACGTGAAGTCCGGGGGAGCGAGCGAGGCAGCGAGGGAGGCAGCGAGAGAGAAGGAAGCGAGGCGGCGGGAGCCCCGCGCCCAGCCGCAGCCCGTGCTCGGCGCACAGCGGGCCCGGGCATCCCCGGGCGGGTGCCTGCGCGGGGCCTCGCCTTGGCGTGGGGCACCCGCAGTGCCGCCCGCCAGCCCGCCCGAGCGCCAGGCTCGTAGGAGCCCGGTTTTCACTTCCTCTCGCCTCCGCCCGCCTCCCCGGCTCTCCAGCTGGCGTCGCCAACCGCCTCCTCGTCCCAGGCCACCGCTGTCGCCGCTGCAACCCAGGACGTACACTCTTCCACTTTCCTGCTGGAGGCGCGGAGGATGTCCCTTGCACCACACCCGGAGAAATAGACCCCCGGGCCCGCCAGGAAGCGCCTTGGTGGCGAGAAAGAAAATCCAGTCTCTGCTTTCCTTGATGCCACCGCAGCAGCTGGCAGCTGGGAAGGTGCCCCCAGAGCGGGCGCACGAAGCGGGACGCGGGAGTCACAGAGACAGAGACCCCAGGCGCCTGCTGGGCTCCGCTGGCAGAGTTTGCAAGTGGCTGAGACCCTCAGGTAAGGGCTGAGGGGCCTGGACCTGTTAGGAGGGCACCATAATGGAGGGGGTGCAGAGCTGCTGTGAAAGGATTCCTGTCCCCCATCTGGGCTGCCTGTTCCAGCCGCTTCCTGGAGGCTGGGGTTCAGTGCCCAGAGCCAGGTGAGTAAAGAACCCTGAGTGGTGACAGCCCAGCTCTGGGTAGATGACAAACTTTCTCTCCTCTGGCAGAGGGTTGGACGTTCCGGCTCATCCAGGCGTCCTTCCTCCAGGCATCTCACTGGGTCCCCAAGGCAGGCACGTCCAGGGCTTCTCAGGATGAGCTGGGCCGGGGGGAAGGCAGTGGGCCCCTCTCATTTGGTTCATGAATCACCGCCTTCTTGGCCAGTTCAGAGTTCTGAGGGAGAAGGAGCTGGATGTGTTTTCAAGTTGACTTTACAAGGTGCTTGTCGGGGGTGATACTCTGGTGAATGAGATTCCCCGTCATTTGGAGCCAGCAGCCAGGGCTGCCTGGGTGATGGGCTCTGTGTAGAGTCCTTTGCAGTCTTGCTTACGTCCATTCTGGCGTGTGTGTGTGTGTGTGTGTGTGTGTGTGTGTGTGTGTGTGTGTGTGTGTGTACGTGTAAGGAGGAGGAGAAAGAACTGGGGACGGGGGCCCGTTCAGCCAGATCGCCCCTATCCAAGCCCTTCCAGCAGCCCCAAGCGTCATCACAGGAGCAGAATCACCTCCTTGGCAGAGATACTAGGAGCGGTAGGGAATCACCTCCCGTTCCTTGCAGCTCCTTAGATGAGCAAAAGATTTGGGGGAAGTTTCCTGAGCTGCTCAATGAGACCATTCAGACTGGAGCCTGGGGGAGGTACAGACTTTTACAGAAAAGAGGTTGGAATTGACATTTTGGGTGGAGGCTCCTGGCGCTCGCATCCCCAGCTCTGAGGGTGTGGGTACCCCCCACCCAATCCAGGCCCCTTGAGGCTCTGCTGAGCCCAGCACATAGCTCATGAGTTTGGCCAGATTATCTTTCCTTCTAATGAAAAACATGCTCCAAAGAGGCCACCTGGTCTCCAAGGATCATTTTGGAGCCACCCCTGTGGTCACAGCCCCATAGATGGCATCATGCTTCCTCCCTAGGGTTCCAGCCTAGGGCTGGGGTCATATCGATGGACTAGTTGGTCAGTGAGGCAGGCAGTGGAGGTGCTTCTGGCCATGACCTGACAGCTAGATGTATTTCCCTGGCCCTGTGGTCACTCTTGGCGTTTGCCTCTAGGGAATAGCATTGCTGTGTGGTTCCTGGACAGTACTTGAGGCATGAGGTGGGAGTCTGAAGACCTCCTGCCCTTGCTTGGCATTCTGACCTGGGGCCAGGCTAGGAGCTGCTTCTCTAGGCTGCTGGGACCCATGGATTCCTCCAGGGTGTCAGAGGCCAGTACTTGATGTTCTGGGGAAACCCCATCTTTGGGTCAGGAGGTTGAACTTCAAGTCTGCCCTCAATTTGCTATGTGACTTTGGGCAAATCACTAGACCTCTCTGGGCCCATTACTGCTTCTGTAAAATGAAGAGATTTCACGTATCCTCAGAAATCCCAGTTCAGACACTCTTGTGGCCCTGAGTGATTGTCACAGATGCAATTTTCAGAATCCCAGAAGGCAATGTAATTTAGTGTTTAAGAGATCTAGGACTCAGATCCATCTGAGTGTGACCAGTCACTTCACCCTCCAAACCTCGGTCCCTCCATTGTAAAATGAGGAGTTCATAGTTCCTACTTCAGAAGGGTGTTGGGAGAACAAACTGAGATGGTGCATGGAGAGTGCTTAGTGTATCTAGTGAGCTACACGGATGCGGCAGCAAGGCTGTCTGCTTTGGGGTCTTGTGCAGGCGTCTGGGTGCTGTTATCCCCGGGGAGGCTGGCCCTGTCCTATCTGAGCACCAGGTGATCGTTGACTGAGGAGCAGGGTCCTTGTTCTCTCCAATCACCTGACACCTGCAGTCCCCGCCCCCTCACTGCTTCCTCATAAAAGTGCTTCTGGACCAGCAGCTCCTAGTGGGGAGCCCCAGGCGGTCTGAGAGGACTGGATGCATCCAGCTGTTGCATTGCCAGAACAACAGGAGATAGAGGTAAGCTGTCCCCACGGCTTCAACTTTGCAGCTGCGTAGGGACCCAGGACAGAGAAGTCCAGTATGTCTGCCCTCCCCAGACTAGGGTTTCTCTGGGACCATGCTAAAACCTCGACGGGGAAGGCAGACCTCATCTTGGCCAACACGGAGTGAGTTAACAGGCATGCAGTCAGGACTGGGGCAGGAGGAACTCCACCATGTGTTAGCTCGATCTGCGGGCTCGCCTTTCAGGATGCAGAAAATGAACACTTTGCTTTCCTGGCCGAGTAGGATGTGTGTGTCTGTGTAGACACATGTGTGTGAACGTGTGCATATGTATGCATTCTCATGTAGATATGTGTACGTGTGCGCATGTGAGTATGACTTACATAAAAGCCTTAAGTGTGTGTGGGCACATGTGAGACTAGTGTCAATATGAGAGTGTACTCGTGAGATTGCATGTCCATGGATTTATGGGTGTGTGTGTGTGTGCGTGTGCGCGTGCCTATGTGAGTCAGTGTGAGTGTGGGTACGCGTATGCACTTGTGAGCGTTAAGCAGTTGTATGTATGTGATTAGCTGCACAGATGCAGCTGTGTGTTGTGAGGGTCTGTGTGCTGAGCCCTGTGTTTGAGGAGCGGTGCGGGTCGGCCTGGGCGCATGCTTTGGTAGCTGTACGTGCTGTCTGCACATCTGTGTGGGCATCTGTGAGCGCCTGCATGTGTGTGCATGTACACATGTGTGTTCAATGATGTAAGTGTAAACTTACGCGCGTATCTATCTACATGCTTTTCAATGTACCTTTGTGTCTCTGAATGCATATATGTGCATAGCACTGCACACTTCTCTCTGTGTATGTGTGTGTGACTGTTTGCCATGGTGGAGCCCCTGTGAGTGTCTCTATGTATACGTGTGAGTTTCTGAGCATGTGCATCTGAGCGGTAGAGGGTACATTTGATTGTGTCTGCGTATGTGTGTGTTCCTGTGGGTGTGTACCTGTGTGTCTTGCAGTGTTAACTTGTGTATCTTTGCGTGTACACACGTGTTTCTGAGTGTGTGTACCTATGTGAAGCATTGCGTGCTTGGTTGTATCTCTGTGTATATGCATGTGTTTCTCTGGGTGAGTTCGTTGCCGTGTCCATTTGAGTGTGTCTCGGTGTGCACGTGAGTGTCTCTGAACGTGTCTTCCTGGATGTTGCAGTGTGACTTTTGTGCATGTCTCCGTGCAGAAGTTTCTGAATGTGTGTACCTGGGATGTTGCATTGCATCTTCTTATGAGTCCCTGGGTGTATGATGTGTGTTTCTGCGTGTGTTTGCCTGTCCGTGGGGCAGTGTAACTTTTGTGCGTGTCTCATGTGTACGTGTGCGTTTCTGAGCATGTGCATCTCTGCAGGTGTGTCTGAGTGTCTGCAGGGCTATAAAGGTGTGGGGTGGCGGAGCTGTAAACACAGCCAAGAGCGTCCAAACAGAACACATCTCCGAACCTTTAAAGCTCCTCTTCTGTCTGCTCTGCACCTCTGAACTGTGCTCATGCGTGTACCTTCCGAGTGTTGATTCAGCGATCGGTGGTGCCAGGTCTGAGCAGAGCGTTGGGATGTCGGATGTTCATTTTCCCTAGTGCCTTTGCTCTGAAGCCCATGCCTTCCTCTGCCTCCGACTCCTTTGGCCCCCACAATAGCCCACGTCTCCCTCACCAGAAGCCTGCGCTTAGGCCAGTCGCTGAACAGACTCACAGATGTTCAGAGCACAGGTATAATTTTAGGCAGAAGGTCTGAACATAGGCAGCCTAGGATGCACCAAACATTTCGACAGCAGTTTCTAATTAGGAGCAACTTGTTTTCCTTAAATAAACAAATCAAGTGAGGAAAGAAATTGCCAGAGATGAACGGCTCCCTGGAGCAGGTCCAGATGTTGGGAAGATGGGGATGGGGTCCCCACAGACTGCAAATGTTACTGCTCAGGGTCTTCCAGATTTTGACCAGGAGCTGATGAGGCAGGGGCTGCGGAAGCTGGTGAGGAGAGCGCGGCAGTGCAGTGTGGGAACCCTTTCCGAGGTTTGCCTAGTGTTTGGTTATTGGGGTAAATACATCACTGGCCCCAGTTCCTCCCTCCTCCCTGTATCCACGCCCTCAGCCATGCAGCGTTGCTGTTCTTCCCACTCAAGGGGCAGGCAGGGTTTATGCTCCTGATCCTTCACTTTGGGTTTGGCCATGTGTCTACCTTTGGTCACTGGTGGAAGTGACAGTGTGTCCATTCCAAGCTTAGGCCTCAGGGGCCTTGCATGTTTCAGCAATGGCTGGGAGAAGGGCTCCCCTGGGGTAGCTGCTGCCTCCTCAGCCTGGCCCCAGAATGAACACATGTCAACAGTGTTGACACAGCCTTAGTTTACCACCTTAGGAAATAAAATAAGGAAGGCATGTGCCTTAATTTGCTCATCTGTAATATGGGAATGATAATAATAGTGCCTTCTTCTAGGGTTGCTATGAGTATTTACTAAGTAAATTCAGCCCATCTGCCCTCTCACCCACCCCCCTGGACACTGTAAAAGTGGGATTTGCCCGAGGTTGCAGAGGGTTGGTGGCAGACCTGAGGTTAGAACCTGAGCCTTCTACATCCCAACCCATGACAGGTCCACAGCCCCTTAGATCCCATGCTACTTTCACATGTGAGCATATTAGTTTCCTGTTGCTGCTGTAACAAATGACCACCAGCACAGAGATGTAAAACAATACAAACTTATTCTCTTACAGTTCTAGAGATCAGAAATCTAAAATGAGTCAGCAGGACTCTGTTCCTTCTGGACTCTCTAGGGGAGAATCCACTTCCATGCCTTTTCCAGCATCTGGAGGCTGCCCACATTCCTTGGCTCATAGCCCAACATCACTCTGACCTCTGCTTCCATTGTCATATCTCCATCTCTGACTTCTGAATCCCCTGCCTCCCTGTAATAAGGACACATGATGACATTGGGCCCCTTGGATAATCCAAGATAATCTCCCCATCTCAAGATCTTTAACTTACTCACATCTGCAAAGTCCCTTTTACCATGTTGGGTAACATTGTCCTAGGTTCCAGGAATTAGGACATGGATATCTTTGGAGGGTAGCTATTTGGCTACCACGGTGAAAAAAGTGAATGAATTATTCCACATTCGTTGATTCAACACATATTTACTGAGTGCTTAGATGCACCAGGCATGAATATTTACTGGGCACCTACCATGTACCAAGGTCTGTCTAGGCCCTGGGGAAAAAGTGTTGAGCAAAGAGAGGCCCTGCTGTCCTAGGGGTGATTCCAGGAATGGGAGTTAGAACAAAAATGCATAAATAAATAACTGAATAGCTTCAATTTAAATAGTGGTGAGTGCAGTGAGGAAAGCACAACAGGTGATGGCGGTGGCGTCTTCTGATAGCCCCTGTTGCGGTCCTCTGCATTCAGGAACCTCCCTCCCCTGCCCCTTCTGGTCTGGGGGTGGTCACGGCCCCTCTCTGTTGCCAGGCCCCAGGGGATGCACTACCCACCCCTAGTGGCTTCCCCACACTCTGCCCTCCCATCATAACTGTCCTTGGTCACACCGTTGGGGTGAGCCGTCTGTTATTACCTGATGGTCCCTGACTGATACAGGTGCTTTTACGTGCTGGGACGTGTGCTCTGCCCTTTTTGTGTTTCCATTCATTGATCTTTTTTTTTTAAATATACATTTATTTTTGGCTGCGTTGGGTCTTCATTGCTGCGCGCGCGCTTCCTCTAGTTGCGGCGAGGGGGCTACTCTTCATTGTGGTGTGCAGGCTTCTCATTCCGGTGGCTTCTCTTGTTGCGGAGCATGGGCTCTAGGTGCGCAGGCTTCAGTAGCTGTGGCATGTGGGCTCAGTAGTCGTGGCTAGTGGGCTCTAGAGCGCAGGCTCAGTAGTTGTGCACAGGCTTTGTTGCTCCACGGCATGTGGGATCTTCCCGGACCAGGGATCGAACCCATGTCTCCTGCATTGGCAGGTGGATTCTTAACCACTGCACTACCAGAGAAGTCCCACTCATTGATCTTTATAACATCCCTCCGAGGAAGATGCTCTATTATCCCTTTCTCAGGTAATATAGCCATGTTCATAGCACCGTTATTCACAATGGTGGAAAAGTGTAAGCAACCCAAGTGTCATCGGCATGGGATAAAAAAAATGTGGTCCATCCACAAGTGGAATATTATTCAGCCTTAAAAAGGAACAAAATTCTAACACACTACAACAAGGATGAACCTTAAGGATATTATGCTAAGTGAAATACACCAGACACAAAAGGACAAATACTGTATCATTCCACGTGTACAACATTCTTTTCTTTTTTTAATTTTTTATACAGCAGGTTCTTATTAGTTATCTATTTTATACATATTAGTGTATATATGACAATCCCAATCTCCCAGTTCATCCCACCACCCATCCCACTTTCCTCCCTTGCTGTCCATATGTTTGTTCTCTATGTCTGTCTCTATTTCTGCCTTGCAAACCAGTTCATCTGTACCATTTTTCTAGATTCCACATATATGCATTAATATACGATATTTGTTTTGCTCTTTCTGACTTGCTTCACTCTGTATGACAGCCTCTAGGTCCATGCACGTCCCTACAAATGACCCAGTTTTGTTCCTTTTATGGCTGAGTAATATTCCATTGTATATATGTACCACATCTTCTTTATCCGTTCATCTGTCAGTGGGCATTTAGGTTGCTTCCATGACCTGGCTATTGTAAAGAGTGCTGCAGTGAACATTGGGGTGCATGTGTCTTTTTGAATTATGGTTTTCTCTGGGTATATGCCCAGTAGTGGGTGTGCTGGATCATATGGTAATTCTATTTTTAGTTTTTTAAGGAACCTCCGTACTGTTCTCCATAGTTGCTGTATCAGTTTACATTCCCACTAACAGTGCAAGAGGGTTCCCTTTTCTCCACACCCTCTCCAGCATTTGTTGTTTGTAGATTTTCTGATGATGCCCATTCTAACCAGTGTGAGGTGATACCTCATTGTAGTGTTTTTTTTTGGGGGGGGGGTACGTGGGCCTCTCACTGTTGTGGCCTCTCCCATTGCGGAGCATAGGCTCTGGACGTGCAGGCTCAGCGGCCATGGCTCACAGGCCTAGCTGCTCCGTGGCATGTGGGATCTTCCCGGACCGGGGCACGAACCCGTGTCCCCTGCATCGGCAGGTGGCCTCTGAACCACTGCGCCACCAGGGAAGCCCCCTCATTGTAGTTTTGATTTGCATTTCTCTAATAATTAGTGATGTTGACCAGCTTTTCATCTGCCTCTTGGCCATCTGTATGTCTTCTTTGGAGAAATGTCTATTTAGGTCTTCTGCCCATTTTTGGATTGGGTTGTTTGTTTATTTAATATCAAGCTGCATGAGCTGTTTATATATTTTGTAGATTAATCCTTTGTCCATAGATTCGTTTGCAAATATTTTCTCCCATTCTGAGGGTTGTCTTTTCATCTGTTTATAGTTTCCTTTGCTGTGCAAAAGCTTTTAAGTTTCATTAGGTCCCATTTGTTTATTTTTGTTTTTATTTCCATTACTCTAGGAGGTGGGTCAAAAAAGGTCTTGCTGTGATTTATGTCAAAGAATGTTCTTCCTATGTTTTGCTCTAAGAGCTTTATACTGTCTGGGGTTACATTTAGGTCTTTAATCCATCTGGAGTTTGTTTTTGTGTATGGAGGTAGGGAGGGTGCTAATTTCATTCTTTTACATGTAGCTGTCCAGTTTTCCCATCACCACTTATTGAAGAGACTGTCTTTTCTACATTGTATATCCTTGCCTCCTTTGTCATAGATTAGTTGACCACAGGTGCGTGGGTTTATCTCTGGGCTTTCTATCCTGTTCCATTGATCTATGTTTCTGTTTTTGTGCCACTACCATACTGTCTTGATTACTGTAGCTTTGTAGTATAGTCTGAGGTCAGGGAGTCTGATTCCTCTGGCTCCGTTTTTTTCCCCTCAAGATTGCTTTGGCTATTCGGGGTCTTTTGTGTCTCTATACAAATTTTAAGATTTTTTGTTCTAGTTCTGTAAAAAATGCCATTGGTAATTTGATAGGAATTGCATTGAATCTGTAGATTGCTTTGAGTATATAGTAATTTTCAAAATGTTGATTCTTTCAATCCAAAACATGGTATGTCTCTCCATCTGTTTGTGTCATCTTTGATTTCTTTCATCAGTGTCTTATAGTTTTCTGAGTGCAGGTCTTTTACCTCCTTACATAGGTTTATTTCTAGGTATTTTATTCTTTTTGTTGCAATGGTGAATGAGATTGTTTCCTTAATTTCTCCTTCTGATCTTTTGTCATTAGTGTATAGGAATGCAAAAGATTTCTGTGCATTAATTTTGTATCCTGCAATTTACCAATTCATTGATTAGCTCTAGTAGTTTTCTGGTAGCATCTTTAGGATTCTCTATGTGTGGTATCATGTCATCTGCAAACAGTGATAGTTTTACTTCTTCTTTTCCAATTTGTATTCCTTTTATTTCTTTTCCTTCTCTGATTGCCATGGCTAGGACTTCCAAAACTATGTTGAATAATAGTGGTGAGAGTGGACAGGCTTGTCTTGTTCCTGATCTTAGAGGAAATACTTCCAGTTTTTCACCATTGAGAATGATGTTTGCTGTGGACTTGTTGTATATGGCCTTTATTATGTTGAGGTAGGTTCCCTCTGTGCCCACTTTCTGGAGAGTTTTTATCATAAATGGGTGTTGAATTTTGTCAAAAGCTTTTTCTGCATCTATTGAGATGACCATATAATTTTTCTTCTTCAATTTGTTAATATGGTGTGTCACACTGATTGATTTGCGTATATTGAAGAATCCTTGCATCACTGGGATAAATCCCACTTGATCCTTTTAATATGTTGTTGGATTCTGTTTGCTAGTATTTTGTTGAGGATTTTTGCATCTATATTAATCAGTGATATTGGTCTGTAATTTTCTTTTTTTGTAGTACCTTTGTCTGGTTTTGGTATCAGGGTGATGTTGGACTCATAGAATGAGTTTGGGAGTATTCCATCCTCTGCAATTTTTTGGAAGAGTCTGAGAAGGATGGGTGTTAGCTCTTCTCTAAATGTTTGATAGAATTCACCTGTGAAGCCCTCTGGTCCTGGACTTTTGTCTGTTGGAAGATTTTTAATCACAGTTTCAATTTCATTACTTGTGATTGGTCTGTTCATATTTTCTATTTCTTCCTGGTTCAGTCTTGGAAGGTTGTGCTTTTCTAAGAATTTGTCCATTTCTTCCTGGTTGTCCATTTTATTGGCATGGGTTTGCTTGTAGTAGTCTCTCAGGATGCTTTGTATTTCTGCGGTGTCTGTTGTAACTTCTCCTTTTTCATTTCTAATTTTATTGATCTCCCTCTTTTTCCTGATGAGTCTGGCTAAAGCTTTATCAATTTTGTTTATCTTCTCAAAGAACCAGCTTTTAGTTTTATTGATCTTTGCTATTGTTTTCTTTGTTTCTATTTCATTTGTTTATGCTCTGATCTTTATGATTTCTTTCCTTCTGCTAACTTTGGGTTTTGTTTGTTCTTCTTTCTCTAGTTCCTTTAGGTGTAAGGTTAGATTGTTTATTTGCGATTTTTCTTGTTTCTTGAGGTAGGGTTGTATTGCTATAAACTTCCCTCTTAGAACTGCTTTTGCTGCATCCCATAGGTTTTGGATCATCGTGTTTTCATTGTCATTTGTCCATAGGTATTTTTTGATTTCCTCTTTGATTTCTTCAGTGATCTCTTGGTTATTTAGTAACGTAGTGTTTAGCCTCCATTTGGTTGTGTTTTTACATTTTTTTCCCTGTAATTTATTTCTAATCTCATAGTATTGTGGTTGGAAAAGATGCTTGATATGATTTCAATTTTCTTAAATTTACCGAGGCATGATTTGTATCCCAAGATGTGATCTGTCCTGGAGAATGTTCGTGTGCACTTGCGAAGAAAGTGTAATCTGCTGTTTTTGGATGGAATGTCCTATAAATATCAATTAAATCTATCTGGTCTATTGTGTCATTTAAAGCTTGTGTTCCTTATTAATTTTCTGTCTGGATGATCTGTCCATTGGTATAAGTGAGGTGTTAAAGTCCCCCACTATTATTGTGTTAATATAGATTTCTTCTTTTATGCTGTTAGCATTTGCCTTATGTATTGAGGTGCTCCTGTGTTGGGTGCATATATATTTAAAATTGTTATATCTTCCTCTTGGATTGATCCCTGGATCATTAGGTAGTGTCCTTTCTTGTCTCTTGTAGCATTCTTTATTTTAAAGTCTGTTTTATCTGATATGAGTATTGCTACTCCAGCTTTCTTTTGATTTTCATTTGCATGGAATATCTTTTTCCATCCCCTCACTTTCAGTCTGTATGTGTCCCTAGGTCTGAAGTGGGTCTCTTATAGACAGCATATATATGGGTCTTGTTTTTTTATCCATTCAGAAAGCCTGTGTCTTTTGGTTGGAGCATTTAATCCGTTCACATTCAAGGTAATTATTGATATGTATGTTCCTATTACCATTTTCTTAATTGTTTTGGGTTTGTTTTTGTAGGTCCTTTTCTTCTCTTGTGTTTCCCACTTAGAGAAGTTCCTTTAACATTTGTTGTAGAGCTGGTTTGGTGGTGCTAAATTCTCTTAGCTTTTGCTTGTCTGTAAAGCTTTTGATTTCTCTGTCGAATCTGAACGAGATCCTTGCCAGGTAGAGTAATCTTGGTTGTAGGTTCTTCCCTTTCATCACTCTAAATATATCATGCCACTCCCTTCTGGCTTGTAGAGTTTCTGCTGAGAAATCAGCTATTCACATTATGGGAGTTCCCGTGTATGTTGTTTGTCATTTTTCCCTTGTTGCTTTTAATAATTTTTCTTTTCTTTAATTTTTGTCAATTTGATTACTATGTATCTCAACGTATATCTCCTTGGGTTTATCCTGTGGGAGACTCTCTGCACTTCCTGGACTTGAGTGGCTGTTTCCTTTCCCATGTTAGGGAAGTTTTCAACTATAATGTCTTCAAATATTTTCTCAGGTCCTTTCTCTCTCTCTTCTCTTTCTGGGACCCCTATAATGAGAATGGTGGTGTGTTTAATGTTGTCCCAGAGACCTCTTAGGCTGTCTTCATTTCTTTTCATCCTTTTTTCTTTATTCTGCTCTGTGGCAGTAAATTCCACCATTCTGTCTTCCAGGTCACTTATCCGTTCTTCTGCTATTGATTCCTTCTAGTGTCGTTTTCATTTCAGTTATTGTATTGTTCATCTCTGTTTGTTTGTTCTTTAATTCTCCTAGGTGTTTGTTCTTTAATTCTTCTAGGTCTTTGTTAAACATTTCTTGCATCTTCTCAGTCTTTGCCTCCATTCTTTTTTCGAGGTCCTCGAACATCTTCAGTATCGTTATTCTGAATTCTTTTTCTGGAAGGTTGCCTATCTCCACTTCATTTAATTGATTTTCTGGGGTTTTATCTTTTCCTTCATCTGGTACATAGCCCTCTGCCTTTTCATTTTGTGTATCTTTCTGTGAATGTGGTTTTCATTCCACAGCCTGCAGGATTGTAGTTCTTGTTGCTTCTGCTGTCTGCCCTCTCTATACAACATTCTTAAAGTAGTCAAATTCATAGAGACAGGAAGTAGAATGGTTGTCGCCAGGGGTTGGGGGAGGGGGAAATGGGGAGTTCGTGTTTAATGGGGTGGAGTTTCCATTTGGGAAGATGACAACGTTCTGGAGATGGATGGTGGTGATGGTTGTACAACAATGTGAATGTAATTAGTGCCACTAAACTGTATGCTTAAAAATGGTTAATGTAGAAAATTTTATTTTACGTATATTTTACCAGAATAAAAATAAATAAGTTAAAAGTCTAGAGAGGCTGGGATTTGAACCCGGGTCTGACCCTAGAGCCTGTGTTCCTTTCTCCGTACAGTATGGTCTCAGCCCCAAAGCACCATGCACACCCAAAGGTGGGTGTGCAAGCAGATTTTGAAACAACCTGGGAGAATATGGGATGGGGCTTTGGACGCAGCAAAGGGAAGACCCCCAGTGTTGAGGAGCCCATGGTACGCTGGTACCATGCACTCCCTTTCACCAAGGTTTACCCGTTGGTCTATTGGACAAATTTCTATTGAGCACCTACTGTGTGCCAGACCCTGTGGAGATGGTGGAGAGAAAAACAAGATACTAACCTGCATATAATTCCTTGAAGTAACTGCCAGGAAGGAAGGTCTCTGACACTGGGGGTGCACAGATTAGGGCCTTTGAAAGGAAGACTTCCTCGAGAGAGAAAAATGTGCTGGGCTCTGAAGGATGAATAGGATCCATCAGGTGAAAAAGGTTGGGAAGATAGCAGAACCAGCATGTGCAAAGGTCCTGAGGTGAGGAAAGTGGCATGAACCAAAGGCTTCTAGATTGTAGAAGAGTTGGTACACTGTCAAGCAGACAGTTCTCAGGGCCTTGCCAGCCCCATAAGTGTTTTGCTCTTTATCCTTCCAGCAGTGGGGAGCCTTGTAAAGGTTTTAAGCACAGTGAGTGAAATGAGTCTATTAAACCCTGACCAGAACAATAAGAAGAAACCACACCCCCACGTGAGGTGGGAGCCCGTTGAAATCCCCACAAAGAAGGAGCTGGGTGGACAGCAGTGATTTCAGGATTTTAGCTTCATTATGCAAAATACACAGCTTTCCAGGGGAGAGGTGAGCTTTGGCAAAAAGAGTCAACAAATTAGTTTTTTAATCTGCTTTAAGTTGCTGAAATGCCTTTGTCTTCCTTCCATTGTCACCTGATGGCCCGTGGGCTATTTTAACTTTAATCAGAGAATTTTTTTTTAATTAAGGGAGTTTTTTCCTTTTGAAAAGCAAGTCCCAGCTGTGTTTTGATAAGATAGAATTAAAAATGGCATGGGGGAAATGCCACAGAAAGCTTTGATTTTTCTCCTTGTGGCATCTGAACTGATTTATATAATAATTATATATTTTATTTTGATGCAGCTTCTCCTCAGCCCTTCCTGGCCTCCCCCAACACACCACAGTGTGCCAGTAGCTCTGAACACAGGCTGTTTCTAAAATCCCCAACTCTTGGCTCCTAGAGGCAGAGGGACAGCCCTGTAAGAAACCAAGATTTCTGACCTAACAGCTTTAGGTTTAGGGGAAAGCTTGCTCACATCCAAGCGCTACCAATTCACAGCTGTGTGGCTTTGAATAATTTATTTCAATCTCCTTAGCTTCCAATTACTCATATGTAAAATGAAAATAATGATAGTATTTATATTCGTGGAATTCTTCTAGTTGTAAGTGACAGAAAATCCAGTGTAAACATCATTACACTCTTATTCTCAGGCATAAAAGGGACTGTATTGGTTCATGTAACTGGCAACTAGCTTCAGGTTTGGCAGGATCCAGGACTTTGACAGAGTCTCAGGGCATTCTCTCACTTTTTCTCTCTCTCTCTCCGTCCTTCCCAGTCTCTTGACTCTCCTTTTTCTCTGTAGTGGGCTTCCTTCTCCAGCTGGCTCTGGCTATCTTCATCTGTGCACAGATGCCTACCAGTAACTCCATGATTACATGGTGTCGGCTGCAAGCCCTGTTCCCACAAGTTCTGGAATTGAGACCTTGTAGGTCTCCTGGAATCAGAGAAACGGACTATGCTGTTTAGTCAGATGGGGGTCATATGACCACCTTGGATCCTCCTGGTGGGGAGGGTGTGAATCAACCTTTGTGGTTTCCTGAACCACAAAGACCAAAAGTGGGAGTAGGATGGGTCCCCAAAGGAAAATCAGGACCCAGTTAACCTAAGAAGAGGAAGTAAATGCTGGTCACACTAAAATGACCTATTGGCAGTCCTCATCTCAGAGGGTTGTTGTGAGGTGAAGATTAAATGATATTGATCATGCCAGGTACTTAACACTGACCCCGGCATGCAGTGTACTCAGTAAATGTTATTACTACTCCTACTACTACGGCTCCTGCTCCTGCTCCTGCTACTACGACGATGTTATTATTAGCATGGTGATAATATAGGCCAGGGAGAGGCTCTTCAAGTGTTCAGGGCTATGGGAGACACCCATGACCAGAAGACTCAACCTGGACATCCCATTGGCCCCTATGAACCTTGGACCTGTCACTTCCCTTCCAATTTTGGTTGCCAAAAGCCATCATCCCCTAACAAACCACACCTCATGGATCACTTCACTGGCTAAAAGCCGTGATGGCTCAAAGGATGCAGGGAGTGGACACAAATCCAGACGCCTCCAGGGGTAGGTGGGTCCCTTAGGAGTGAGACAGAGCAGAGGGTCAGTGGTGAACCAGAAACCCAGTGGACCCTCTACTGGGAGCATCCACTCCCACCCCAGCCCACTGTCTCCCCACAAGAACAGAGCCCAGGTGGCCACATCTCTCAAGGATTTTTTCCAAGAAGATTCCAAGGTATTACACAAAATCTCTGTGGTTGTAAATGTTGGTCACCAATTCAGGCAGTTTTGAAACACAGCACAGACCAAACAAGCATGTCTGTGGGCTCAGCTGGACCTCTGCTGTAGAGCCAGGTCTCCCCCATCTGGGGGACACGGGGCCTGTTCTTTCTGAACCACAGTGAGCACATGTTGGGGATGCCCTTGGAAAACACACCAGCCCATTGTTTTGAATCAGTTTGTATGCTGCATGCCGTCAGCATCCCCTTGGATGACCACTGGAAGACCTTTTTATTCTGAGCTGCGCCATTTGTAATAGGCTCCGTGGATCGGATTCAGTGAGAACGGCTGCTTAGAAGCAGTTCATTTTGCTGCCTGAGATTGTTAAGGTTCTCTCTGATTTCCTGCTTCACTCTGTTGATTTCCTGGGATAAAACTTCCTCTGCAGAGGCTGCAAAGGTAATTCAGCTGCCATCCCTCCATGTGAGGGAGGGTTGGATCCTGGCTTTCCCATCCCACTTCCTGCTGTGTGACGGAGGGCAAATCACTCCACCTCTCTGAGCCTTGGTTTTCTCATCTGCAACCTGAGGGGGTCGTCATAGCTCCTGCCTCCTGAGAAGGTGTCGGGCACATAGCAGGTACTCACCAACCTTAGCTCCTCCTGTAAAACTCCAGCCCCAGCAGCCTGGTGAAAGGGAGATAGAGGCTCATGCTCCTTGTACGTACTTAGCACCCTCTCTATGGCAGACCCTTTCAAAGCATAGTCCCCTTCTTTTACTCACAGCAGCCCTGAAGCTTGTGGCTTTGCATCACTCTCCTTTTTTACAGATGAGGAAACTGAGGCTCTGAGAGGTGAAGGGATCTGCCCAAGGTCACACAGCTAGGACATGGTGGAGCTGAGACTTGGACTTCAGTGTGCCTGAATCCAGCAGTCCTGCCTCTTGAGAGGGGCCCTACCTTCTAAGGCAGCCAGCTGCATTCACACTAACCCATGGGCCCCAAGGACCCCTTAGTAGTGGAATCTAGACCCAACTGTGCTATTAACTTGCTGTGTCACCTCAGGAGACTTTCTTGGTCTCTCTGGGCCTTTGTTTTCTCAGCTCCTTAAACTCACATTGCTCCCTTCCACCTCAGGGCCTTTGCACATGCCGTGCCATCCGCCCAGCATACATCCCTCTCCGCCTCCACCCCTCTTTACCTGGTTAATTGCAACTCCTCCTTAGGGTCTTGGGTGAAGCATGATTTCTGAGAATTCCTCTGGGGCTCCCCTGGGCCAGGTCAGACCTCCCCTGCTGTGCACTTTACAAGATTCATCTCTTTCCTTCAGGGTTTGTGATTACAGTGCTGTGTGATGATTTAACTAACCTGTGTCACCTCTGCCAGACTGCCCACTTGAGGGGGGTCTGGAAGCCATTTAGCACCGTTCCTATGCTCACACTCCAAGCCTGCCACATACATACAGCAAAAAGCTGTGGTTATTAACTGAAATTTAAAAAGAGCTCTTAGGACCCTCAGACGCTGCTGATAGGAGTGTGAATTAGTACACGTGCTTTGGAAAACTGCTTGACCATATTTTCTTAAATGGCATGATACATCCTCTAATCTGCTATTCTACTTTGAGATATAGACTCAATAGAAATGAGTATATATGTTCTTTTTATATATGTTGTAGTCATAAGTGTGAGAAACCAGAAACTACCCAAATGTCCATTATGGTAGAAGAGACAAGTAAAATGAGCTTCCATCATAACATGGAATAGTACACAGCAGTAAAAATGGACAGGCTATAGATGCATGCCACAGAGGGATGGGTCATGCAAAAGTAATGCCTAGCAAAGGAAGCCAGACACAAAAGGGCATATACTATACAGTATTAATTACATATACTATACAATATTAATTACAGAAAGCTCAAAACAGAAGCCAGAGTTTAGGAATGCATGCATGCTTGGTGAACACATTATAAAGAAAAACAGGGAAGAAATAGGATGGTTGTGATCTTGGGTGAGGAAGGGAGGGGGGTGATTTTAAAAGAGCACAGGGCTTCCCTGGTGGCGCAGTGGTTGAGAGTCCGCCTGCTGATGCAGGGGACACGGGTTTGTGCTCCGGTCCGGGAGGATCCCACATGCTGCGGAGCGGCTGGGCCCGTGAGCCATGGCCGCTGAGCCTGCGCGTCCGGAGCCTGTGATCCGCAACAGGAGAGGCCACAACAGTGAGAGGCCTGCGTACCACAAAAAAAAAAAAAAAAAAAAAAAAGCACAGAAGGGGCTCTAGGGCGCTGGCCAGGTTCTGTTTCTTGCCCTGGAAGGTGGTTACATGGGTGTGTGTTCACTGTGCAATAATTCATCAAATTGTACATCTTTGTTTTATGTTTTCTTTTGTCTGTGGGTCATGGGTTCCATGGAAAGACCCCCTATGTCCCCCACCACCACCACAGATAATTACCTCTGGGGGGACTCCATCTGGACCACCCTGCTTTGGTTTATGCGAGAGAACATCTCTGCTATCCTGTTTAAGCAAGTTTTTTTCTACTTTCAGCGCAAAAAAATCGTATGTGGTGTGGGGTGTGCCCCTCTCTGTCCTGTAAGGCCACAGGGGTCCAAATTTACATGTGCAAAAACAACCCAGTAACTTTTTGTTTTAACACAGAGGCCACCAGGCCAGAGGACACAGTTAGCCCCTTTTTCTCAGACTGTGATAAGCATGGGGGCTGGGGGGCAGGGGGGTTGATGGCCCCAGAAGAAAATAAAAAAGAAACTACGAAAGAAAGAGAAAAATAAAACCTGAGAAGCATTTTCAAGTTTCTAGCTTTTCAGGATACCAAAAGATGGGGGATCAGCTGTCCTGGATGGAGGGTCAGATAACAGGGCTGGGCCAGGAAAAAGAACGAGGACGTGGAGCTCCGAGGTGGGGCAGCTGAGTGCCAGACCCAGGGTGGGCTGGCCTCCAATCCAGGAGAATTAGGTTGGTGGACTCACTGCTCCAGATCTTTTCCTACCACCCTGACCTCCATTTCTGTGCAGACAGGAGGGTGGGCCTGGACCCTACTCTTGAACCTGGGCCCTAGCTGGAGAGCAGAAACACCGTGACTGGTAATGGTCCTTGGAGCTTGAGGCAGGATATACCAGGTCTGCCAGGGGCTTCTAGAAGTCTGGCTGATGGTTTTGGATTATTAACTCCTTGACAATGAACTTTCTCCATCCATTTAGGAAACATTTGTAAGTCTCCTACTTAAGATTCATTAAACAAATACGAATTGTGCTTACCTTGGGCTGGACTCTGCTAAGCATCAGGGATAGAATTAGAGTGACCAGCTGGTTTTGGATTGCCCGGGATTTTCCCAGTTTAAGCACTAAACATCTAAGTGTCCTGGGAACCCCTCAGTCCCAGACAAACCTGGATTGTTGGTCCCTGGTGAGCAAGATTCTTCTGACGCCTGACCTCACAGAGCTCACAGCCCAGCGCAGGAGGCAGGGAATTACAAACCAGCACATCAGTGTTTTGGTGGAGGACGCATGGGGGCTGTGAAAGCCCAGAGGAGGTCTCTCATCCAGTGGAGGGTTTCCAAGAGGGCTTCCTGGAGGAGGTGACATCTGAACCAAGCCCTTCAAGAGGAGTAGGGTCAGGCAGGGCTGAAGGATGGGGAGGGTGGAAGGCAGTTTTCCCGATGGGAGAGAGAGGCGAGAGGCTGGTGTGTTTACGGAGGTGAATCAGGTGAACTGTGGCTGGAGGTGGAGAAGAGTAGGGCTGGGGAGAGGGCTAGGGGACCTGGAGGGGTAGGTCATGGATGACCTTTTGGGTCTGGGTGGTACACCGGACATTTGGAAAACCTGGGTGGGGGTGGATCAAATTTCTATGTAAAGGTTGCCCGGGCTGCTGTATGGAGGGGGAACTGGTAGTGGGAGGTGCAGGTAGGGAGGGGTTAAGCATGGCTATAAAGAGACAGTTGGGCAGGGCTGTTCATTAATCCTTCCACATGCTCAGACCAGAAGCCTCGGAGTCATCGTTGACTCTGCTTCATCTCCTGCGCCACATACGACTTGCAATAAATGCAACCCCTTCTCACCACCTCCATCCCCATTCCTGGCATCCTGCACCCTTTTTCTGCTTTTTCTCCACAGCTCCTATCACCTTCTAATCTACCATATGATTGACATATTTATTTGTTTACGCTCTACTTCTTCTCTCAAGAGCAAGGTTTCTCAGCATCGGAGCTGCTGACATTTTGGATCAGATAATTCTTGTTGGTGCTGTCCTGGGCATTCTGGGAAGTTTTTGGAGCATCCCTGGCCTCCCTACCCACTAGATGCCAGTAGCATCTCCTCCCCAGGAGGTGACAACCAAAAGAAACGTCTCCAGACATTAGCCAGTGTCCCTGGCAGGGGAAGGGGGCAACACCACCCCAAGTTGAGAACTACTGCACAAGAATTTCCGTTCTGTGAGTGCTGGGATTTCTGTGTCCTTCATCATTGTTTCCCCGATGCCTAGAATGTGAAGCTTGGCTCGTTCATAGTGATGCTCAATGAACGTTCGTTGAATGAATGAGTGAGTGTGAGATGATGGGGGCCTGAGCAAGGGAAGGGTTTGGGAAATAGTGAAGTGAATGGATCAATAAATAGAACTACCATTGTATTTATTATGGCGATGATCCCAGGCCTTTTCTTTATCCTCTCCGGAGCTCATATTCCTTTCATCATATGACAGAGGAGGGTCAGAAAGGTTAAGTGATGTGAGTAACAACCCTGCAGGAATGAGTGGTGGAACCAAGTTTGATTCCAGGTCTTTAGGAATCAAGTTCAGAGTCTTTTCAAGTGTCAGATACTATTATATAATAACAACTGCTGTTTATTGAGCACTTGTTACATGCCAGGCACTGTACTTTGGATGGATCGCCTCGTTAAAGCCTCTAACAACATCGTGAGATGACTACGTCATCCTGTTTTTACAAGTGGGGATTGTGAGGATCAGGGAGGTGGAGTGAGTTGTCCAGAGTCACACAGCCAGGAGTAGAGCAGACCTGTCTGACACAGGAGTCTGAGGCTGACTCCCAAGCAGGAGTCAAGGATGCACGACCCCTCCCCCCTCACACTTTAGGTAATGGCATCACCCCAAAGTGCTTTTCCTTTCCCTCTTGTCTGCTAAGGAGAAATGATCAAAGAATTCCCACTGACATGTTAAGTATCAAGGCTGCATTTCAAAGTGCCCTACAAGGAGACTTTGTAAATTTCACAAAGCCCCCTGGCCATGTGAAACCTCTTCCTCCTTAACCTAGATCTCCTGGCCCGGCTGCACTGGTCTGATGTGGAAGGCTGTGCTCTTAACCACTCTGCTCTCCTTCCCCTCTGATCAGACAGATTTCAAATAAATAATTTCAGGGAAGCATCATGAACGTTTCCAAGGGGAAAGGCTGGCGTATTATGGGAACCTAAAGGAAGGAGACTCAGTTTATTTCAGGGGTTCAAGAGGGGCTCTCCAAGGAAGAGATGTGGATATGGGGATGGGAAGGATGAGTGGGAATCTATTCAAGGGAAGGCTCCTTCAGACAAGGAGATGGAGTGTCGCATCCTGCATCCTGCATCAGGTCCGCCTGTAGCTCCGAAGCAGAAGAGGAAGGAGGTGATGCAGAGAGGAGTGGGCGGGCCCTGGGTGCAGTAGTTGCGTGCTTGGGAACGGGTCCTGGTCCTCACTTTGGCCTTCCCTTCGGCAGACTCTCTGCCCATCCCATCCTGACCCATCCTGGGTCCAGAAGCAACACAGACAGCCCCCTCTTGGAAGTCAGGCCCCGAGCCCAGTGTGTCTAGCTGTGGCCAGGCCAAGTGGGCACGCTGGGCAGACCTCCGTGAGAAGCTCTTAAGAAAAGCCCGTTGTTGGAGTTATGAACTAGCCTCCTGCTGCAGCGGCGGGAAGGTCTGACGTCTGACCCTGGGTCCTCGCCTCATAAACCCTCCTTTGACCTGAGTTTCTCCTGAGATCGGGGCTCCTGGCCCCTCCACGGTGCTGTTCCTTCTCATCCCGCCCCCAGGGCTCAGCCTCTGCTCCGCTGGGGCTCCTCTGACTGTTCTTCACCGTATCACACACCATCTCCTAGGATTCTTGCTCCGATGAGGTCCCACTTATTGGTTTACTGGTCTAACTAGTGACCTGCCATCTACAGCAGCGTTCCTCCACCTCGGCCCTGTTGGCATTTGGGGCTGGAGAATTCTTGGTTGTGGGTGCTGTCCTGTGTGCACTGTAGAATTGGAGCACTATCCAATGCCAAGGACACCTTCCCCTTTGACTGTGACAACCAATGTCTCCAGGCATTGCCACATGTCCCCTGGGGACAAAATCGCCCCCAGTTAAGACCACTGGTTTAGATCAGTCATAATGCGTTCCTTGAGAATTGGCAAATCGCTACCCCCTTCGAAAGATAGGGGCTCTGTTAGCCAAGTAGAAGGAAGGGGATATATATAAGGTACATAAGCGTGTATGCTACACACACTGCTGTAGAGAGTTTCTTTCTTTTCCTTCCTCACCACCCGCCTCCCAGCCCTGCCTTCCTGTCTTTCACATTCCAACAAAACCTTCTTTACATCATTTACAAACACAGGCAGCTGGATCTGGGATTTGACCCTGTGGGTGCAGTTTACAGACTTTTGGAATAAAACAAACAAAAAACCTCTCTTCGTTGAGGTAAAGTGTCCCCTTTAAGGCAGGCACTGTCATATTTGCCACCTTCTTTGTATAGTGTTATCTACTTAATAGATGGTAAATCCATTCTTTTTAAATTTTTTACCTTTTCTCCCCAATTTTTAAATCGCAGTAAAATACACATAAAATTTGCCGTCTTGACCACTTTGAAGTGTACAGTTCAGTGTATTCAGTACATTCATACTGTTGCGCTCCCATCACCACCCTCCAGTTCCAGAACTCTGCTTGGTCAGAGGTGGATGAGCCAGGATCACCTAGCCCACCCTCTTAGTTTATATCTGGGGAAATTGATGATGCCCAGAGGGAAAGGGACTTGCCAGGAGACATTGCCAGTTAGAATCAAAGTCAGGATTAGAATGTCGGGCTCACTCTGCTCGGTGTCCCCTTCCATGTGGCCCTCCCAGGCATCTCCCAGAATGCCTCACACACAAAGTCACCGCATAGATATTTAGTGACCGTGCTGGCCAGGGACTCCACCGGGGTGCCCCCTGGGACTAATCCAGTTCCCTCTCTAATCTCTGGGAGTTTGGGAGATGAAAACCTACTCCAGAGGCTAATGGCCAATTAATTGCTTTCTTTGGCCAGATAACACGTCTCATCTTTTTTTCTAGAAATTGCCTTACCCCCCACCCAAGGTCCTACCTGTTCTTTCCAACGGCTCTCTTTACTCTCTCCCTGCCCTCCCCCTGCCCACGCTGGGGCCAGACATCAGGAGGGCTGCTCTGTGATAAGAGGGCCGTCGATTCCTTTTCTGGCCTCCTGGACCCATCTCAAGGTGTCTGGGGTACTTCAGTTACTCTCACAATGAGGACATTTAGCCATACCCTCCTCCCCTGGGATGCACAGAAGCAGAAACTGGAGGAAGAGTGAGAAGAGAAAGAGAGGAAACAAAACCCAGGAAAACCGCCCATTCCGAAGGCAATGCGCTGGGAGAATGAGGCCCAGCCAGCTCTGATTTCTGAGATTTTTTTAGGAAGCGCCTCTGCGTGGCTTGTTTTCCCCATTGGCAGGCTCATAGGGGATGGTGCCCAAGGCAGGACAAAGTTAGAGGCCCCACTCAGACAAGCGAGGCAAGGGTCCAGCCTGTGCTGGGAAGGGTGGGGGCCAGGAGAACAAGGGTTCTGTGTGTTCGTGGGCACAGGGATGGGAACCACGGGCTCCCACTGGCTCCAGCCAGGCGCTGGATGCCATCAGAAATGCACGAGGCTGGACAAATACTGGGTCAGGCGGCACTGGTGCTGGGCAATTGAGACAGCCGTGAGCAGAGCCCTTTCAAGTGAGCTGCATTTGAGATGATGACGAATTCCCCCTCTCGGTGGCCAAGACTGCTTGGGATGAAAATGACTGCCAGGAATGAGCCAAGCCCATCCCAGGAGGCTGAGGGGAGGTCTTCGATCTTCTTACCCTGGGAAGAAGAACCCAGGGAAGGGGTTGCAAACTCAGATGTCCTCAGGGGCCAGGCAGGTGACCTAACGCAGGTCACGTGGGGCTCAGTTTACCATAGTTGACCGCTGAGCTAGGTTCAGCTCCCAGCTCTTCTGCTTGCTTAGCCGAGTAACCTTGGACAAGTGATTTTAATCTTCGTGCCTCCCCATTTAATCTTCGTGCCTCCCCATTTCTATATGGGGAAATCTTCGTTTCCCCATATAGAAAATTGAGTTACTGCTAGTACTTACCTCGTTGGGGTCATTGAGAGGATGAAATGAGCTAACACACAAAAGCACTTAGAACAAACTGTGCTGGTTCGTTTTATCGTTCAAGAGAAGCGGACCTGTGGGTTTGTATTCCAGAGCTCCAAATCATTAGCTGTTAGCCGTGAACTCGGATTGGAAAATGAAATACAACCTGTTCCCTGGCTCTCTGCAGCCCACAGCCCATGGGCTGCCCTGGCAACCTCTGGCCAAGGGCTTTGGACAGAACTGGGCTCCAGTGCTGTCTCTCCCACTGCCTGGTTCTGGATCCTGGACAAGTGACTTAACTTGTCTGTGTCATGTTTGCATCATCTATGGTCGCAGCAGAAGCCAGGGGGAAGCCATGACTCACTATCATGAAGTGGGGAAATCGCAAGGAATGGTGCAGCACATCAGGGTTTGTGCCAGAGGGGAGCTGTTACCACCTCTAGTCCTGAAAAGGCGGAGGGCGAGAGAGGTGACAGAAACCTGGAGAAAAGTGTGTGGAGAGGGCCACCTGAGGGACCGTGGTCTTTGGTAGAGGGACTCAGCCAAGCCTGGTGGCCCCACAGGGAGAGAATGGTGCTGGGGGAGGGAATGCCTTGACCATTTTCTACCCACCTTCTCATCTCCTGCCCTCGTATTGGCCAAACCCAAGTGGAAGTCAGAGAGCCCGTTGATGTGGTCCATGCAGACCATCGCAACTAAGGCAGAGAGCAGTGTGGAGAAGGGGAGGAGTCAGTGTGGAGGGGCGTATGAAAGACAGGTGATGCTACCACCTGCCTCGATTCTGGAAGGCTTTCCTCAGCTAGCAAACGTGTGACGCTCAACACACAGATGTGGCAATAGGCCGACGGTGTTCTCATTGTTACTGAAGGAGGGAAGGCAGGGGCACTGGAAGGGAGACTGAAGGATCCCTCTGGGTGTCCTCAGAGTATGTAAGCGGCCCCTTAGAGATGTTGAAGGGTGTATGTGTTTCCTATTGCTGCTGTAACAAATTACCACCAACTTGATGGCTTAAAATAGCACACATTTATTCTCTGATAGCTCTGAAGCTCAGGAGTCCAAAGTGGGTCTCGCTAGGCTAAAATCAAGCTATGGGCAGGGCTCTGTTCCTTCTGGAGGCACTAGAGGAAATGGTTTCCTTGCCTTTTCCAGCTTCTACAAGTTGCCCACATTCCTTGGCTCATGACCCCCTTCCATCGTCAAAGCCGGAAATCACATCACTCGGGTCTCGGCTTCTAATGTCCCATTTCCTTCTCTGACTCTGACCTCCGGCCTCCCTCTTCTAAAGACTCGCGTGATGACATTGTGCCTCTTGGATAATCCCCATCTCAAGACCCTTAACTTAATCGTATCTGCCAAGTCGCCTTTGCATGTAAGGGAGCAGAGTCACAGGTTCTGGGGATTAGGACGTAGACATCTTCGGGGGTCTTAATTCTGCCCACCACGAAAGGGATCTAGGAAGCTTCTCGGAGGGAAAATACCTTCCCACTGCCATGCCCAAGAATTCAAAATCCCCTCCATTAACATCTCTTTTTCAGACGAATGATGTTCCCAAACTCCAGCATTTCTTGATCTGCCTTCAGGGGTTTTCCCAGAGCTGCATGTTTCCCTTTAAATGAATCTTCCATCAACTCACTATTTTATTCAGCTTCATCCTAAGTAATAATACATGGAAAATCAAGGTTCGATATAAATAAATTAATTATAAATTTTAATTAAAAATTACTTATAAATTTTCTAAGTATTCCCATTAAAATAATTACATAACTATTGACATTTTAAGGAAACTTGATATGTGAACCACCTAAAAGTGCCTCATGGAATACTAGGAGTGTGTGTATCCCACATGGCAGAGAACTCTGGATTGCCACAGGAAAGGGCAAATAGGTTTCCTAGATGGCAAATATGCCCTGAATCCCAGCCTACTGCCTGCACAGTGATTGCATTAGTCAGGGTTCTGCAGAGAAACAGAACCGAGAGAGACAGAAACAGAGACAGAAAGAGACAGAGATTTATTGTAAGGAGTTGGCTTACTCAATATCAGAAGCTTTGAAGTCTCAAGATCTGCAGTCAGCAGGCTGGACACCCAGGAGAGCTGATGGTGTAAGGTCCAGTCTGAGTCTGAGTCTGAAGGCAGAAGACCCATGTCCCAGCTTGAAGACAGTCAGGCAGAGAGTGAATTCTCCCTTAGTCCACCTTCTCATGTCACATCTCCTTCTTTGACTCTGACCCTTCCACCTCCCTCTTCTAAGGACCCTGGTGATGACGTTGTACCCGCTGGATAATCTGGGATAATCTCCCCATCTTGAGACCTTTAACTTAATCATAGCTGCAGAGTCCCTTTTACGTGTAAGGTAACAGAGTCACTAGTTCTGGGGATTAGGATATGGACATCTTTGGGGGTCTTAATTCTGCCCACCACGAAAGGGATCTAGGAAGCTTCTCACAGGGAAAACAATCTTCCTACTGCCATGCCCAAGAGTGGGGGCCACCCATATTGGGGAGGGCAATCTGCTTTCCTGAGCTACCAGTTCAAATGTTCATCTCATCCAGAAACACCCTCTCAGGCACACCCAGAGTCATGTTTGACCAAATATCTGGGCACCCAGTGACCCAGTCAAGTGGACACATAACTTTAACTGTCACAATGCTCTTGTGGAAGGAACTCAGAGGGGAGTGAAGAGACCTGGGTTTGGGATCTGGATCTGTCTGTGACATTAGCCAAGTCTCATTCTTTCCTGGGGACTTGGTTTCCAAATCTGTATGGTGGGGACAATCCGATCCCTAAGGTTCCCTCTAGCTCAGACGTGATATGGATTTGCTCTACGCCCATTGCTATGTTAGTAATCAGACACTGGAAGATGACAAAGGCCAGTTTTGACATGGATTCCGTGGAATATGGCGTACAGTTGGCGGCATCGTAGGGATCCGTCCAACCCAGGACCAGCATTACTCATTCTTCCTGGACCTCACCTAGCACCATGTGCACACATAGATTGTGGCTCTTAGTGGGGAGACTATTTTATTCAGTCTTGTAGCCATCACACCAGGCCTGGAAAAAGGACTCAGTATATTCTCTGGTTGTTGAATGACTGATTGACTGATAGAATAAAAGTCAGTATGATGTGTGGGATAGTGTCAAGAGGTCCACGTGTGCTGAAAGGTCCCTCATAGACTGGAAACCCCCATAAAATTAGTGGTGAGTATATGGGCTCTTTGAGTCCTGCAAACCTGGGTTCAAATCCCAGAGCCACTGCATAGGAGCTACGTGACCTTGAGCAAGGTACTTCACCTGTCTGAGCCTCAATGTTCTTATCTGTTCAATGGGGATAATAATAGAACTGAATTCATAAGTTTGTGATGAGATTGAAATGAGATAATCTATGCAAAGGGCACAGCCCAGTGCCTGGCACATAGTTAGTGCTCCATAAATATTAAAAATGACAACTATGAATGTTGCTATCATCCTGCCTTGCACATTGTCTGGGGAAGATATAGATGATCCATTAAAAGCCCATGCCTTTCCCAGGCCATTCAGGGGATGTAGGGGACTGTTGTTGACCCCATATATAAGAAGGCACGTTAGGTTCTTTGAAATATACACTGACCACCCTCCCCAATACAGGACACCCTACCCCATCATTCTGCATCAATGAGCCATCTGTGCTGTTCAAATATTGTTCAAATGTAATATTTTTGAAACTATTGTTAAGATGCTTCCTAAATGCTTGCCAAAACTCTAACAATCCCACGTGAACCAAAAATATAATTGTTCATTGGCTTTGCATTGTGGGAATGGATTGTCAGACGGAGATACCATGAAGGCAGTTGATTCAATTCATCACAAAGAGGAGGCGAAGATGTGCTGGGTGCACACCTGGCTCTGCCACATTCGCCCAGGTAACCTCAGAACAGTCATTTAGTATCTCAGAGATGTTTCCTCCCCTGCACGATGGGTTACTCGTAGGTTAACCGATCGGGTTGGCTCAGTACCTTGTAAGCCCAACCAGTAGTCGCTGCTAAAACTGTTTAAAAGGATACTTATGAAGTGACCTTCGTAGATGTTAGTTTCGTCACAAGCTGGACCCAGTAGTAGAGGGATCAGTGGATGAATTTTGGATGGATTTGAGCAGAGCCTTTCTAAGAATGGGTTGCAATCCAGCCCGGTCTATGTATTGGAGGAGCCAGCACATTTAAGAATTTGGTTTGACAGATTGCTGAATTCCATTGAGGTGGGAAGGTGTGGGTGGTGGGTATCAAGGAATCTATTTAAGGCCACAAATTCAGGTGTGCCAGAAGCATCCACTTTCTTAAATCTCTTTAAGTGAATTCAAATTAGACTTGGAGTCTCTACTGGGTTGCAAGAAGCTTAATTTTCATCATTACTGGGTCTACCTGGTCACCATCAAAACCCATTCACCTATCCTGTTTCCTCCAAGTCTGAAAACTGCTACTTCTGGGCCAAGCTTGGAACGGGGGAATCTGTGCCTAGATCGGTATTTCTGGCATCAAGGGTCCACCCACTCCCCTTGGGGCTCTGCCAGGACTTATTTGCGACCTCTGGCCTGGTTCTCTGTCACAGAGAAATTGTTTCCTCTCCCCCAGCCTCCTCCCCAAGACCCCTCTGTAGGCCCATCAATGAGCTTTCAATAGGGTTTGCTAATAGTTGTAAGACTGAACGAGGCCCCCAGATGTTTCACTCTGGCTTGTGATGTTTGTTTATTTAATTAATAGACTTTGTTTTTAAACGTACAGAAAAATTGAACAGAAAGTGCAAAGAGGTCCTATATAGCCTTTCAACGCACCCCCATGCCCCCTCTGCCCAGTTTCCCCTATGATTACCATCTTGTATTAGTGTGGTTATTTGTACAACTGATGAGCCAGTAGCGGTACATTATTATTATTACCTAAAATCCATAGTTTACATCAGAGTTCACTCTGTGTTGTACATTCTATGGGTTTCGACAAATGTATAATGACGTGTATCCACCATTCCTGAATCATGCAGAATAACTTCATTGCCCTAAAAAATCCCTGTGCTCCATCCCTCCCTCCCTCCAACCCCTGGCAACCACTAATCTTTTTACTATCTCCATAATTTTGCCTTTTCTGTGTTTTTTAAATTAATAATTTAGCTTCCAAGATTTAAAAAGTGAAATATTTTCTATAAAAACCCAGATGTTCAATATCTCTCCAAAAATTGGAATAGCCCAGGTAACTCTGGGCTGGAGCTGAGTACCAGGTGCTGCCCTCTCAGAGGGGTGTGGGGTCTCCCATTCCTTCTTCTGCGTCAACTGACATGTGACCCCCATTCTCTTCCTTGGCCCCTGTAGGCATTTGAGTTTGCGACCACCCTCTGGCCCCCTACAGAGAGCAGAACAGCCTTTGACTCATGGGCTGCTTCTATTTCCTGCCCTGCAAATATATCCCTGAGGCCCGGTGTCACAACAAGATCAGATACCTGCTTGAAGTAGGGAAGAGAGAAACATATAGGGAAATCACGCACAGGTTAAACCCTCTGAAAATTGTCCTGTCATCCGTGGGAGGCTCATCTGAGGTCATGCAAACACCCAGCTGTAGGGATGTCTGAGGCTGGAACGAGGTCAGCCAACATCCTACACTTGGCAAGTTTCTTCTGCGTTCTCTGCACAACCTGAACCTACCAGTCGTCTGAGGTTGTGGGCCCCGGCATGGGTTACATACAGTGTCCTTCAGTGGCCGCCACAGCATGGGTCAATAATTTATGCTAATGATGCAATTGACCCTACTGACCTCCTTCCTGGACCGTGTCAGGGAACTGGACACCCAGAGATTAAATTGCCCCTGGAGTGGGTGGAGGGGGGGGTGGAATGGAGTGGGTGGTGACGAGTGCACGGGGAGACAGTAGGAGGTTCAAGGCCAGAGCACCACCTGCCAAGACACAGCCAGAAATGAAGACAGCCCTTTAACGTGGCTGCAGGGTTTCACTTTGGGGAAGAACCCGAGTCTCCAAGCAGCGAAATGCGAACCAGAATGTTGTGAGGGTGCCCCCAGCCTTCTGCCTACAGCAAAGCCCCTGGATGGTCCTTCTGCCCAGGGCCTCCGGGACAGACTGAGCAGTCAAAAGAGCACTAGAGGCAGAGTGCAGTATCTGCCCCTTCAGTGCTGTGTGGTCTTGGGCAAGTTGCTTTGTCTCTCTGAGTCTCCATTTCCATCTCTGACATGGAGACTCACACACACACACACACACACACACACACACACACACACACACACAATGAAGGTAGTAATAAGGCTTGTCTCGCAAGAGAATAAATGGGGTTGTCATATCCCAGGGGGTCCTCTATATCTCCTCCCCACAGCACCAATATCTTGTCCCCTGCCCAAGTCATCATACACAAGTCCTTCCTCTTTTTTGCCCTCTATATTTATTCCATCCACAGCAGTTCATTTCTTTTTTTGTTTCATTTTCACCCACTCTCCTGTTGAAGAACACGTGGGTTGTTTCTCCAGCTTGGGGCCATAGGGAGCTGCTAGGAATGTTCTTGTACAAGCATCTTGGTAGATAGAACACTCATTGCTTTTAGATGTGTGCCTGAGGACGGAATCGCAGGGTCATGGGCCAGGCAGATGCTTAGCCTTAATAGACCCTGCTGGTTCTCCAACCTGGAGCTCATCTTAGAAATGCCTTCCCTGCCCAAATCCACTTTCTCTCCAGAAGACCCATCTTCCATCTCCATACTGCAGTGGTAACTGGAATTACGAGACAACCCAGCCCAGCAGAGCATCTTCTGACTCAGAGGTTTGGGGTGGGTGGGACATCGGAGAGGATGGAGAGGAAAGAGGGGCCCACTCTCCTTTCCACTTGGGCCTCGTTCATTCTTTGTTAGACCCTCCCGTTTGCTGAGTTGATGAGACAGAAGTTTGGGGTTCATACGACGGTGTGGTAGAGACATCTCCCAGACTTAACTCATCAGCACACCACCTTTGTGATTTTTGCCGCATTTGCTTATTTGAATTGACTTACTTTTTAAAAAATGAAAACCGTTTACTTAAGAAGGGAACTTACCTTAGAATGTAAAATCAATATGACTTCCCCTAAATAGAGGTTAATCACTATAAATGCTAAAAAACAAAACAAAACAAGGTTGATCAATTCCAGCCAGACGCTGTTAGTGGCTGGGGACTATGAGCCTGAGACCTTCTTGTACCTGTAAAGTACTCATTCCATGACTCTGATCTTGGTATGATCATGATGGGGACATCTCATGAATCTTATGGCTGGCAGTGGGAATGAAGGCCCAGGACGCGCCTGCGTTGTGATTCTGTTAGGGCTTCCACTCCTCAGCAGAGTCATCTGTTAGCTTCAGCACTGTCCTCTGCCATTCTGGGGGAGTGTTTATTGCCCTTGGAATCCTGCCAAGGTTAAGTGGAGAAAATGGTCCTGGTGAAACTCACTCGCTTTGTCATTTGCGCACAGACGCTCCAAGTAAACCCGTCCACTGGAGGGTAAACAGGCTCTACCCAGGGCACCTGCCATTAGAGAGGTGGTGACATGTTAGGGTCGGGGGTTTCCATGACAGACCCACCTGAGTTCCAAGCCCAGTTCTGCTCTCTCCTCACTGTGCGCCTTGAGTACAGTGGGTATACCACTTCTCCTCTCTGGATCTCAATTTGCTTATCTGTAAGTGGGAATACTCACCCCTACCTCATCGTATGGTAAGAATGATCAGATTAGGTAATGCACAAAATACAATAGCCAGATACTTAGTAGACAAAAACCATTATTACGGTTCTTTCTTGAGGAGGCCATAGGCTGTATATAAATTCTCTGCAGAACTGATTCTGCCTCTTGGAGACTCATAATCCTCCCAAATCTTTGTCTCAGAAAGCCCCTCACCATCCAACTTCAATTCCATCCCAGATTTCTGCTTTCCCCACGGCCCAGACCGCAGGTGTTCACAGATCTGGGTGAGAATCCTGTAATAGCTCTGACACAAGTAAAACTGTTTTTATATTCAAAGTGTCAATAACACAACTCGGACGGACTTTCTAAAATGAGAATAATTTATTTTGGCTCCAAACCATCAAAATCTGCAAGTATCTTGCTTTAGGTGTGGCTTGATCCAGGCTCAAAGGAAAACCATCATATCTTGGTTTCTCTGCATCTCCACCTTACCCTGGTCTTTGGCTGCCCCGATAATAGCAAGATGTCCCCAGGAGCCCAAGCTCATTTCTCCTATATGCCCTAATCCATAAAAAACCAGAACCTCTTTCTCCCAGCCAGTCTCATTGGTTCTAATTAGATTATCTGCCTGTTCCTGAGCCCATCACTGTGTTGGGAGAGGGAGATGGCTAACTGATTGGCTTAGTCTAGTCAGGACTCATCTTTGGAGCTGAATGTGGGGTTAACCCTACTCAAACCACGCTGGCTGGAGGAGATGTGGGTTCTGTAGGGTGTTGAAGCCAGAAGAGGGGGGGCAAGGGTCAAAGGATGCTGCAGTTGCATTAACCAGTGTCTTGAAAACTTTCTCAAAGAGACAAATTTTCCATTAGAAACCTAGTGATGTAACAAGATTGAAGGCGCTTCTCCCCCCCCCCGCCCCCACCACCTCTCTCTCTCAACTTATTCCCAGTGCTGTGTTGCCTGAAAATAACAAGGTTGGAGTCAGAGTGATGAATGGGGCAAGATTGACTCCACACTAATTTTGCCTGGAAGCCATAGCTATTTTGGGCTCTTACTGAGCCCTGGTTTAGCTTAGCTGGTTAGAGAGCAGGGCTCACAAGGTCAAGGGTATAAAAAAGGAGCAGAAACATGGGCCTGGAGGCAGAGTCCTGGGGCCAGATCATGCTCTACCACTTTGAACCTAGAGTCTTCAAGTAGGTCACTTACCCTCCCCCAGGCCACTATCTCCCCATCTCCCCCAAGTGTCCTTTCCTCCTGACCCACCTCCTTCACCAGGCACCCCCTACACATCTCTCAGGTCACAGCCTGATTTCTCACTTCAAAACTAGATTGGATGCCCCTCCATGTAATTCTTAGCCCCAGGTTCCTGGGTTCAAGTCCCAGTTCTTCCAGTTTCTCAGTGAATGACTTGGGCCAAGTTTGTCAGCCTCACTGTGCCTCAGTTTTCTCATCTGTCAAATGGGGATAATGTAGGTAGTACCTGTCTCATGGGGTTGTTGCAGTAATTACATTGGGTGATTTTTGTAAGCTTTTAACACAGGGCTAGGTTCAGTAAATGCTAGCTTAAAACAATGATGACTGAAATTCAGGCAGAATATTAAGCTAGTGAAATCAAGCTTCTGCTCTCTTATCATGTAAAATACACAAAACTGGGGTTTCGTTTCATTCTCTCCTCTATCTCACTATCTAGAAATGTGCCTGGTGTATAGCAGATGCTCAATAGAATAAGTTGAACAAATGTCCCAGTTCAGCATGTTCTAGGGAATCCCCCTAGTTCTGTTGAGAGCCCAGAATTGCGTGATTAAGTTTTGAGAGCCCAGAATTGCATGATTAAGTTATCTCAGGTCTCACCAGAAATGTCAAGTTTGCAAGGCCAGCGTGAACTGGGAGTGGGAGGCTTCCTGTATAACAGTTTGAGCAGTGCTTAAGTTACTTCCCTTCTTTGAAATTCCATTTTCTACTCTCTCCAGTTCCCACCCACCCAGAGCCTTGAAATTCAGGAAGATCCTGCTAACATGCAAATACCTGCGCATAAATTCATTATCACCTTGGTGTCACTGGCTTTAAAGAATTAATTAGAAGAGCAGCCTGGGGAGGGGATCAAGACACTGGGCTGATAAACTTTGTGGAGTCAGGGGTGGAAGAATAAAGAAGTCATCAAGAGGCTACCTCGCTGGGTGAGAGGAAAGGCAGCCAGAGAGGGCATCTTTGGTTCTGCCCAGACCTTGACCTATAGCAACTCTATATAAACTTGGTTGGCAGTAGTGCTAACAATAAATAAATAAAATACCCCATACAAGGCCCCCTCTGTTTGACTGGCCCATTAAAGACCCAAGGGAGGTTATTTCACTTGGCATCTTCCCCCATGAGGGGCCAAGAAGCCAAAGTTGGAGGCTGTTTTTCCTGAGCCTTCTTTTTCTTTTCAATGAGCAAATTCCATCTATATTTATCAATACAGTAAATCTCAAAAACATAATGCTATATAAAGAGACAATGAAAGAAATGAGATTGAGTTATTTGCAGTGAGGTGGATGGACCCAGAGGCTGTCACACAGAGTGAAATAAGCCAGAAAGAGAAAGACAAACACTGCATGCCAACACATATATACGGAATCCAAAAAAAAAAAAAAAAAGTGGTTCTGAAGAACCTAGGGTCAGGACAGGAACAAAGACGCAGATATCAAGAATGGACTTGACACGGGGAGGGGGAAGGGCAAGCCGGGACGAAGCGAGAGAGTGGCATGGACACATATACACCACCAAACGTAAACTAGATAGCCAGTGGGAAGCAGCTGCACAGCACAGGGAGATCAGCTCGGTGCCCTGTGACCATCTAGAGGGGTGGGATAGGGAGGATGGGAGGGAGACACAAGAGGGAGGAGGCATGGGGACACATGCACATGCATAGCTGACTCACTCTGTTACACAGCAGAAACCAACACAACAATGTAAAGCAACCACACTCCAATAAAGATGTCAAAAAAAAGAGAGAGACAATGGTTTTTTGATGCTAAGTAAATACTAAAACCCCCGAATAATACATATTTTTAATTAATTAATTAATTTTATTTATTTTTGACTGTGTTGGGTCTTTGTTGCTGCGTGCCAGCTTTCTCTAGTTGTGGCGAGCAGGGGCTGCTCTTTGTTGCGGTGCACGGGCTTCTCATTGCGGTGGCTTCTCTTGTTGCAGAGCACGGGCTCTAGGTGTGTGGGCTTCAGTAGTCGTGGCACGCAGGCTCGGTAGTTGTGGCTCTCAGGCTCAGCAGTTGCGGCTCACGGACTCTAGAGCACAGGCTCCTGAGCCTTCTTGTACTGGGAAGGAGAGAATAAATTCCACAGGACCTGTGGCGGGTGACTTCTTTTTCTCTCCCCAAAGGCATTTTCAAAGCTGTGTGGTGCAGTGTTCTTTGGCCAAAGAAAATACTCCTGGGAGTATATGTGTGTGTGTGTGTGTGCGTGTGTGTGTGTGTGTGTGTGTGTGTGTGTGTGTGTGTTTCAAACAAGAATTATCTTTCAGCCTTACCATTTTTTGGTTGGATTTAACCTAATTTATTGCTTAACCTGCTTAAGAAACTTGCTCAAGGTGGGCTTGGCAACTCTGTGCCCAACACTGTGCTTTGTGCTCACAATACACATGGGGAGGTAGAAGATGAGGATGAGGATAACCATGATAACATGGATGATGATGATGATGTAACTGATGATGACCATGATGGTGAGGGTGGTGATAACGATGGTGATGATGGTGATGATGATGGTGGTGGTGATGGGACAGAGTCTACTGAGCATGTACTATGTGCCCAGCACTCTTCGAAGTGCTTTCATTTACTTTACTAATTCATTTAGTCCTCACAACCACCTTATGAGAAAGGGTCTATTATCATTGAATCCATCATTTGCTAGTTGTGTGGTGCTGGGCAAGGTATTTCATCTCTCAGAGCCTCAGTTTCCCCATCTGTAAAATGGGGAGAAAAATAGCATTTCTCTGTAACATAGTCAATGGTTGACATAAGTGTACAGGAGATAAAAGTGACACTTATAGTTCCTCATTTGACACTCCTGCCAACCCTGTGAAGAAAGAGGTATTAGATGATACCAATGTTACAGAACGGTGGGCAAGTTCTCCCAGTTAGGAGTGTCTGAGCTGCGGTTCAAAGCCAGGCGTAGACTCTCAGAAGTTGTTTCTGCAGGGCTGTTTCTGATCCACAGGATTCCTGGGCTTAGGCTGGGTTCCGAGGTCCACAAGAGCCCAGATTGGCTCAAGAACAATCTGGACTCAGTCAGCCCCCAGCAGGGCCCTCAGAGGGGGTGGCCTGGAGCTGCCCAGAGGGTGGGGGTCGGGCTGGAGGTCTTGGGCACATGGAATGAGTCACCTAGTACCTAGACTAGTCTGGATGCCAGAGAAACAAATTGTTCAGCTCCCCTCCCTCCCACATAAGGAGGCCATGGGGCAGCAGCACTGATGCTTCTTGACTTGGAGTCTGATGAGTCCAGATAGTTTTTCCAGCTCTGCAAATCCACAACAGGTATCCAGCTCTCCTGAGCTACACCATCCACTATGGTGGCCACTGAACTCTGAGATGTGCAGTATGTGTAAAATGCACACCAGATTTTGCAGTCTTCATATGAAGAAAAGGAATATAAAATATCTCATTGATAATATTATTTTATATTTCTGTCATGTTGAAATGACAATATTTCAGATATATTGGGTTAAATTAAATATGTTGTTAAACTAATTTCACCTGTTTCTTTTTACATTTTTTAACGTGGCTACTAGAGCATTTTAAGTTATGCGTATGGCTCATATTGTGTTTCTCTGCTCTGAAGCTTATAGTCAACTGGGGTGACTTAACAGCTTGGTTAAGAGTTTCAGCCCTAGAGTCAAACAAACCTGAATTCAAATCTTCAGTTAGCCCCTAAACAGCTGTGTGACCTTGGGTAAGTCACTGCCCCTCTCTGCGCCTCAGTTTCCTCACCTATAAAGGAAGGGTAATAAGAATATCTGCCTCATAGGGTTGTTTTGTGGGTAAATGAGAGGTGATGTGGACAGTAGTGAATAAGATGCCTGGCACGAGGTGAGCATTTCATAACTAAGAGCTGTTATTGTTGTTCCTTTAGCTGATATCAGCTAACCCCACAGAGCTCAAACCTCTCCAGACCTAAGAACTGACTTATTATTCCTCCCTTCTGTGTTTGGAAATATTTTTGTTTCTCAAACAAACTTCATGATTTTAAATAATATTTTTTTCACTAAATTAAAAAAAACTATCAGAGACACTGATATTTACTGATGAGGAATTCTGCTTGTCTTAAGAATGGACTCTAACACTGAGTCAATCCATTTCCAGCCAAAAAAAGCACAGAGTTGTACCATTTTTGAGGATTAAAGTATAATTTCTAGGGTTTTGGAAATCCTAAGAGGTCCCATGGACCCCTGTGGTACCATTGGGGACCTTTAAGAGCTATGAGAGGGAGAGGAGGAGCATGATATCTTTCAATCTCCTCATCCTTATGGACAGAGGAACAGATGAGCAGAGAGGTTAAGCAACCTGTTCAATGTCACACAGCAAGTTGGTGGCAGGTCATCTGGCTCCAGAGTCTGTGCCTGGAGCCACTTGCTATACTGCATCATCATACCCAATCATCACAAAAATACTATAATGATTTCTTTTTAAAGATGAGGGGAAAGGACCAGAGAGGTTAAGTCATTTGTCTACCAACACACAGCTGCAAGTGGCAGAAGTAAAATTCAGTACCTGATATGTTGGGTTGAAGAGTGTGCCCCCTCCCCCAAATTCATATCCATATGGAACCTCAGAATTGGACCTTATTTGGAAGTAAGTGTCATTCATTAAGATGAGGCCACAGTGGATTCAAGTGGGCCCTAATTCCATGAGTGGTGTCCTTATAAGAAGCGAAAACAGAGACACAGACACACAGAAAGAATGAATGCACGTGAAGATGGTGACAGAGATTGGAGTGATGTACCTACCAGCCAAAGAATGCCAGATGTTGCCAGCAACCACCAGGAGCTCTGAGAGAGGCAAGGAACAGATTCTCCCTCAGAACCTCCAGAAGGAACCAATCCTGCTTCCTGCTGACACCTTGATTTGGAACTTCTGGTCTCCAGAACTATGAGAGCCTAAATTTCTATTGTTTTAAGCCCCCCAGTTTTGGTAATTTGTTATAGCAACCCTAGGAAACATCCACCAGGCGTGACATGCTGGCTGCCCCTTTACTGTGAAAGCCCCATCTTGTTCCTGGGAGCTGTCGAGATGTGCCCTCCTCCTGTCCCCAGACCCTCCCACCAGCCTGCAGCAGCTGCTGGTCCTCGAAGTGGCTCCACAGGCTCTGGGCTGTGAGAAAGGCTGGCTGTGGTGCAACTGTGCCATTCCGTCTGCTCCTTGCATTGTGAGCTCTTGCAAATTACTGTTTTCAGTTGAAAAGAGGCTCCACGGAGCTCTTCAGCTGCTCAGCAGGAGCCGTGGATGCTCTTGAATTAACATGGAGAAGCAGAACCTTCTATGGCTGATGGCCCAGGGGGTCCCCCTTTGTCCTGTCCCTCGGTCAGGCCTGGAGGGACAGTGGTGCCTCTCGGTGTCTCCCACAAAGGCAGTCTCTGTTGAGACTCTGAACGCAGAGTTGCCTGTGTTCAGCATGTCTGTTGAGAAGGGGTCAAGGGATGCTGAATTAGGCTCTGCACTTTCCAGGGGTTAGCAGGCTTCTGACTCCTATGGTAGAAGGGCCTGCATGGGCCACTTACCTAATTGGCAGCCTGTCATTGGTCAGCACACACACAGTGGACCTCTATTTGGTCCAATCGGGCAGGAGGGCATTGAGGAATAACCAGCTCTGGCTCGTGTGTGTGTGTGTGTGTGTGTGTGTGTGTGTGTGTGTGTGTGTGTGGTGGGGACTGTCTGGGATTCAAACACCCTTGCTTTGCTGGGCGTTTTGATGTAAACTCACCTCTCCCTCTGGTTTCCACCTTATCTGGGTCCATTCTCCCCATAGCCTATTGAACGTATCTATCCAACTAATATTTATTGAGCTCAGGCCATTTTCTAGGCTCCAGTAAGCACTTTACAACATTATTTCGTTTAATCTTTACAAAAATCCTGTCCTGTATTATTGTCATTGTCCCCACTTTACAAATGCCAAAATGAGCCCCCCCCCCCCACTTGCCTGAGCTCACAGAGCTGGTAAGTGGCCAAGTGGGATTTGGATGCTGGTAGGTCTTGCACCTAAGTCCACACTCCTTACTCTATAAATCTTAGCAGATTTTCTGCTTTTCAACCACATTCCCTCCCCCATGCATCTAACAATAGATGCATGTATCTGCATCTATTGTTAAAAAACAACCAGAGCTGGATAGTAGTTGAAGTGGAAAAGCAGATTTTATTCAGGACTATTGCAATGGGAGAAAAGAGACATCTGGACAGAACCAGCTCAACTCTGAATACAGCGTGGGCAAATGGGCATTTATAGCTAAAAAGCAAGGTGGGGTGGGGGGATCAGTGGATGGAAAATTATGAAAAGCATACATCAGGAATAGGGAAGGATTCTGACTAAACCAACCTAACAGGATTAGTGCTGAAGGCAGACTAGGTGACCTGACATTACCTGGGATTGGTGAAGGGTGAGAAAACCTATTAGATTTAGCAGGTGATCAGATGTGGAGGATGAGAATTCTGCTAAACTGACTTAGTAGGATTCTTAATAAAATTGGACAATGCAGAGACACCTATGTGTAAAAGAATTCAGGGAAGCCTGAGTAGAGTTTGGTTAAGGAGGGAATCACTGTCACTATTTGTTCCCCATCTCATCCTTAAAAAATATTTAAGGCTGCAGCTGCCTTAAATGGAGTGTGATAATCAGAGACTGGGCCCTGGCATCGGACATCTCTAGGCTCAGATCCCAGCTCTACCACCCACTAGCTCAGTGCCTCAGTTTCCTTACCTGGAAAATGGGGATAATCATGGACCTCGATCCCGGGGCCAGGTGAGGTGATGTGGGAACAACCTGACTCATGGTGCAAACCCGCATGGTGGCCAGAGTCTGATTGCGGGACACTGTCCTCCAAACCAAGGCGGCTGGTGGCCGTCAGTATCACTCGTGCTGCCGTGGTTTGCTCATCCCACAAAATGCCTTTGAGCCTCCAACATGTGCATTCTAGGCACTACGGAAAGAGCCAGGGATGCAGAGGTGCAGGAGAGAGTGTCAGTGCTCTCTTTAGGTGGGTCTTGGAAGGCAGAGGGATGCTGAGCTGAGCTTGCTTCTGTGTATCTTCACGCGTGTGCCAGTGGTTCTCAAGCAGGGGCGATTTGGCAACGTCTGGAGATATTTTTGATCGTCACGTCTGGTGGAGGGATGCTGGTGGGCAGAAGCCGGGGATGCTTCTGAACAGCCTGCAATGTACAGGGCAGCCCCCCTCAACAACGAATCATCCAGCCCCAAATGTCAGTGGGGCTGAGGCTGGGAAATGCTGGTGCGCGCACCAGTGATTTCGGTGAGCACTTTTATCGCCTTTGCACAGAGACCCCAGGGCTCCCTTGGAGTGGGAGGAAATGCATGCCTACCTAAAGCATCCTCCTTCAGCCTGCCCTCTCCCTTCAGCTGCTTCCAGCCAGATAATCAGCCCTTCCCACGTTTAATAGAATCCAGGCTGCTGAAGCAAATGTAAAAACAAAACCCCGTGCAAATGTGTTTTTTTGTAAACCCAGCAGGGGGTGGCGGCTGCCTGCAGAGAAAGTACCCTGTGGCTGGTACTTCTCAGAGCAAAAATAACCCTGAATGTGTTCCTGTTCTTGGAGCAGAGCAGACAATGAGATGACAGTCACGGCGGGAACCCAGGTGCTCATGGGAGCTGTCCCTGCCCTGGCTGAGCCATCCCTTCCCTCCAGGTGAGCATCCCAGGAGCCTGGGATGAGAAGTGAGCAGGTGTTGATTCTCTTGGAAGCATCCCTTCCCTTCGGGGCTCAGCCAGCATTGTAGGAAAAAGCACAGTGGGTTGGGATATTTTTTTTTAACGTTTCTTACTGAGTATCATTTGCCTACAGTAAAATTCACCCATTGTAGTTTATAGCTCTGTGAGTTTTTAACAAATACATTCAACCATGTAACAAACCACCAGAATCAAGATATACAACAGTTCCTTCACCCTCAAAAATTCCTCTGTGGCCCTTTGTAGTCAGTCCCTCCCCTGATCCTAGCCCCTGGCAACCACCAATGTTTTCCCTTGGCCTTTTCTAAAACGTCATGTGGATGAACCATATAGCCTTTGAGTCTGGCTTCTTGCACTCAGCATAATGCCTGGGAGATTCATCAGTGCTGTCGCAAATACCTACCAATAGTTATTCCCTTTTTATGGCTGAGTGGTACTCCCTCGTATAGATGCACCAGACTGGAGTTGTGGGGAGAATCCTGGGATCCTGTGGATGAGATGAGGAAAGAGACATTTTCCCCCACAGATGATGCAGTTGTGAAGTTTTTGCACGATAACCTCTCCCCGTGGGTGGATCTGCTGGTTCAGGCCAGGCCCGTGCAGCAAACCTTGGCTTGGCAGATGGCTGGCACTCAGTGAATGTTTGTTGAATGAATGAATGAGTGAGTGAGTGAGTGAATTGTAATTAGAACTGCCAGGGTGAGAGGGAACAATAAGTAGGAACCAGAAGAAAATTTAAGGTAGTTTTTGTTTTTGTGTTTTACGAAGGAGAAACTGAAGGCACAGAGAGGGTAATCCACTTGCCCTGGGCCACACAGTCATAGAATGAGCTTGAAAGATGGGGCAGGAAGAGGAAAGGAAGGGAGAGACCAGGCTTGCATCTCCACCCGGTGCCCTGCACGGGGCTAGGAATTTCAGTCACGAGCCTCCTTCCGTTTTCACAACTACCCCAAACCAAACCAGCTACCTACTTTGCAGGGCCCACTACAGAATGAAAATGCCCCTTGTCCAAAAATTATTACGAAATTCAAGACAGTGACAGAAGACAATTAAAACCAAGTGCAGAGCCCTGTGGGACCACACAGGTCACATGCCCTTGAAAATGACCCTGCAACAATTTCAATTATAGATGAGGAAACCCCAGCTCAGAGAGGCTGCACATCTCACCCAGGACACCCAGCCTGTCTGCAGGGGTATCCACATTCAAACCCACAGACCTTAGTGATCATCTAGTCCACCCCTTCACTGAACTAGCCTTGCTGGTGAGCCCCATGGATCGAGCATCCGAGCACCCTGGCTTTCCATCCAGCACTCTGGGCGGGGAAGAGGGGAGCTTCCCTCCGCGCAGGGCCCTGGCTGCTGAAGCCTCCAGCGTCAAGCCAGCTCGCCTGCCTCCCTCTTCCTCCTGGAATGAGGAAGGTCGGTAATGAGACAGACCTTCCTCTCTCCCACCCTGGCAGATTTATTCCTGGGGGTGTGTGGGTGGGTGTGTGTTTGTGAGGGGATATTCTAAATTTAAAGACATCATGACAGCGGCGACCTATTAATGCTGGGGCTGGGGAGGCCTCTCTTGTAGAAGAATCAGAAATAAGTTGAGAGATAAGGTGCCTCCTCCAGTTCCAACTTCTGCCCCAGGCCCACCCCGCCTGGCTCCGTGCCCGCCAGCCCTCCGGAATGGGGTAATAACAGTCGGGCACTGACTGGCGCCAGATGCCTGTGGGCGACTTGAGAAGTGGCGTGTTCCTGCCCATTTTACACCTCAGGAAAAGGGAGGCTCAGAGAAGGGACGTGCCCTCCCAAGGTCTTGACTTATAAGGTGACAGAGCTGAACTACTAACGTATTCCAGAACCCATGTGCCTTCAGCCGTGCTGTAGCTGCCTGGGTTGATTCAAAAATGAAGTTAACCGTAACTGTGATTATGCTGAGACCCACAAGCACGCCTGACCCCGAGCTAAGCATTTTACACGCGTTACTTGAACTAACCCTCTAAACAACCCATGCAGTGGGTACTGTCATCCTCATCCCATTTTATGAGTGAGGAACCTGCGGCTTAGAAAAGGTGAGTGGCTTCTACACGTTCTCAGTGCTAGTAAGTGAGGAAGCCAGTTCCAGCCCAAGTCTAACGGCCATCAAAGTGCACATGCACTCTCCATCTCTTTCTCTAAACCCCAGCTGATTGTGAAAAAAGAAAATGCAGATAAGCCAAGTGAAAAAAAAAAAATCTACTCCTACACCTACCCTGCGAGAGGTAACATCTTTATGTACATTGGTGAGTTTCCATCCAGCTGTTTTTCTCTACTGAAGGGGAGGTTCTTGCTCCCAGCACATGACCCTTGGTGTTCTGTAATTGCTGAGCAACTTAGAGATGACAGGAAGTATATAATTCATGGGTGCATCTTTCATCCTGGTCGCTGGAAGGCAGCGAGGCATGGCTGTCTCCCAGGGAGAGTTGCAAGCTGGACATGGGAGGAGATGGGATCTTAGGGGCTTAGAACACAATTTCAGAATCAGAGAACCTGCCAACGTTGAAACTGACCCTGGAATCCCAGCACAGAATGCTAGAAGTCGGGGCTCCTAGTATGGAAACTTCTAATAGCATCTTTTGAAAGAGCACTAGGATAAAATCTAGAATTGAGCTTTAGAATTGGAGACTGCAAATTTGAAAAGCTGGAGTCAGATGGGTCAAGAGTGGTGTTCTGGTCCACTCTTCCTTTATTCACAAGGGCAAGATCTAGAACAATGTCTAGGGACTTTTTGCATTGTCATAACTGGGGGGTTGGGGAGTTGTGGGAGGACAACAGCGGCATCTAACGGATGGAGGCCAGGGATGCTGCTTTAACATCCTACAGTATACAGGATGGCCTCCCACACCCCTGCCAGCAAGGAATTATCCAATATTCAGAATAGTGGTGCTGAGGTTGAGGAACTCTGGCCTAGACTTTTGAAGGCACGTGCTGGCTTATGCTTTTGACAATCCCAGGGGCTAAGAAACTATGTTTGGTCAAAGCGAGAAGCTTCAGCTTCTTGTTTCACCTTCAACACTAAACATGTTTCTTGGGCAAGTCACAGAGCGCCCTCTGTGTCTCATCTGTGAAGTGGGCTGAAGGATTCCTGCCACGTGCTGTAAATGGGGATGGACCAGTAGGGATGGGTACGTATGCATATGTGCTGTGAGGGACGTGGGGGATGCACATGTTCACACACGCGTGTCTCGGTTGGCACATGCACCTGTGTGGTCGTGTGCCCCCTCAGTGGTGTCCAGATGGTGATCCAAGAGGCTGCCGTGTTGGTCAGTTTCTGGCGGTGGTTGCCCGCGTGGGATGGGACATCTTTCTGTTGGATGCCAGAACTCCTTGGGCCACGGAAGGACATGGTGAAGATACCCCAGGGGTCTGGGGACCCCTATGCCTTCTAGAAGAGGTTCACTTCCCTCGTTCCCAGCTGAGGAGCCCCAAGAAGGGTGCCAGCTTACCGAGCAGACTCCCTGGAGAAAGGCCCCTGGACGTGAGGGCTTCCTAATCAAACCACTCACCCTGCAGAGGTCAGTGGAGGGCACTGTTGCAGGAGGTTATGATTAACATCCTGGAGTCAGACAGGCCTGGGTTTGAGTCTCACTCTGCCGCTCCCCAGCTCTGCCTTCTGGTGAGTTGGTTGACCTTCCCTACCTCGACTGCCTCATCTGTACAGTGAGAACAAAACCAACCTACCGAGCAGAGTCACTGGGGACAGTCAATGACACCGTTTAGATGGAAGGGCCTGGCACATAGTAGGTGTGCAATAAATAGTGGTCCATCCACTTTCCTTCCTCCCCAGGTAAGGTGCCAAGGCTTAAGGTCTGGGTCTGGGTAAGTCACTGGATGCCTGTGGGGAGTCCCTCCGCCTTACCCTTTAAGCCTCAGTTTCCGCATCTGTCAATAAAGAAGCTGGCCTGGGGACTGTGAAGGGTCCTCCCTCCAGCTCTGATGGGCTCTGAGCCTACCTGTTAGTCCTCCTCTGAGTCAGCTGCAGGGGGCCGGTGACCCCTCCAAGGGCACTGGGTGCTCTATGCTGGAAGAGAACTTGAACCCGTACAAATGGGCTGTGGGCAGAGACCCCTCCCCCAACACACATATACACACACATACACACACATACACACCTACACACTGGCTTAGACAGAAAAACTAGGCTTGCTTGATTGGAGGGTAGGGACAGTGGTTCTTGCTGGTGAAACCCCTGGTGGAAAATTCCTCTCTGGGAAGAGTTGCTAATGAGAGCTATCACTATTCCTAAATTAGCGCTTAAACCTCCATGGCCAGCATGGAGCCTGCAAGCGGCAAGTCACCCGTCATGGTAGGGTGGGAGGTGACGGGGGCTGTCAGGGAGAGGCATGGGCACTGGGAAGAAACCTGGAACCAGCTCAGCCCTGGCCTGGCTGTGTGACCCTGGGCAACTCTCTCAGCCTCTCTGAGCCACTGAGGCATGGCCATAGCCCACTGGGGCAGGGAGGGTCCTTAGGGGACTCCTCCCCCACCCTCCACGTTGTGTGCCAGAAGAAACAGGTGTGGGTCACACTGCAGTTCAGAAACAGTCCTGAGCAGAATCCGTGGCCCCCGCAGGATGGGGTCCTGCTCCCCAGCCCCTACTCTCTCCACTCTGACCCTGCCCCCGATTCAGGTTCCTGGGATGTTTGGGGCGCTTTCCCACCTCGCAGTCCGCATTGTGTCTTCCCGGCCTGCAAGAGTCTTGCCCCAGATCTTCCCATGGCTGTCTCTCTCTCATTTTTCAGGTCTTGGCTCAAATGCCTTCTTCTCAGTAGGTCCTTCTGTGACCACTCTACCCAAAGTAGCTCTTCCCTACTATTCTCTCTCAAATGATTGTTATGGACCTACAGGGAGAAATGCACTTTACATTAGGATCCAGTATATACGCACGCAACTAAAGCAAAAGGTTCACAAAATCGTACTCCTTACTGCATGTGAGTCAGGAATGATTCACTCTGTTCATTCCCTTCCATCCCATTCCTTCCCCTCCCTCCTTCCTTCTTCTCTGTTCTCTGCCACCTCCTGTAGGTCTGCCCCTAGGTAAACATTCTGCCCAGAACCAGTAGAGTCATCCATTATCTCCCCCAGACAATTAGCAGCCTATTAAGGACCTCTATGCAAATGTGCACTAATTGACCCACAAGACAGCATCTCCTGGAGGAGGAGGACTCCAGATGACTTAATGATAGGGATTTAGGGCCTTTCTTTAGAAGTCCCTGTTGGGGAGGAAAGTGATCTGGGCTCAGAGAAGGGCTGCCAGCTGCCTGACAGGGAAGACCAGTGGATCGGGTGACCCTTTCATCAAACCACTGGACAAGGGGAACTGTCATTTTATCATGACCTTTATCCCCTGCCCCACCCCTGTTCCTTCCTGCAACTCCCTTCTCCCCAGCTCAGCGTTTAAATGGCTCACTGACATCTACTCCAGTGGGTCCATGCCTTTTCAAGTATATAATTGCCTCCCCTTTTTAAAAATTGACTTTACTTTTTAGAGCACTTTTACGTTCACAGCACAATTGATCAGCAAGTACAGAAATTTCCCGGACATGCTGCTGCCCCCCACCACAGACAGCCTCCCCCGCTATCAGCGTCCCCCAGCAGAGGGGACATCTGTTACAATTGATGAACCTACCCTGACACATCATTATCACACAAAGTTGATAGTTTACATTAGGGTTCATTCTTGGTGTTGTACATTCTATAGATTTTGACAAATATATAATATGCATCTACCATTGTAGTATCATAAGAGTTTCCCGACCCTAAAGATCATCTGTGCTCCACCCATTCATCCCTCCCCTCCTAACTCCCGGCGACCACTGATCTTTTTGCTGTCTCCATAGTTTTGCCTTTTCCAGAATGTCATATATTTGGAATCACACAGCATGTAGCCTCTTCAGGTTGGCTTCTTTCACTTAGGAATATGCATTGAAGTTTCCTTCATGTATTTTCACGGCTTGAGAGCTCATTTCCTTCTAAAACTGAATAATATTCCATTGTCTGGATATACCACAGTTTATTTATCCATTCACCTACTGAAGGACATCTTGGTTGCTTGCAGGTTTTGTCAATTATGAGTAAAACTGCTATAAACAGCTATGTGCAGATTTCTGTGTGGGCATAAGTTTTCGACTCCCTTGGATAAATACCAAGGAGCATGGTTGCTGGATCGTCTGGTTAGACGATGTCTAGTTTTTGTGTAGTGTACCTTTGAGGACTAACTGTAGCTAACTCTTATTGAGTCCCCTTGGTTAAGAGTGCAGGTTCTTGAGCCAGATTGCCTGGGTTTGAACTCTGCTCCACCATTCCTAGCTGTGTGACCTTGCACAGGTGACTTAACCTCTCTGAACCTCAGTTTTCTCATCTGCAAAATGAGGCTAACCAATGAGACCTTTCGTATAGGATTGTTCTAAGGATTAAACAACCGTAATATGTAGAACAGTGCCTGTCACATAGTAGGTGCTCAATAAATATTAGCACGTGCTATGTATTTTAAACACATTAGCTCATTTAACCCTTATACATTCCCAGTGAGGCAGAGTAGATTGGTCCTGTTTTACAAGCGAGGAAACTGAGTCTCAGAGAGGCCACTTGCTGAAGATCACACAGCCACCATGTGGCTGAGGCAGGTTCAAGCCAGAAACGTCTGACACTAGATATGACCTCTTTCCATGTTTCTCACTATGGCTCAGCCTGATTCCCTGTAACAAGTGATGATGGCCATAAAGTTTGCCCATGGAGCAAGAGGCACTGAAGTCATTACCCAGGGAAACAAAATTTTAATATTTATTTATAATGGGCACCATATGTTCCCTCTGATTTTTTTATTTAATTACATCATGGCAGATGGCTGGATGTTAAAGGACTTTAAGCTGATGGCACTTTGCCTTCTCATTTATTTTCTCGAGTTTTGGGAAAGACAGATGAAAATGGACATGGATGGTGAGCTGTGAGTGCTGGGCGGTGGCAGGTGAGTCTCTGCCCTGGAAACCAAGGGAAGGGAGTGTAGGGGTTCTGGAGACTCTTCCTGGGAGTTGGGTGAGGATGCAGGAGGCAACACATCCTGTGATCAGGAGCCGGGAGCAAGGTTCCCCCTGTGTGCACACACAAATATGTGGAATCTTGGATGAAAGCAATCCCCTTTTTTTTACCCAGGAAGTAAGTCTATATGTACAGAAGTGCCCATTGCAGCTTTGCACAGAGTGGCCAAAAACTGGAGAAAAGAACACAATATGTCCATCCTGGGCACGATGGGCTCATTACACTATAGCGCACCCATGAGTGGGAGGGTGTGTCCTGGAGGGGGTTCACACACCAGGTAGGGGTGCGAAATTCTTCCCCAGGGTTTGTTGGGGTAATTAATTTCTGGATTCCTAAAGACCATGAGTGAAAGCCACAAGACTGACAATTATAATGGTATTTCTCAGACTATTTCATTACCTCTTTCACTGGCCAAGTGACTGGTCCAGGAACAAGAAGGATGAGAAGGAACTTTGATTTAAAGGAGTGGGGTGTTCATTTACCTGGAGAAGAAGTGTTTGAGGGATGTCTCCAAGCTCAGGAAGCTTCCTTCCTTTGAGGCTGGGATTCAACTGAGAGATGCAGAGTGTAAGAGAAAGGACTAGCTCTCCTGGTGGTCTGCACCATGCGTGCCATTACATCATGACGTTGAGACTTAGTTCTGCACTTGAATTCATGCCCCACTTCTTGCTATCTGTATGTGTGGGCAAGTAACTTAATCTCTGTGAGCCTTAGCTTCCTCATCTGTAAGATGGGTATAATCGTGCCTACACTTCACATTCATGAGAGGTCCTATATTGCCTTCCAGGAGTCTGGTTAAGATCTACATTTGGGAGGTTTAGCATAGCACGACTTATTTACAAGGAATGAAAACTGGAAATATTTTACACATCTGATGATAAGGAAAAGATGATGACTCAAGATATATTCCAAGTAATGGATTGCATGAGTAAGTAGTTTATTTAGGTGAAGAGCACGCTAACCCCGTTCCTTCCCTGAGTGGGCAAGGAAGACAGGGAAGGGAAAACACCAAACAGAGTGTGGTGCTGTCAACTCAGTTACCACTCAGGGTGGCTGAGGCTGGGGAAACTCAAGGAGCCTGTGCAAACCCAGCCTCAGAGTTATTCTATCAGTGGGGTTAGGGAGCTGGGGCATTTATACACCAACTCCCATCAGTCATTCCTTGAGGCTGCTTCCGAATGGCATTTGGAAGTCAACTCTATAGGTAGGGCACATACAGTATCTATTACAGATCTACCAGACTGGCAGCAGTGAAGAAGGGTAACAACATTAAGTGCTGATGGGAATTGTAGCCATAGGCATGTTCATACACTACTGGGGGGAGTTGTCACTACAGCCACTTCAGAAAACAAATCAGCATTTCTCGGGGTAGTCATAAGATGCTCTCACAGTAGGGCCCAGCAATTTCACTCCCAGGTATATACACACCCTACGTTAATTCTTGTACACATATATCAGGAGATAAGGACGAGAGTGTTTGCAGCAACCAGGGAGGGGATTCCGTTCTGCCCAAGCCATGTGAGCTGAGAATTAATGATGAGGAAGCCCTGTGAAGGAAAATGGGATCCTTATACCAGGAAAAAAGGGGCATTGGGAGGCAAAACCACATATATTCTCTACAAATTATAATAAGAGGTAACAGGTGACACTTGTACCTAATAATTCAATTTAATATTTAGTCCTCACACCAACACTATGAGATAAGTACTGTTATTTCCCTCATTTTATGGATGGGGAAAGTGAGATTAATAACCATCTCAAAGGGTTCTCGTGAGGATCAAGTGGTGCAATGGAAATAAGATACTCAGCACAGTGCCTGGCACATAGTAAATGCTTAACAAATACCAGTGATTTCTGATGTTGTTATTATTTGGCCTGGGCTCTCCGTTTCTTGGAGAAAAACTGAAGAAACTGAACTGTCACAAACCTGGTTTCTCAGCAGCTATTTCTTGGCAAGTTTAGATGGTCAAGGGGTCAGTTGGTGCCTGGGCTTATGCCCTCAAGTCAAGTTCAGGGAGTTGTGGAGGGAGAGCCGGCTCCTGCCCAGCCTTCTGGGCTTCTAGCCAGACTTACCTGCTCCCCAGAATCTCCGGCCCCTCCCAGGGAGGGAGCCATGGGGCAGGTTGCACCTCCCGGTCTCCCTTCCCACAGGGCAGCTCTGCCCTGTCCATCATTCTCTTGGCAACTCAGCACCCGAGGTTCATTCTGGTGCTAAAAATAGGCTGTGTTTAGACACTCCAGGGCTCCGGCTGGAAACACAGACTACAGTAACCAAATACTGTCATGCCCGCAAAAGGGGGCCTCTCAGCCTCACCCTCGTGGCAGCTCACACTACCCTGGGGGCAGGGTAGGGGGCATCCACCACTTTCAACAGATGGGGAAACTGAGGCTCAGAGGGCGGTCTCATGTAAAACACAGAGATATGAAGCAATGACAGCCAGCTTTTAGCGAGTGTCAACTCCGCCCCTATGGGTTATCTCCTCAAGTCCTCCCTAAACGCTGGGAGGGAGATTCTATGGGCCGCCCACTCTGCAGAGAGAAATCGGCAGCTCAGAGAGGTGAAGACACCTTCCCGACTTTCACACCCATAGGTGACGGGAGAGGATGTTAATGTGATTCTGGCTTCCAGCATGTAATGAACAAACAGAAACTGAGAGGTGAAGGGGCGTTCTGGAGGCCAAGCCATGCCCCCTGCCCAGGGTTGGACAGACACAAGCTGTGGAGTACGGGGAACCATCACACCTGCCTTGCAGGTTGCCAGGAGGGAGGAGTTTGTGAGAAGATGTTTGTAAAACCTTTAAACACAGTGTTCAGCCTATGGTAGGTTTTCAGCCAATGGCAGTCAGCTTCATTCCCCAGTTCTGTCTGGACAGACAGAGGCAAAGAGAGATTGAGAGAGACTTGGAGAGAGAGAGAGGGAGAGACAGGAGAGAAAGGATGATGGATGGGCATGAGAGAGAAGGTTCCCTGGGGGAAGTGGGACTGTGGCTCAGCGGGGGCCCCTGCACCCCAGGACCACACAGAGCTGCCTCCACAGCGCCCTGAATTTACGGCTCCCTTAGGCTGTCACGCGGGGCGTTTGGCACATGGCATGGACCCATTGGTGTAGGTTTAAGCCCCAGGGAGAGGTCAGTCCTCTGAGTCTTCTCACTCATTTTCTGCACTAGTGTTTCTTGGGGACCTACTGTGTCCCAGAGGCTGGGGCTGACACTGTGAGAGCACAGGTCGGGTCCCACTTACATAGGGCTCAGATTCCAGAGTGTTCTCCGTCCAGGTGACCCTCCCACCTCCTGGCACTGGCAGGATGGTGTGGGTGACTCAAGTCAGAACCCCCCTTTCCCCGCTCGCTCTTCCCACCACTGCTGCCTCAGTCTCTTTCTGTTCCCTGCCAGCTTCTAATGAGCTCATTATCCTCTTAAAACCCATTTGGCACCCACTTAGAGGAAAGATGTGTTGAAATATAAAAGAATGAGAAGGGAACAACAAAAAAGAACTACACCCAGAAATATCCTCAGAAAGACAAAAAGCCACAGGGAACAGAACAGCTGAAATCTTTGCTGTCTTCATGCCCACAGCAAATGTGCTGCTGTAGCAAGTGACTCTGATGGCAGCTCACATGTGCTCACGATAGGGACAGTGGCCGGAGGCTTTTCTTGAGCACCTACTATGTGCCAGGCAGTCTTCCTACAATTTTTAATGCAATCCTGCCGGCAGTATTTGCGGGGCGGGGGTGGTGTCAAGCTTCTTATTGTCCACTCCCCAGGAAAGGAGCCTCAGTCAGTGAGAAGAGGTGTCTTGCCCCAATCACATAGGTGGCGGGCGGAAGAGGGAGGGTTTGACCCCAGGTCGGTCTGCCTCCAGAGTCCATGCTCTTGCTTGCCTGTCTCTGGAAGGGCTGGTGTCCCCTGCACATTCCCTTGAGGGCTGCTGGCCTTTTTTCATCCTGTCCCAGCTGCAGAAATCTCTGCCATGTGTGTGATCTACATGAAATACCGTGGGGCACAACCCACTGCCTGGAGGTTTTCTAGCTTATAGGAGACTGGTGAAACTTCAGTTAGAGCACAGTCCAGACTGCTGAGCTTGGCATTCAAGGCTCCCCATGGTCTGACCCCACCCAGCGCTTCTCTGCATTCTCACCATGGCCTAAGCTCCTTGGCTGCCTCCACCCCTGTGCCCTGCCGGCCGCGTGTGCTGTTCCTCCTCCCTAAGGTGTCCTTCTGCTGTTCCTTCACACAGAAAGCTGACTCCCCTTGCAAGACCTGCCAGCTTAAAGACCCCTCCTGGGAGAAGCCCTTCAGGGCAGCTACAGTCCCTCACTTCTCTGGGCTCCTGCATTCCAGGGCTTCTTACCCCGGGGTCCAGAAACCCCTTGACATTGTAAGCCAAAATCTAGGAGCTTATGTGCAAGGGCTCTTTTCTGGGCATATGTCTGTAGTTTTCGCCATATTCTCAAAGGGATATAAGTCCGGAATAGGCGTGTGGTTAGGAATACAAGCTGTGAAATCAGATGGGCCTCGGTTCACAATCCAGCTGCAACTTCATAGCTGTGTGGCCCTGGACAAGTTGCTTAATAATTCTGAGCCTCATTCCTCGCCTCTGTAAAGTAGATACGGATCTCCCTCACTGAATTGTTATGAGGATTAAATCAGAGTATGTAAGCATTTAGAGCAGTATCTGGCACATAATAAGTGCTGGGTAAACATTAGCTATTAATATTAATTGCTGCTCTATATCATATATACATCTACTATGGGATTTATCATTGTCTGTGTAGTATAGTGATTTAGTATAGTGATTGTTTAAATCGCTGGCCCCCTCGGTAGACTCTGAATTCTCTGAAAGCAGCAACTCTGAATTATTTATTTCTGCATTCCAAGCACACATACAGTAGGCAAGCAACACATGTTGTTAAATGAATGGAAGAATGGGTGGATGAATGGATGGGTGGAGAGTCGGATGGATGAGTGGGCTGCTACAGTTCAGATGAATGGATAGATGGATGGATGGGTGGATGGATTAATGAATAGATGAATGATGAATGGATGGAGGGGTAGGTGAATTGATGGAGAGATTAAAGAATGGATGATGGATGGGTGAATAGATTGTGACTTGACAGATGGGTAGGTGGACTGCTGGATAGATTAAAGGATGATGGATGGATGGATGGATGAACAGATAGTCTGACCCCGCGAGAGCATGGATTTGGGGCTGTTTTGTTCATTTAATTATTCCAAGTGCCTGCAACAGTAGCTGGTGCATGTAGGTGCTCAGTACTTAGTTCCTGAATGAATAGGATGGCATATGGAGGGACACTGGACTCTACCTTGAACCACAGTTAAACTCCCATGCTGCTGTCTGGATTGGTAGGGGCTGTTACCATTCAAATCACCCATTGGCTGACAGCTGAATTCTTTGCGCTGGCCAAGATTGTCATGAGGCCCCCTGCTGGTGGTACAATGAAACAACATAGGCCAAGTGGAGTCTTCTATTTTCTAATTTAGATTCTATTTTCCTCCTGGCTGATGATTCTGAATGTTGACTCATAAAGCCGTGGTTCTCAAACCTTTGTGCTCATTACCATCACCTGAGGGCACCTTGTTACACCTGTAGGTGTCCTCTTCAACCAGAGATTCTGGTTAGAGAGGTCAGGAAACTTCATGTTTAACCAGGCTGCCAAGTGTTTCTGAATCAGATGCTCCTCAGACCACACTCTGAGGGACCCTCAAAGGATGAGCCACTGCTGGTCATTGGAAGGCAGTGGAGATGGGCTGCTGCTTCGGGGGCTGTCTCTGGATTCCCAAGTGACGCCCAGACCATCACTTGGAGAAAGAGCGTCAAAAAGGCAGGGGTTCAGAGCTGCGCTTTTGTGTTTGGACCATCCTGGGTTCAAATCCCACCTCCACCACTCACCAGCTGTGTGTCCTCAGTTTCCTCATCTGTAAAATGGGAAATAGTTACTTCCCACAGGAACATGGGGAAGAATCATTAATACACATAGAAGGCTTGGCACAAAGCAGGGCATACCAGAGACACTAAATAAATACTGAGTGAATGCGTATGTTGCTAAATAATTCTGCTTTCCTTCCTTCTTTTCTTCCTTGGATAGAAGAGGGGGGCTATGGATTTGATCTCTCCCATTACAATGTGAGCCCTGTGAGGGATGGGACTGTGTCTCTCTGGTTTACAGCTTTATTTCCAGCACCTAGGACAGTGCCTGCTACACAGTAGGTGCTCGCTAAACATTTGTTGGGAAAAAAAAATGAATGAATTTGATCTGGTTCAGTACCAGCCAGGTCCAGCAGACAGTTCAGCAAGGACCTAGGAAGTACTTTTTGGCCTTGAAGTAACCCACGAATCAGTGTGTATTTGACAAATATGCAAACGTGTGGGGCATAAGAACCTGTGCTTGTCCAAGATAAAGCTTGCCCTCAAACCAGGACCCAGTAGGATTCGCTTCTACCCAGCACTGCTGGGTGCTTTGAGCTGCTGGTTTCCTCCCCTCTCTGACTCTGCATCCCCCCTTGAGAATGTTCAAGAACGCTTCGAGTTCTGGCCTCTATGAGGAGATTTCTTATGCCTGTACCTGTGCTGTTTTGCAGGTGACAGCCCTGAGCCCGAATGCTTGACCGGATGAAAGCCCGCTAGCTTCTGTTTCTGCCAGGTGGACACGCTGAGCTTGGTCCCCAGCTGGGGAAGAGGCCAGACACGGCCCTCAGTGAAATAATCCAGCCCCTATAGGCCTGAGCAACTGAGAAAGGGCGAGAAGCGAACTCCAGCTGCTGGTGAAGCCTCCCAAAATCCTCCTCCGATGGCTGTTTTCAAAGTTCTTTGGGAACGCTGAGACAAAGAACAAGATGTAGGAAAATGGGACCAACTCCTGCGTGGCCCGAGCCTCAGAACCCCTGTCATGGCCCAAAGAAGCTCTCCTTGGCTCCGGGAGGGCTGGTGAACTCTGTCCTCTATTCTCTTGGCTTCAGCCAGGCATTGGACTTGCCCTTCTGCTCTGATCTTGGCAGTCACCTTCACAGACGGATTAAGACTGAAGACCCCCAGGGGCTCCATCCCTAAGGGAAGCTTGAGAAGCAGAGCCCTGCCTCCATTCCCTCCCTGGATCACACCCCTCAGCCCCCAGTGGAGCCGAAACGATCCAGTCCGGAATGATCCCGCTATGGCCAAGCTCTGGTTCAAATTCCAGCGGTACTTCCGCAGGAAACCTGTACGTTTCTTTACCTTCCTGGTGCTCTACCTGACAGCTGGGAGCCTCGTCTTCCTTCACTCTGGTTTTGTGGGTCAGCCTGCTGTCTCCCAGAACCAGGCCAACCCCGCTGCGGGGGCCCCAGTGGAGGGCGCTGAGCTGCCCTTTTTGGGTGACTTAAATCTGGGCAGAGCCTTCCGGGATACAGGTGAAACCTCGAGCATCGCCCGCAGGTATGGACCCTGGTTCAAGGGCAAGGACGGGAATGAGAGAGCCAAGCTGGTGGACTACGGGGGAGCCTGGAGCCGGGCCCTCAAGGGGAGGGTCATTCGGGAGAAGGAGGAGGAGCGAGGTAAGAGGGGTGAGCATCTGGGCTTGGAAGGTGGCTGAGGAGAAGGGAAGGGGGATGATGATGATAATAACGTAATAACGGCTGCCAGTGTTCAGTGTTTAATAGGAACCGGTCATCATACATGCAAGAGGTTTCACAGAGGAGAAAATTGAAGCTCAGAGACATTAAGTAGCTTGCCCAAGGTCACACAGCTTGTAAACAGCCAAGCTTAGATTTGAACCCTGAATCTGTCAGAGTCCAAAGTCTGACCCTCCCCTGCAGGCGTTTTTAGCCCTTGTTACATACACTTGAAAATCAAAACACCTAGCATCTACTGAGCACTTACTAAGGGCCAAGTACTTTTCCAAGCACTTGACATGCATTGTTGAATTATCACCACAACTCTATGTGATAGGTGCTGTTATTCCCATTTTAAAGGTGAGGAAACTGAGGCACCGAGAGCCCAAGTTTACACAGCTAGCTAGTGACAGAGCTTCTGCTCCACTGCATTGCTTCTCAGTTCACTTTGCTGGATCTCTCAGTGATGGCACTTGGGGAACCTCATCGCCCTGGGCATATTTCGTTGCATTTTCTTAGCCTGTCACAGTCCAAAAGGGCTTTTCTTGGGCTTCCCTGGTGGCGCAGTGGTTGAGAGTCCGCCTGCCCGAAGCAGGGGACACGGGTTCGTGCCCCGGTCCGGGAAGATCCCACATGCCGCGGAGCGGCTGGGCCCGAGAGCCATGGCCACTGAGCCTGCGTGTCTGGAGCCTGTGCTCCGCAATGGGAGAGGCCACAACAGTGAGAGACCCGCGTACCGCAAAAAAAAGAAAAAAAAAGGGCTTTTCTTCGTAAGTGCATTACCTCATTTGATTTTCACTACACTCCACGGACTTAAACAAGGAATATGAACTTATGCCCATTTAACAGACGTGGAAACAGGCTTGAAGAAGTGAAGACTCTTCTCCAGGGCCGCATAACTGGTAAGTGATAAGTTCAAATCAGAACCATCTGGCCTGGATGCTGGCTCTATGACTACCTCCCAGAGTCAGCCAATGTCTCCCCATCTAACCCGCATTCTGGGGAGGACCCCACAACCCCTGCAGTTCGTGAGATTAACACGAATGGATGTTTCCAGAATCTGGGACAGATGGTTTGGGAGGATCTACGACCAATCGGGACAGAAGGAAAACCTCCCTAGCCCTTGTGTTCCCTGCCACGTGCCACGCTTCTGCTGTGATTCAACCTATGAAAAACCCCTTCTCCCACCGCGGAAGGAAGCAGGACTAATGGAGGGGGCTCATCCCGGGGAGCACATTTCCCTGCTTCAGTCCCACCCTGCACCTGGCTCAGGAGCCTCCAGAAGACCCTACCGTCTCACCCTCAGGAATTTCCTAGAATTCTGCCTCTTTGAAAACTTCACAGGGAGGTGAAGGGGATTGTGGGAGGTGGCAGAATGGATTGGAGGACTTGGATTCATAGTCCAGGTCCACTCCAACCAGCCGTGTGGTCCAGGCAAGTGGCTTTACCTTCTCATGCCTCAGTCTTGTCATCTGTAAAATGGGAATAATGACCCCCTCCCCGCCAGGTTTCTCCGGAGAGTTCAATGAGACATGGTTATGGAAACACTTAGCACACTGCCTGCACACAGTAAATCCTTAGGGATGATCAGGAAATTCTTGTAATCTACCTGGGTAAGGGACCCCATCTTGTAGGCACAGTTGAGGTGTGAGGTGCTACACTGATGGAGAAATCATGATGTGGGTTCCCTCTCTACCTTCTCCAATCAGTAAGCTTCGTCTCACCCCAGCCACACCAAACTCCTTCTGCTACTTTGCAAACCCCAAAGTTTGCCACAAGCCTGCGCCTTAGGATATGCTCCCATCGTACTTAGGATAAATTCCAGAGTCCCCACCATGGCCCACCAATCCAGCCTCACGTTATAACATTTCCTACCCGTCCTCACCACACACTCCCCTCCGTTGTCCTTCTTGCTGGTCATTGAACACACCAAGTCTTATCCTACCTCGGAATCTTTGTGTAGATAGTCCTGTCCACCTGGGGTGTTCTTCCCCGTATCTTTGCATGGCTCCCTTCCTCCCTTCCTCCTGGACCTCAGGCAAACCTGGCCACCCTGTAGACGTTCCTGGACTGTCCGAAAGTAGCACCACCTTGTGCCTGGTCAGGACCAGGTGCCCCAGCTCTATTTCTGGCACAGTACTTACCGCTCTCTGAAAGTATCTCGTTTTTACTCGCTTTCTTGTTTATAGTCTGTCTCTACTACCAGACCGTCAGCTCCAAGAAGGCAGGGATAGTGCCTGTCCTGTCACCTCCTTCTATCAGCACCTGGGACAGCACCAGGAACAAAGATGGCGCTCAGTACCTACGGGTTGAATGAATGAGTGATTGGATGGACAAATGAATGAATGGCCAGCCCTCTGCGTGGAGTGTCTCCACAGGCTTGGCTCTACTCTTCCTCCAGATCTCAGCTTAGCTCACCTCCAGAAAATTGTCCCTGACCCCACCTCCAGGCTTGATCGAAGGTTTCTCTTCTCTACTCCCTGTCATGGCCCTTATGTAAATGGTAATTGCCTGTGTTTATCGAGGTCCTTTGGTAGAATATGATTCCCTAGTGGCACAGTTGATCTATCCAACGACAATAACAACATCCCCCCATTTGTTACGAGAATGAAATCCCACTGCCACTATCACGAGTAATTATTACCATTTCTTGAGCACCTGCTTCATGCCAGTCACTGTCCCACTTGCTTTTCATATGTTATTTGCATGGAATGATATATGTAAAATGCTTATTACACCTCCTGGTTTATAATAATAGGTCACTTAATAGTTTCTGCTGTTAGTAGTAGAAATAATAGCTAAACATCTGTTGAATGGTCATTATTGGCTAGACCATGTTATAAGTGCTTCATTGCCTTATGTAATTATCACAACAACTCAAAAAGTTAGAGACTATTATCCTATTTTACAAATGGGAAAATTTAAAACTCAGGGAGAGGTCACTTACCCCAGGTTACACAGATAGTGAGTGGAAGAACTGAGGTTTGAAACAAGGTCCATTTAACTCCAAAGCTTGTGAGCCTTCTTCTCTACCACACTATCCCCGCTGCCTCTGGAAATCTTATGTATTTTATAAAATATAAAGAGAGAAGGAAGAGAAAATAAGAAAGAAGCCTGGACCCCAGAGCTCTCATCAGGCAGCTTTAGAATCAGGTGGTCTTAGTAAGAAAACACAAATTCAGACTGTCCTTGATTAACTTATTCCAAGTTCAGCAAGGAAATACAACATATTAGATTAACGCTAATAAAAACGAGACACTTCTTTGACCTGATGCTACACCCATTTGGCTTTTCTCTGAAGCTGGCAAGGGCTCTGCTTGATGCAGTGATGCAAGACTTAAGCTGTAAAGGATTCGGAGCCCATCACGGCGTAGTTGGTGAGGGTGGAGCTGCTCCCAGGCTGGGCTGGGGCTGGGCAGGAAGTCTGACTTCCTGGGTGGAGCTGGCACCTACAATGTGCCAGTCACCTTGCTAGGCTTGCGAAATCCTGTGCTCTGAGCAGCCAAATGAGGGTTCAAATCCCAGTTCTGCAGCTTGCTGGCTGTGCACCTTTGGGCAGGTCACTTCACCTCTCTGAGCCTCAGTTTCCTTTGGGAGATAAAAAGTACTTAACATCAGATGACTGATGTGATGATTATATAAGATAAATCAATAGCATGCTCTCTGAATGCCAGGCACTGTTCTAAACCCTTTGCATCTATTACTTCATGTAATCTTCGTAGCAACTCAGTTAAGTAGACACTGTTATTAACTCCCCCATACAGGGAAGAAACTAAGGCACAGAGAGGCTAAGTAACCTGCCCAAGGTTATCCAGCTGGAGGAGTGGGTAAACCAATATTTGAACCCAGGTGGTTTGAATCTTACACCTGAACCTTAAGCACTACATCATCTCCCTTCTCAGCACACAAGTACTCAGCACAGAGTGTGGCACACAGTAAGCAGTTAGTATGTGCTGGTTATTATTATTAATATTGTAATTCTGTAGGACAAAACAGAGATGATTTGACTTACCTTAGGTGACCCAGTTGTTGGGACCAGAGCCAGGAGCCAAATCCAGTTTGATTTCAAAGTCTGTGCTGTTTCTGTTCCCCCCAGATTACAGAAAGGGTGGGCTGGGTGTAAAGAAGGACACGGGGATATTTAGTCAGCATTTTTGGAAGGGGCAGCAGGGGACCCACTCCCCATCTCCTCCAGCTGAAGATGCAATCTCTGCAGATTACAGAGGGTCTCCTCTGTGTCGGAGACTGTGTGCTCATACTCAGCCTCACATCAGGTAGGAAGTATTAAACTCTTTTCATACATTAAGAAACAGAGGCTCAGAGAGAGTAAATGACTTGCCCCCCATGTCACACAGCTGCTAAGAGGCAGAGCAGACTCCAACCCAATTCTGTCTGAATCCAAAGCTCTTAACCACTGAGCTGTAGAATCCCCAACTGCAATCATTCATTCATTCATTCCATATTTACTGCACGTCTGTATGCCCCACCCTGTGCTGGGAGGTGGAGACACGAGAATGATTCAAGCAGTGTTTTTTTTTTCCTCTGAGGAGTATTCACACCCTCCTGGGGGAAGACAGGCAAGTAAAAGATAAATTATGTTTTCAAAAATAACTTTTTTCTTGATTATCAAAGTAGAAAAATTAGAATACATAGCAAAAAAGAGATGAAAATAAAAATAGCCCAGAGTCCCACCATTCAGCAACAGTCCCAGTCAACACTGTTGGTGTATCACCTTTACCTTCCTGTCTTTTTCCTCTATGTGTGTATTTCTAAAGAATAGAATGGTGTATATATAGCATCATATCCTGCTTTCCCCTACGATAGCACTTTTTCATTTTATTAAAAATTCTTCCCCAATGGGCCTAAATTATTTCTAATTTGAAAAAATAATGGACAATACTTGGAAAATTGTTTCAGAAAAGTGTTAAGGTGGGGTAAGCCAGGGGACTCTGGGATCCCAAAGGAGGGATCCTGTTCGGTCATGGGGCTGTATCATGGCTGCCTTCCTGGGGGAGGTGATAGTTGAGCTGAGCCTGCAAGATCCATGGGCCTTGACCAAAGTGAAGGATGCATCCCTTCTACCCCAGGGAAGCCTAGATATGAGCAGGAAATTCCATTCTCTCTGCAAGGAAACCCAGACAGCACTGGAGTGATCCTCTTGAAGGACAACTTTCCAAGATGGCGGAGAATCCTCAGCAGGAATATACAGTTTCTCTTCTCCATGAAGAGATCAATCTTACAATCAATCTTAAAATTACCCTTGTATTAGAGTCTGAGGGCTGCTGTAGCAAAATACCATGAACTGGGTGTCTTGAACAATGGAAATGTATTACCTTGAAGTTCTGGAGGCCAGAAGTCCAAAATCAAGATGGGCTCTCAAAGGCTCTAAGAGGAAATCTGTCCCAAGCCTTTCTCCCAGCTTCTAGCATCAGCAGGCGCCCTTGGCATTCCTTGCAGCTGTATAACGCCAGTCATTACCTCTGTTTTCCCATGGCCTTCTCCTTGTGTCTCTGGGTCTTCAGAGAGCCACTTTCTTACAGGGACACCATTCACATTGGATTGGGACCCACCTGCTCCAGTATCACCTCATAGGTAATTACATCACCAATGACCTTATTTCCAAATAAGGTCACATTCTGAGGTACTGGGCTTAGGACTTCAACCTATCTTTTTTTTTTTTTTTTTTTTTTTTTTGATGAAGGGCACAATTCAACCCATAACTATTCCACTTTTCAGGCAGGAGCTTGAGTAATTCTACAAGGCTACTGCAGTGTCAGGATTAGAACCCCGATCTGGTGGACTCCAAAACTGTTCTTGTAGGACACTGTAGTGCCTCCCGTCTGTGAATCTACTCACAGACGGTAAATAAGAGGAATACAAATTAACATATGTGTAGCTATCTTTTTAACGAATTACTTTCCTTGAAGAGAGCAAAATTTCTTGAAAAGGAAGATTAATTGAAGCAAAAGAAAAGAAAAAGTAAAGGAAAGGGGAAGAAACACAGTCAGGAGAGCTCCTTTCCAGATGCCTGTGCTCTCCTGGGCTCACCCCTCACTGGTTTCTGTGCTTGAGATAAATAGGCAGACTGGGACAGGACTTGGCCATTTCAGCAATATTTAGATGGCTGCAGAGATAAACTGACAGATTATGTGAACTCGGCCATTGATTCACCCTCGAGTGACCTGTGATTTTTGTCCCTGTATTACATATTCGATCTCCACCTCATCTCCGGGAGATTCTGCCACCACAGCAGAACTTGAGGTGGGCCTTTGGAAAATGGTGGAAGTGGGTTGGACAGTACCCTTGCTGATGAGCTCATTGCTAGCAGGGTGATAGAACTCCAGGGACAGGGTCACCGGTTACGTTGGCCACAGCCTGCACTGAAGGGTCAGTGGGGAAAGAGTCACCAGCACTTGCCCAGGACAAGGAGGAAACAGATTCAATATCCATTTCCTGACCCAAAGAGCTCAGCCTGTCCATCAGGTCACAGTATGTAACACGCCCATTCTTCTCCAGAGCATCAGTGAAGGTACCATGTATCTCTTTTTTCCTCCTGTTGACAGATGAGGAAATGGAAGGTCATCTGTTCACCCAACAAGTCTTTGAGCACCTGTTATGTAGGACATCTCAGTCTGATGCCTGGCCTGTGGGAGGGTTAGGGAAGGGGTGGTATAACATTTAAAAGCGCAGGCTTAGGGGCAGTTGGACCTATGGTCAAATCTCAACTCTTCTCCCAAAAGACCCTCCCTCTCCCATCATCCCTCCAGGAGGGCCTCTCTTGGAGGATGGAGAAGCCCTTCTAAGCTGAGACTGAATGTGGTACATGGGAAAAAGCAGCCTAGACATGGTGTAGTCTAGACTCTCCAAGCTGGGTGGCCTTAAGCAACTTAGCTTGACAATCAGCATATTAGTCAGTGCACCTTTGGTGGCAAGGGACAAAAACCCATCTTCAATCAGCTTAAGCTAAAGAAGAAAATGTATTGTGTCTTGTCTCCAAACTACCAAAGGGGCTAGATTTTCAAATGAGTGATTTGTGCCCTTCTCTTCCTAACTCTCATCTCTGCTCACCTCTGACTTAGTTTGGTTCTTCTCCTGTACAGACTGACTTTGATGCCAGGGATTGTGGCTGTTGGTAGCTCTGGGCTTAGAGAATGCCAGTGTCATAACCCAAGGGAAACAGATTTCTTTCTCCCAGCTTTAATCTATAAAAATCCAAAGAATGGGTCATGTGCCCTTCCCTGTAGCCATCAATCACTGGCTGGTGGCAGATGCAACATGATTGGCTCTTTCAAGGTCAGTGTCTCCTCATGGTCGGGGCAGCTAAGATCTGTTAACAGAAAAATAGGAAGAGGGGGTGCTTTGAAGGTACAAACAGTACCATTACAGTCTACCCCTTAACCCCACAGAGGACGTGTGTGTACATACACTCGCACTCCTATTAATTTGATTATAAAAATCTCATCTAACACAATCCACTATCCCATATATGGCCAAATGCACCTACCCTCACCCTAAGGTGAGACCACCCATGGTCATAGTACACCCAACTCCAAGCCTGGCATTTCTGGGTCACGAGTGTTACTCTCCATCAGAACTCAGTGTGGCCCCTTGTGATCCTGAAGTCTGTGGGCCAAATGGAAGTGAAGCCCCCCCCCCAAATGTAAAATGGACGGAGGACAGATCTGGGCTTAAATTTTAAGTGAGACACTTCCAAGCTGTGGTAACATAGGCAGACTACATAGTTTCGAATTCTACATAAAAACGAGTAACACGGAGTAACATGAGTGGTTACCAGTCAGAACATACACCATATGCCAAAAGAAAGGTTTGCATCTAAGACAGAGAGATGTAATAGTCATTAGGATCAGCCTCTTCATCTATAAAATGGGTTAATAAGAAGGGTGTGAGGACTGAATTTTTTTAAATAAGGCATGGCACTTAGTAAAGTAGATAGCACATGGTAGATACTCAATACATATTCTCTCCTCTCTCTCTCGCTCTCTCTCGCTCTCTCGCTCGCTCGCTCTCACACACACACACACACACACACACAGTTTTTGATCTGATGACAGTGACCTCATGCTGACAAAGTAAAACAACCACTTCCCCCCTTCCCCTTTCCCTCCCTCTCCTTCCTCCTTTTTTTTCTCCTCCTGCCCATCCTTGGACGCTCTGTCCTCTAGTGACCTATTGAGCTGAAGTTGGTGTGAAGCTGTCACCACCATGGCCCATGGAAGTTCTCACTCCCAGCCCAGATGTAAGCAAGCATCCACGCCCCAGGGCCGTGGTTCCTTCTGTGACACAGGAGGGACATACATTGTTGAACAAGCAGTGACAAGATGTAGGCTTTTCCAGAGCTGTCACCATCTGATGCGCCCGCTCCAGGGAGGCAATGTTTCTTTTAAAGATGGACGGACTGTTCTTAGTTGACCAAATCACCTCTGTCTTATGAAAGAAATTCAAGGTGATCAGGGATGAGACGCATCTCCAGCGAGGCTAACAAATTCTGCACTTACCAGGGTGGTGTTGAGGGAAACAATTGCTCCATGATGAGCCTGTATCCTCTGCTAGACCCTGCTCTCCACCATGAGTGAGGAGGACAAGAAGCCCACAGTTTAAATAGACAGCAGCCCACCCATGAACGAGATCAAGTGGCATGTAATATTTCCCTCAGTCATTCGCTATGAGGGCCGTTTAATTCCAAGGGCTGGCTGGGTCCTCGGTCTAACCTTCAGTTATTTCCAAGTGCAAGGGTGGAAAGAGCACTGGTTTGGGGTCCCATAGATCTAGATTTAAGTCTTTGTTCTACCATCAATTAGTTTCAGGTCTCAGCTCACTTCACCTTTCTGGGCCTCTGTTCAATCATCTAAGAAAACAGTTTAAGCATGCCAAGGGTCATTGCACCTGGGTCATTGCAAAGATCCTCGGATTCAAAGAGAAACAAGCAGTAGTTCAGAACATGGGCTCTGCAGCCAGATTGCTTGGGTCCAAACCTAACTCCACAGGTATAAGCTGTGTTTCCTTGGGCAGATGACTTAGCCTCTCTGGGCCTCAGTTTCCTCTTCTACATTGAGTGGGAATATTAATACTTACCTCATGGGGTCATTCTAAGGATTCACTGAGACAATATGTGTAAAGCAGTTAGCAAAGTGCATGTCCAAATTAATGATTATAAGAACATATGGGAAAAGACTTTATAAACTGTAAAGTACCATCTTTGTGTACTATTTACCAGGAAGTACAGGAACACGTGTACTACTTTAAGAAAACTAAGTGAATGGTTTGTACTTGGATAGTTGTTTTACATTATTTAAAATTTTCCTTTTGGATGAAAGCATTAACCTTGGCCCACAAGGTGGGCAAACTGTAAAGTACTTATACAGCACTGTGAATGGCTGGTTTTTTATTGCACTCACCTTAACTTTGTGCCTGTTATATTCAAGACACTGTGGTAGAGACGTTTATACAAATAAGTCCATGTTAACCTCATTGGGCTGATATTTTCATCCCCACAATGAAGAAAACTAGGCCTCAGGGAGGTAACTGGCCTAAATGCACTAGGTCAGCACGAGAATGTTACCAAAGTGATACGACAACCTAGATCTTGAGATATCCCAGGCCAGTGTTCCTTCCAAGGGAAAATAACACCTTAAGCCATCTTGCAGAAATGATAACAGGCTGTCAACTTATCAGGCTCTTCAGAGCTGTCCTAATACAGGTCTCATCTGCTTGGTGCTTAGGGAATGATGTTGGCTTGGGTTACTGGGTGCCCAGTTGTCACCAGTAGAGCCCAGGGGCATGACCTTAACCCTGGCCTTGGAAAGGTCCCTCCCTCCTCTCTGATGACCTCCAGGGCCCACAGCCTCACCCATGGGACACCACTGCCCTTATAGATCATGTTCTGCCAATGCACATGAGTTTCGGTCTCTCTTGTTTCTACTTTACTGTTCAGAGGAAGGAATTGGTACCAAAAGGTCAACAAGGCCACATAGCCAGAGGCACACTGGTTACTCCTGAAACCCTTTCAGCTTTGTCCCCCCTGCCAAATCTGACTTTTCTCATCTCCCCAAAGCTAAGTACATCGGCTGCTACCTGGATGACACCCAGAGCCGGGCCCTTCGAGGCGTGTCCTTTTTCGACTACAAAAAGATGACCGTCTTCCGTTGCCAGGACAACTGTGCAGAACGGTAGGGCCCCACCAGTGTCCCAGGCATTCAGATCCCTTCCTTCTCAGATTCCTACCTGTGGTGGTCTTTCTTTTTCCATGGGAGGGCATGATGGAGGATGAACATGTGGACAAGGAAAGGGTGATGTGTGTGTGTGTGTGTGCGTGTGTGTGTGTGTGTGCGTGTGTGTGCATATGCATACGTGCATGCAACTGAGCAGGGAGTTGGTCTGTGGGAATTTGTGAGACTGCCTAGGAGTGAGTTTGCAGTGTACGGTATGCAGGGTCATATGTTTGTAAGCTTAATGCCAGTACCTAACTGTCTTTAAATAACAGTAGCAGTGAGTGCAGGAGTCTCTGTGGATATGTTTGCAAGAGTCCCGAATTGTGGGGAAAGCACAAGTGGGTGTTTACACGCAGGCAAGTGTGAGTCTGTGAGCGTGAGGCTTGTGTGGTGCCCGTGGGAAGGGTGAGGTGGGAGCCCGGGATCAGGGCTATTTAATGGTTTACCAGCCAAGAAACTGTTTCTCTACCAGAGAGAAACACTCACCTGTCCAGACAGTGTTTTCCAATCTAAGAATAAAATGATGTTCTTGATTAAAACATGCACTGCGGGGAGGGCGCTCACTTTCCAAGAGTGGATGAGGCCCCAGAGGACTGGCGAGTTGGGACCCTCAGTCCAGGCCTGGGAACCAGCACTGCTGCCCTAGAGGCACTGTGGATTGAGCTGACCTTCTCCTCCCCTGTGCCCTGGGTCCCCTGATGTGTGATGGCTTGTGAGAGGCCTCTAACATACTCATCTTCAGGCTCTAGCCTGATCACAAGCTCTGAAGGAGCTCCACTGCATGGCTGGAGTGGAAATGGGCAAGTGGGTGGCCAAGGGACTCTTCCCTCAGTTCCTGACTAGAACACACTGTCCCCTTTATAATCAGCTTCCATAACAGTTCACCATTGAAATCCTGAGCCCAGGACCATCTCCAGCTTGGGAAAGACTCCAAGCTCTTGAGGATGTTGATTCTTTAATTTATTTATTGAACGGTGGGGAGACAGAAGTGAATTTCAGAGTCCATGCCCTCAGAGAGGTCTTGTGGGAGTTGAAGAGTTAATATTTGCAAAGCAAATATTTGAGTGCCTGGAAGAGAGGAAGTGTAAGCTATTGGCATTCTGTGGCCCAAACCCCGTTCTTGCTTCTGCCTCCCCAACTAGCTGGGGAGCCCCTTGGGGGCAGGGCTGCAGCTGGCTCATCTCTGCATCCACCTAGAAACCCATGTGGGCAGCGCTGAACCAGAGTGAATTACGCGAGTTGATCTGACTCGTCTTCTGAAGCTCCACCTTGGCTGTCACCTCCTCTGAGAAGTCTCTCCTGACACCCCAGGCAGGTTGGGGGCCTCTTCTGCATTTCCACAATCTGAGACTTACCCCATCTCAACCCTCATCTCACTATGCCGGCGTTTTCTGGTTAAGCGCTTGTCACTCCATCTAGGCTGTGACGCACACGTCAGCATCACCTGAATCTCTCAAGATTGCCGGGCCCCACCCACAGCTTTTGATTTGGTGGGTTTGAGGTAGGGCCCAAGAATCTGCATTTTTAACAAGTTCCCAGGTGACACTGGATGCTGTTGGTCCTGGAACTATGGATGGAGCACCACTGCTCTGATTTTCACACCCAGCTGGGAAATTTTAGAAACTCCTGCTGTCCACTGTTCCTTCTATCAGTGGATCCATTTATATGAGACGGGCCCCAAGGGCACCTGAGAACCAAGGCTTGAGAGAGACAGCGACAGACAGGTGGAAGAAGGAGGCTGGCCCAGCTCCAAGATGCCCAGATAGTTTAAGCTGCTCTTCCTGCGTCTGCCCAGGTGACCGTGTGATCACACGCTACCCGAGTAGTAGGGGTGTTTGGAGACATGAGTCTGGGTGGGTCTGTCCCTCCAGCCAGCCCCCGGAAGTCCCGAGTGATGGCGTGAGCTGACACCTCCCATAGGTCCAGCCTTGCATGACCAGTATTTTGCAGGCTGCTCCCCCAAGGAGCTTTCACGATTCTGGAAAGTGCCTCAGAGGCCACAGTGGGCAAGAGGACTGAGCAGGGGTCGTCCTACTCCCCTCTCCCCCACCACTTCATACCTACCCTGTGAGGCAGAGCAAGCACTTCCCTTTTCATCTGTTTACAGAACAGGTCCTCACTAAAAGTCCTTTTTAGGAAATGATTCCAGAGCTATGAAAAAAAATTGACAATCTTGCAGTGCCTGGATATTTTTTTTGTTGTTTTAAGGAAAGGAATTTTTTACTTGGCTGGATACGTGACCTTGGTTTTGCCACCTTCCAAAGACATACGAGAGTCCCTGCCCCCTCCCCTGGGTCCAGCTCCTCTCAGGGGACATAGAGGCATCATTCCTGGGGGATGTTTCCTGGAATAAAGAGGCTGGACTTTGCAGATATGATTGGCTTGTGGCTCTAGACAGGGAAGAGCAAGAGAGTGGGTGGGGCAGAGGGACCACAGGACCAGAGGGGTGTGTGTGTCAAGTGTCCTGTGTGTTGAAGGTATATGTAGATGGGTGTGAATATGACGTTGTGTGTCTATGTGGGTAAGTGTATGGGGGTGTGAGACATGAGGCAGGGATGGAAGCAGGTGGTCCCTGGGGTCTTGTCCCCTTCCAGAGTCTCCCTGTCCCCCAGGGACCTCTTTGTATTCCTTCTTGGCTTCCTGCCCATCCCACCTCCAAGACTTTCTAACCCCTTAGCCTCCCTGACCCTCTCAGGGTCTCCTTATTCTCAGTCCCGATCCCCCTGTCCCTTGGAGTATCCCTGTACCTCAGATCTCCTTGGGTCTCCCTGACGCCCAAAGTCTTCCTTGTTTCCCCTCTTCCAGGGAGATAGGGAGACCCCCACCCCAGTCTCCTTACTCCTCTGGGATCTCCCTGTCTCCTGGAAGCCTCTGTCTCCTGTCCCGTGAGGTCTCCCCTGTTCCCCTTCCATCGTCTGTCTCTCCATTTCCCCTGGGACCTCCTGGTCCCCACAGCCCTCCCGTCCCCCAGGCCTCCTCACTAGGTGAGTCACCCTGTCCCTGGGGTCTCCATGGTGGCAGTTACCCTGGCCTGACAGCAGCCTCCCCCAGGGGTTACCTGTATGCTGGGCTGGAGTTCGGCGCCGAGTGCTACTGTGGCCACAAGATCCAGGCGACAAACGTGAGCGAGGCGGAGTGTGACATGGACTGCAAGGGCGAGCGGGGCAGCGTGTGCGGTGGCGCCAACCGCCTCTCCGTCTACCGGCTGCAGCTGGCCCAGGAGTCAGCCCGCAGGTGTACGTGAGTCGGCCCCTCCCCTCTCTGCCCTGGCCCACCTGAGCGCCCACCTGTACCTTCCACGGCTCCCCCCGCTCCTGAGCCCTCGGCTGCCCTCCAAGGCTGCCACCATCCTGCCCCAGCCTCACCTCCAGCCACGCCCCTCTTCCTCCTTAACAAACAGCTAGAGCCTGAGCTGGCCTGTCCTTCCTCATTTTCTGAAAGCAGATTGTGTCTAACGATGGTGACAATGACGACAGCAAACACGTCATCGTTTTCCAAGTGCCTTCTACGGGAGAGCACATCTAATCCCCACGATGACCCTTGAAATTGCACTGTTATTCACCCACTCCCATTTTACAGATGAAGAGACTGAGGCTCAATGTCACACAAACAGCAGAGGATTGAAACCAACTCCAGAGCTTATGTCTTTAATGCTCCTGTAGAGAGAACGTATCCCTCGCCTGCCAGTGCTTCAGTCTTGTTGGAAAAACTCTCCAGTTTCCAAACTGAGGGAGGGAAGGGGATGAATAGCCGAGGACAAGAGCCACCCCTTCTTCTGTGGATATTGTCCCGTTGTCCCCTCTCTGGGTGTTTAATAGCAGTTAAGGTCTATTTATCAAGCATCTGCCGTGTGCCAGGCACGTGCTGAGCCCACTGCAAGCCTGATTTTGTTTCCCTTCCCTACAGACTTTTCAGGCAGTTACCGTGGTTAATTGTCTCCATTTTACGGTGAGGAAACCGAGGCTTGATGAATTTAAGTAAGCCTGCCCAAGGTCACACAGTCTTGTGACCTCAAAGGTGACCTTCAGACCTATACGAAGAGCTAATGGCCTTGACGAAAGACAGAGGGCTGAGGTTTATCCTGGTTACTCTTCTGATGCAGTCCTGAGGTAGGAATAGGAATCCAGAGCTAAGAATCCCAAATTTGAATGCTCCAATGAACCCTAGGGAGATCTTATTAAAATGCAGATTCTGATTCAGCCGGTGAGACTCTGCATTTCTAAGGAGTTCCCAGGTGATGCTAGGTTGCTGGTCCATGGACCACACTTTGAATAATAAGGCCTTAGACCTCCATGGAGCTGACAAGTTCCGCCCAGAATGTCAGCCTGCCCACCCAGGTGGATTTGGCAGAACCTTAATGCCTGTCTGCATGCAGAGAAAGGCCTTTTCCGTATGAATGTCATTGTTTATAAGAATTCCTTGCTGGTGTGCTTGACACTGTGTTCTGTTTTCCAAACCCCGTGTTTCTGAAGCCCTGTTCAAGCTTTGCTTTACAACGGGGTCCCGCGTGCCGCCAGTTTACAAAGTGGCTGATTTCTAGAAACAGAGGCACCCTCTGCCCCCCCATCGTTGCCTCAGTTCCTCCAGCTCTGCAGGTCTGGCTGGCAGAGGGCGGGGAGGGTGTGTGAAATCCAGGCTGGATGGTGTCCATACAGCAAGTCTCTGGTTTGGCCATTAGTGTAATGAGGTTTTAATTTGATAGCAGATTTATCATCCCCAATACTGATTTCTTTATGCCAATGTTTACATTATTTTGATGGTGACGTTGACCATATGAAGAGATGGCCTTAAAGTTGTGTGTATTTAGAGGGAAAGCTGATGCCACTAGAACATTCTAGTGGATGATGCTGAGCTAGATAACAAGAATTGGGCTGCGTATGTCATCAGCCACTATCAGCTAGACCTCCTTTTGGTTAAAGTTCAGATTGGCTGGGTAATACGAACATTCTCCTGTCTTTCTCTCTGTCTCTGTCACACACACACACACACACACACACACACACACACACACACACACACACACACACACACACACACACACACACACACACACACACACACACACACACACACACACACACACACACACACACACACACACACACACACACACACTATTGAGATCACCTGGTATAATAACACTCTCATGGACCAACAAAGATTTTCAGTCATCAGGTGAAATATATAAACCTTGACACACCGAGACCACTAGATCCCGCTACAATTGGGTGTGTTTTGCCCTGGTAGCAGTGGGAGGGCTGTCTGGGTGGTGGCTGGTAAGAAACCCCTGAGGCTGATGGGAATGCTGCTGTGCCCCTCAGCTTGCCCGCCTCTGCAGTGGTGTTTTGTTCCATCTGAGAAAGGAATCTTTGTATTTATGTCGAAGACGGGGAACCCATTCATTTCTACTGAGAGGGGAGTCCTGGATTCTGTAAGTCCACCCCAGCTGTTCTGAATCGTCGCTGTACAAGGCTGGAAGCTTGGGCACCTTCAGCTGGAAACTCCAGAAGGAAAGCTAAGCCTTGCTAATCTCAAGGCTACTGTGGCTGAGATGAGAATGGAAGTGGCTTGGATAAGGAGACAGATGGTTTGTCAAATTGGGACTCCTGGTGGGCTCCCAGTTGGCAACATGGTATTTGGAGAGAGCATGGGAACTGTTCATTAAACACTTGATGCTCCCATGTGTATTAGGCGTGGAGAGGACAATGGGGAATACAGCACAGTCCCTGCCGTCAAGGAGACCACCGTCTAGTGGAGAGACAGACCCAAGACGAGTGGGATCTGTTCAAGCATGGCGGGTATATATAGGAGCCACGGGAGCAACATTTGAGCTGAATCTCATTCTGAGATTTCCAGGTGAAAGGGAGAGTCGTGTATTCAGCCATGAACAAAAGGATCCTCAAAGGTGATGTTTTGAATGACCTGTTGGAAGCACCTTCCTCACTGATGCTTCATTTTACGGCTTTAGAAACTGAGGCCCAGACAGCACAAGTGGCTAAATCGAACAGCCCTGCGGGAGGCTCCACAGAACAGGGCTGACTGATTAAGGCCTTGAAAGAGGCATAGGATTTTGCCTGGTATAAAAGAGGAGGATATCCAGACTCAAGGAATTGCCAGAGGGTGGGGGAGAAATCTAGGCAGAGGGGATAGAGTGTGCAAAAGCTGAGAGGTAATTTCTAGACATGATGGACAGGCATGATCTTTCCAAGGCCACAGCGCTTCTTAGGGACTGAGCATAGGCTGGAACCCAGGTCTCTGACTCCTAGTTTGAGTGCTAACTCTAGATAGTGCTGTAGACACCTTGACCTCTTGTATTGGATTTTGGACCCCATTGCCTCTCTTTTGGGAGTGTTCCTTGGATTTAACTTACCTCCTTTCTTCCTTGACCCCTGACCTCTCCTTCTGCCCTGCGTCCTGACTCTACACCATACAGAATATCCAGTGCCTTTGTTCTGACTCAGTGGCTTCCCATTCCTGAGATCTGACTTATACACAAATAAGTCAGAAAGGGAGGCCTTCCACTGGCACACGACACTAGCATGTATTACATTAGGGAGGGCAATGAGCAAACACTGCAGGAAACAGGTATGGTGGAAACCAGATTCCATTTGTAGAGTCATTAGTTTGTATTAACACCGTGTCCTAATTGTGTTTCCCTGAGCAGTGGCACAGAACTCTTCATGATTGTGAAGATCCAAAGGAGGCTTATTATCGCCCAAGCACCACTCTGGTGGGGTGTCCACCTTGCGTGGGGTGCCAGCCTGCGTGTTTCCGAGGTGACGGAATGCTCCGACAGTAGTGAGAGCATTAGAAGGTTGGCAGAGCAAATGTCTGCAGGCATCCTGCTCTTCTTTCTTGCCACAGACACTCGGGCACACGGACTCTTTGCCCTTGTTAGAAAAGAACTGAGAAATGGACTTCCTTCTTGGTTGGCTTACATTTTTTCACAGCAGTTTGCTAAATGTGTCAGCAAGTGTAGCTTCTCCTCCCAGGGGCAGAGACCTGCTGGTGATTCGAGAGTATTATGGCTTTATAGGGTGTTGCAAGAGATTTCATTTGCCTGAAAGATTCTTGCAAGATTCGCATTGCAAGGTTCATTAGAATTACACAAAATATACAATATGTATGTGGGTCCCGTGGGTGGCTGTCCGTGGTGCTGACAATCCTTTAGTGCTGCCTAAAACCCCCATGACTGCAGACCAGCCTCTCCCAGGACCCGGCACTTTTCCCTCTTGTTTTTTCTCTTCTGTCTTGGTGAAAGTATTGTGAAGCTCATGTTATCACCGAAACAGTAGATCTTGACTCGTGGGTCACACTGTACCTGGTGACTCTTGTGTACTGTTGCTAGTTCTGGCGATTTTTTATCTTTGAAGGTTACAAGGGAAACGTTGTGCAATGCTTGTAGTTTTTGTTCACTGGTACTCCGTTTTAACAGTTCTGCTGAGAGGAGCCTCAGATGACCATGGAAAGTCATATTGGATGGATGGGCTATGTCTAGCTCCTTCTTTGCCGGGCCTGGAGGCCTCTCCTTTCCCTTGATATATGCCTGGGACCCCTGAATTTTATAATTCATATGGGTCTTCATGTGTTCTGCTGTGTAGGGCCAAGGAGATGTTAGCTAGAAAATTTTTTCTCCTTCTGCATCATGATGGGGGAGAATTGGCTTGCTCTTCTCCGTGAACCATAATCCAGGAAGGCTATGGGAGCAATGATTGTAGATTTTGGAATCAGGCAGACATTGTTTCTATCCCAACTCCTTCACTTACTTGCTGTGTTGATTTTGGTCAAGCCACTCATTCTGTCTGAGCCTCAAATGCCTCATCTGTAAAATGGGGACAATTCCAACCTTGAAAGATTGCTCTGACCACCGAGTGAGATAAAATTGAGAAAGCACATAGCACAGTGCCTGTTATGAAGTAGTGGTGGTGCACCCTCCTTCCTGAAATGAAAATTCCTCAACTCACTCCGAGTAGCACCCAACTCAAGCTATCTGAATTTCCAACAGCTCACAGGAGCCGCTGGTGATGCCTAAAAATAGCTGGTTTGAATTCTCCTCGGACAGTTAGGCTCTTTGTGTAATTCAATCTCTCTCTGATTATAGGTAGCCATTAACAGCTCCCAGCTCACTGCCTTTCCTCCTCACCAGCATCTTTAATGCAGTAGAGCTTGGCCTAATTACCCGGGGGGTGATGGCCTCTTTCAAACCAAGGAGAACTCTTCCACGCCTGCCTTTAAGCTGATGCCTGGTGGGATTTACCTCATCTTTGTGAAGCCCCAGAACAAAGAGATGATGGACTTCACAGATACTTGCAGCTGGTTCCAGGATGCTCTTCATCTGCCCCCAGTAAAGGGAGTTGATGAACAGTTGCTCTGCTCGCCTCTTGCTAGTAGAAACTCCAAGCTTCCGAGGTCATGCACCGTCCCAGCTGGCCTGGCGATGAAGAGCTGACATTATCAGAATGTGGGGCATGGGCTTTTGTGATCCTCGGACCCCTACTGTGGCGCCTCAGAGGGTTTCTGGGAAATTCAGGTGGCTGGCATGGGGTCTCTGGAGCCCAACCATGTTGGAATTCGGCAGGCCTCCTGCAGAATAGCAGAGAGGTGGGAACCTAGGATGTGATGTCAAATAAGATCAGGGTCAGATCCCTACTCTGCTCCCCACTAGCTGTATGAGCTGGAAAAGTGACCAAATCTTGTTACGTCTCGGGGTCTCCACCTGCAAAACAGGATAATAGCATCCTCTACCTCTTAAGTTGTTGTGAGGATTAATTGAGGTGTGATATGTGTAACATACTTAGCACTAACGACATACAGTAAACAGCTGTTATTGTTACCTTTGTTGCTATTCTTCAGCAAGGGTTGGTCGTTAGGAAGACACTACTCAGGGTTGCTGCTACTGTCCACGGACTCTGTACTGCACAACTCCAGGGAGCGCCCTTCTCACAGGCTACAGGCTGTGAAGAGCAGTGGCTCTGAACTCTGTGCAGGATTTCCCTTGTGAATTAAGAATGCTCAAAGATCCAAGATATTTTAAGTTGGGTTCCCCCAGAGACAAGGATGTGAGCTCTGGGTTACTTGAATCATGACCCCAGGATGCACCTCCAGGGGAGTGGAGACGTGAGAAAGGGAAAGGAAGGAGCCAATACTTGCCCTTTACAAAGCAGGTCACTGCTGAGGACAGCTGAGGCTTAATCCCACCGGGGAGCTGTGGGAGGTGGTGGAGAGCGTGCTTCAGAGATGTCCCATTGGAGGAGCAGGAAGCTGCAGTATTTATCCTCCAGCGTTCACCCATCATTGGCTGAGGGTGGCTCCCAGGGAGATTAACTCCCTGGCAAGTGCAGTCTGTCCCTCACATACCCTAGGTGTTTACAGTAGGTCACTGTCAGCCTGTACTGGGATGGTGAGTGCCAGGAGTGTATTAATGGGGCACTGATAGTGTCTCCTACCTGCAATCTAGCCACCCTTCACATATCATGAACGAGCAATGAAGAAGGAGCAGGAAGACACATTGACTGAATCCTGGTAGGTCTCAGGCACTGTGAATGTCACTGCATCGCCTTCTGTCCCACCTGTGCAGGGTAGAGATAATCATCCCCATATACAGATGAGGAAACCGAGGCTCAGTCCAAGGACACACAGCTAAGTAAGTTGCTGACCCAGGCCTGTCTGAATTCAAAACCAAGGCCCTTTCTGCTGGGCACGAGAGCTTTTTTGCAAACAGGAAGGCATCTACCTACTGCTGTGGAAGTCCAAAATTCTTTGTATCACAGGAAGAGTGTTAGGAAGGTCAGGGGACCCAGGCTGGCCACTTCTCTTTTGTTTTCAGACGTAAGAGAAAAGAAAACCTCTCACCACTGGTGTGGAGAACCGGTGACGCAACCCATTTTACAGATGGAGGAAATGAGGGTAGCAGGAGGATTCAACGTGTTGGCCACCGTGCATGTTCTCAGTGTTCCAATCACCAAGCCATAATGGAGAGCAACCTGCAGAGAGAGGTGGACTCCAACGTGTTCCCCAGATCCCTGGGAGTCCGACCTTCCCGTTAGACATCACAGAATTCTCTGTGAATCCATGTGGTTTCCCTCCAAAAGCAGAATGGGCAAGACTGTAGGAAGACCCCACATCCAGCAGGTTTACTGTTCCTAGAACTAACTTCCCAAACCTGTTCCCCTCCCCCCACCACCCCAGTGCATACCTTGACCAAAGAGAGACTCACAGCAGCAGCTTCTGATCCCTCTCTGGCCCTTTAAGGCCTCTGAAAACGTCACCTTACTTGGTATTCAGGGCATTCAGCTCAGCTCTGCTTTCTAAGGTGGGAGGGTCAGGGACTCATTAGCGGATGCTTAAATGTCAAAGGGAGACCTGTCTCAGCAGAGCTGGGCTTACAGAGTCTTCCTTCCTCTTCCCACACTTGCAGTCTGGCCTCCTGGCATCCAGGAAGGCAGGAGAAAATCATCTGGGGAGAAGCCAGGGTAGGAATTCTACTTCCTGTAAGGAGACAGATTCACAGCCCCTTGCCTGTCCCTTCCACTGTACTGACAAATCTCATTCCTGCTGCTAGTTGTCAGCTGTGTGACCTTAGGCAAGCCACTTACCCCTCTGAACCTCTGTTTCCCCTTCTGTATAATGGGGAGAGTGAGACTTTCTTTATAGGAATTAGGAGGATAAAGTATATCAAGTGCTTACACAGTGCCTGGTACGGCGAGAGCATTCGATAAGATCGTCAAGAATGGAAGCATCTCAGACTTAGATTCCAGTCTCAGCTCTGCCTCTTATAAGCTGGGTGACTTGTGTCAAGCGGTTTCAGCCCTCTGAGGCTTGAGTTTCTCCATCTGTAAAAATGGGGATCCTTATACCACCAGAATGATGCAAGGGTTCAACGGGGCCACATGTGTGAACAGTTTAACCTAGTTCCTGGCTGATAGCACGTGACCCATATATGGTGGCTGTGATGATAACAATGATACTGTGATATGACTATAAGCATCTAATCATCATAGTAGCATTATTATTATTGGAAGAAGCGTAGACTTGGGAGACAGAGCAACTTGGCTTTGATCTCACTCTGTCCTTAGACAGCTTTGTGGCCCTGGACGCCAGAGCGCCTCCTTGAGCCAGCCGTGGCAGCTACTGCTCGTGGCTGCGAAGATTCAGTGGAGCCAACGTGCCCAGCTTGGAGCCTGGCATCCGTGCGGGCTCAGTAAACACTGGTGGAGTCTAAAGAGAAAAGGCGAGTCCCCTTACTTCTGAGAGTAAGTCCAGCGTCTCTGCCCTGGGACCTGATTGGCGTCCAGCTAACTAAGTTTTCTGGTTACGTGAGGTTTCGTCCACACTGCTTCCGGCTTCTCATCTCATTGCTGTAAATCTTTAGCTTAAACGCCTGACTCCCCTCCGCATCCTCACCTCGTACGGCACGTTCTCTGAGCATCGTTAACTCTTCCTCAGGGTGACCAATGAAATGGCGCGTCCCTCGGTGCATCCTGGGCCACGGGATGGGAGACTGTCCCGTGTTCCCCCACGGGACACTAGTGCCATTTGGGGTCTGGCAGTTCCTCATTTGGGGGATGGAGGGCTGTCCTGCACAGAAGAGACTGCGTAGTCTAACCCCCTCCCTATCATTTACATGTGGGGAAACTGAGGCCTGGACCACAGCGTCCACCACCGTCACTTCTCACCAGCCTCTCGCAGCAGCCTGGAGTGAGAGGTGGGGAGTGGAGGAGATGGTGCTGGGTGGCGGGAGCCTGCAGCATGCTCTGGAAATCAGTCATTTAACCCAATTCCAGATGTCTTCTCAGCTTGCTAGATTTGCCTCCACGATGAGCAATTTCAGGCTACAGGGTGCCAGGTGGTAGAGGTAATCACTAGGGTGCCTTTGACAGCTGAGATTTAAAATTTTCATTCCTAGACTCCCTCCCCGCTCCTCCACCATCCTTCTGCCCGGGGAGTAATTTCATATCCTTTTCTCTGCACTTAAATATAGATATATACGTATATGCTAAAAAAAGAGGGCTCCTTCCTGGGGGATCTGAGACCCTCCCCAGCCCAGGACTGTGCAGGGGAAGACAGAGCTGTATCAGAGTTGTTGATTTTTGTAGCTTGCTTCACTTTTCCCCAAGGATTAGCATTGTCTTTCTGAGATAATCCTTAGCACGTTTTCGCTAACAGTGGGTCCCTAGTATTGTCACATAACCTCCCCTCTCTAAGCCCTGCGTCTCTCATCCGTAAAATGAGAGTTTACTATGGACCCTGCAGAGTTCCCAAGAAGGTAAAATGAGACGGCATTCGCAAAGTTCTCAGAAGAGTGGATCACACATGGTAGGTGCTCAGTAAATGGCACCTACTTTTGTGCTCCTGATTTTGATTCACTGCATCAACAGTGTCCTTTATTTCATGTGAAAGCTGTGCTTCTAGAAAAGTGTATACAGCTCAGATTTGAGAACAGTGGAACCCAATTGAAAATGGGCACCATGAGTCTTTAGATAAATTTGACAGGGGCCACTTATAATTTTTAAAATTTGTCTTTATTACATTAAAAAATAACTATGCACTGTCAAAGAAGTTAGAAAGCGTTTTACAAAAAGGTGGAAATAAAAATTGCCTATATCCTATCAGAGTTCCCCAGAGAAACAGAACCAGTAAGATATATGCAAATATATAAATCAAGAGATTGATTTAAGGAATTGGCTCATGCAGCTGTAGAGGCTGGCAAGCCTGACATCCAGAGGCTGAATTCCTTCTTCTCTGGGAAACCTCGTTTTTTCCCCTCATCCCTTCAACTGATTGGATGTGGCCCACCGACGTTTTAGAGGGAAATCTCTGTTAAGTCTCCTTAAAGTCAATGAACTGTAGATAGTAATCCTATCTTCAAAAAACCTTCACAGCAACACCTAGACCAATGTCTGACCAAACAACTGGGCACCATAGCCTCACCAGGTTGACACAAAACTTAACCATCACGTCTGCTATTAAGAGATAACCATGGTTGTTAACGTATTAGTCTATATCCCTCCAGAGATTTACACTGAGAGAGAATTTGCGGACACAATTGATATTTTATAATATGTGGAGTTTCATGGTCTCAGTTTTTATTTAACATTCTATCTTGAACACATCTTCATCTCTTTAAAGTAACCTTTAACATCATTATTTTTGATGGGGCATAGAATCCCATTGTGTTGTCATTCCCTACTTTATTTGTCCAGTACTTCATTGTTGGACAGCAAGGTTGCTTCCAGTCTTTCACCTGTTAATTTAAATAAATGCTGCAGTGAGCATCCTTATTGATGTCTTTGTGTACACCTGTAATGGATGCAAAGGGTACCCACCCAAATCCTCTTTACCACCAATGGCTCACATCTGCCCCCTTGCCCCAGCAGCCTTCCAAATGACAGACGTTGGGGAGGGGGGCACATAGGGCCAAGGTCGGCCCCTTTCCTTAAAGTGGGACCAACTCTGTGGTACAGTTTACCCTCCGGGCTGGAGGTGGGACCCAGCCAAGATCACATGCTTACTTAGCTCCTCCTCTGCCCTGTCCTGCTTCTCCTGAAAAGCCATAAAACATTGTCTCAGGTTCAGCTTCAAGTAAACCCAGCTGAAGACAACATCTCTGAGTATTGTTTTGAGGATGACTTCTATTAAAGAGATAGCAACATCTTCTGAATTTTCTGTTGCGTAGCTGGGATGTTTCCAGATTAGGTTATCTGAAGGGGAATCTCTCCAACAAATCAGTCCCTTAGAGCACTGATGGGGCAGAGGCTCCCGAGGCCCCGGTTTTTCCCCTAAAGCCCAGGACAATGGGAGGGAGAGGGGGCACCCCAGTGCTGGAAGGAGGGGCAGGAGAGCTCTGGACCCTTTGCTTCCCTCCGTCCCAACCCTCTCCTGATGAGATCACGAAAATCCTCCATGGCATCTGTCATTTCCCTAAATGAAAAGTTGCCACCACCAAGAATGGGAAAGCGAGACATAGGAGTGGTGACAAAGAAAAGGGGATTATATGGCCCAGCAAGAACATCTCAGTGACCTGTGTTGTTGACAGAGATGCCAGGGTTGAGGACATTCTTTGAATTTTCTAGCTCATGAGTCTCCACTGTGGCTCACTGCGTGACCTTGGGCGAGACTCTTGCCTAGAAGGTGGCTCTCCCAGCCTACATCTGACTAGTTCTTTTCCCTCTGTCTCTCCAGATGGAAGTGCAGTCTTCCGAGGCTGCTTCCGCAGGCCCGACAACCTCTCCCTGGCCTTGCCCGTGACGGCTGCCATGCCCAACATGTCTGTGGACAAGTGTGTGGACCTTTGCACAGAGAAGGTGAGCCTGGTTCTGTGCACGGAGCTCTGGGGAGGGTGGTGTGGAGCAGCTGGAGGAACGGGATGCTTGGCTGGAGGAGCAGCAGCCCAGCTGGGATGAGAGAGGTCATTACTGTGATCTGTGATCTGTGACATGGGGGGAATGTGACTGTTTCATGTTGATCCGGAGGGTAGGAGTTACATGGGGCCCATTTCTTTCCCTCCAAAGAAGTGTGTTTGTTCTAATAGTGAGGACTGCTCAGGAATGAGGGCCACATGTGAACTGGGCCGAGAAGCGTGTGTAGAAGATTGCCAGGTAAAGGCAAGGACAATCCCACCTTGTGACAGTGTGAGTTCCCCGTCACTGGAGGTATGCAAGCAGAGGCAGAGCAGCTGTGGCATACGGAACTTTGGACACTGGATATCAGTTGGACTGGATGATCCAACTGGCTGATCCTTTCTCAGCCTGAGATCCTTGATGGGTGACTGTTTATCCTTCCTCCCAAGCCAGACAGGGAACACCACAAGAGCAGAGACTGTGGCCCAAAACATTTTGTGACCACTCCCAATACCCAGCACAGAGCTAGGCTCATCGCTGGCATTCAGTGATGTCTGAGGAGCTCCCTCCTTCACTCAAGGTGAGCTAATTACACGAGGGTCCAAAGGAGAACCAGCCCTCCCCAACCACAAGAAGGTGGTTGCCCATTTCATTCATTCACTCAGCTAATATTTGATGAGAACCTGCTTTGTGCCAGGCCCCTGTGCTCAGTGCTGGGGGTGCAAAGTCAACAAGATATGGTCTTTATCCTCCATGATGCTGACATTTGCTGGGGGCCAACTTTGTGGCTCTTCCTGGGTGCTCAGCGTGTGCCCCAACTGCTGAATGCCCCCACCTGCTCTGACTCATCCTGCTTGGCTTTTCTTTCATCAAGGCTCCTAATTCACAAAGCATGTCTCAGGAAGACTGAAAGGATCATCATAGAAACTGCCACTTACCGAGCACCTCCTCCATGCAGCCCTCTGCCCCACGGGTCACACAGTTTACCTCTCACAACAAAGCTAGGTGTTGGGAATTTTCATCCCCATTTCACAGATGACAAAAACAAGGCTCAGACAGATGAAGTCACTTGCCCAAGCTCACAGCGCAAGCAAGTGGCAGAACTGGGACTGACACCAAATCTATTCTCTTGACTTCTGAGCTACCCTAGAGACCCCACAGAGAGGCTTCCAGGAACCATTCAAGGGCAGCCAGGCCACTTCAGGTCACCAAGCATTTCCTGAGTGCTTGCTCTCCTCCCAAGAGGCATCCTGGAAGGTCAGGGGCGATGTTCATAAGAATGAAGGAGGTTTGACCATCTTTTTGTCCAGCTTTCTCTCTTGGGCAGGAATCCCCCTCCCATGGCATCCCCTCCAGGTGGACATTCCTCTGTCCTGAGGGCTCTGGAGGAACCTACAGATCAGCCAGAGGTGGAGGACAAACACAAGACAGTGAGGTCACAGGGCAAACCAGGATGGAAGAGGGTCCAGCTGCACATAGGACTGGAGGGAAGCAAAGGTGTGGGCAGGTTGCGTGGGCGGGGTGGGGGGCGACAGGAAGACCCCGCTGCAAACCTCCCTCTTCTAGTTTCTTCTAATCTCCTTAGGGCACCACAGGAGGAAAATTGAGGGGATTAAGTGGACAGGGGTCCAGATCTGCTTGTGTCAAGTGGTGGAGGGTCTGAAAGACTTAGGGTGTCAGAGGAGGCTTCAACATGGGTCACCGGCTAGAAAATACCATCAGTCCCAGCCCAGGTCCACCCACCTGTATCAGCATCTCTCTGATCTTTGGCTACGTGCTGTAGCTCATATTTAACACCTGTGAGAAATAAACCAAACCTACCTACCATGGCAAAGCTCACCGGAACCAGCCACGGCGGTATGACCTTGGTTTGTTACCACATTATTCCTGGACCAGCTGCCAGGGAGAATTCAGCTTCATGCGTCTGAGCAGAAGCAAGTTGGACCAAGGACGGTCCATTGCCCTCCAGATCTCAGGCCCAGCCTGCTCCCACTTAGCTCTTTCATAGAACAAATAAAACAATTAGGAGCAGCTCTCCCAGCAAAGACTGCGGCTACGGGTAGGTATCAACATCCTCTTTGGCTTAAAAGGAAGGATTCAGACAGCTTTTCCCAAAGCATGGGCTTCATATCACTGTCAGACACAGAGGATTTACTCTGGCATAATGCATGGCCATGAGAAAAACTTTTCTTTTTCAGTTTTCTTTCAAGACCTCCAGGAGAAAGCTGCTTGTCAGTGCTAAAGTATCTTTAACACCTCTCTCCCCTCAACTAATCTCCCTTTTGCAGGAAAAACAGAGTCGACCCCAGGCTCAAGTTCTTGGCAGGCAGAGTGCCTAGTTAGAATTTAATCATGTGGTTTTCTTTCTGCAGTATTGGGGTTTACAGTATGGAAATGTATGGAAATGATACTTCTCAACCAGTGCTACCTTCAGGAGTAATAAATAGTTCCTTTGAATAGAGAAAGCCCGTGCGCAGCAACAAAGACCCAACACAGCCAAAAATTTTATATATATATATATATATATAAAAATTAATTTTAAAAAGTGACTTGACACATAAAGGAAACAAATAAATGAATAATAGTACAGGAAAGCAAAAAAGAAAATGGTAACTATGTGAGGTGATGGGTGTGTTGACTAGCTTGATTGTGGTGATTATTTCACAATGTATACATACATTGAAATGTCAAGTCGCACATCTTAAATAGATGCAATTTTTTACTTAATTATACCTCAAAAAAGCTGGAAAATATAATAGTACAGGAGGTATGCAGGTAGGGCAAAATCTTGCTGCTGAAGCTTGGGGACCCTTGAGCTGGGGAGAGTGATGGAGAAGGGGACGATTGGAACGCAAATCCTGTTCTGCACCCAGAGTCCGGGCTGTCCAGGGATTTGGTGACTTTCTTCCCTTTCCTCTCCTGCTTCATCCCCAGGAGTACCCACTGGCAGCCCTTGCGGGCACCGCCTGCCACTGTGGCTTCCCCACTACGCGATTTCCCCTCCACGAGAGAGAGGACGAACAGCTCTGTGCCCAGAAGTGCAGCGCGGAGGAGTTTGAGAGCTGCGGGACACCCAGTTACTTCATTGTGTATCAGACGCAGGTCCAAGGTAAGCCAGGTCCGCCCCGACCCAGCAGACCCCCAGAAGCTCTCCCAGCGGCCTCCCTCCCAGAGATGCTCCAGCCAGTCCATTCCAGCCAGCCTGTCAGCAAGAGGACTGTGCAGGCCAGAGAGCAGAGGGCAGAGGGCAGAGGCAGGGCTGGTGAGCATAGCCAGGCTTAGAGATCCTGCATGGGCAATGGAGGGAGGGCCCCCGGGGGGCGATGGTTCTGAAAACCTTCATCTCTATCCCTTATACTGAAGACCCCCTTGGTGGCTCTTCCTGTAATGGGGGCTGTGAGCTTGAATGGGAAAACATCTGATCTGGGAGTAGGAGACTTGGGTCTTCAACACAGACCCACTGCATGATCCTGGGCGAGTCATGTCCCCTTTCTGGGCCTCAGTTTCTCCATCTGTAAAATGAAGCTGTAGATGGTTAGCCTTCCAATTCTAAGATTCTGCAAATTTACCTGTAACTTTTTCTTCTCTTTCTCTGTCTCACTCATCCTTTCCGCTTTTATCCTTCTTCCTCTGCTAGTGGAACCCACACTCAATGTTTATCTCCTCTTCCATCTGTTGGGGTACCGGACTGTGATGACGATGGTGGTGGTGGTGGTGACGGTGGCACTTAGGGACTTTCTTTGTGCCAGACTCAGTGTTGAGTCCTTCGTATGCATTTTCTCACTGATTCCCCTCAGCTTTCCTGTGAGGCAGGAATAGTCATTATGCCTTCTTTACAGGTAGGGAAACTGAGACTCAGCACAGGTAAAGGACTTGCCTGAGGTCATGGTGTTTATAATATTTCTAGATGAAAATCTTTTCTCCTGCTGGAGGCATCATGAAAGGTGGTGGCACTTGGAAAGGTGCCTTGCTGGGATGCTCAGCCCAAAGGAAGCCCGTGAAGGATTACCCCAATATCTGAAAAAACTGTCCACCTGCGACGTGCAGTCCTATGCCAAGCTTCATCTCATTTAATGATGGGAAGCCCACAGTAAGCCTATGATCAGGATGATACCATCCCCATTTTACAGATGGGAGAACCAAGACTCAGGGAGATTGAGAACTGGCCATAATCACACATCTACAAGAGTGATTTGCTTTCAGGTCTCTGACTCCAAAGTCCCTGCTAGAAACCTCTACCCACAGTGCCAAGGACACTCCCCGCACCCTCTGAAGCCTGGAGAGCTAACAAAACACCACTGGGCTAGACCTCCTCTTCATCTCCCAGGAACTAGACTGCCATATATGGTCGGGCAGGTTGAGCACTGCACAGGCATAACCTAGAAGAAAAGTAATGCCTGAAAGCCAGCCTGTGCTCTGCCTGTCATGCCGTGCACTCTGGGTGGCAGCACATCTGCCCAGAGGAAGGGGAGGGAACCTTTACCTGATTTTTACAAAGGTGCTGTAAGAGCTAGTGGCAGCTTCACCAACAGCCTGTCCCCTGTTTGGCCTGATGGGGGTACCGGTGGTGGCCAACTGCGGCTGCTTCCATGGCAGCTGAATATTGCTCAGAGCCCAGTGAGCAGAAATGTCTTTAGCCAGTGTGGCCCTTGGCTTTATTTACACTCTGGTGAGGAAGGATGAGTGTTTGTTAGTTTCCAGGAAGTGTTGGTTACTCTGTGCAGAACTGTGTTACCCCAGCTTGGGGGAAGGGTCATACACAGCTTAATTATCCCGTGACCATGAACAGCTTTGATGTGGACAGAACCGACACTGGAGCCTTTTCAATAGCCCCTGATTGATGGGTTTGCTCATTCCCAGTGCCTGGCCCCAGGCCATTACTGGTGTTCAATTTCCCATGTCACACTTGCAGGCCCTACACACTGGGGTGGCTTGAGAGTCATGTGGTTCATGAGGCCGCCAAGAGTCTGGTCCACGATGGCAGCCATTTATTGAGTACCTACTGTGTGCCGGGTACTGTCTAAGCTCTTTAGACTGAATTAACTCATCTAATCCTCATAACAGTCCAATGACATAGGTGCTGTTATTATTACCGTTTTACAAATATGGCAACTCGGCACAGAGAGGTTGAGGAGCTTGGCCAGAGTCACACAGCTGGGACAGAACAGAGTTGGGATTCAAACCAAGGCAATCTGGGTCCTGAGCCTGCACTCTTAATCTCAGCTTCTCAACATATACTGCAAATACTTCACATGCATTATCCATCTAATCCTGTAAGGTTTATTAGCCCCACTTTACAGGTGAGGAAACTGGGGCTCAGAGAGGTGAAGAGCCTTGTTCAGTGTCACACAACTAGGCCATGATCATCCTAGATCGAAACACAGGTCTGTCTGATTCCAAAACTATATACAACACTGCCTCCAGCATCTGTTTCGATTTGTGGAGCTTAAGAACCAAATCAACTTCCTTTTTAGTGCTGAAAATAACCAGCTTTATCCTCGCCGCCCAGGCAGTATTTGAATGGAGAATTCTGTTTTCAGGGGAAATTGAGGGGCCAGGTTCTTTCTCTCTCCCAACATTTTATTATGAAAAAATGTCAAACCTCCAGAAAAAAATGGAAAGAATTACACAGTGAACCTGCTAGACTTATCCTACAGATTGTACATCTGTCAACATTTTGTTCTGTTTACTTTATCATACATCTCTCCATTTCTCCATCCCTCAATTTTTATTTTTGGATGCATTTCGGAGTAAGTTGCAAACATCATTACACTTCAGTCTGCATATCACTAATTATAATTCAATATTTTCTTATGATTTTTTTTTTTTTTTTTTTTTTTTTTTTTTGCAGTACGCGGGCCTCTCACTGCTGTGGCCTCTCCCGTTGCGGAGCACAGGCTCCGGACGCGCAGGCTCAGCGGCCATGGCTCACGGGCCCAGCCGCTCCGCGGCATGTGGGATCTTCCCGGACCAGGGCACGAACCCATGTCCCCTGCATTGGCAGGCGGACTCTCAACCACTGCGCCACCAGGGAAGCCCCACTTATGATTTTTTGAAGTAGCATTTACATAGAGTGAAATGCACAAAATTTAAGTGTACTATTTGATGCCAACTGGGTCCTATGAAATCCACACCCCTGTCAAAATATAAAACATAACCACTCTCCAGAAAGTTTTGCATCTAGGCTCCTTTTTGCAATGTGTTCCTGTGAAGACCATTCCCAGACACCTACTTGGCTTGATAAAGATGCTTTTTGGTTTGTTTTTTTCCAAAATCTGCTCTCCTCTGAACAAACAGATTAAACCTGCATGACGGGGAAGAGACCTGGTCTCTGGCTAGCAGCATCAATACTAAGAGCTCACAGCATGTGAGCCCTGTGTTAACACTCAACACCCATTCTCTCTTCTAACCCTCCTAACCAACCCCCAGGATGTCATCATTATCAGCATTCCCATTTTACAGGTGAGGAAACTGAGGTTTATTCAGATCCATCATTTTTCCAAGGTTACCCAGCAAGGAGATGGCAGAATTGGAATTTAAATTTAGGACTTCAGACTTTTCCCTTGAAGCGCTATTGTGAGAAAGCAAGTAAGGATAATAAATGTTTCTTGGATGGATGGGTAGATGGATGGTTAGGTGGATGCCAGATAGTATGGAAAGTGCCAGGAAATCAGCAAAGGACAATATGGGCAGGGTTTCTGACTAAACAAATAATGATTTGAATTACAGTAGCAGAAAGTAATACAAGAGAGATGGACATAGTACACTAATGATAGCCCAGGGAGTCAGAGAAGGAAGGGAGGGAGGGAGGGAAGGAGGGAAGGAAGGAAGGAAGGGAGGGAGGGAGGAAAGAAGGAAGGAAGGGAGGAAGGAAGGGTCCAGTTCAGCAGAGAGCAGGATAATAAGCAGTCAAAGACAGGTAGGAGGCAGTGAAGGCGGAGGGACCAGTGCACCTGAAGCTGCCAAGTCAGGAAGGAGCAGAGCACGGATGAGACAGTGAACCAAGTGGCTGGCAGGTGGGGGAGTTTGAGGGGAGAGCATGTGGGTGGCGTGAGCCCGGGAGGATGCAAGGGCCAGGCCACACGGGGCTTGAAGGTCAAGATAAAAACCTTGGACTCAGTCCCATGCAGATGGACGGCATTTGTGAGTTTTAATCTGGAGGCAGGTGTGGGGGTGATAAGAGACTCAGTGGGACAGGGGAGAAACTGAGGCTGGAGAGAAGGCTCATCCTCCTGGCTGACTTTTATTGAATCCCTACCATGTGCTTATCCTTTTTCATATATTATCTCATATAACCATTTTCCCGTTTCCAAATGAGGAGACAGGCCCAGAAAGCACCGGGTCGCACAGCTGGGAGGTGGCAGGGATGGGACTCACACCCTGGTCCCTTCTAAACAGGCTCCTTCTGCTGTGCCCCTGCCACTGACCCCTGTCTGTGCCCTGCCCTTTGCAGACAACCGCTGCATGGACAGAAGGTTCCTTCCAGCCAAGTCCAAGCAGCTCATCGCTCTGGCCAGCTTCCCAGGTGCCGGCAACACGTGGGCTCGCCACCTCATCGAGCTGGCCACCGGCTTCTACACCGGCAGCTACTACTTCGACGGTTCTCTCTACAACAAAGGTGAGGAGGCAGAGGGGAACAGGGAACGGGGGCAGGAGCTCGGGAAGGACCCCCTGGGAGGGCATGGGAATACCCCTTCCTGAGCACCTACTGTGTGCTGCTCAGCTCACCTAGGCATGTTTATCGAGACCTACTATATGCTTGGTACCTTCCCTTCACTTACATCCCACAAACATTTCCTGAGTATCATGTCCTGGGTACCTCACCTGCTTCCGTCAACATTAGACACTTATTAAGCACCTACTATGTGCCTGGGACCTTCCCTCCATTTAAGTCATTCCTTCAGCACTTACTGTATGCTGGGCACCTCATACAGGAAACTGAAGCCCAAAGACGTGACACAATGTCCCAGATCACTCATTTGAGTTGGACACACAGCCAGTGTCTTGAAGGTCTAGTATTGATACATTAGCATTCTAACTGGCTTCGAAGAGCCCATCCAAATGCCTTAACTCTCATGGGCATGGGAGGCCAAGATGGAGAAGAGCACAGTCTTGGGCAGCAGGATGGCTTAGCTTTGAACCTTATTCGCAACCCCTACAAGACCCTCATGGCAGAGTTCAACCGCAAGTATGGCGGACACATCGGCTTTGCTGCCCATGCCCATTGGAAGGGCCTCTCGCTAGCTCTGTAACTTGGGCAAGTTATTTGCTCTCCCTGGGACTCAGTTTCGTCATCTATCAGATAAAACCCACAAAGGATTATTGAAAGGATCAGTTGTCTACTACATGAAAAGGGCTCAGAGCAGTGTTCAGCATGGAGTCTGTGCTATAGAAGCATCCTCCAGCTACCCAGAATGTCTTTCAGTTCCTCAGCTTTTGAAATGAGAACCTGATCCGGTCCCTCCTTCCTTTTGCTGAATTCCTTTTAAGGGCTGTGTAGTCTTTCTGGTCCAGTACTAAAACTCTTCATCACAACCCCCTCTTGCCCTCTGCTCTCCTGTACCAGTCGCTCATGTGCGACACACTTCTTGCCACCCACCACAGGACCTTTGCACCTGCTGTTCCCACCACCTTTCCCTCCTCACTTGGATTGGTAAATTCTTCCTCGTCCTTCAGTTCTCAGCCTAAGCACCTCTTCTCCCAGGAAGTCTTTCTGGATGCTGCCTGACTAGGTCAGTGATCTTGGCCAGGCTGGCTGGGCTGCTCAGCTGCAGACTGCAGGTTGGACCCGTGTCTGTTCCATGGGTCTCTCACCATCTGGGGCCAACAGGCTTCCAGGGCATGTCCTTCTCACAGTGACAGCAGAAACACACAGAGTGAACAGAAATGTGATGCATCCTAAGACTTTGGCAGAGACCCATTTCCGCCCTATCCGCTGGCCAAAGCAAGTCATACGGCGTGCCCAGCATCAGTGGGGTAGAGGTGTAGACTCCACCCAAAGAGGAATCCTCCAGCACATCACTGTCAGGCCCCTCCTGTGGCACGTAGGCATGATGACTCCTCTCCTGTAGCTCTAACCACGGCAGTGACTTTACATTCATCTATGTCACTATTCAAATTATCTCTCAAAAACTAAGACCCATGGATGTTTCTGTAAATCATTTTCTCCCTGCACAGTGCCTGGCATGTAGTAGGTGCTCTGTAAGTACGTGAGTAAATGAATGAGTAGACAAATGAACGTCTGAGGATTCCTGAAGGGGTCCGGGAGGGGGTGGGGTGGACCTCTTGTCTCCCTCGGCTCAGTGCCACGTTCCCTAACCCCCTGGTTGTGGGAAGGGTTTAAAGGTGAGCGGGACCACTGGCGCAGCGGGAGGACCATCTGCATCAAGACGCACGAGAGTGGCCAGAAGGAGATCGAGGCCTTCGACGCGGCCATCCTGCTCATCCGCAACCCCTACAAGGCCCTCATGGCGGAGTTCAACCGCAAGTATGGCGGACACATCGGCTTCGCTGCCCATGCCCATTGGAAGGGCAAAGGTACTGCTTTGGAGTGGGGGGGTGGAGCCCTAGGGTGCAGAGGGCAGTGCGAGGGGCTAGTGCTGTCTCCTGCCAGGAATCCAGGAGGGCATCCTTGAAGGCATGTGTGTAAGTGTCCAGGTCCTTCTTATAGATGAGGAGGTATGCTTTGCACGTCCCACCATACCCACCAGCATCACCCTCTGTGAGCCAGGTTGTTACCGTGGCACAGTGGTTAAGGGCATGGGCTCCAGACCAAGACTCCCTGAGTTCAGATCCCAACTCCACCACTTCCTAGAAACGCGCCTTCACCTCCATGAACTTAGATTGTCCTGTTTATAAAGTGGAGGTAGTAAGATCCAAGAATTTCACCCTTTAAAACACTCAGTGGACCCTCGTATTCAAGAGCCCTTTCCTGGGATCTGAATCCAGCCCAAGGTCAGTGGCTGAGTGGCCATGAGGTCACCTATGAGCTCCTAAGATCATCATTCTGTGAACCCCCTCCACTACTCTGGATTGGAAAACTCAGAGAGGTTAATGACTTGCCCCAGGTATAGCTGGGAAGTGACAGTGTCAGTCTCCGAGCACTAAACTTCATTAAGATGACCTGAATTTGATGTTCACCTCTGGTGCTTAGTAGATTCCAGAATGGAAGAACGTCTCAGTACAGAGCAGCAGCCCACAGTAGTGGGGAGAGCTCCGAAGTCAGACCCAACCTCCTCAAAATCCCATGTCAGTTATCACCCATATCTCCATTACCATAATGAAAGTCACCTCCATGCGTGACCAGAATGTCAGCAACACCCCAAGGTGAGAGGCAGCCTGGTAGCTAATGCCTGGGTTAGGTTCACACAGTTCACCCTGTGTCATGGATGGTGCAAGCTAGTTTCAGGGAGGTGAAGGCCCTTTTCCAGGAAGTGGTGGGGCAGGGGTTTGAACCCAGGGAGTCCTGCTCCTGAGCCCACACCCTTAACCACTGAGCTATGATAATGAGTTAGACTGAACGTCAGTGGCTACAGATCCCCCCGCTCAGAGCTCCTGATGCCAAGTAAGTACTCTGTGAACGTGAGCCCAGCCGACCTCATCCACCTTCAAGGAACGAGGCTGCTGCAGCCTCTAGGCCCAGGGGTGCTTCCCACTCCTCCAAACCCTCCCCCTGGCCCCCAGCTGCTCCACGCTGCAGCCCCTCCCCAGAGAGAACTGGAGCAGGCAGGACAACATTAACTCAGCCAATCACATTCTCAGCACTGGTGTCACTGATGGAAACTCTTGGGCCTGCCTGACCAACTGTGCCCTGGGTTCCCAGTTTGCTCAAGGGGCCTGTCTGTCCCTTCCCCTACTTCACCCCCTCTCTCAGTGAGGGGGTGGAAGCTTGGACAGGGGATGACATTTGTTCCCAGGGGTAAAGAGACCTCTGAATTATTTATTTGTAGAACAATCAAAAATGACCACTGTTTGGGGCCAGGCTGAGAAGTCTGCAGGTGCCAACGGCAGGATCCTGTCCCAGGAGCAGACGTTCTGCTTGTCAAGCTGGAAAGGACCTGGGAGATCGCTGAACCCAGGCGTCCTCAGCCCCAGCAGCACATCAGAATCCCAGGATGTGGGGAAGTCCCAGTTCCAAGGCTGCACCCCAGACGATCACTGGAGTGGAGCCTGGGCACTGGTATTTTTTAAAGCAGTGTGCAGGCAGGCTTGAGAACCATGGATTCATTCTCTATTAATGGGGAAAATGAGGCCCAAGAGAGGCAGGGCCTGCCAGAGTCACTCGGGCACATAATGACAGGACTAGAGTCCAGTTCTCCACCTCCCAGGCATCCTACTGCCCCAAGTAAAAAGGGAGGGAATTCACTTGGGAAGCTCATATGGGACCAGACACTTAGTAATAATTATCTCATTTAAATCTTCTAATTACCCGAGGCGATAAGAAGGGCTGCCACAATCACCATCCCAGGAAGGGAGCGGGTCATGTGGCGGAGGCCCCAGGAGTTGAGCGAGCTGAGATCCAAACCCAGGCATTAGCTACCAGGCTGTCTCTCACCTCGGGGTGTTGCTGACATTCCGGTACATTCAGAGGCTCCCCCCTCCTGGCATAACCCCTCGTCTCAGGTTTAGGCAATTTCCTAATTCCCAGGAGCCACCTTGCCTCTTCCTTATTCAAGACAGTTGGGAGCTTTAAAACCGAAGATAAGGGAGGTGTCAGGACAGGCTGAGCCCAGAGGCTGCAGGGGATGGGAAAGAGGAGATTTCAGGACACACACCTCCTATGGGGGGCCTGGGGCCCCCTCATTAGTCTGGGTTGGGAGGGACGTTCTCCCAGTGCTTCCTCCCAGGCCTGACCCAGGTCTTCAAGTGCTCTGCCTGAGAGCCTTCCCCAAAGAACCCCATCCCCACGGACCCCACCCACTCAGTCCTCTCATTTGCATTAACATCTGACCCTGTAGGCACTTGAGTTTGAGACCCTTGCCTGCTCCAGCAGCGTCAGTATCACTTGGGAATTCGTTTGAAATGCAGATTCTCAGGTCCCACCTCACGCTTACTGGATCAGAATTCTCATTTTAACAAGATTCCTTCCAGAAGCTTCTTGTGAGCTTTCAAATTTGAGAATCACTGCTTTAGGACACCCTCGGCCGGGAATGTGAGGGTTACTCCCACCTAAGAGCAGAGGTCACTCACCTGCTGAGAGGTCACTCACCCGTGTCCCCCTCCCAGTTATAGCTGGGTCGAGGCTCGTGTCACCACCACCCACCCCCCCCCCCAGCTTTTGTTTCCATAACATTGATTTTATGATATCCCTGGAGTGGGCCCAAAGCAAAGTTTTATGTGATACGATTACACAAGGTGAATTGTCCTGGATCTGTTTAATGAAACAGAGACCGTGTTTAATGATTCCGTGGAGAATTAAATACAGTTAAGCTATTAATCAGACCCCGGTTCCTCCCTTTGACAGGAAGATGAAGCAGAGAGTGGCCAGCGCGTGTCCCGCCGGGCCCTTGTGGGGGACGGTTCTGGCAGAACCAGCACTCATCACCAGTGGTCCACGGCACAGTGTGCCTTTATTACCCAGTTTGAAGGCAGCCATCAATTACCGGGAATCCTGAGCTAAATGAGGGCTTTTGTTTTTCATTTTCATTTTTGTTCTTCATTCCAGCGAAGTCATTCAGGAGCTCCAAGTGAGGGATCTTTGCTCTAGGAAGGGGTGGGGAGGGGGCGAGTATCTGCTGCCCCAAAATGGTGGGCCACTTGGGGCATCTCAGAGATGCTGGGGACCAACATCGAGAATAGTTGTAGCCAACATTTATCCAGCGCCTCCTGTGTCCCAGGCCTGGTGCCAGGGTCTGCAAATCTTATTCCATTCCATCTGTATGGCATGTCTAGGATGGAGTTCTTGGCACAGTTGCCACTGTGCAGATGGGTAAACTGAGGCTCAAGGAGACCTCCTGACATCCCCAAGTTCACACAGCCAATATGGAGAGGAGCTGGGTCTTGAACCCTGGCAGTCTGACTCCAAAGTCTTCAGTGAACAGACCCGTGTCTTAGATGACACCTGAAGGTGAGGTAAGCGGATGTAGACTAGGATCTGGGGCGAGAAGAGTGCTGGAGATGGTCAGATCAGGTGCTCTTAAAGGGTTTGCCAGGAGGGCAGGAGCCAGGCTCATTCCCGTGTGTAAGATGGAGCTAGAGTAATTCCTACTCTCCAGGCTTCTTGTAAGGGGCACTGCACGAGGTAGTGCGTGCAAAGTGCCCAGCACAGTCCTGGCACACAGTAGGTGCTCAGGCAACATACATTCCCACCCCAGGGAAGTTTGCAGTCACAGGGATGCCATGTCATCTCCCCCCCACCTGTGTCCAAGGCCAGGGGCACCACCTGGGGGATCCAGGCCATCATGCAGACAGGCCCTTCCTTTTTCTTGAGGACCACCCTCCAGGCACCTCTTGAGATGGTCACAAGTGGCTAAGCCTGGAAGTCCATCCAGATGGACTGAGTAACTGAGTGCCTTCCGCATCCATCTGGGTTTCTGCCATGGGAGCGGCAGTTGTCCTGAATCACCAGGGATGCTGTGAGATGACTCAGGAATGGGGACATTCTTTCTCAAAAAGTAAAGCAGAGTATACACATGCTAGATTTTTTCCTAATCACACAGATACATCTGGTCTTATAACAGTACGGGCCCAGTTAGCTAGATACATTGTAAATAATCTATTTGAAGGATAAAAAATATCTTTGTCAGGGGCTTCACTGGTGGCGCAGTGGTTGAGAGTCCGCCTGCCGATGCAGGGGACGTGGGTTCGTGCCCCGGTCTGGGAAGATCCCACATGCCGTGGAGCTGCTGGGCCCGTGAGCCATGGCCGCTGAGCCTGCGCGTCTGGAGCCTGTGCTCCGCAACGGGAGAGGCCACAACAGTGAGAGGCCGGCGTACCGCAAAAAGAAAATATATCTTTGTCATCAGCATAAATATTTCCCAAGCGGCTGTGGTATTCCAGGGGGTCACTGGGGGAGCAGGAGCCTCACCACAGATTCTGATGTGCTCTGCGAAGAAAGAGGAGCCCTTTATCACATCACAGCTTGGCGGCTGGGAATTTCAATTTAGTTCAACAACCATTTATTAAGCCCCTGCTGGGTGTGAGGCAGTGGGAGGGAGTGGGGGTGAGGCTGCTGGTGCCTAGGAAAGATGGGGGCCTGGAATCAGGCAGGCCTGGTCTGGATTATGCTTCCCGGCTGTGTGACCTTGGGCAAATTACTTCACGTCTCTGAGCCTCAGCTTCCTCACTGGTGACAAATGAACAGTAGTCTTTTCCTTTCAGGGTAGTTACTATGATTAAATGAGATAAGGGGTATCCATCATCCAGCAAAGGTTGAGGATTTAGTTATTAAGAACCAGCTGGGCTCCCCAGCGCAGCTTGGGAGACTCACTGAGCCTCGTTCAGTAAACATATCCATCTGGAGGGTGCAGGGTGGTGCTGCCCCTGTGAGAAGCAGGGGGTATGGCTTCAGGGTTCCGGAGTACAGGCCCCGTGATTCTCCAGCTGGGGCTCAGAATTGAGGCTGCAAATCCCTCTCTCTGTTCCCAACATCCTCCAAGACCCCCCTCCTGGGTTCCCCTTTATCAGAGTTTCAACAGCTCCTGGGGCTGGCTGGCTGGCTGTCTCTCTGAGGTCCTCTCCAGGGCTCTCTGGTGAATTTCCCACATTCTGTTGTAACCTGTCTCTTTCTCGAGTCAGGGGATCCCAAACACACACTCCCAATCTGGGTGAAAATCCATCCTGTCCTTTTACCATGGCAAGGGAGCAAACAGCACAAAGAAACAATGTGTGATACTTCAATAGAAAGCAAAGAAAGAAAGATAGGATAGGAAGGTGTCACAATGACAATGTAAATAATCTGATTTAAACTGCCCTCAGCCTAGAGGAGATACCTGCCTGAGCCTGGGGAGTCAGGGAAGATGACATCTCACCTGAGAACAGAATAATCACAGTAATAATAGCCAACGTTTACTGAGCACCTACTGGGTACAGGGCACCATGCTGAAAATTTTGTATGCTTTTTCCACTTCTCTGTACAAAGGCCCTATTACTATCCTGTGAGAAGATACTGTTACTGCACAGGATAACTGTTCCTACACAGGATAACTTGGTAGTTAAAAGCCCAGACTTTGATGCCAGACTGTTTGGTTTCAAATTCTGGCTCTGCCAGTTATTAGCTGCGTGACCTTGGGCAAGTTACTTAACCTCTCTGTGCCTGAATTCCCCCTTCTGTAAATGAAGAAAACGATGATGCCTGCCTCACAGTGTTCTTGTGAGGAATAAGTGAATTGATCGCTCTATTAGTATATTTATTACACTCTATATTAAGATCAATATATATTAAAATATAAAAATAGAGTAACAAGGATTTATATATGTCTGTGCCTGGCATGGAGTAAGCACCAGACAGATGTCATTCTCCCCAGAGAGAAGGAAGGGCTAAGATGATTCCAGGCAGAAGCAGCAGCCCCGAGGTGGGAGGAGGGAGGCGAGTTTGGTGATCTAAGGGTTAACAGTGGTGGCGCTGCTGTGAATAGCCAACGCCATCTGACCTGTGTCCTCCCGCTGACCTGGGCCTCCTTGCTCTGTCCACAGAGTGGCCAGAGTTCGTAAGGAACTACGCCCCGTGGTGGGCCACGCACACACTGGACTGGCTCAAGTTCGGCAAGAAGGTGCTGGTGGTGCACTTTGAGGATCTGAAGCAGGACCTCTTCGTCCAGCTGGGCCGGATGGTCGGGCTGCTGGGTGTGGCTGTCAGGGAGGACCGACTGCTGTGTGTGGAGAGCCAGAAGGACGGCAACTTCAAGCGCTCGGGGCTCCGGAAGCTGGAGTACGACCCCTACACGGCGGACATGCAGAAGACCATCTCTGCCTACATCAAGACGGTGGATGCGGCCCTTAAAGGGAGGAACCTCACGGGCGTTCCCGACGACTACTACCCCAGATGATGGGTCGGAGCGGGGCGGGGAGCTGGCAGTCCAGACCGAGCAGGCCCTGGGGACTCCAGACCCCTGGGGGCCCACACCCATCAGTCCCCTCTTCGATTTGGGGACAATCCCCATGGCTGCTGTTGCCTTTCGCTGAGTTTCCTGCATGACAGAGGAGGCTCAAGTGAAGAGACTGTGCAGGCACGCCCCGCCTACTCACACCGCGCCCCCAGAGATGGAGGGGGCAACTGGGTTAGGGAGCTCTAGCCACGTGGACCCTTCTCTGTCTCCCGTGTCCCTGTGCCCACCACTCTGGGCTCCACTTGTGGGAAGGAGGGCTCATGGGTGTCCCAGAGACAAGGGTGCCCCACCGCAGGTGTTGAGGACCCTGGTGCAAGAGCTAAAGAGAATGACATGGAAAAATGTGGCCCAGACTCTGCTCCGTGCTGAGCTGAGCACTCGTAGCTTCCCCGTCTCTGCCCCGCCCAGGAAGCACTGATGCCAGGGTTTATCCCAGCCACTTCTGTTTGAAGAAAGATTGCTGGGAAGTTTCTCTGCGGCCTTAGGTTTCTGACATTCTGGGTGGGTCAGGGAAGCAATGGTGCTCAGAACAGGTTAACTGGGGCCACCGCGTGGGGTCACTGACATCCCAATCCACCCCCCTACCAGGTCACAGTGCTCCTGAGAAATGACCCGGTTCCTGTCCACCTCGAGGGCTGGAATTCTTCCCTTTCTTCCCCAGCTGTATCCAGGTGGTGGCCCACTTCCAGGGTCCTCAGGAACCAACCATTATCTCACCGGGACGGCCACAAGCCACATGCAGAATCTGAGCGAGAATGAGAGCTCTGGTAACACACCTCCCCACCGTGGGGTCCAACACGTTGATCTGACACTGCCCTTCTGACCCCTACCAGTAGGTCCCTTGCTATCCAGGAGAGAGAACAAGAGTGCTCCAAATCAGGTGGAACCCTGAGCGAAAGGGACCCCCACTACCTTCCCAGACCATAGACCTCCCTTTGGTCATAGGCCAGCTTCTCTTAGGGGGTTAAGGAACGGGGTGAGTGGGGTGGTGGTTCATGTCCATACAAACGCTGCTCTTTTGATGCTGAGACATCAAACCAAAGGATTCCCAAGGACCTGAATCACTGATCATCTATCTCAGAAAGCATTGAGATCCAGGAGCCCATCTCTCCCCGCCACCTTGGGTACCAGTGATTTCGCATCCAGCCCACATGTGTGCACCTACACCATCCCCCCACCATGTAGGTGCAAAAGCCATAGGTCACAGCTCTTTGCTATTCTGTCTGGAGCAGCCCCCCAAGCAGCCACCTCTGAAGCCTTGGGGTGCAAATAAATGCTCATTCCCAGATAGCCAAGGGACTGTGGAGAAGGCGAGTGTAAAGAGATATATTTTTCTAAGAGGAATATGACTAATACATTCCACCCCTTTGAACGTGGCCATGCAAAGAGAAGGGCCAGGGGATTGGACCTGTGGTTCTCTTCCCTGAGCCCCTCATCTGTAGGATTCGGGCCACCCCGGGGCCCAGCCAGGGGGCTCTGAATGTATTTTGTACCGTGTTTCTTTCCCCCAGGCAAATTTCTAGTCTTCTTTCACGAAGCAGTTAGAGGGCTTGGCCTCCCTTCCCTCTTAGAGGTCAGCTCTCTCTGGGAGACTCTGGCCCAAGACCTGGGCCAGTTCTTTGCTGGTGGTCACCTCAGGCCACCAGCCTCTGTCTGAAGATTCCTCAGGTCAACACCATCATTAAAAACAAGTTTTGTTGATAATTCTACCACGTGATAGACTGTCATGTAAGGCGAGGTCACAAATGGAATGTTTTTCTGGGGTGTGTGTGTGTGTGTGTGTGTGTGTGTGTGTGTGTGTGTGTGTGTGTGTGTGTGTGTGTAAGAGACAGAGACAGAGAATGTTCTGGGAGCATCATTGCTTTGATGTCTGTGCAACTCTAACTGCCTGTGGAGAACTGTGTATCTTGGTGTGTAACATTGTCTCTGCCTCTGTGTTCAACTGCCCTTCTGTGTGGTGAGGCTGCATCCCCCAGGCTGGTGTGATGACCGCCCAGTGTCTGATGTGTCTGTGTGCCCTCTCCAAAAAGTGCCACCCAAACCCTGGCACTTGAGGAGGAAGGAAAGCTTTGCATTCCAGTGGTCCCCAGGGCAGGGGACATGCCTGGCCTGCAAGCCGGGACACGTAGGCTCTCATCCTGCTGTCACCTCCGGTACACCTCCAGAACTCAAGGAGAACAAACAGGGCCCAGCATCTGCTGACGGCTGGGATTTCCTCCTGATTTCTCCAGGAACCCTGGAGGCCGCTGCAAACATATCCCTGGTAGACAATGTGGGTGGGAGAAAAGGATGGGGAGGCAAAGGGGATGGTGGGGGGCAAGGTCCTACAGGGACCCAGCTCCTCCTAGAGGCTTTCTTCCCTTCCCCCCATCTCTCTTGCATTGGTTTGTTTTCTGGCCATCCCCACCCCCGTCACTGTTTTTCTTTACACTGCCTCCTGCTCTCAATTTCTCTCTTTGTGGTCTCTTTTATTTCTTCCAGCTGCTCATTAAACCTCTTTTCTTTCTTGTCTTTCTCCTCTCTCTCTCCCTCCCTCCTCCCAGCCCTGAATCTCTCTCTCTCTTCCATCGTAATCTCTTTCTTGATTTCTGCTTCTCTTTGTGCAAGCAACTCTCTCCCTGTCTCTCTTAATCTCTGTGTCTCTGCCTGTCTCTTGCTCCCTGTCTCCCGTCCTCCCCACCCCTGGTGTTCTCTCCCACCTCTTCCTCCTCATCTTCCTGGAGAGTGGGGGCGACTCAGTGGGATCCAGACCCAGTGAGACAAATGCTACCCAGGCCGGTAACCAAGGAAGTGGTTTCCTTAGCAACAGAATCTGCAGGCACGCGCTCCACTGCCCCATCCCTTAGCTATTACAGTAAGTACTGAGAGGGCGGGGGGCAAGCCTGGAGATGGGGCAGTTGCTATAGACGCTGCTATATTGGTCCTCTTGAGAGGGGACAGCGGTCAGAGACCAGCTCGGTTCCTGGCACTTTGGGGACACTCAAAAAAAAATAGAGGGGCTGTGGGGTCAGAGAGAGGCAGAGAGAGTGGAGACAGCTGGGGAAGGAGTCCACAGGACCTGGTGACAGGCTGGATTCAGGGAAGGGGAGGTGGCCAGGAAGGTAAAGGGGCACCAAGATTCTGTCTGTGCATCTCCAGAAGGAGGTCCTTTGAGTGAGATGGAGAACAGGGGGCAGAGGAGCAGGTGGGGGTGGGGGTATGGTAAACTGACATAGCTCCCTGTCCCCAAGAGTTCACCATCTAGTTGGGGTGACGTTGTGGGAGGGAAGGTGGCAACAGACAGAAATATCCCACTCAATTCTCCCTACAAATTGGCAACAAGGAGCCCCGGAGAAAAAAGCACGGCCCCGAGGGTGGTGAGAGACTCAGGGACGGTAAGTCATTTGATCGTGTGGCCCAAAAGTTGGTGGTGACACTTGGATTCGAAGGATCCAGAACCTGTCCCGAAGATGGAAGACAGAAGAGGGTAGAATATAAAGAGACAGGCAGAGAAGGAGACAGGAAGAGAGAGAGATTTAAATCATCCATCTGGCACTTTTTCCTACTGGGAAAACAAAAATATGTTCAGTTTTAGAGAAATGACAAAGGGGGAGGGAGGAAACAAAAGCACCCTGCAGGATGATAGCTTTTGCAGCTATAACTATCCCCAAAGAAAACACCTGTCAAGATGCAGTCACTCCCAGGGAGACGGATTGTGTCCCTGGCCTAGGTTGATATTTAAATGACTCAGAGCGGGTTACGGGGGTGAAGGGCAGAAAGTTGATCAATGTAACATGAGAACCTCGCTCTGCTTTTCCCCAAATGCAATAAAGCATGCAGGCGAGGAGAGCTGTAAATCTGGATGATGATAATATCCGTCCCCGCAAAACCAACATGTTTATTTATCACGTTTGCACATTTACTACTTCCCCTCAAATTTACAGTCTGCAATCTGCCGGCGTGCAGGGGGAGAAGCGTGGAAATGAGAACAAACTGGCAGAACATCAAGAAGGGAAGAAATGATGAAATATTTATCCCCTCTGTCCACTCGCCCCCCACCCCCCACCCCGGCTGTCTTAAATCCACTTTCAAACCAAGGTGGTGATTTATCCGAGCAGTACCGTGCAGCTCTATTTCAGGCCTCTGCCAGCTAATTGAAATGATGTCATTATAGAACGGAATGTGTTGCAACAAAATGATTTTTGTGTATTCTGGAGTCATTTGCTAAACAATTATGGGGAATGAACCATCCTCCAGAAGTGAGAGAGGGGGTCGATCTAAGCGGGGGACAAGACGTGTGTGTGTCCTAATGTCGGGGTTGAGAGGGAACAGGAAGCAACTTAGAGGCCAGATTCTCTTCCAAGACCTGAGTTAGGCACCCAACCCATAGTCAGAGTTCCCCGGGCTTCCAAAACGTGGAATGCCCATGCCTTATCCTAGACCTTCTGGATCAGATTTCCCAAAAGATGGAGTCCAGGTGTGGATGTGAAGGATCTGGTGGGCTTGCTGGGAGGCAAAGTCGTATTTACAATTGCCTTGTTGATAATTACTGGCTCCGATCTATGCTCTATGGTAGAAGCATTCAAAGGATTCGTTGTTACCATCCCTACATGCATGGCTTTTCACGCATCGTGATCTACGTATCCCTAGAACTAGCACAGTGCTTGGCACACAGCAGGTGTGACCGAAATGCTTGTTGATTTTCTGAATGAGTGTATCACGGACTCTTAAAGGATATTCAGAGAAAAACCACAAGTCATCAGCCAAAGCAGGCCCTTAGCTGCCCTGAATTTTCTCTCCAGTAATACTGAATTGTTTTTCTATTCTCTCACCCCCAGCCTGAGCCCCTAAAGCCGATGGTGTGGTGCAGCCCACTTATACTAGCTCTCAAAAGCCCATTGTGCACATCTCTTCTCAAATTCACATTCAGTGACATCACATCGGTAGCTTGAAATTGGCCATGGTGAGAATATTTACACCATGGAAATTGGCAACTGCTACAAATCAGGTGAGTGGTTTTTTCGTTTTGTTTGGAGAGTTGTTAAGTATCTGCCAGCACACCACTGCCCAAAGCACACAGGCACATATGTGCTATTTCTAGTCTTTTCCATGCCTTTATTCATGCTGCCCCCTCTACCTGGAAAGCCTCCTTAAGACTCAGCTCAGGATCTTCCTCCTCCAGGCAGCTTCCCCTGATCACAAAGACCAAATTCAACTCCTCCTCTAACAACTCTGGACGTGGCCATTGTTGTGATCTCTTCAGTAAGCTGGTGCATGTCTCTCTCTCTCAGTGCTCAGGGCATGAGCTCTGTTAGGGCAGGAACCTTGTCTTCGCCTCTGGATTTCCACGTGCTTCCTAGCCCAGATGAGCAAACGTTGACCCAGTGAAAGAGTGAATACATCGATTACATTTAACACCATCCACCAGCCTCTCAGCTATCACAGACTTCGTGGTGAGTGGATAGAAGGATCCACCTGACCAGACAATGGCCAGGGAGGCAGGAGAATGAAAAACTATTCAGAGTGATGATAGTAGCTAATATTTATTTAGTACTAATTGTATGCTGGGCGCTGTACTAGGAGCTTCATAGGTATGAATCATCGCCAGAACTCTGGGAGACAGGGACATTTAGTCTCCCCACTTTACAGTGAGGGAAATCCAGGTTCCGAGAGGTTGACTACTTTGCCCAGTGTCACACAGCTGGGAAATGATAGATCTGGGCTTTGAATTTAGGCAGTCTAGCTTCAGAGTCCATATGTTTAGCCACAGTGCTGCCTCGCAGGGGGAGAAATGAGCGCAGAGCCGAGAAGGAAGGGGTGGTTTTCGGGTCAACACAGAGGAGATCGCTGCAATGGGAGATGAGGGAAGAAAACACATCATGCAGAGGATTGGCCTTTCTGGGGTTGAGGAACCACCGGGTGAAGAGGAGATAGAGACAGGGCCGGAAGCTGGTGCTCCAGACAAGTCTGGGTTCTCAGCAGCAAGGTTGGTTTATAGGTTCCCATGGCAACTGCCAAGCAATAATCTCTTACTCCACAGCTCACTGATTCTCTGGAAAGTCCTTCCTACTCTCTGTCACTACCACTCCTCCCAGCCGACAGAGGCAGGGTGACGGCTTCTTCCCCAGGACAGACTGTGCTGGAGGAGAAGAAATGGCCTGAGACCCTTTCATGATGATGATGGAGGAGAAATTTGAGTGGGGGGACCAAAGAAAGAACAAAGAGGGGCATAAAACCTCACAGGTCTAATCATCAGACTGGGAAGGGGGTGTCAAATCAGCTTATAAATCTCATGAAAACCATGAACTGTCTCCCCAGAAAAAAGTGAGCATACACATATACCCATGCATGCAGAGTTTTGCATAGAGTTTCAAGGAACATTTAGGCTCTTTGGGACCTAAAGTAGGAAATTAAAAATCATGTAATCCAGTGGTTTCCAAAGTAGGGCAGTGGAACCCTATCTTCAATCAAAACCAAATGTGAACTCCTAATCTCTAATACAGTGGTTCTCAATCAAGGGGGATTTAAACCTGGGGATACCTAGCAATATCTGGAGATACTTTTGGTTTGGGTGGAGGCCAAGGATGTAGCTCAAAATCCTACAAAGCATAGAACAGCCACCACAACCAAGAATGATTTGTCCCAAAATAATGCTGGCAAACCCTGGTGTAATATAATAAAAGGGGAGCTGTTCATTCATTCATTCACTCATTCAGTGAAATGGGCAGGGAGCGGGGTATGGAGCTCCTCCAGCATCAGACTAAACTGACTTACCTTTGGACTCAGCTGTGTGACTTGGGACCAGCTGCCAAAGATCTCTTAGCTTTAGTTTCCTCATCTCTAAACTGGAGATTATCATGGAATATAACTACTGGACTTCTTGTACTGGGCACAGTACTCTATACACAGAGGGAATAAAAAGTGCAAACGTATTCTCTTTATTATCATTACTATGATTATTCATGGTGTTGTGGAAGATTCTTGCAAATGAAGAATTAATTCAGTTTGTAATAACCCGGAAAATTGTCTGCCATTGGCTAACATGAGGGATCAAGAACAGCTATAAACTATCTGTTTGTGTCCTCCTGAAATTCATATTTTGAAGCCCCAGTCTCCAGTGTGATGGTACCAGGAGATAAGGCCTTTGAGAGGTAATTAGGATTAGGTTAGGTCATGAGGGTGGGGCCCTCGTGATGGGATTAGTGCCCTTATAAAAAGAAGAAGAGGCGCTAGATCACTTTCTCTGTGCCATGAGAGGACACAGCAAGATGGCAGCCATCTGCAGACCAGGAATTGGGTTCTCAACAGACACCAAATCTGCTGATACCTTGCTCTTGGACTTCCCAGTCTCCTGCCCCTGTGTAAAACCAGAGCACTGAACTGGGCGATCCCCTAATGATCCAATCATCCCTAGGATAGGACAACTAGGGGCATACGTACAACTTAGAATCACACAAGCCAACCCACTGGGAACAAGGTCTGGAGGGGGAAAGAGGTTTGCTCAAACTGTATTTCACACCTACGTTCCCTTTTGTCAAAACTATGGTTCGGAGAACAGTCACCCACCACGTGCCCTTTCTCTGTGTGTTGATGGGCTAAGTGGACTAAGGCCACTGGGTCTTGATGGGAGGCTGGCAGGAGCCCGACCTGGGGAAAATCACACCCTCTTCCTCCTCTTGGTTGCTGCCCTGGAAAGCCAGGTATCCACTCTTCTCTTGCCTCTCAGGGCTGTGGAAAGTGTTTAATTAATAAACACACCTTCAAAGCAAGCTAATGTTTAAAAGCAATGTTTCAGTGCTAATTATTGTTATCAGAGGCTGCTTTCCACCTCATTGGTGGCATGGATTCGGTCATAGTTAGCTAATCCCCAAGGAGAAACCAGCGCCCCCTCAGGTGTTAGGACTGCATCTTTCCCTAGCAAATGGCCTGATTCCCAAGCCACAGGATGGCCAGTTCTTTGGTCTTGGAGCCTGGATGAGGTGCCTTCACCTTCCCAGGGTCAAGTCCCAGCTCTGCCACTTCCCAGGTGTGTGGCCTTAGAACTGTTGTTTCATGTTCTTGAGCATCAGTTTTCTGGTCTAGAAAGTGAGACGTGTGTGTGGAGAGCCCGACCCACTGAAGGAATTTAATAATTATTGTTGTCAATATCAGTATGTCTTCCACCGTGGGCTCAATGTTTTCTTTTGCTTTTTGATCAGGTTTATTGAAATATATTTTGCATATAACAAAATTTGCCCATTTCAGCTATACAATTTGATGACTTTTAACCATCACCATATACAATCATGTCACCACCATCACCATCATGCTATGGAACATTACCATTTCCCCCCAGAAAATTCTTTGATGCCCTTTGCAGTCCATTCCTTCCCTCCGCCCCCCCACCCCATAGCCTCTAGCAACCACTCGTCTGCTTTCTATCATTATAATTTTCCAGAATTTCATGTAAATGGAGTCATACAAGTCTTGCTTCTTTTAGCTAACATAAGGCTTTTGAGATGTATACTCAATGTTGCATATGTAAATAGTTCATTCCTTTTCACTCCTGAGTAGTACTCCGAGTACTCTTTTTTTTTAACCCATTCACCAATTTATAGAATTTGACTTCTTTCCAGTTTTTGGTTGTTATCAATAAAGCTACTACAAATGTTCACATGTGGGTCTTTGTGTGAACATAATGTTTTCAGTCTCTTGAGTAGATACCTAGGAATGGAATTGCTGCCAGATCACAAGGTAAATAGATGTTTAACTTTAATAAAAGAGACTCTGCCAAACTTTTCCAAAGAGGCTGCACCATTTTGTATTCCCTCCAGGAGTGTATGAGAATTTAGTTGTCTGCATATTTAAATTTTGTGCAGGGATTCACATGACAAAACAATCCCCTGCCCCATCAGTTGGGGATGTTTTGGACAATAAGTATTAGGATATCTGACTCACAGATATGTGAGCCCCCATGAGAACAGGGACTTTGATCCCTCCCCCTGCTATTAGTGGCTGCCATTTTGCTGGGCCTATTCAGAAGCAGGCAACTTCCCAGCATGTAATTCTCACACTAACCTTACAGTTCAGAGAACACCACTAACCCCTTTCACAGCAAACTGAGGCTTAGAGGATTAAATGAATTGCTCAAGAGAAGCATGGAATAGTCAGGACAAGGGCTTGAACTTTGGTGGGTCTGAGACCAAAGGCAGAGGCTTGAACCACTTGTCAACATGGCGCATAGCAGCAGGTGGGGAAGGATGGTGGGGGAAAGATGCTGCCATCTCATGTAGGAAGTAAGACATGGACACAAATAGACCAGAACGCAGTTTATTAGAAAGAAACCAGAGCCTTGTGCGGAGTGCTTTGGAGGTCCAAGGAAGCAGAAAGTCTGAAATCTCCAAGAGCCCTTTTTTTCTCCAGCTCCTTTGTGGTTTGCAGTCCCCAAGCAAAGCTTTCCCTTAATCCAATTAAAACGCACTTGTTTATGCTTATCAGCTCTTTATTTGGTTTGTTAAAAATGTGCAAATTACCCAGAGGCCTCTTCGTCCTCTGAACCAAAAGGCATCAATAAAACTATTAAGTTAAATCCAATTAAGCGCAACTGCTGGAACTTGAGTGTGGTAGAGCAGAACAGAAGGGAAGGAGGGAGGGGAAAGGATTTTGCTGGGGAGAGGAGAGATTCTTCCTACTCCTTTCAAACATTCCGTGAGTGTGGGCAGGAAAAGGGCAGAAAGATCCACGTCTACCACATGCTGGATGGTGGATTTATATGTAGTGTATCGTTCAATTATGTCAGTAACTCCGACAGGTGGACACGATGGACCCATTTTGCAGATGAAGGAACTGAGACTCAGAGAGGTGAAGCTGGTAGTCCAGAATGTCCCACGACTGGGAAGTGGCAAAGGCAGGATTTGAGTCCTGATCTGTCTAAACCCTCTGCCTAGAATCTTGGAATGTCAGAGCTTAAAGGGTCCTTAGAGGTCGTCTGGCCAAGAGCAAGCCTCTGGAAACACACAAACGTGAGTTTCCACATCCATAAAATGTGTATAGCCATGCTAGCCTCCCCGGGTTTGGGGAGGATTCGATGAAGTGATGTGTGTCTTAAGTACCTGGTACACAGTAGGTACCTGTTATAGGCTAACTTCTGATAACTGCATTCCTGTCAAAACCCATCTCCTTCCCCTTCCCTATTTTTTCAGAAAGAAAGGCTGAGATCCAGAAAGGGAACATGACCACCTCAAAGTTACAGAGACCCCGTGACAGAGGTAGGACTCAAACACAAGTGTCTTGCCTTCTGATTTAGCACCTCATTTAAGAACCTGCACTGCTTCTCCATTTTGCAGATGAAAAAAAAAAGGAAAGAAATTGAGGCACAAAGTGTAGAAGACACTTGGTGACCAGGTCATCAAGTTCAATACTGAGCCCAAGAACTTGGCAGCCGCCATGTCCTAAACTCTAGTCTTGGCACCGCTATTCCTTAGCTGTGTTGCTTGGGCACATGTCTTGACCTCTCTGAGCACCTGGTTCCTCCTCATTAAAATTGGGGCTCATCCCCCTTGTCCCAGTAAACTTTTAGGGTGCAGTGAGGTCAGGCAGGTGAAAGCCTCTTGTAAGCCAGAATGGCTGCCAACAACACTGCACGTGGAACATTTGGGGAATGGCTTGAGCATCTGTTCTTGTAGTCTCCAAAGATCCAGGATGGGTCTCTAATTCCCGGCAACCCTCTGACCCAGGGGATGCAGAGAGCTCAGGAAGGGAGAGAGGATGCCCAGGGTTCCAGGCAACGTTAATCCTATTACAGATGCATTAGGAGACTAACACTGGCTGAGTCCCAGGTCTCGGAAATCTGGGAAGCAGCTCACCTAAGTGGGCAGAAAATCACATGCGGCTGTGCACAGGAGCCTGATTACAGCAACACCATTCCTGAGCTGCAGTGATGCACTCTTCCTAGTGCAAGGATAAACAGCTTGAAGTCAGACAAAGGTGGGTTCAACTCCCATCGCCATACTATCTCCCCAACCCAGTCACCTCGGTCAAGAGACTTCACCTCTCCAAGCCTCCATTCCTCCTCCGAATGTGAAATGTAGAATAATTGTCAATAATTGTTGAAAGTTGTTAATAATGATCTTAATAGTGATCATTATGACTTTTTCATTCCACTTTTTAAGACTCAAACCCTGTTGGGAGCAGCAGAAAGTCAAGAAGTAATGGTAACAGGTGGCTCTTCCGGAAACGATAATAAAAGGAAGCTTTTATTATTAGTGTTCCAAATGCAACATCTTTGTCCAATTGGCCCTGAGAGGCTGTGCGCGTGAGGGGAGAGTTGGACCTGTTGTATAAGAGGAAGAATGATGGGATATTCTGCTCTGACATGCGCAATGGGATTTGCAGCAAAGCTGTGGACTAAAGGCCGGCTGTTGTCTTGAGGAAGGATTTTCCAACTTCCTTTATTCTCTTCTTGTAACACACAAAAGAAAGCCTAGCTCCTGGATTCTGCCAGGGTGCAGAGCAGACCCCCTTCCTGCTACAGCTCCGAGGCTTACCACCAGATGATAGGGGAATACAACATAGGGAGAGGAAAAGAAAAGATGCTTCTTTTTCCAGAGCCAGGAGTCGTAGAAGGAGAAGGGGAGAAGGATTCAGGAGAGAGGACTGCCTAGACATTTGCTTGGCCTTCCTTCTTGCAGCTTTGCCCCAGGTACAGTGAGGACAGGGGGGCTCTCTAGATCACAGCCTCATCTCACTGGCTTTCTCAGCACCCTCAGTTCTCATGTGGTATGGATGTGGGGCAGGACCAGGTGACCTTCACACAAGCTGGGATGCCTCACCTCAGTCCAAACTGGGAGGAGGGCAGAGGAGGGGTGCTGGGGTTCATATTCAGGGGAGCCACGGGGAAGCCAACCAGGCAAGCCCGGGGCAAGATCCTCTTTCCCTGGTCTTATACTCACACACACAGGACCAGGGAGAATGGAGACATTTCTCCACACGCACTGGGTCAGGGAGCCCTCGGGAGCTCTGGACGCCTCCACAATCCCCTGGGACCATCAGACCAAGCCCCGCCCTCCACATGCCCAAAACCACCCCAGGAGAAAAGCAGGAGGACAATTAACCTCAGGAACCTGTATAACTATCACCTGGACTAAAATGTCAAAACGGGGTTAGACTCGTTTGCTAGGGCTGCTGTAACAAATTACCGCAGATTGGGCGGTTTAAACATCAGAAACACACTGTCTCACAACTGGAGGTTGGAAGTCCAGGATCAAAGTGTCAGCAGGGTTGGTTCCTGCTGAGAGCCTGGAAGGGAAGATCTTCTCCACGTCTCTCTCCATGGCTTGTACATGGCTGTTTCCCCCTCTGTCTCTTTATGTCGTCTTTTCTCTGTATGTGTCTGTGTTCAAATTTCCCCTTTTCATAAGGACACCAGTCATATTGGATTAGGACCCACCCTAATGACCGATTTCAACTTTATTACCTCTGTGAAAACTCTATCTCCAAAGCAGGTCACATCTTGAGGAACTGGGGGTTAGGAGTTCAACACATGAACCTGGGGGACACACTTCAACCCACAACATGGGTAAAGCTTAATTGTTTGTTTTTTGTTTTGTTTTTTGCCAATGCAGGGGGGTGGGAGAAGTTGGGACAGATGTCATAAGGAAGACCAGATCAGCTGCAGACAAAGAAATTACATTTTCTTCACACACCAGCATTGCAGCAAGCATTCGAGGTGCAACCCCAATACGTAATTTAAGCAGATTTGCACAGCCTCCTGAAACAATGGTCTGAATTAGGCACGGCCCCCAGAGATAACAAAGCAAGTGCAGTCTGGTAGCTCCAGTAAAAGGGAAAAAATGGAATAAAACATTACAACGGCGAGAGCTAGCAACTTTGGGGGTCATGTAATATTGTCCAGATGCTGTGATAAGCTCTTGACATGGATTATTTTATTGAATCCTCATGCAACCCTGCAGGACATTTTCCCCACACTCTGAATCGTATGGATGGGGAAACTGAGGCTCAGAGAGGAAAAGTTATTTGCCCAATCAACCTGGCCTCATTCCAGAGACTATGCGTGTGATCACTGCCTACTGCACCCGCCTCTCTTTCCTGAGCTGGCTGACCTCCTCTTAAGGCCTCCAAAGAGCGTGTCCCTCTCCTCCAAGGGAGAGGGTGGGGTCCAGACCTGAGGTGGGGCTGGTGTGCAGAAAGCTCAGATTAGTCAGACCTGCAGATTTCCCCGGGCTTGAGGGTCAGGCTTCAGAAGCTCAGCTATACCTAGCTTCTCGGGGGAGAATCCGTCAGGGAGTTACAAAAACAACAAGGGCCAACAATGACACTTCTAAAAAGGAAACAATCTACATGTCCCTCGATAGGGGGTTGCCTAGATAAGTTGCGGTTCTTTTACTAGGTTTGCTAGGAAATCAACTGAGCAATTAATGCTCTATAAAGGAATATGTGGTGGACACAGATTGATGTGTCTGAACCAAAATGTGAGAAAAAGATGGAGCTGTTGAAGGGGATGGACAACCACACTGAAGAGCAGAGAACAGTGGAGCCGGCTGTGGGGACATCTGGGTTCTTGCCCTGGCTCACCTCCGATGAACTGTGGAGTCCCATCAGGGATCCAGTGGAGCGGCTCCACTAGACTGACCATAAGGGTCTTGTCAGTTTTGACGTGTTCAGCTTGAGCAAGCCGTTTCCATAGAACTATCTGCATCCTTGAAGATGCTGTGGCCAGGGGACCAGGATGAGGTTTATAAGCAGGTGACACACTTGTGAAATCCAGGAACAAGAAAGGGGTGACATTTAAGATTCCAACAAGCTGAAAACCCATTGTCCCTATGGTGAGCTTGTTAGGGGAGCAGGGAAGCCCCTGTTCCATTCCCAATTTCTTGTTCCTTCAACCTTCTCGGTTCCTGCAATTCCACCTTTAGCATGCCATTCGCTTGGGCTAAGCAATGCCAGCTCCCTGATGCTCTTTCAAAGGAGGGAAGGAATATTGGATCAAATCACTCTTCTATTTTGAGGAGTCAGAGATGGGGGAGCAGTCGCTGACAGATGCATCCTGGCCCCCAGAATCAATCCCAGTTCAGCAACTCCCAGCCAAGATGGGAGTCTTCTCTCTCTAACTCCTGGGAGGTTCAAGGCTTTATAACAGAAAGCCTTTCTCTCCCTTCTGTACTGATTTCTTCATACCTCATTTATTAACCACAAGCAGCAGCATATCTAGTGAAAGAGTATGAGCCACCGAGCAATACAGGCGTGGGATCAACTCTCACCTCTTCTCCATACTAATATGTTGTAAGATTCAGGAAAGTGAGGATAGTGATTGCTATCATATCCCCAGAGCCCAGCACAGTGTAGGTGCTCAATAAAAATCAATGAAACTTCCCAAGTTTCATCAATATAGAAAAAAAGGTGAAAACAATTTGGAAATGGTGAATTGTAATAGCCATTGTCATAAACTCGATGATGATGATGATGATGATAAAAATAACATCAGCTTGTGCTTATTTCTTCATTCATTCCACAAAAATAGTGTGAGCACTTTTTGTGTACTAAGCACAGCTCTGAGTGCTGGGGATACAGAGGTGGGCAAGATATACACCAATCCCTGCCTTCATGGAGCTCACCGCCCAGTAGGGGAACAGCCTTAAGGCAGTTAAACACAGAAATAAATGAAATGATTCCAGATGGCAATAAGTACCCTAATGGATATCCGTGTGGTTCTAGGAAACTTGAGCTCTTGAGTTTCAGCTTCTTCATCTCCAAAGTTAAGACGCTTTTACGCTTCAGGCTCCTAATGAGGATGAAATGGGATGATGGATGTGGAATTGCCTAAAATCCCGTCATGAGTCAAACCTTCCCAGTAAAGCGCTGGACCCTGAGCATCGTAAACTGCCTGCCGTGAACCAGGGGCTCATAGGCTGTTAGCAGCCACAAGCCAAGGCTGAGAGCCCCCTTTCCCACCTCCCTGTGTGTGTCCCTGCTCTGTGGCACCAGCATCTGGGAGCCAACCAGAAACTCATTCTATTATCCAGATGTTTACTCTATAGGTGTGTCAAACATCTGTATGATGGAAGCCAGGGAGAAGATAATCCAGATCCACCTCTCCCAAAGCTAGACATCTGGGCTCCAGGGACACTTGGGCATCAGGGAGTCATTATCTGGCTGTGCTTCCTGCTGTAGTATCACCCAGTGCCCAACACAGACCTGGGGCCCAGTTGATTGCTCTATCCATGATTTCTAAGTGGAAGCTTGTGGTCATGGTTGTACCAGCCAAATCCTTAACAGAGTCCTGGTCCGGAAAAGAACTACAAAACAGTAGGAGGAGGGGAAAGAGGAGGAGGGAGGCATCTGGTTCCTTTAGTTTCAGGCTGCAATTAATCAGACAAAAGGGAAGGGAAAAAACCAAGGGAGGTAGAAGCACTCCATGGAAGCCTCCTTCATTTGTGACCGCTCCTAATGGTACAAGGGAAAGAACCGTGGCTTCTCCACTTCCAAACTAGGTGACCTGGGGCCTCAGTTTCCATGTCTGTGAAATGGGGGATAGTCCTACCCTTTCCAAGTTCCATCAATATGGGAAAAAATGTGAAAGTACTTTGGAAATGATGTAATCATGATTGTCATGAAATTAGATGATGATGATGATAAAAATAACATCAGCTTATGTTATTTTTTCATCTGTTCAACAAAATCCTGTGAGCACTTTTTCTGTGCTAAGCACCACTCTGGGCACTGGGGATACACAGGTGGGCAAGATGGGCACGGTCCTTGCCCTGATGGAGCTCACTGCCCAGTAGGGGGACAGTCTTAAGGCAGCTAAACAAATAAATCAATCCGGATGGCAGGAGGTACCATGATGAAAATGAAACAAGAGATCTGATAGACAGTGAATGGGGATTTAGGCTACTTTAAGTGGGGGAAGGGGTCAGGAAGGACCTCTCTCAGGAGGTGACACTGGAGCTGAGATCTGGAGGGGGTGGAGGAACCAGTCATGCAAACAGAGGTCCCAGGATAGCAGACACGAAGGCCAGAAGTGGGAACAGCCTCGGATGTGTTAGCATTGTTGCCGTTGTTAACCTGCCTCTTTTGTTTTGGGGACGCAGAGAGGAATGCCTGACTGGGGAGCATCACGAGATAAAGATGGAGGAGGTGATGTCAGTCCTCTAGGGCCTCGTAAGCCACAGTAAAAGGTTTGGATTATTGTACTCCGTGACGGATGGATGCTAACTCTGGCTGCTTTGCGGTGATTGGTTGTCGGGGGGCAAGGCTGGAAGTGGGGAGACCAATGATGGGGTGGATGCATGTCTAGATGAAAGAGGGCAGTGAGTGTGAGCCCAACACCTGCTAAATGCTTACATGCCACATCTCCTTTAATCCCCATAGCAACCCCGTGAGCTGCAAGTTCCTATTATACCCATTGTACAGATGAGAAAACTGAGGCTTTGGAGATGTTGAGTAGCTTGCCCAAGGTCATAGAGCCTTAACCTTAGCCCTAACCCTAGCTGATGTAAATGGTGGAGCTGAGGTTCCAACCCACTCAGTCTGACTCCTGAGCCCATGTGATCCTGGACCTTAACCATCAGAAGCCCTTTGAGTCAGGGGACAGAGCTGGGCAGGGTATGCTCAGTCTTTCCTAAGGTCCTGCCTCTTTGGATAGACCCTGCAGGGATTACCCCCCTCTGAGTTGCTCCCTTGAATCAGAGGGAAGCCCCCAAACCTGGGTCTGTCTATGCTGCCAATGCAAGTGGGAAGTCATTCCTGCAGACGCCATGAATTATTTTATTTTATTTTTAAAAATACTTTTAATTGAGGCATAACTTAATTACTGTGAAGTGCATTAGTCTTATATGTACAGATAAATGGGTTTTTACATATGAAGACAGCCATGGAACCACCATCTACATCAAGATAGAGATCATTTCTCACCCATACCCAGGACAATTTTGAAGGGTAAAGTTTATGCCCCAAACACAGCATGTCTCTGCCCTGTACCAGGTTTTTCCAAGATCTCCTGTTTCCCCTGGAAGGAAGACTCTGCTGGAAACTCCCAGTGACTCCCAGATCTTAGGCAGGGGTCCTGCAGGGCAGACCAGCACCAAAGCCCTTGTCAACAAACTAAGAAGTGAAGAGGGTAGCTTGGTGAATGTCCAGGTCTGTAGAATAATGGTATTTAAAAATGATCCACATGAGCATTTCCACACACATCTCATTTCACAGCAGTCAGTGAGGTAGGAAGGAGGTCCCAATATTATTACAAAAAAGCCTCAGTTTCACCATCTGCAAAATGGGGGGATGGGAAGGGATGAACTTGATGAAGCAGAGTTCCTTCCAAACTCAACAACCCTAAGATTCTCAGGCTCAGGAGGAAGTGACAAAGCCACCCAGACACCACTTCCTCCCTCCAAACGAAAAACCTATCTCTCAGATTCCCCCACTCTCACCGCCTCAAAATCTGACAGTGGAGAGAGAGCACATGCTTGCCATCGTTCTCCAGGGAGGAATCTCTTCAGAGGACAGTTTATGTTTGCAAGTTGCTTTAGGATCCAAAGAGACTGGGGTTTGAATTCTAGCTCTACCACTTACTAGCTGTGTGACACTGGGCAAGTCACTTCACCTCTCTGAACCTCAGTTTCCTCATCTGTACAGGCAGATGGTAATGGTCCTTACCACAAAGATCGCTGTAAGGATTCCATGAGTTAATGACAGGAAAGTGCTTGCAGGGCGTCTGGAGGATCCCCCAGGGCAGAACTCGGTGACCTCCAAGGTTAAACCCCAAGTTCAAGCACTGGGAGTGTTGTCTGCTTAAATTCCCCTCAGCCACCACCCACAATTGCTGCATTAATATGCTTCCATTCCTCTTAGGTTAATATATGTATTATTTATAGGGCTTTATTAACTGCTCAGAGGGCTCCCCTGAGAAATATAAGTGTGCATTGGGAGGTACATTTGAATAATATTTACAATTAATTTCCATCAATAAAGCAATGCACCGAGGTCTCTGTGCAGCTGAAACGAGCCCTGGGTTGGTTTCCCGCTAACCGGTCCCTGGAGAAAGCTTGGGTAGCTTTTAACTAGCTTTGGAATAGTCCATTTCTCTCAAGCTCCACCTTGGCTTCCAAAGTTCAGGCACCAGGGCATTCACCTGGATGCCGCAGCAGTCTCCCGCTTCCCCTCTCGCCCCTCTCTAGCTTGTCCCCCAGAGCAGCCCTGGGCATCGGGCATCCTTTTAATAGGCAGGTCTGAGCACATTACTCCCTTAAACGTGGCTTCCCCTTCACCCCCATCCCACCGTCTGGCCCTGTCTCCTCTCCATCCTATCTGGTCCCTATTCATTCTACTCGCTCTGCTGCAGCCTCCATCCCCTTTCAATCGCTCAGAGCCATTCTGCTCCCTCCCACATCGATGCCATTGCCCATGCTGTTTCCTCCACCTGAAACACTCTCCAGCACCTACCCACTGAATCAGTGCCTACCCACCCTTCACATCTCAGGTGTCGCTTCCCCCAGGAAATTTCCTTGGCCTTTGGACAGGGTCACATCCCTCTATAATATGTGGGTAGCATTTACTATGGTTGTTTTCCATTTGGGGTATATATTTTTTAATTGGCTGTCACCACTGGCCAATGAATGTGCGCAGGAGGACAGAGATGGTGTATGTACTGATCATGCCCCGCATTCCCAGTGCCTGCAGGGCCTCGCAAAGAGGACGTATTACATAGATGCTTGTGGACTGGATGAATGGGTGGATTTATAAACAGGTGGTTATGGAAATGGATGGGTGCGTGAAAGGATGGCTAGATGAATGTGTAAATGGCAGCATCTGTCCTTGGGTGGCCCGATGCATGGACTTAGGAGTAAGGAGTCCTGGGTTTCAGTCCCTTCTCTGCCATGGCTTGCCATTTTGTCTTGGGTAAGTCACTACCTGTCTCATATCCTTGGTTTCTAGGAAAATTACATGAGTTGGAGGGAATATTTTTCGAGATGTGGATTTCTTGAAGTTCAAAATTTGGGGAATGGGAGGTCGGGAATTTCAGGGCTTCTCCTGCTGTCTCACAACATAGCTGTGTGACTTTGGACAGGACATGTCACCTCTCTGAGCCTCAGGTGGTATTCCACGAGTTGCGCGGGGAAGGCAAGGGTCAGAACCCCCCAGCATGGAGCCCCAGGCTTGCTTCAGTTTCTTTATTTAAGAGAAATGTTGTCCTCAGAGAGGGGAAGCAAGCGAGCCCCCTACCTCAAGGTCTGACAAGCAGCTTCCTGGTTCCCCTGGTCTTGGATACCAGCCCCAGTAGCAATTTTCCAAAGCCAGAGCATCACAGCATGTCAGGAAGGAATGGGAGATGGAGGCCAGAGGCAGGAGTTGGGGAATAAATGACCACTCCATCCAAGCCAGCACCACCTAATTTTGCAGATTTCTCGAAGGGCAGCTCTTAGGACCTCAGTTCCCTCATTTGTAAAATGGGAAATACCTGGGTGGTTTGAGTTTGAATGGCCCTGTGGCTCTCATGATTGGATGCTCTCTTCTTCCACCCATCCTGGCCCCTAAGCCCTCCAAGCTTAAGGGCTTGAGGCAAACTCCTCCCTCAGACAGCGCCTGGGTGGGTCCCCCCTTCTGAGCCCCTCCCTCTTGTCTTGCTCCTACTTCTTCTCTCCCTTCCCCTCCCCCCTCCCTCTCCATCCTCCCAAGGGCTGAAGAAGCTGGGAATTCAGGCAGCAGACCCAGTTCCGTTTACTACTGTGTGACCCTGAACAAGTGAGGTCCACAATCTGACCCTCCCTTTCTGCACCCCCCAAGGCGGGTCTGATGGTGCTCTTCTCACAGGACCGTTTTTGAGGGTTTGATGAGATTTTGTGCCTGACACATGGTAGATGCTTGATAAATGCCAGATCTCTTTTCTTCATTGTCCTTCTCTGTTTCCTTTGTGCTTCCCTCCTCCCTCCCTCTCCCTCACCCTCAAACAGCATCTTCTCTGCTTGTCCCTCTGCCCACAGCCCCGTGCCCCCTCCACCCACCCACCAAACCCAGGAAGCAGCACGGAGGCTCCACTGGCAGGTCCTGGCCCTGGAGGGAGGGCTCTCGGGCACAAAGCGTGTTGGCTGCCTGTGGAGTAATTCAGATGCACGTGCTTTGTGAACTGCAGGGCCTTTGTATGTGTGACCTGTGGGGTCGTCAGAAGCTGTAGGGACAAGGTTGAAAAGGGTGTTATGGTTGCACTTAAGCATTTGATGGGGAACTACAATCAGAACAGGAAGACTTGGTGGGGCAGCCAGAAAGAGCGAACCCTGGCTCCGAGGAGGAAAACAGCTGGCTTTCATTTTGTTCCTGTTCATCAGCTTTTCCAATGACAAAATGATTTCCTGGCTTCCCCAGCCTGGCCTGACCTGCACGCAGCCCGGAAGGAACGAGAAACTGAGCCCCAGGGAACAGCACGGTCCTCCCCGAGTGGCTGGTGACTGTCTCTGGGGCCTGGAACACGTCCCACTCCATCCTGCGCCCTGGATGCTTCCCCTGTGAAGTTGGGAAAGGGGGTGACAGGGGGCGCTGGGCAATATTTAAAGCTCCCTTAGCTCAAGCTAAGTTCAGATTGCTCAAAACCATCGGAGGCCCCAGCGGGGTCAGTTCAGAGCTGCCTCACCAACACACTGACCCAACAAGGGAAGGAACAGTTTGTCTCTTAATGAGGTGTGATTCCAAACAGCCCATGGCCTCGGGAACTCGCGGCCCGTGCTGTGTTGACGTTACATCTGTTCACTGTATCTTGTTGAAGTGGCTTCGCACCAAAGAAACTTGGAAGAGAGCAGAATATGGACACTTGGAGGCCAAAGGGCCCTCCCGTCAGGCCTCTCTCCCCACTGCCCTCCCCCGGAGAGCTGGGGGGGGACACAGGAGGTGGGAGCCAGGGTGGGTGGCTGTGAACGGATGCCCAGGGAGCTGGGAGCCAAGTACATTTTCTTTGCCACGTTGGATCGTTTTTGAAAACTATTTGCAAAGCTGCCTTTAAAGCCCTTAAGATGTTTACATTCATCTGCTGAGGGATGCACATATATTTATGGTCAAAACCCCAAGCCTCTGCCGACTTATTTGAGCCAGACAGACCTAGGTTCAAACCTAGCCAGACTCTAACAGAGACCTGCTGGGTGCCCTCGGGCGAGTTACTCAAACTCTGAGCCCCAGACGCCTCATCCGTAAAAGGGAAGGGATGATTGTACTTAACTCAGGGCTGCTGTGAGGGATAAATGAGATACACATGTAAAGTGCTTAACATAGAAGTGCTAAATAAATGTAGGTTACCAGGATAGTCTAGAATATTCTCAGTAGATACATTCTCCATAAAAGAACAGAGTTTCTGGGACCAGACGGAGCTGGGTTCAGACGGGTAACTGGGCCCCTGGCTAGCTGTGTGACGTTGGGTGTGTAACTTCCCTTCTCTGAGCCTCAGCTGTGTCGTTTGTAAATGGGACGATGACACTGCAGCACAGGGAGGTGTGGGCCCCAGAAAAGACAATGTGACTGCACATACGAGGGGCCCTAGGCCTGTGGGCCCCCCTCGGCCCTGCGTGTCAGGAGCACAGTCCAGTGAGCCAGGCTCCAGATTCTGCTTCAAGCTCGGGGACTGAGCCCTCGGACTCAGCTTCAGCCCGTGAGGTGCTCCGAGGTTGCTTCCTGCAGCTGATTTTGGACTAGCCTCCAGCCAGGCTTTGAGGAAGTTGGGAAGGAGTAGATGTCCCCCACCATCCTCCCATCTGCCTCCTGCCCTGGAGTGTTTTCTTCTGAGCATCTCCAGCAAGAACCAGTGGATCAGGGAAGAGGGAGGAATCCCTGTGATGGGGTAGAGGCTGCTGGTGAAGCTGCCCACCTCGAACCAGCCCAGGGTAACAAATGCAAAGTGAGAACAGGGCTTGGGGCAAGGGGCTGGCATCACCCCCACCCCCAAAATAGCTACGGCCCAAAGCACCATCGCCCTGGGAGGTTCGAGGGTGAGTTGATACATGTCACGCACCCTTTGAAAGGTCTTTTCTTTCTTCATTCCTTCCCCCAAACCCCTGAGTCCTCATCACAGCCCTGCTTCTCTTGCCCTCACAAAGAGCCCCATGGCTCCTCAGGACCTGTTGCCTGTCTTTTCAGCCAATCTGAAAGTCAAATGCATGGTCCCGGGAGTTCCTGTGCTCACATGTCACCTTCTCTTCCCAGGGAACCTGGAGAAGGTGTGTGCATTTCCACACACCCTAACCCAGAGGAATGGCTTGAGTGGCAGGATTTCTGGCCAGCTATTGACAGAGGGATATGAGCGAGGCGTGACCTACATCACACTGGGTTTGCTCTGACCTCCTCTGCTCACACCAGGAATGGACCTTGAAAAGCGTTTCTGTCATTCCTGGGAAGCACTCAGGTAGGTAACTGATCCCTCTGTCTTATGCCCATCCCAGTTCATAGCAGTGCTTTTGAGAATGCTCCCTCTTTTGCTTTGCACCAGTCAAGGCTGGTCTCCCAGGATGCACGGGAGGCTCTTCCAAGGCTGAGCACCGTAGCATGCTCTGTCCGCCGTGCCCCTGGAAGAAAGGAGTTCTGAGCCCTGGATTCCCAGTTCAAAACACAGTTCAGCCCCATGCAAAATACAGCGGGCATCTGTGGGTGCCCAAGGTGTTCTTGCCGTGGTCTCGAGAAGGCGTAGCTTTGAGCCTCCAAGGTTGGGAGTAGCCACGGGGGGCGGGGGTGTTCCAGGCGAGGCTCAGAGCATGCTGGTCTCCCTCTCGTTCATGGATGACATCTTGGTGAAACTTCTGTGGCTGGGATAGGAGGAGTGGCCTGTGTCCTCACTCAGAGCATGGACCAGACGGGAGAAGAGGGCCACCTTGAACTTCTTGAAGTCCTGACCCACGAAGACGTAGAGAATGGGATTCATGCAGCTGTTGGCAATGGCGATGGCAGTGGCCAGGGGCACACCCAGGCTGAAGACGGAGCCAGGCATGGTGCTGTGATGGAGCTCCAGAAGGTACAGCGTGTGGTAGGGGCACCAGCAGAGGAAGAAGGTGATAATGATGGTCACGATGACCTTGAAGGGCTTCTTAGTCTTGGCCAGGCGGTTGCGCCGCAGCTTGCAGACGATGGTGACGTAGCAGGCGGTGATGACGAGCATCGGGGTCAGGAAGCCACAGAGGAAGCGGGTGATGGTCACCGCCACGTGCCGGCCAAAGCCCACAGCGTCCACTTGGGGATGAGTGGGCCACGAGGAAGAGCTGGTGGCAGACAGGCTGAAGTTGTTAAAGCAGGATATTTTCCCGTGCATGTGGGCTGTGTCCCGGAAGATGAGGGATGGGGAACTCAAGAAGAAAGCCAGGACCCAGATGACCATGCAGGCCATGTAAGCCAGCCGGACGCTGCGGTGGTTCTGGGACCAGACGGGGAGGAGCACGGAGATGCAGCGGTCGGAGCTGATGACAGTGAGCAGGAAGACGCTGGTGTACATGTTGTGGATGAGCAGGAAGTTGCTGATCTTGCACATGGCTGTGCCGAACACCCAGTGGTAGTCCATGGCGGCGTAGGTGATGTGGATGGGGAGGAAGACGTTGAACAGGAAATCCGCGACGGCCAGATTGAGGAACCAGACGGTGTTCACCGTCTTCTTCATCTTGCAGGTGGCGATGATGATCACCAAGCCGTTGCCCAGGATCCCGAGGAAACAGATGATGCTGTAGACCACCACCAGGAAGATCCTGACCACCCTGCCTTCCAGGGGAGAGAACTCCTCCAAAACCACGATGGGGTCGAAGTCATCAGAGTACACGTACTCATAGGTGAGGGAGGTGATGTTATCCTCATCCTCCATTCTCTGCAAGCGGAGGCAGGGGTCATTAGGGGTCATTAGGCAGGGGTCATTAGGGGTCATTAGGCAGGGGTCATTAGGGGAACTTGATGAGAACTGGCTTTAAGAGGTTGACCTTAAAGCCAGTGCGACTGACCGGGTCCTCCCTGGCTGTGAGCAAGGCCAGTCGGGTGGCTTTGCTATTTTATTTACTGGACTAACACCTCTCAGGCACCTCCTATATATCGGGTACTATTCTAAAGGGTTGAGGTATGTAAACTCTTTTCATCCTCATAATAACTCAATGAAGGTTGTTACAAACCCCATTTTACAGATGAGGAAACTGAGGTACAGAGAGCTTGAGTCATGTGCCCAAAGTCATACAGCTGGGAAGAGGCAGAGCCAGGAGTCGGGCCCCAGCTTCAGAGTCTATGGTCCCTCTGGACCACCATGTTTTTGCTGCCTCTCTGGGACCCTCCCCTTTCCCTTACAGTCTAGTGGGAGACAACTATTCATCAAAAAACTCCTCAAATCATGGAAAAATCACAACAATGCTAAGCGCAATAAAGGAGAGGTGCGTAGTGCTGTGAACTTGGTTCCGACCATATTTCCAAAACCCAGGGACAGCTGCACTGACAGTGCACCCACCTCATCCTCGTCCCACACTGATGCCCTTTGGAGAGATGAGTTCAGATCCCGTGTCCCTTACCGTTCACTGTTATGATGCTCAAAGCTCTCCAATGTGGGTCCTTAGCCAATCAGTTCCCAAACACAGCTGGAAACACCTGCAGGGAAGAATGAGGAACAGCAGTTGGCTCTGGATCTAAGAACCAGAGGTTTGGGTGGACCCAGAGCCAGAGGTTGAATGTATCGCTGTTACTCCCACTTTCCAGAGGAGGAAGCAGAGGCTCAGAGAAGCTAAGTGATGTGCCCGAGGTTACCCAGCTGGGAAGCGGTGGAGCCCCCTGAACCCAGGTCAACAGCTGAACCCTTCATCCCAACCCCCATCTCCACCGACCCCCCCATCCCAGCACATCCAGAGACGAGAGCCTGATTCAGGGATGGGTGCAGGGGAGAGAGTATGGATGGCTCGATACGAATCCACTGCCAGGGCAGGACCCGGAAAACACCATTTCAGGCGGTGTTGGGGACACAGGAGACAAGAAGAGGAGCTGCCCAGAGCACCTACTCTGTGCCAAGAACTATAATTTCCTCATCACATTAAATCCTCCCAGAGGTTCTTCCAGGCAGGTGATACTACTCTTGGTTTGGAGCTGTGGAAACTGAGGCTCAGAGAGAAGCATCCTTCTCACCGGGCATCTTCTGGGCCCTCTGTTACCAAGAATTGGGCCCTGGTGTCACAACGGTCCCATGAGACAGACACAAATACATTCCCTGAGCATCTACTATATGCCAGACAGCTGAACTGGTACTTCATACAATCCCCATAACAACCTTGTTGGGTATTTTCCCAATTTATGGAAGAAGGAACAAAGATTGGAGAGTTCGCAAGCTTGGGAGGTCTTGGAGGAGGCGGTCTCATGCATCGTTCACACCCAGCCTTGGCCACCTGCCAGCTCTGTGGCTTTGGACACACGACTTCTCCTCTCTGAGCCTCGGTTTCCTCATCAGTAAGATGGGAATACTCACTACTTCACAGAAAGGATGTAAGAATTACAGGCGATCAGGAATGTGGAGCACTTGGCCCAGTGCTGGCACACTCAATAAATATTAGCGATTACATTGCAACCCAAGGGTAAACAGCTGAATTCTGAGCTGGAATCCGAACCCAGGGCGCTGACAACCTAGAGCCCATGCACTTTCCACCGCCCATGTTCTCCCCATCTGACAAATGGGCTCTAAACAAGATGTTTCAGCCTGGTGGCACTGGCAATCGACACTTCATTATCAATAAGTCCAACCCTCCTCCATATAAATTCATCATTGCTGCTTGATGGGCTCGAGGTGGTATTTTATTGCATAAAAGTCATCTTTCGCTTTTTATTAAATAAAAGCCACTTGGAAATTTCCATTGAGGACTCTGGGCTCAAAGGAGTGGGCATCATCCCACTCTGCAGCCTGGGAGAAGAATCCAGAAGTGTCCAACCAGGGGTCCCCAAGGACTTCCTGTGGGACGCGGAGAGAAGACGGGGAGGTAGCAGCTACCCCCTCCCCCGACTCCCACAACTGGGGGAAACGTGACAGGTGTTCACGTTAATAATGTATGTGCTGAGCATGTGATTCAGATGGTCTCACTTTGACCCAGGAGGGGCCACAGGGAGGCTGAAGGAGATGAAGACCCTTGCCCAAGACATCTGGGGAGGGGGTGGGAGAGCCCGGATTTGAACCAGGTCTGCAGAATGTGGGATCTTGCCCGCCACTCCACGCTGCGAAATCGTGATCTCATGGCAGCCACCGAGTGTGTCCTTGAGGGAGGAAGGAATGAGCATGTCCGCGTTCCCTGTTCCGGGCTGTGCAGGATCCAGGGACGAGGCCGTGGCTTCCCAGGTTGCTTTTCCACAGGGGCTCACGGTCAGTCACAAGGGACAAGACAGAGGTGGTGCTGTGTCCTGAGCAAGGCCAGGCTGCCCCCAGGGAGCCGCACAGAGGGGCATCCCCTAACCTGGGCATCGGAGGCTTCCTGTGGCAGGTGGGCTATGGGCTGAGGTTTGGGTTTTTTTTTTTTTTTTTTGCAGTACGCGGGCCTCTCACTGTTGTGGCCTCTCCCGTTGCGGCGTACAGGCTTCAGACGCGCAGCCTCAGCGGCCATGGCTCACGCGCCCAGCCACTCCGCAGCACGTGGGATCTTCCCGGACCAGGGCACGAACCCGTGTCCCCTGCATCGGCAGGCGGACTCTCAACCACTGCGCCACCAGGGAAGCCCGTATGGGGCTGAGTTTTAAAGGACAGTTGTGAGTTAAGACGGGAAGGAGGGAGGAGGGAGGGCATGCCAGGCCGTCTCCCCTGCCCCCGCATCCCCCCTCATTAGCGGGCGGGGGGCGGCGGTGTCTGAGCCCCCAGAGGAGGGCGAAGAGTAGCAAGGTCTCAGGACCCAGCAATTGGCACTGAAGCAGCTGCAGAAATGCGACATCACGTCTGGCTCTCCCGCTGGGCTGGAAGCAGCTCGGGGTCGGAGATCACAGGTCTTTTCATCTTTGAGCAGGGTGGAGGCCAGGCTGGGCCTGCACAGCGTGGTGCTGACATCCCCCGGCATGTCTGTCCGACTACTCCTCACCCCTCATCCCCCCAGGAATGTCAGTGTCCCCCATAGGTGTGTGCCCTTCCCCTCCACTCCCCCCTGCCTGAGCCCCTGGGATCTCCCTGCACGGGGGCACCAGTCACAGGTTTGCCCTCAGCCTCGGCCTCTGCTCTATCCCGACGTACATCCCTCCTGTCCTGTACTGCCCCCAGCCTGGGCAGTAGAGCAGAGCAGTCAAGGACACAGACCCTGGGGCCCAGCCTAGCTACCAGCGTCCAAATCCTCCTCCTTCGTGAACTCCCTGTGACCTTGAGCCACTCAGGTATCTTCTCTGTGCCTCAGTTGTCTTATCTATAAAATGAGTATAATCGTAATAGTTCAAATGGTTGAGAGGATTAAATGTCACATGCAAAGTACTGAGAACAGGGTCTCTTATGGGGTAAGTGCTATGTTTTTACTGTCATTATTACTGTTGTTATTATTATCATCATTTTTCACCCTCAGTCTTCTACTCTTAACTCCCTTCTAAAATGGCCTTTGCCATTCTAAAATGGCAGGAGGGGCCAGGAAGGCTAGAGGACCTGTGCATCTTGCCCGCTTGTCTCCCCAGCTCTGGGTTCAAGGGCAGGTCAAGGGCGATACAGGCAAGAATTTGCTTCTCTAAGCTCCAGTCTCCTCACCTCTCCAGAGGGGTAAGAACCCTTCCCTCATTGCTGTTGGAAGGGTCATAAGAAATGACAGTGACTCCTTTGCCAATTGTAAAGAGCTGTAAAATTCTCATTGTTCAGATTCTTTAAACCCTCTATAACCAGGAAGCTTAGGAAAAAAGGGTATAAGTATACATACATAATCTGTGTATACTAACATTGTATACATAATAAGTGTATGGCTAACATTTATTTGAGCACTCCCTATATGCTATTGTGCTCTGCCAGAGCCTTACAAGGATACATTAGCTTGCAGTTAAGAAAACTGAGGTTCAGAGAGGTGAAGCAACTTGCCCGAAGCCACACAGCTGGGAAATCTGACTCCAGAGCCTGACTTCCAAGGATCCCAAGTGAAAAGTCTCTTGGGTCCCCCTGCTTCCCTGAGAGATTAGGAGTCCCAATCCCACCTCTCTGAGCTCTCTAAGCCTTAGCTTTGAACCCTGAGAGCCCAGACCTTCATCACATTCTTGATCCTCCCACGGAGCTGCCTTCCCCGGTTTCCCTTTGCCTTGCCTTCAAGGTCCCTACAAGCAGCTACCACAGGGAAATCACATCTGTGATGCTGTGTTAGTCCTGGACAGTGATGCTACCCACTGCCTCTCTCAAGGTGCCCTTTATGAAGTTCCCTGCCCAGTGAGAAATGCCCTGGAGAATTCAAGGTAAGGAAAAACATTATTTCCTCTGAGGAACTAGCCTGCTTCCTCAATCTTAATAAACAAAGTTCTACAAAGGATCACGTTTCCCTTTTTGATGTGGCCATAAGGAAGCTCAGAGTCACATCTGCAGGTCAGAGGCAGCAAGCCCATTCGTCCTGCTGGTCTGCAATTCCTGCGTTGGTTTGGGTTGGCTCTGATGTCTACATCTAGCTATACTTTATGTTGGTTTTCATTCCTTGTGATAGATAAATCGGGGCACACTCTAGCCCAAACATTGTACCAAGCTTTTTAGTGGCATTCGCTCATACGTCCCCAACAAACCCCAGCAGTAGTACTGCTGTTACTCCCAAGGTAAAGGTAAGGAAGTGAGGCTAAGGCACAGTCAGCTAGCAGCCAGTTCACACCCAGGTTGCTGGGACTCTGTGCCCTGCTCTTAACCATCTTGCTTTCCAGAAAGTGGAGCACATCTTTCCATGTCTGTTCACACCCTTGCTGATGCCCCAGGGTCCCCAGCTCCACCCTCCCGGGAAACCTCCTCTTTGCTCCCCTTTCTTAGCCCCTCAAGGAACCTATGTTCCCCAGTTTTCAGGACAATCTGGCTGAGGTCTGGGGCACAGATGGGAATCGTTTGCCAAAGCTGACACTGTCCATCACAGCCCAGGTGGGCAAGCGAGCCTGTAGCCAGACTGTCCTTCTTTCTGCCCTCGGCTCCCCAGGGAGCCCAGGGGACAGATGAGCTGTCCTGGCGCGGCTCCCAGATTCTTCGTGTGATCCCAAACTCACACCCATTTGGAACCAGGACCTAGAGCTGATCTGCTCTGAGGCTCCTGAGACAGACTCCCCAAGCCCGTCTTGGCAGTCCTTTCTTTGGGACAGTTCCCATAGGTCCCCAGAAGGGGATGCCAGGGAAGAGGTGGTAGGGGAGGCAGGAGACCCGCTATGACACCGGAGCAAGTTTCTTCCCCATCTCTGAGCCTCGGTTGTGCCATCTGCAAAATGGGAATGATAACCCCTGCCCTGCTTACTTCTCAGGGCCGCTGGGAGCACGCATTAAGGCCCTTCAGCTTGTCCCAGGCTTGGTGAGGATGACGGAGAAAGACCCAATGTGAGTCAAGGCCCTGGGAGGTCTGAGAGCTCCACTTTGTGGAGAGACAAAGCTTCCCGAAGCGAAGTAACACATTTGCTACGTGGCATCTGCCAACAATCAAAATCACTCATTTTTTCAGAGTGTTTAAGAGTTTCTATTCCCTTTTAAATTTCCTCTACAAGTTCAAACTCATCTCTGAAAACCAGGCTCCTCTCCAGCCGGTTTTCCCTTGGCATCCCTCCCCCCACCCCCTGCAGTGGGTTAAATGTCTTACCTCAAAAAAAAAAAAAAAAGATACGTTCACCAGAACCTGCAAATGTGACCTTATTTGGAAAAAAGGGTCTTTGCAGATGTAATTAACATAAGGATCTCAAGATGAGATCATCTTGGATTAAGGTGGACTCAAATCCAATGACAAGTGTCCCTATAAGAGGAAATGACAGAAGGAGGTTTGACGCAGAAACAGAGAAGGCCACGTGAAGAGGGAGGTGGGGCCTGGAGGGATGCAGCCACGAGCCAAGAACACCCAGAGCCCCAGAAGCTGGAAGACACAAGGAAGGGTCCTCCCCTAGAGCCTTCGGAGGGAGCACAGCCTGCGATGGCTTGTTTTCAGACTTCTGGCCTCCAGAACCACGAGAGAATATACATTTCTATCGTTTTAAGCCACCCGGTGTGCAGTAATTTGTTACAGCAGCCCTAGGACACTAATACACCCTCCGTTCTGGCTCCGCCGGCACCCTGCTCCCCACTGCGGGGCATGCGGTATTTACATGATTATTACTGGCTTCACACATCTGACTAGATTGCAAGCTACCTGAGGGGGAGGACTGGGTCTTATTCAGGCTCCATATCTCAGGTCAGAGCAGGATGCGGGCACCAAGTGGGTCCTCGGGATATTGCTGTGTCCTCACGTGGTCTTCCCTGTGTGCGTGTGCGTGTCCTAATCACCTCTTCATATAAGGACATCAGGCAGATTGGGTTAGGGCCCACCCTAATGACCTCACTTTTCCCTAATCACCCCTTAAAAACCCTGTTCCAAATACAGTCACATTCCCAAAGTACTGGGATTGAGGACGTCAGCATATGAATTTGGGGGAGGGGACACAATTCAGCCCATAACACCTACATAGTTGTCATTATTGTTAGAACTTAACATTGCTATTTGCTGTTCCTCCAGATCGCTCCCTCTGTGCTGGGATTGCCACCTGGAATGTACAGGGAACGCCTTCCTGCAAATCCGAAAACACAGCAACCCCAGCAGAAAAATGGGCTAATGATATAAACAGGTAATTTACAGGAGGGAAACCTCCAAACCGAGGTATTAGACAAACTGATCATCAAAGACATGCGAATGAGAACTGTGGAAAGGTTCTAGAAAGCTGGGATGGAGACCCCCTGGGGCTGGCACAGGCTTCATGCCTTGCTGCGGGTACCCGTGAACCCCTGCGTGCCCCCCAGCTCATGTGCGGTGTTTGGAGGGGCATGCCTTAGCATTGGTTCTCCAGAAGCAAACCTCATGTAAGCCTTCCTGCAAAGGTGATTATTAAGGAAGTGTTCCAGGAAAACCCAGTAAGGGAGTGGAGAAGTAGGATTAGGAAAGGGAGGAGGTCCGACAAGGGGGCAACGCCAGGCAAAATCCCTGGGGAAGGTGGCTTGGTTCATGCCAGGGTCAGGGAACAATGGAGGTTGAATTCCAGGAGGCTATATATATATATCCCTCCATCCTGTCCTAGGAGGGGCACAGTCCCAGGCCCTCCCAGTGCCTGAGGGCAGTCCTCCGACAAAGAGCCACAGGTGCGGGCTGTCAGTAGCGAGAGCCCACGGGAAGGCTGTGTGCCCCAAAACGGTCAAAGAGCCAGGCGTCTCGGGCAGCACAGGGGTGTCTGCTGACGGCTGGAAGCTGGAAGCTGCTTACGTCCGGTGTGGGAGAGGCAAAGAGCTACGCAGCTGTTAGAGGCAACAGATTAGCAAGTGTACACACAGCGAAAGAGCACAGCTATTTAAAACCACCTACCCAAATAGCACGTAAGTACACTGAAAACAAGCCTCCAAAAGCAGTAACACACGTTCTGCAAGAACAGGGCCAAATAACTGAGATACACGCTGAACAGATTAGAATAGCTCCTTGGGAGCGGGGGTGGGAGGGAGAGGGAGAAGGAAAAGGGGAAAAAGGAAATGAATGCAGAGAAGAATGAAAATAAGACAAGGGCGGGGGCTTCAGAGGCCACCGAGGCAGATGGGGATGGGTGGAGGGGTGTCATTATGTCAGCCTTCCCTCCCCTCCTGAGGTCCAGAAAAACCCAAAGCAAACAAACACACACCCCAAATTCCTGCCCCCGGGGTTCAGGCTTGGGCAGTGACCAGCCCGTGCCTGGGTCACTGAATCCCTCATAAGGCCACATTGATTGGGCAGGGGAAGGACCAAACAAGCAGCCTTGTCCCTGCCCGGGGCCTTGAGAGCCCCGCCCTGCCAGCCTTCTCCATCAGGCTGGGAATGAACGTGGATGAGCCCACAAAGGGAACAGCATCAACCCCGTCAGAGGTGGCTGTGCGGCGGCCAAGGCCCGATTCCTCCTGCCGGAGACCAGAGAGACCAGGCAGAAGACCCTGCACAGATGGTCCTGCCCTGCCCACCTGGCCAGGGCAGACAGACCTTTGCTGGGGAAGAGGTGGGAGAGCTCAAGGCCACATCTGGTTCCTCCCACCACAGACAGCAGAAACCTCAGACAGATGTTCTTTGCTTAGTTTTTATTAAGCAAACGTGTATAGAGCCCTCACCAAATTCCAGGCACGGTTCTAAGCACTATTACAGAAGAGGACATTGTGCCAGAGAGGTTAAGTGCCCAGGGTCACACAGATAGCTCAGGTAAGCAAGATAGGTCAAATTCATCATTCCAGACAGGAGGAAGCTCAGAGCCCGATGAATTGCCGAACCCACTCTCCTTCCTTGTCCACTGCCTCGCCTCCTCGGGACATTCCAGAATCCTCTAGTCATTGCCCCAGTGGAACCTCCCAAGAGTCCCCACGAGGTCAGGGTGTGCATTTTCCAGGTGGGGCAAGACGAGGCTCCCCTGGGTTTCCCCCAAGCCCCCGTGCCTCTAGGTAATGGCCCTAAGGGGAGCATGTCACATCCCAGGTGCTGCAGGAAAAGCCCTTTGGAGGGGGCGCATTCATTCATCCATTCTTCAAGGATGTGTGGAGCCTGCTGCCCCCTGGCCCTGGAGAGGAGGCCAGGGTGCCATGGGCACAGCTCTTCCCACCTGGACCTCCCCCTAACCCTGCAAGGTCACTGTCATCCGTCCTGATTTACCGAGGGGATGTCTGAGGCCAGGCAGCAGTGGGAGAAGGGTCATCTGCCTGCAGTCACACACCTGGTTAGTGGCAGTGCAGGGATTTGAACACAGGTCCTTAGGAATCCAGGGCCCCACCTCCTCCAGCTGCCACCTGCTAGCCTGTGTCCCCTGGGCTCAGGGGGCAGCAGGGCTGAGAGCCATCTGGGTGGCAGATGTGGCCTTCAGCTTCCTCTCCGTGTCGTTGCCACGCCCCTCTGCCAGACTCTGCGAAGGACTTGCTCCCTTTCTTTCCGAGTCTGGTCTCTCCCTGCTTGCTTCTCCGTCGTCAGTCTCTGTCTTGGTCTCTCTCCCTTTGTCTCATCTTGTATTCTCTGTCTGTCCCTGTCTCTGTGTCTCGCCCTGCCTCTCACTTCTCTGTGCAGTCTCCCTGTCTTCTCTTTGTCTCCCTGTTCCCTCCCTCTCTCCTACCCTCCCGCCTGAGAGGCCAAGCCACCCTTCACCTTCCGGCATCACTCACCTACGTGCCTAGCGGGCTACACCGCAGGCTGCCACCCTGTCTCCCAGCCCGCTGCCTTCCGGCTGCTGCGTCTCCAGCCTATGGCTAACCGTCTCCTGGCTGCAGGCCCCAGGCCGAGTGCAGGGGCTTTATCAGGGCCCGTGGGCGTGGGAGCCCATCGGGGAAACTGGAAACTCTTCCTGCCATGTTTGCCCTGGCTCCTGTCCGCGTCTCCCACCTCCCCCATGGCCCACCCTGACAGTCCGGGCCAGGCGGCCCCGGATGCCTCTCCTCCAGCTTTCAGAGCCTCCAACAGGCTCTCAGGAGCCGGGAGGCCCCTCGGAGGGCATTCTGTTTTGTAGCCGGGGAAAGGGAGGTCCAGGAGAGGGACTGACCCTCCCTAAGCCTCAGAGAAGAGGGCCTTAGCCTGTCTTGCCCGTGATGTATCCCAGAGCCTAGAAGCCAGCCTGGTGCTTGACACACCTTATGCCTCACCACTCCGCCCTCAGGCCCTCAGCTTGTGACATAGATTTGCGAATGAAGCCTCACTCAGAGGGGTGAAGTGACTCACCCCAGCTCACACAGCCTTTAAGCATCAGCCCAGGGTTTGAACCAAGGACGCTCTGACCCCCAAACCTTGGCTCTTTCTACTTGCCCAAGATCACAGCCTCAGCCAGCAGGTGAAACATAATGGGGCCTTCCAGGCACCACTCTCCCGGTCACAAATGTCCCTCCTCGGCAGTGTCCCCACCTCCCCCAGGCCCTGCCAGCCAGCTTTGGTCCTGATGCCTTGGCCTCTGCCACAGTCCTCTGTCTGGTCCCATCCACCAGTCCCTCATCCTTCAGGGCTGAGAGGGGGGGCCTCGAGCCCCACAGCCGGCTCCAAGAGAGATTCAGGGGTTACCAGCCCTGGATCCCTAGCCCCGAGAGACTCAGGAATCTCGAAACCACACAGCAGCAGCTGTTCCAGCCACAGCCCTGGCTGCCAGCGCTGGGACAGAATTAGCTCTGTGTTGGGAGAAAATTTCCTCCCTGGTCCCACGCCCACACCCGGGAGCTCTGGCTGAGTCACCGTAGTGGGGATCGAAGGTGCTGGCTGCCTAACAACCTGCCCCATTTTCTTGGGGTTGGGATGGGGCTGCGTTTGGGCTTAGGACTCTGCAGCGGTGGGAAAAAGCAAGGAGCTTATGCCCTTCGACGTGGGCAACCTGCTTGCCCAGAGGCCCCAGTAAACCTCCAGTGCCTGATGGGAGCACTGAAGCAGGAAGACTGCCCCCCCCCCGCCACCGCCAAATGTCCACTCCGCTGCCTGGATCCCCCCCCCATTAGAATGATCCATGCCTTCTCCCCAATGTGCTGTCCTCAAATTCACTGCTCCCTGCTCTGTGCCCTGCAGGCTGAGCTGTAGGAATAATATTATTAACTCCCTGCCCTCTGACCTCCAGTTGACTCCATCCATGAAGGCCCAGCAGGGGCTGCAGGACAGGAAGAAAGCAGGTCGGGTGTTTATTGTCCCAGTGCCCTCCCTGCAGGGTCTCCACGAGTCGGTCACAGCTACACAACCTGGGTCCCAGGAAGCAGTCCCTCCCTGACCCCTCGACCTAAGGGCAGGAAGGGACCTGGGGTCTAAGATACAAGGATACATCATTTAGGCTGTCCACACTTTCTAAGTCCTCCCTTGCCTAAGAACTCATCAAGTCCTCATGTGAGTGGGTCATCTGTTTCCCGCTGAGACCCTGACCCAGAATCCAGACTCTCCGTGTCTCCCCCTCCGACACCCACACGTCTGTTTCCTAAACAGCTCACAAATCTGTCCATCATTTCTGCCCGCCTGGGTGAGTGCTAGAGATCCCTAACCAGCATGTCACTTGCACTATAATTTCATTTTCCACCTAGTAGCTGGAGAGACCATGTCAAAATGCAAACCGCATCACAGCTCTCCCCGCTTAAAAGCCCCTGGCAGCTCCCCTTTGTTCTTAGAACAATGCTAACTCCTTACCGGTGTCCCGGAGGCCCAAGCAGTCTGGCCCCTGCCTACCTTAGGACTGAGCGGAGGCTGGACCCCAGCCCCAGAGAGAATCCTGACTCGGAAGCAGATTCCTGGCCCAGGTAGAGGGCGGACTCTTCCTTGCAAACCCAGCCCCACTATTTTACTGCAGACCCAGCAGCTATTCCAGCCACAAAAGACCCCCAAGATTGTTTGGATGTATGTGTCTCTTTGGACATATGTCCAAGATTGTTTGGACGTATGTTGTTTGGACGTATGTCTCTCTTTGTTTGGACATATGTCTCTCTTTCCAGGCCAAAAGGCTACTCTGGCCCCCACCGTGGGTCCAATGCACAAACACTATGAATTCTCCCGGCCACTCAGCTTACATCTAAAGCGGTCAGGGAAATAGCCTGGGTCTCTCCCCCGTAAACAGTGCCCCAGCCCCTGGAGGTGGCCTGTAAACAGATTTTCTCCCATGCTTATAACCCACTGGACTGGGAGGCCCGGCATCCCGTTCGCTTAATCCCCTGAAGTCAGCCTTGAGTCTACTCACGTCAATAGTCCCCAAGCTGTGTACACAGAGTATCTGGAAGGCAGCAGGCACAGGGGTTTTACGTGAGCCGCTCAGGATGTGGTCGGAGGAGGCTGCCAGTGGTGGTCGCCGTCTCCCCCGTGCTGGCAATGCCCTCAGTGTTCTGCTCATGGCGTGGGCTTGGAGCCCAGACTCTGAGTGGCTCCTGGGTGCCCTGCGAGTTGTCATAGTTCCAGCCCCTGTCCCCCTAAATCCAGGCCAGCGCAGCCCACCTTCAGCCCTGAGGGCCAGGCTGCATCTGATACCGCCCCAGAGCATGGCTTCTCCTCTGGGTACCTTGAGATGCGTGGAAGGGAGCAGCCAAAGGAACTGTCCCCATCTTTAGTGCCCCAACCTGCTGTGGGAGAGAAGGGCGAGGAAGCTGAAGACCGGCCTCATCTGCTTCTGCAGCCCTTCTTTGCAGCCCCTCCCTCTCTCTCTGTTACTCTGAGAACCTTACCAGGCCCCTGAAAGTCACTCCTGGACATTCTGGTAAAGAGCTTTTGACCCTAGAATGCCAGGGTTAAATATTATAATAATCACCCAAATATCAATATTTTATTGAGCACCTACTATATATGCCAGGACATTGAGAAGCACCTTATGTGTATCATCTCACACAAACCCAGGGGGATTATTATGGCCATTTTAGAATTGAGGAAGCCAAGGCCAGAGAGGTTAAGGGTCTTACCCAAAGTCACGTGGCTAGTGAGAGGCAGAGGTAGGATTTGAACCCAGATTAAGAATATAGTGCTCTTTCTTTTATACCTTACAGGATCTACTTGGCAAATGTCTTTAGATTAATCCCTGACCATTTGGGGCCTTGGTTTCCCCAACTATAAAACAAGGAGGTTGGAGTTGATGGCATCAAAGGCTCTCTTCCAGCTTTAAAATATGCCATAATTGAATGGGCCAAGTGTCTGTCTATTCCTAGCCTTGTGCCCATAAAAAGACAGCATGGCTCAGCTCCACGCTGTGTGACCCCAGACAAGTTGCTTTACCTCTCTGAGCTATAGTAGGGTTGCCTATAAAATGGCAATAATAAAACCTTCCTTTCAGAAAATCCAGGGATCTGGATGAAGCGAGCTCTTGGGACCCCTTGCAGGATTAAGATCTCTGGGATGGAAGTTAAAGGTTAATTTACAAGCGTCCCCACCACCAAGACCCCAAGTCTGGGGCCCTTACTGACTGTGACAGTGTTGTCTCAGACTCGCCCCCCTCCCCCTTCCCAGCTGCACAGTGGCTAAAAGCCCATACTTGAAAGTCAGCCAGACCAGGTTTCAAGGCCCTTCCTCATTCAGTGACTGTGGACATATTACCTCTCTTCTCCAAGCCTCAGTGTGCTCATTGGTAAAATGGGGCTGATATTATTACCTCCCTCCTAGGGTTACCGTGAGCATATCACAAAATGACGAGGTGAACGTGGTATCTGGTGCGCAGCAGGTGCTCAGCAAACGTTTGTATAGAAAAATCAGATGGTGACGTGCCTGTGAGATCCGGTAGCATCCCTGTCTCATGGAGGGAGGGGAGAAAGCCAGGCCAAATATCCAGTTTGCAGATTCTGAACCAAAGCAAAGGGCTGTGTTACCAGGAAACTCACAGAGCTCAAAGATGAGCCTGGATGGTGTCTGGAAGTAGAGGAGGGCTGGGAGCCAGCCAGCGGTTGCTCTCAGCCTCCTCCTTCCAGACCAGATGCCGCCCGGGGCCGGATGAGGAAACGGTGGCTACTGCCATTCCCTCCCCGTCTCGGCCCCTTCTCCTTTCCTGGCATCCCCACATCCTCTGCCAGAGCTTCTGCAAAGCATTTTTCAACTTGACTATAGTCCCTCGGTTAAAACAAGCATTGTCCCACTTCCGGCTGCACAGGGCATTAAAGCATAACAAGGAGGTGCCCAGGCTATGTGGCCTCGGGCCCATTCTCCACATCTCCAACCTTCCGTTTCCAACCTGGCACATAGAGATGGCCCAACATACTGTGAAGATGAAGGAAAATGATTATATGAAGCACCTAGCAAAACAGCCAGCCGCTCATAGGGCCTCAGATGATGCCAATTCCCCCTTATGCCCATTTAACAGATAAGAAAACTGAGATTCAAACAAGTTTCATGATCTTTCCCAAAGTTACCCAGAAACTGAGCAATGGGTATAACCAGGAGCTCTAGGCTGGACTTTGGGCTTCTCCTCTCCTGGTTTTCCCTGGAATCATTTTCCATATGACTTAGAACTAGATTTCAATTCCACCTCCAGCACTTAGAGGCTGTGTGACCTTGTATAGGTTGCTTCACCTCTCTGAGCCTCAGGCACCTCATCCATAGCATCTTTCTCTAGGAGTTGTGAGGATACAATAAAACAAGGCTGGTAAAGTGCTTGGCATTGTGCCTGCCATGATCACAGTTACCAATATTATTAATACCAGTGATTAGTAATATTACAGGAAAGGGGGGGATTTATCTCACAGAGGTAAAACTGGAAAATATGTTTCTACCCTCTTGGTGGGGTCCTTTATTTTAGGATCCAAGGAGAACTTGGCAGGACACAGCCTTTTCTAGAATTCCCGGAATGTCAGGGAACATTGGGTAAATTGGAGACACCAGGAGGCTGCAGCGTCAGGTCACAGACCCCTTTCCAGCCTTCTCCCATGTCCCATCTGCTCGTTGCCTGAGCAGCCCTGAGGCCCCAGCACATCTAGACGAGAGCAGCCCCGCCCAGGCCGCTCACTGTCTGCCCAACAGCCCTGTTCACTCCAGGCCACTTTGTTTCGGAGACTTCCTGCCTCTGGCCTGGAACGTTCTCCTCCATGGCCCTGTCACGGGAGGAAATGTGCGCAGCATGGGCCTGGGGTTCCAGGAGTGCGGTTTGGCACCTTTGCCTGGGAGAGGTCAGAAAACAGAAGCCTTCTTGGAGGGTGAGGAAGGGGAAGGGAGGGCGAGGTGGGGTCCCTTCCAGACAGGCTGACTCAAACCCTCCAGGAGGCTGAGAAACTTCCAACAAGATGGCCTTGCCATTGGGCTAACGGAAAGCTCAGAAGGCCAAGGATTCTTCCCTCCAATTCTCTGATCCTCCTCTCTCCCTTCCTCCATCCTTCCAAGAAATATTTATTAAACACCTATTGTGTGCCAAGCCCAGATCCAGATCCAGGGGCTACAGCAGGGAACAAAATGGACACATTGCTTCCCTGGAGGGGCTGGCATTCTCGAGGGTGAGGATTGGGTAACAAACAGATAAACACATTTGTAATAAAGAGGACAAACACCTCTAGAGCCAAACTGCCTGGGTTTGAACCCCTGCCCTGCCATTCACCAGCTGCGTTACTGTGGGCAAGTCACCACACCTCTCTGTGCCTCAGTTTCCTCATCTGAAAAACGGGGGTGATAGCTCTTTCCTCATAGGGTTGTTACGAGGATTAAATGAGTTTACGTTGGTAATGTTTAGAAGCATGCCTGGTTCATTGGAAGCAGTATGTAAGTGCTGGAAAAATGAAACGAATATAACAGATGATGATATATGCTATGAACTAAAATATAAAGAGGAGTGGGGCATAGAGATGGGGGCGGGGTGCTATTTTAGGCAGAGTGTTCCGAGAAGCCCTCTCTGATACGGAGACCTTTGAGCAGACTTGAATACAGGGAGACATATCACTGTCTGATGGAAGAGCACTTCAGGCAGGGGGAAGAGTAAGTGCAAAGGCCCTGAGGCAGGAGCAGGTTTAGCAGGTTCAAGAAACAGCATGAATCCATTCATTCAAACATCCATTCAATAAGCAGCTAGTGAATACCTTCTAAGTGTCACACTCCTTGTTGGAGACTGTGGGAGTCTATGCCCCCAAGTAGGGGAGGTGGGTGCAGGAACATGGCATAGTCAGTGCTCTGAGATGTCACCTAAAATCCAGACTTCCAGCAAACCAGCCCTATTGGGCCTGCATCACAGACAGGATGGGGTTCTTGGCAGCCTCCCTATGTTCAACCCCTTGACTCTGGGGCAATGAGTCTGCTGTGATTCACCATGGAGCCTGCCCTGGCTCTCTACTGTTGTCGAAACAAGAGCAAGATAAGAGAAAGATGAACAGTCACTCTCACTTTCAGCTTTAATGGGAGAGTGTGGATTTCTTTGTGGAAGTGGAGAATGTTCCGACGGTGTCTCCTGCCTGACCTTGTTGCTGGCTGAGTTTGTGGCCCTGGCTCTGTACAAAGCAAAGGGAAGGTAGCCAGGGAAATCAGGAGAGGCTTCTGGGAGGAAGTGACATTTGAGCTGAGGCTTGAGGGGTACGACGCCTTTGCTTAATGGAGCAGTGGAGGGAGAAGGCATCTCCGCAGAGGAAACTGTGTGCAAAGGTACAGAGGCTGGGTAACGTGAGGTTAGATTGTGTGTGGGTGTCTGTGCATGTGTGTCTGTGTGTGTGTGGCGGGAATTTTGGGGGGATGGCAGGAGACGTGGCTGAGAAAAGAAGAGGGGTTCAGATTATGAGACCTCCTGCAAGGTACCAAATTTATCCTGTGGGCAATAGGGAGCCATGGGTGGTTTTTAAGCAGAGGGGTGTCCATTTTTCTAAACAACCCCAGCTCTAGCCCAGGTGGCTCATACGGAGACTGCATTGGAAGAGGGGAGACTGGAGGCAAGAGGCTAGCAAAAGACCTGATGAACTGAGTGAGAATCCCCCACCAGCTCCAGGTCCACTCAGAAGTGGCAGTTTTTGGAGGCTTCAGAAATCAAGGGCCCCATCACAGAGCCGGGGAGTCTGGCAATCTCCCCATTTTCTTGAGGGAATTCTTCCTCAGCCGGCATGGGCACGTTTGCCTCAAGAGCCGTTTCCATGGCAACTGCCAATGCTCCAAGAAAAATCTTGGATGAGCAGAGGAGTAGGGACAGGATACACCAAAATGAGTCTTCATGGAAGAAGCCAGGTCACACTGGCCAGTCCCAGGGGCTGAGACCCAACCCCAGCCCGAGAATCCCTGATGCCACAGACGAAATCTAGTCACCATGGCAACACTGATTCCCCATCCTTGGGTGTCACTGGGGATGGGGAGAGACAGGAGGGAGGAAATGCCAAGGGGCAGCCAGACCAGTAGCTTACAAGGTATGCTAATCCTAGGATGGGTGTGAGAGGCAGGTAAGTGAAGAACACGGGTGCAGATGAAAGAGCAGCCTCTGGGGTCTGATTTTTGGGTTCAGAAAGGCATCCCCTACCCCAAAATTGATGCCTGGTAAACCCTGTTGCTAGGCCTTGAATTCCACCATTAGAGTTCTACTTTTAACTCCCCCACAATTAACTGCAGTAAAAGTAATAATGGCCTGGGGGCCAACACTCCCACCACCACCACCATTCACTGGCTCAGGCTGGTTGGGGGCAAGGCTGGAGCAGCTGTGGGTGTGGAGAGAAGCCAGGGAGAGAATAGTTTATGCTAAATGATGGGGGTGGCGGGACATCTCAAGGATGCAACCTGATCCCCCCCCCTCCCTGTCTTCCACTCCAGCAAAACTGAGGAGGGCATTGAGGGCTGAGCTTAGAGAACAAACTGACAGAACCTCCCATCGTGTCCCTGGTTTGCTGTGTGACTTTAGGCAAGCACTTTCCCTCTCTGATCAGGCCTCAGTTTCCACATCTCTAAAACGGACAGGTTGGACTGAGAGAGGAAGACTTTGGAGTGGAGGAAAGAGAGAGTAGGAAAGCAAAGAAAGGGGTGCAGTGTGGAGGAATTATGGGGGTTGCAGAGCTTTGAAAGACAAAAGGCAGAAATGTTGCTATTATGTAATCATTAGCTATTCCTTGAGATAGGATGTGGGGGAAGGTTAGACATCCAGCTCATCAAGCTCAGGCTCTCACTGAGGCCGAATGGTGGAGGGGCTGAGTGCCCAGCTGGGGAGCCAGGCTGCCTGGGGTTAATCTCAGCAGTGGAGGATCACTTACCTGCCCTCTGCCTCAGTCTTCCTATTTGCAAAGTGGGGAAAATTGTAATACCTCTTGCACTGAACTATTCTGGGATTAAATAACTTGACATACGTAGAGCGCATAGCATAGATCCTGTTTCTTGTTATCTCACTATTGATGAAACAAGGCTAAAAGCATCTACGTGGGGGCATGTGCGCGTGCGCGCCTGCCTGATCCTGACGTTACTAAGTTTCAGGGAAGGGATGTTAAGGGGAAAAGGCAGCCCAGATCAGGAGGCTGGGTGGAGATAAGCTGCAAAAAAGAGGAAGGGAGGGCCCCTGGCTGTGAGCACTGAGCTCTGTTCCCCTTCGCCAGCCCGAGGGAGGTCAGCGACATGCACGCACCCACCCAGGACAGGGCGGCAGGGTTCGTGGGAAACCGCCGGCTGGGTTCAGGGAGGGGCCACAGGGGGAACCTTGGACCCCAAGTCCTTCGAAGACGACCCACTCACTTGTGCCCCCAGGAGCCCAGTGCCCCTTGAATGCGTGGCGGTCAAGGCCTCTGGGCATTTGCTCTTACAGGTTGCTGTGCTGGGGGTCAGAGGAACCTTTTCCTGTCCTGCTCCCCCCAGCCTCGCTACGCACTGGACAAAAAGACAGGCAGAACGGAGAGCAAATGGTAAGAAGACAGAGAATGATCCTGCTGGCATGTGCCAGACGTCTGGCTGGATGCTTTGCCTTCCTTATCTCCCCGTAGCCTGACCAGCTCCCCGCCCAAGACGGGGATGGTTATTATCCCCACTTAACAGGTGTTGAAACTGAGGCTCTGAAAGGAACCTGGTCAGGATCACCAGACAGCCCTGGTGGAGCCAGGACTTGAACTTGGATCTGTGGTCTCCAGAGCCTGTGCTCCAGGGCACCCCAGCTGCAACCCACACAGCTGTTGAAAATGTTCTCCTGCCCTTATCACAGCGCTTCTAAGCGTCTTGGGTGGGCTGCTGGCCTCTTTCACGGCTAGGCCGTGACAAGCCTTCAGGCCGCATTCCTTCCTCTCCCTCCTTCTTCCCCGGGTTCCCAGGTGCAGCCCTGGTAGGGGAGGAATCTAAACCACTGAGAGGCTGGGGGTGGGAGGTGGTGATAACAGTGGCCCTTACTTGTCAGGCGCCAACTGTGTACCCAGTGCCTCTACTCAGAACAAACCTTTAAGGTGGGTATTTTCATTCCCATTTTGCAGATGTGGAAACTGAGGCACAGAAAAGCAAAGCCACTAGCCCAAGATCCCACACCTAGCAAGAGGCAGAGGTAAGATTTGAACCTGGGCTGTTCTGACACGGGGGCCCACACCTTCAGTCACCGTGACTGCCCTTGATGTCCTGCGACTTGCTGGCTGGGGACTCCACTGTGTGCAAGGCCCTCTGTTCTTGCACCCGCTGACTCCCCCATGCACAGGGCAGGCAGGGGAGCCGTGTCTCACATACCCACAACCCCACCTCAGAGAGCCTTCAGTGACCCGACTTACCCACCTCTGGCCAGTGCAGTCGCCACACACCAGGCTCCAGAGCAGGCAGGGGGCTGCAGAGGCACGTCCAGCCGGGAGGACCCCTGGGAGATCCTGCAGGCCTGAGCCGCCCCAGCCGCGCCCCGCCCAGGCTGCCAACACCAGGCACAGGGCCCCCGGGGCACTCAGGCAGGCTCTGGCCCCCTGGAATTGCCTGGCTCCAGCCCAGGCAGCTGACGGAAGGGCTGGCATTGGTGGAGTATGTAGGAGATCCCACCCTGTTCCCAGGCTTGGGGGGAGGAGGGACAGGCTGCCCTCCCCCTTGACCCTATAACCGTGCTGTCACCTTTTCCCAGGGAGAAACTCAGCCTTGCCCGAGAAAGGGTCTCACTGGGAAAACTGCCCCCCACCCTCAGTGGAAAAAACAGACAGTTGAAGCCCAGAGGAAATGTCAGAATCCTTAAAAGCCACTGCTGGAGAGGCTATAGGCTCGAGGGGTCTGCCACCCCCATGCTACAGAAAAAGGAAACTGGCTCAGGGCAGCGGAGGCCTTAAGCCTCACACAGCTGCAGCAAAGCCAGGTGCCGAGGCCAGCCTGACCCCTGAGATCTCAGGCCATGACTCAGTCTCTTCATCTGCAAAGCGGGCCAGTGTAAAGCTTACATGAGATCACAAATGCAGGGTATATAGGTTAACCAGTCATCCCAGTTTGGGGGTGTCCTGAGAAATAGGACTTTTGGTGCTAAAACCAGAACGTTCCAGGCAAATCAGGACAGGCAGGTGGCCCTGCCTATATGAAAATCCCAGCCCCAACAAACACACCCCGTGGCTGTGATGTTTAAAGGAAGCTACTTCTGGAGTCAGATAACATCGACTTTGTTATTCTAGCTCTGTCATCATTTAAAAAAAAAAAAACTTTTATTTTTTTCATTCAGTTAAATTTGACAGATCTCTGCCAGGCACTGTGCTAGGCGTGGGTATGCTATAGAGAGCAGAGTGGGCAAAAACCGGTGCCTGGTAGAGCTTAGAAAGACACAAGACATCATCACACAGGCAGCAGGAAGGGGAGCCCTCCTGGTAAGTTGCTTGGTTTCTGAGGCTTGGTTTCACCTCAAAATGGGGGACCATCCACTTAGAACCTCCTCTTGGGCATCCCCTAGGCCCTCGAGTCATCACTCAGAAATAAAATCATCAGAAAAAAAACTCTCCCTGGGTTCTGCCATTTTCCAGAGAAGGTTGCCCTTCTCTCTCTTCCCCCATCCCCACAGCAGAACTTCTAGAAAAACCCATCAAGTCATTAGAAAGCTCTTCCTTTTTTTTACTAAACTGAACTCCAGCAACTTGCCACATTCCCCTCAGCCTGGGTCAGCCCCCTGGAGTCACACAGGATAAGCCGGCCACCTCCTTCCCCTGGCAGCGGCCACTTCCTCACTTTAACCTTGGCCAGCACTTCCTCTGCATCATTCTTAACCCCTTACCTGCTGGTCCCTACAGCTGGGACTGCTCTTTCCCTGGGCAGGGGGAGGGGTGTTCACAGGCTGCTTTTGCTTGCAGGTTTGTCAAATTTTTTGTTTGCTTAGGTACCGGCTTGGTCCCAAGGGTGGGATAAAGCTCCGAAGAGGCTCAGGTATCCGAGGGAACGTAAATTAAAAGTGAGAGTGAAAGGAGGAAAGGAAACGGGTGGAGACAGAAAACGGAGCCAGGGCTGAGGGGAAAAATGCAGACAATAAGTAATGTCCTAAATACTTAGCCTGGGTGGGCCACACAGTGGACTCACAGACTGCTAGTCTGGAAAAGAAAAACCAGTTACAGGAGTCACGTGCCCCTTGGCTCAAAACAAACCTACTTCGGGGAAGGCAAAACCTTCGGGGACCAGGAACAGAAGGACCTTGTCCAGAGTTCCGTGTAGAGAGGACACAGCATGACGTGCAGGCCAGCATCCTCAGAGATGTGCTGACGGTAGATGCAGGCTTGAGGTTCCAGATGTTTCAGGAGAGGCTTCCAAACACTGGCTGCCTGAATACAATACCCTCTCCTGTAAGCTGGCAGCTCTGCCCCAAAAGGCCATTCAGTAGGAGCTGCTTTCCCCAGACGTGCCAGGGAAGGAGTGACTATTTGCTTTGGTCTAGACATCCAGGGTTATGCATTGCTGGCTTAATGGGAAGAAATTTCTAGAATGTCTGGGAAAGGGCCTGAAGTGTGTGGCCCTCAAGGCATTCTCGCTGATGCCGTTTCTCTGAACTGATGTCTTGATACTATAGGCAGCGGAGAGCAGGACATTATTCTCTGTGACAAATGCTAGAACCCAGCCACGCTCTCCACCAGCTGGAGACGGGCCTGGGGTGTCGTGACGCTCACTGCCCTGGGCTTGCTTGTCTGTTACCCTGTTCCATGGTAAAAGGATGCTGACAAGGACACTCACGACTCCTACAAGCATGAGTTTTCAGTCATTACCTTCTCCAGAGGATCTCTGTGTCCACTGAATATTAGCCCATGAGGACAGATTTCTTTCCTACAGACACTTCATCGAGGGGTCAAGGATTCTCTTGGAATGAGATGGCAAATCCACAGTGAGACATCGGCTGGACCGGCCGTGGCCACAGGGGGCCACTGGGAGCACATGTCAGCCACCAGGATGACACGGATGCCGAAGAAAGAGTGGGTCCTACATAAACCTCAAACAGGACCCTCTCAAGCCAGGTTCAAGGAGACCAGGAGGAACTTTCTCCTTGTGACATTGAGGAAGCTGGAGTCAGGTAGAGTAGACTTAAAATCCCAAATATGTTCCTGTGGTGGCCAAAGAGGTAACGGTGATGAAAGCCACGGACATTAGCGTTTATAATATCTCTTCACAGTGACACTTGCTTTAGCCTAATGGGCATCCATTCACAATTCTAAGTTGGCTTTTTTAATTTAAATTTTTGACTAGGCTACACAACTCCATCGAATTGGTGATGTTCAAAACTATCTAAAATTATAAAAAGGTTAGAATGCAAATCCTCATTCTATCCTGCCACCATACACCCAGTCCCCACTGCACCCAAATCCTTTTGTTTCTTATGTCTCCTTCCAGAGTGTCTTTAAACAAATACAAATATATATTCCAAGTTCTTCCCTGTTTTACATGAAAGTTGGTCTGTTACACACACTATTTTGCAACTTATCTTTCTTACCTAACAATGTACCTTGGAGATGATTTCATATCAGTGTGTAAAAAGCACCCATCCTTTTGATGGCTGCATAGTATTCCATTATTGGATTTGCCTTCATTTACTTATCCAGTCTCCTGGGCATGGGCACTTGGCTTGTTTCCAGTCTCTTACTGTTAGAGTTCATCATCATGTATGTGTTACAGTATTACATGAAATCAGTGTGTGTGTGTGTGTGTGTGTGTGTGTGTGTGTGTGTGTGTGTGTGTGTGATTCCCCACTTACTCTTAATAGTGTCTGGGCCTCTCAAACCCTTTCTTTTATGATGAGAAAACAAGTCTTAAGCCCTTCCTTTTCACTGGCTGTGCTGTGATTTAATCCATCAAAAAAAAAAAAAAAAAGCTTCAGAGCCATGTAGACTGGGATCAGAAATGAATGCTGCAGTGTATGAAACTATCTGCAGAGTGTGGGAGACAGATTTAGGCCCGAGGCGCCCTCAACAACCCCAAAGGGTAGATCTGGAGCTTGTAGGTTCCCAGAGAAGAAGGCACTCAGGCTGGAGGAGGCACAGAACAGGGTAGTGATGGACCAGTCAGCAGATTTCTGGGGTCGACCCCGAGCTCAGAGCCTGGAGCCTGAGCCCATAGGAAGCCATTTTCTGGAGCTGGCTTGGCTGCCTTGAGCAGCCCACAGCAGATGCCGGCTTGAAGCTGTTTTCTGCTTTCATCCTGTTTTAAGATATGGCCGTGATCGCATTCCCGGGGTGTGGAGAAACCTCTCCCCTCCATGCATGGGCCCTGGCCATCCCCGCCCCTCAGGAAAGGATCCAAAATAATTTTCCACCCATTTCTCATGAAGAGCAAATCTTGGCGGGCAACAGAGTGCCCACCCCACGCCCAGGCACTCCTCATCTCTCCCTTATAGGACTCACATCTTCCCAACTTGGGACGGGCCCCAAGTGGCTGACAGAAGAGCCTTTGTCTCCCTCATCCCTCTTCCTCACCCTCCTGCCAAGAATCCTGGCAACGTCTCACTGGTGTAGGTTTCCAAGGGCCCCCGCAGTTTGTAGCCACAGTGGGGACCCTTGAAACCACCGTGTTGCTGAGCCGTGGGAACCATCACCGTGAGCCCTCAGGATCCTTCCAATCCCTCACGTTGCTCTAGCCTCCCAAGAGCCCTGACACTACCCTCCCTTCACAACTGAGGAAACTAAAGCTCAGAGGGGGTCAAGCAACTTGCCCAAGGTCACACAGTTAAAAAACGGAGGAACCAGGACTTGAACCCAAAGCCGTGCTCAGCGTGATAGCGAAGAGGGCAGGCTCTGGAGCTGGGCCATCCAAGTTCAAATCCCAGTTCTGCCACTGACGACTTGTGAGACTTCTTTGTCGCTTAAATTCTCTGTGCCTCAGTTTCCCGATCTGCAAGATTGAACAGTGATAGTACATACCTCACAGAGTTGGTATTAGAATTAAATAAGAGAAGGAATACAGAGCATCCAGAACAATGCCTGGTCCACGTTAAGTTCTCAGTAAAGAATCTATCACTGTTTCTATTATTAGTGTCGTCAGGTATGACTACGATTCGTACGATTGCCTGGCATTGCCCCAGACCTGAATGTGGTACAGCCATAAGGGAGTGTGAGTATAAAAAACCTCCTCTCAGAGCTTCTTTCACACTGAGGTGTAAATACCTGCTCACAGATGACATATTTCTCATTCATACATTCAGGAAACCTCACGGAGCCCATATTATCTGCCAGGTAGCAGGCAAGCAGCTCGGAATACAAAGATGTAATTCCAAGTCCTAAGAAACCCAAAGCCAGGTTCCTCCTCCCTCTGCTCCTCTTTCCATGGCCAGAATCATAGATACTTACTCCACTCTGGCCTTCCTCTCCCCAGCTCCCACCTTCTAAGGAAATGAACGAGCAACTTGAAATGAGTCCACCCCTCAGGTGAGGGCCACAGCCACACTAGCTCCGCCCACCATCCTGCTCCCCTCTCCCCAAGCCCGGACACCCTCCCTGCTGCAAGCATTCATTCATTCATCCATTCTATAACAGGAATAGAAGCTGTGCCCTGGGAGCTCTAGCACAGTCACATTCAAAGAAACAGTCCAGCAGCCATAAGCACTTATAAATAATTCAAATTGTACTGCCATCTCTCAAAGAACCACAAAGAATATTGTAGTAGGTGTTGGTGGCCCAGATCCCCTTTACCAGAGGGGGGCACCCATCCCACAGCTGTAGAGAATGCTCGATAGCACAGCTCACTGCTGCCCCCTTCTCCTGAGAACTGCCCTCAGCCCAGCAGGAGCTGCTTCTCCCCGACTGCCATGGGGTACAATTCAGGCTCCAGAGTCCACCCACCCCCCGGGATAAGGCTGAGGCTAGTCTCCACCTGAGACCATATTCTTGCTGACATCCTCCCTGTGCCCGACCCTTGAATGCACATTTAAGGGTGTGCCCCCCAAAACCCACTAATCAGGATAAATAAGACTTTCATGCAGCATTGAAAAATCGAAGCGAATGCACAAAAGGCACGATGAGCAAAATATCAAAATGTTCAATAAAGATGAGATCCAACCCTGAAATGGCATGACCCTGCCTCCCTTCCCTCACCAAATCCCAGCCCTGCCTGAGACACACCCTCACCACCTCCCATTCACCAAATCCTCACCTCAGGCTCTGCTTCTGGGGAGCCCCTGCCTAAGACAGATATCCAGCTCAGAAGCCACAACAAGCCTCTTGGGACTGTCTTTTACTCATTCCTCTCCTGTGTATCCACCACCTCGACAGAGGCCCTACGACCCCCTCTCAACTCCTCCCCACTCAACCCCCTTCCCACCAAAATCTCGCCCTCTGTCCCAGCCAGAGCAGGCTCCTTGCGCCCCTTCCCAGCCCCCTCCTGTGTCCTTCTGACCCATGATCAGCATCTCCCCCTTTCATTCTCTCTCCCCCAGTCCTCTCCCTCCCCGCCCACTGCCTGGACTCTGAGTCGTGACGGAGGCCTCACATGCAACCATTGCATCCTGTTGCCCCTGTGGGGAAACCATGGTGTGCCAGGTACGTCCTCCTCTCTGGAAGTCCAGCCCTGGCACTGGCAGCCAGAGCCTTCATCTCCACGCCCAATTTCTCAGTTCTTTCTGGGCGCCCCACCTCAGCTGCACCCGTGCCCTCCCTCACCTCAAAGGAGCCCAAGAGACCCTCTGAGCTCAAGCGAACTCCTGAACCAGTTACATTTCCCAAACGCTTCTGAGACTGTCCTAGACTTACCACTTTTCTAGGTTTGCCAAGTAAGGGCACGGCAGAATTAAAACTGTCTTTGACCATCTTCACCATTTCAGAAAACAAACAGTATGTTAATACTGACAAAAATCGATGAGACATGGACTCATCCTTCTCAGCTGAAAATACTTCACTTTATGAATAAAACAATCACTCGATTGTCTGTGTTCTCTCTTTTCATTTCTCTGCAGGCTGGTAAAAACTTGGCCACAGACAGGTTCCAGTGGGCCGGGGTTCTCAACCCCCCTTTTGACATCAGGGGAAACTGAGACCCACAGAGCAGCTCTGTCTTCCCGTCCAAACCCACATCCTTGAATCTTCCCCGGAGGGAAACCACGCTGAGGGAGGAAGCCTGAGTTCCAGGCCCAACTCTGCTCCTAATTTTCAAAGAATCTGCACAAATCTCTTCCCCTCTCTGAGCCTCGAACCTGTAGATATTTCAGATGACCCTGAAGATGCCCTCTGGTCCAGCATTGAGGACATGGGGCTCAGACCCTGCCTGAGCTCAGGAGCCAGCACGGCTGAAGAAATGGCCTGGACACCCAGGCTTCTTTCTCTGACATCACGTTTGGGCCTCAGTTTCCTCTTCTGGGAATGCAAGTGTTGTGGTTAATGCTATCTGGGTTCAAACTCTGGCTCTGCCTTTACCAGCTGTGTGACCTTGGGCAAGTCACTTAACCTCTCTGTGCCTCTGTTTCCTCACCTACACAGTGGAGAAGCAAGGGAAGAGGACTCAATTGTCTGTGAGTGTCCCCCGTCAGACCTGACGATCCATGCATTCTCTACCCCAAGTTTCTCCAAATGAACTGCAGAGATAGGAATCAGGTGAGGGGCTCTCCCTGGAGCTGAGCCAAAGATTTCCAAGGGACACAATTTTGGTCTTTAAATGAACGGGAATATTACGGTGTTGAACACAAAAGTCCCATGCTTTCTTTTTTACAAAGCGTATGCCCTCAAAGGAATTATGTGTGTTTTAAAAATAAGGCACACGACCTCAAAATAACTTTAGTGAGGGTTGGTTTTGCGTAAGGGAAAGAGGGGACTTCAAGTGATGCCCCAGATGCTGTCCCCCAAAATATCAGGGGTTGGCCCTCTGCTGTTGCGGCTCATGTGTTCATTCCCTCACTAAGGGTTAACGAGGGCCCATGATTCAGGGTGCAGGTAAGTGCTTGGTTTTGACCAAAGATGCTCCATCCACTCCAGCTCTGGAAGATGTCGGTTGGCTCAGAGCACTGGCTGCTGAAAAAAGGAGGGGGAAGGGGAGAGGAGTGGAGGGAGAGCCAGAAGGGGTGGAGGGGTCCCGGGAGCAGGAGGTGCATTGAGAAGGCAGGGGCCAGGCAGCTGGCCTTCTACTCAGCTCCCCACGGTGGCCCTGCTCCGCACCCCATGAGCTTCAGAGCCCCCTAAGGAACTTGAGTGTCTGGGGTGCCCCCAGCATTTCCATATGACATCCTAGGGGAGAAACCAGCCGGACACCACTGCCGCCCCCACCCCGGGGGAGCCAGATGACACCCGAAGAGGCCTTTCAGGCGCTTCCAGAACTGATGGCTGCCCCAGGGCCAGGGCCGCCTTTGATGTCAGCCCTGCATCCTTACAACCACCAGAGATGGAGCTGACGCAGCCCCAGTTTTCAAGAACACGGCTCTCAGCGAGGCACAGCAACTTGCCAAAGCGCCACGGCGAGAAAGCAGAAAGGGGCAGAGCTTCTCACTAAATCTGCCCCATCGCCGGGGACACGGACACCTAGAGACAGAGTCGTGAACGCCACACGCTTACCGAGTTCTGGGACCCCAGCTAAGTGCGTCCCCCACATGAACGCCCAATTCCAAGTTCCCCAACCCCAGGTTCTTTCCTTTAAACAAATGGCACGGCAAATACCAAAATAACAAAGATAAAAAATAAAATAGGGCTTCCCTGGTGGCTCAGTGGTTGAGAGTCCGCCTGCCGATGCAGGGGACACGGGTTCGTGCCCCAGTCCGGGAAGATCCCACATGCCACGGAGCGGCTGGGCCCGTGAGCCATGGCCGCTGAGCCTGCGCGTCCGGAGCCTGTGCTCCGCAGCGGGAGAGGCCACAACAGTGAGAGGCCCGTGTACCACAAAAAATAAATAAATAAATAAATAAAATAAAATGTGCCCTCCCCTAGATCCATGTCCCCCCCACCAAAGGCCCTGTGAGGCAGTGTTGTTCTCATTTCACAGATGAGGAAACCAAGGCTGCAGAACTAGGAAGGCGAGGAATTTGAAGCCAAGCAGTCGGATTCCAGAAGCTCTGACCATCGTGCCATCCTGCCTCTCCAAACACACTTTGACGAGCCATGCTTCTCCCCCTGGTCTCCCGGCACCGGCTCCAATGCCCACACAGGGAAGGAAGGATGCCCGAGTGAGGGAACAGTTTTACCAGTTCAGCAGAAGGTGAGAGGGACCCCAGCCTCTTCATCCAGGTCACAGGACACAGCCTTAACCACCCTCAGTCACCGCGGCCTGTGGGCTCTGGCAGAAGACCGCAGGCAGGCAGGCAGGCAGTGTAGACGTGGGTGTGCCAAGATTGCAACACTCACCCTCACGGCCGCCCAGGCCTGTTCGGTTTCTCTGAGCTCCGCTGATATGCAGCTTTGTCCCATTATAAAAAAAAAAAAAAAAAGTCAACGCAATTCTACAAGAAAAGGGAGGAACAGAGAGGTCCCAGTGGAGGTATGAGGAAGTGGTAACACAGACGTCTATGGAACTGACTCAGTCACTGCCTGTCCTCAGGTTCCTGAAGCAGGGGAGGCTGCCGCTTACTGACCTCCAGGAAGATCCCAGGCCAAAGGCTCCCCTCCCCCGTGTCCAAAAGCCTGAGGGTCCACCACTGTGGACACGCTGTGCTGGCTTAAGGCACCAGCCTCACAAACCCCTCTCCTGCGAGCTGTCACCGGCTGCAAACGCCTCAGCGTGAAGGAGTTGATCCCTTTGGTTTTCAGTGGAACGTCTGGAGGAGAAGAGTCTTCTGAGGGATGGGGCATGAGACTCATGTGTTGATCGAGCTATCAAAGATGAATGAGATAACCCTGACTGGTGGAGGGAGAGTCTGTGGCATCAGCGGAAAGGCCTGGAAATCACAGAGGAGGCGGGTAGGTGAGCTCTGGAGAAGGGACCAGGAGAATAGGAACAGCCCTTGTGGTGTCCAGGTAAACGAAGGGCAAGGCTCAGGAGCCTGACTCCTTTCGCTGTGAGCTGTGTGGCCTTAGGGAGACAATTAACCTCTCTGAGCCTCAATCTCTGAGCCTCATCCTTCACAGGAAAAAAATGACTGCCAATAGTCTGGGGGTTGGAGCAGAAGGGGGTGATTAAAGAATTCAATCTCATTTCAGGAAGTATTTACCAAGGACCTGCCACGTACCCCATTTTCAGGGCCCAGAAGTCTTTGCAGGGACCCACTAAGTGCGGGACCCAGTGCTAAGCCCTTTACATGGATTATCTCCTTTAATTCTCACCACACAACTCAGAGCAGAACCTGCCAACACTCTCCTTTACAAGTGGGGAAACTGAGGCTGAGAGAGAGGAACCGACCCGAGATCACCCAGCTGGTCATCAAGCGACTCAGGATTCGAACCCAGGTCTGCCTTACTCCAAACTGAACCATTACTTTGAGGGCCCCATCAAAGCACAAAAAGCCAGGGCCACTGGAGGTGGGACGTGTTCCCAAGGCAGAGAGGGAGGCTGTGAATTAGGGAATGGAGGAGGGGTGAGCACACATGTTTTCTCCAGGCCTCAGTTTCCTCGGCTGTAAAATGGGACAGTTTGCCCCATCTCCCACATTTCTGATGGGTCTGTGTGACACCAGCAGAGGAATGACTGGCCCCCGAAGAGGATCTTGGCGGTGGGAAGCAGGGTTGGGCAGAAGTCCAGCGTGGTCTCGGCGAATGAAAGCTACCTGTCCCTTCAGACAGTGGAAACAATACAAAAAGCTCTTGGAAGGAGGAATTTGGGGGCGCTGCTGGCTTCCCAGCCCCTTGGAAAGTGTGAGCTGCCAGAGCTGGGAGAGGGCCGAGATTATGGAGCAGACAGGATGCGTGGAGCCAGGGCCAGCCCAGTGGGACGGGGCAGATGAGCAGCATCGCCCAGCCAGGCTCAGGGAAGCTGCCCTACCCTTCCCCAGGGCCCGGGTTCTGATTTCCCTCATGTCAGAGGTTTTTCACAGGAGGACAGGGAAACACAGAAAAAGAAAGGCCCATTTAAGCCAGTCAGGCCCCACTGGTCCCAGGAAAAGAAAGACCTGTGATCTGGGGTCTCTACCCGGACCCCGCCGTGTTTTCAGGCCAAGCCGGGAAGCGGAGGGGAAGCTTGGGGTGAAGCTCCGACCCTGGCACCGTCCACACCTGGCATTTCTAGCCTCTCACAGCTCAGGACCCCCGCTGCTCCGCCCACCACCTGAGGCAGCCCTTCATGCTCAGGCCACAGTTGGTCTTCAGCCCCAACTCTGTGCCACTCTGCATCTCACGTAAGCCAGCCAACACCCTCCACCCCGTGAGGAAAAACCTTTAATCACCCCCAATTTACAGTGGAGCAGACTGAGGCTCAGAGAAGTTAAGTGTCCTCTCCGAGGTCTCACAGCCAGCGAGGGCAGAGGTGGGTTTCAAAACAGGTCCGTGAGCTGGCAGAGTCCCGCTTCTACCCCGGGTGGCCGTTTCTTTCTTACTCAAGGGATGTCGTTTTTCTTCCTGACCCAGATCCCTGACCATTGAAGAAGGCCCCCTGTGAGTCGCATCTGTCATAAAAGAGACTGAAAATTGCCCGAACTCCCCGAAGACCTGCTCTTGACATCAGTCAGCTCTACCCCCAGGCGATGGCAGGGGCCAGCAGGCCCTTCAATGCCCAGCCCGGTTCATCTGGCTCCAGCGGGCAGCGGCCAAGTCCTTCTCCCCGCAGTAAACATATCCCGGGCTGGCCACAGGTGCCACCCTAAGTCAACTCTCTTTAACCCTGAAGGAAACACCTCGTTTCTCCCAAGTTCCGTGCCTACAGCTGTCAGCAGGTCCTGGCTGTGCTAGGAGAAGAGACCCAACATTGGGTGGCCGAGAAAGCCACCAATGCAAAGAAATATTCTCTCCTCCGACCTGGTTTCTGGACCAGACAACCCAGGAGATGAAGCCACTAACCAACATGCCCTTCTGCCAAGTTGGAATTTCAAACTCAATTCACTTGAGATTGTCTGGAATCTTCACTCGTCCAAATGTCCAAGTTTAAGCACCAAGTTTGGAGAGGGCAAGGTCTGGGGACAACAAGATGCTGTTCCGGTGAGATGGGGCGTACTGGACCACGCAGCAAGTTGCATGGGACCTTCAAGGCCCTGCAGACCATCCAGGCTCCCTCCGGCCGTTCCCTGCTTCCATTCGCCGCATCAGATATTCCTCGCTCGACAAGCTACTCACGTTGCTCTCCCGGCCAGAAATATCTTTTATTTCTGGCCAAGTTTTCCTCCAGGCGCTCGAGGCCAGTCATCCTTGGAACCAGCCCAGGTGCATGCTCCCTTCTCCAGACACTATTTCCTGACTGCCCCGATCAAAGCTACCCCCTCTTTGCTCCCGTGGTAGTTCGGGCGCTGAATGCACCAGGCAGGCACTGATGGGAGTATCTTCAACAATCGAAAAGGCCTTGGTCAGAAAGGCCCAGGTGAAACTCATTTGAGACTTCTGACCTCCAGAAAGGTATGATCATAAGTGTGTATGGTTTTAAGCCACAAAGTTTGCAGTGGTTGTTATAGCAGCAACAGGCTCATACACTGACCATCTGAGCAATTCGTTCATCCCACGCCCCGGAATTCATACATTCTGGAAACTGTTCAAACAAATTCTGATAACAAGGGATGGGCATATTTTTAATGTCCCCTGGCCCTAATCACCACCCCCAGATCACTGACTGAACACTGAAGAACTCAACAACTCTGAAACAAGAGGAAACTGAGGCTCAGAGACCAGAACCCAGGTCTGCCTGGCTACACCCCACCAGGCCTCCTGTGTCTCTGACCCCTGAGCTCCAGGAGAAAATACTGAGCACGCTAGCCACTGTTTCTTGCACCAGATGCCCCACCCCCCACCCACCCAACCCACCTCCTTGCACAAGAGCTGCTCTCAGTGGGATCCCAGGGCCAAGATCAGAGGACCCAAGTCACATACCCCAAGAAAGCAGAACCGATTCTGACATTCTGCGTGGATAGCAGCTGACCCTTCTGCTGAGTCAGCTGCTGATACTTCCAAGGTTGCCAGAGTGTGTCTATGGTGGGTGGGACACCCTCCCACTGCCCACGGAGCCCAGGACTCCCCCATGGGGCAAGGCATGAAGCCAGGAGACTGACTGAAATGACCTTTCCTGTCTTGGGAACCCGAGGTCACAGGGCACAAGATGCCCACATCACCCCCTGTGTACAAACATGAATATCAGTGCCCACTTCCCCGGGAATTAAAATAGAAGCGCCTTCAGCGAGCTGGCCATGTGCTGTGCTCGTGTATATTTTTACGTATATTAACTCATTCAACCTCCAACAGCCCTATGAAGTGGTAGACCCTGAGAGTATCCCCCCCTTAGAGATGAGGACTCAGAGGGGGAGGGAGGTTAGAGGGCAGAGACGGGGTCTGAACCCTAGAGCAGGTGGCTGTGGAGTTCATGCCATGTCATGCTGTCAGCCGATGGCAGCCTGACATTAATGTTTCTTTCTTTGACAGCACCGTGTAGAATTAACATGGCCTCTGGCTTCCACCCAGCAGGGCAAGAAATTCTACTCTTCCTCTATCATGCTTGTGCCCAACGCTGCAAAAATATAGAGGTTCCAAAAGAGAAGTATTGTAAATTAACTGGTGTCCTAATTTTGCCTGAAAACAGCACGTCCTGGGAGCCAGAAACCAACCCTGCATCCCAGGCCCGAAGCTAGGGCCTCGCCCTCAGCCAGGGGCACATAAGGAGTCCTGACCTGGGAACCAGAGCCCCGGGTCTTAATCCTACCAAGTGACCTTGGGAATGTCGCTCAACCAATCAGGGCCTCACTTCCGTCAGATCTAATACGGGGGCCAATGTAACTACCCTCACAGCCCCTCCACAGTCCCATGAGGGCAGGAATCCTGTCTTTTTCATCACCCTGCTTTGTGGAGTGCCAGACACAGAGCAGGTGGTACTAAATGTTTGTTGAGTGACTGAATAAAAGTCTATGTGACAAGTTTGCCTCCCCTCCCCCAAAGGCCTTAAAAACAGGGACTGGGCTGCCCCATCTTAGGTTCTCGCACAGGTACAGCTTTCACTCCTCGGTGGGTTTATGCAGGAAATCAGCCACAAGCACCTACTATGCACCTGGCCCAGTTAAGGCCTCGGCGGCATCCAGGACCCACACACAGCCTCAGCTGTGTCCTCACACGCCACCCCCTTCTCTTTTTTCTGGCCAGTGACTATAATACTTAGTCACAGTGGGCTTCCTCGGCCCAAGACAACGCCCCGGCTGCCTTCTAAACAGCAAGCTTGGCCCGTTCTGGGCACTTGGACAATGATTCCTTCACTTCCACTTCCTTATACCCAGCCCTGGGGAAATACAGCCCGAGGAAAACCCCTACCCTAACCCCACACATGCACTGGCACACACACACGCAGCCTTGCACACATGCACTCCAATGTGCAGCAGGACCCTAAGACAGAAGTTGGATTTTCTGAGTTCAAATCCCAGTTCTTTTGCTTATGAGCTGTGTGACTTTGGGCAAGTCCCTTTACCTCTCTGAGACTCATGTTCTTCCTTTATAAAAGGGGAATGCTAATCATGAAGCCTTTCCATGTAGTGTTATAGGGAGATTCAATGAGATAGTGGATACAAAAACCTTTGGTTCATCAATGTGATTTGCCCAACAACATTGTTATTTTTGTTTCCTTTCTCTAGGAGGGAAAGAGAATGGCAGTTGCCTAGGTTTCAAGGAAATCCATGTTTAGGGGGCCTGGAATGTGGGAATTTACTCAGTCTATTTGATGGGGATTATTTTGAGGATAGGAAAGTATTTGTGGGTCCAACATCACCATGTTAACTTTAAGATTAACGAATGAAAATTTAGAATCGGAGACTGGAAGAGACCCAAGAGGTCACCGTATTTGTGGCAGAGACAGCTAGCTGTCCACAAAAATTCGTTCTCCCTTCCACAGTACACAGCCATAGATGGGAAAGAGCCACCCTTGCCAAGAGCTGCATTTCACAGCCTCCTTTGCAACTAGATTGGTCACATGACTAGTTCTCGTGTGTGGCAGAAAACAGTTAAGAAGCAAACATGCCCCCTCCATGCTTTCCTTCCTTGGCGATGATGTCCAAGGGCTAGTCGGAATGTGAGATGGCTCACTGAATCACCGTGTGGAAGAGGACAACCCTCCACTCACAAATACCTGCCTTACAACAAACCTCTGTTTTGTTTGAGCCATTATACGTGCTTGGGTCTGTTTGTTCCTGCACCTACTGCCCTAATACAACATTCAACCTCCTTCTTTACAAATGAGACGATTAGGGCCAGAGAATGAGAGTACCTTGCCTGAGGTCACACAGCAAATTCAGCAATGGTTAAGAACTTTGGTGTCTGAACAATTTGGAGTAGATTTTGCAGTTTTCAACCTGCCCCCGAGAGCCATGAGGATTCCGAGAGGCCCTTCGGCAGTGAGGGTGAGGTTCAGTGAGCTGCCGTCTGGAGTCCTCCACTTCTGTTTCTACTAGAAAAACATCACTTTTATCTGTCTTCAAATTGCACTTCTCCATATATTTTCATCAGAAGAAAGGGCTCTGTGGCTTAAACTAACATCAAAGCCCGAATGCTGGATGATGTGGTCTGACTTTCTGTGGTACAAGACCAAGTTTTGCTTCTTCTCCACCATTGTCTCCTGGCCTCAGCTGCTGACACAGGGCATGCAGACTCGCAGAAGAGCATAGATATTTGCTTAGAAAGGAAAAAGAGAAGCCTCAGTGTGCAACAAAGAACCCAGAAACTTGGACAGAGGACAAAAAGAAAAGACACTTAGCTCAGTTGTTCTCAGATTTTAGGGTGTGTCAAAATCACTGGGGGTGCTGATTCAAAATGCAGACTCCTATACCCCATCCTCAGAGATTCTGACTCAAAAAACTGATGCTCGTGGTCCCAGGATTGCCCTTTGAGAAGTCCTGAGTCTAATTCGACTCAGTGTAATTCGACAGCAAGAACTACAGGTCTTGAAAAGGAGGTCAGGGATGACAAAAAGGAAGCTGGGGGCTGGGCCCTTGCATAGAGAGAGAAGGTAGGCCCACGGCTCAGCCACTTGCTTGCTGGCCTCTCTGAACCACATAGGTCTGAATGATCAGACTGACATCAAGTAACAGTTACTTGAGTATAATGATGTGCTGTTTGCTCATAACTTTGCCAAACGCTGGTCCAAATGGCTCACCCATTTAAAATGTGCTAATTTGAAAGCAGAGAGGGGAGTGGAATATTTTCAACAGATACCACTGGCAAAGGGTTCATATCCTTCATATACAAAGAACTCTTAAATATCAATAAGAAAGGAGACAAACATGCCAGCAAGGAACAAATGGGAATAGACTTGAGCAGGATAGTCATAAAATGAACAATAAGATTATAAAGGTTATTCAGCATGAATGAAGGAGTGCAAAGTCAAGCAGCCAGATGTTATTCTCACCTTTCCCATCAGGGAAGTTTTAGGAGATGGGTAGCAACCAGTGTGGGTGAGGCTGTGAGAACATCACACCCCAATACTGTGCCGGGGGAGTGCAAGCCGGCACAACCTTCCAGGGCGATAGCCTCAAAAGACTTAAAAACACGCAAACATGTGAGCCAGCGAATTCACCTTAGGAAACGTATCCATAGGCCCAAACACGCAGAGATGATGTACTAGGAGCAGCCTTTGCAGTGCTGTTTATAATAATGAAAAAAAAAAAAAAGAGGAAGAAGAAGCAACCACATGGAGGAATGATTAATAAATCCCAACTCGCCCTCTCTGTGCAGCCATTAAAATGTATATTGGAGGAACATAGAAAATACAGATGCAGGTTCATGATCTGTGGTTAAGGACAAGGTAAGGTACGAAACGAGATGTTGGAAAAGCATGGGTGTGTCCACATCTAGATACCCCTATGTGTCTGGTACATTGTAAGCACTCAACAAACATCGTAGGTCAAGTAGTGAGAGGGTGAGTGAGAGTTCTACAGAGGGGCACCCGAAGGTTCACCTCTGGGTTAGGAACCCCTTCTTTCCTCTCCATAGCTGAGCGATAGGACAGTCCAGCAGCTAAGAAGGTGGGCTATGCAGACTCTCATGTCACTTGGATCTCAGCGCCCAGCCCCGCACCCCCCCAACCTGACTCTCAGTTTCTTCACCTATAAGATGTGGACAATGAAAGCATCTCCCTTGTAGGGTGGTTGTGAGCATCAACCGAAGGGAAACACTGAGCTCGCTGCTCTTATAACTATGGTGACCTCGCTGGTTTTTTACAATTAGCATGCATTACTTTGGAAATCTGAAAATCATAATAAAGCTATTTCCATTTTGACAAAAATTACATTTTACCAAGAACCAAAGAACTTCTCTCTCTATTACCATTTCCCCTTTCCTGGCGCCTCTGGGTGATGTCAGAGCGGAGCGTGATACCTTGTGGCCGGTCTCCTCTGCCCAGGTGTTCCCAAGCGTTCGGTGACTTCAGACCACTCGAGGTTGTGCAGGAGACCCGTGTTCCCCAACTTCTTTCTTGAAATCACACTGTCCTTTGGCTGTGGCCGTTTGCCCAGAAAGCAGTGCATCCATTCATTCAAGGGCCCCTCAAATAGCCCAGCGTTCAGCCCCCCTAGAACATTCTCATCCCCCGGAGGCTCCTGCGCTCTTTGCTCACCAGGGCTGCTGTCCTGAATGGGACAGGCCTCTGCCAGAGAAACAGCTGGAGGGAGGAGAGAGGGAGGGGCAGGAAACCGGGCTGACCGGAGGGCGGGGGCGGCCAGCTGCGTGGAGCGGGGCTGTCAGGGGAGCCTGCCTGTCGTGGGTGGTGGCTGATGGCGAGGCCTGCTGGGGACGACCCGCCCCTCTGGGAGCTGGGAGCTGTGCTCACCGTCTGAGCACAAACCAGGAGCACATGTGGGCCCCGGGCAGCTGTGGGAAGCACGTCTGCTCCCAGCAAGGGCCTCCGGAGCTCCAGACAGACTACGTACAAGCAAGACTAGCTGCCGGATATCCCACCACCTTGGGTCACCTCCTCACCCCAGGCGTTTGTACATCATTCCACCTGGATGCCCTTCCTGCTTCCTGCCCCTATTCGTGGCCTGATGACCTCCTGCTTCCTTTTATTTTGGGGGGGGGGGTTTAAATTAAAATAGCAATGTGGTTTTTTTTTTAAGTATCAAATGAACAAAGATTAAAATGTTCTGTAATATTTGATTTTAGTAAATGTTACAGGGAAGCAAAATTCTTATCCATCATTGGAATACACATACATTCATGTACCACTTCTAGAAAACTAACAAACTACGTCAAACCTTTAACGATGTTCAGACCTTGTGTTGTTTAAATATAAATTCTGCTTTCATGCTAAACCCAGCTCCCCAGAGATAAATATCATTAACATGTTGGTTTGAGCACATGCACATATATATTTTATATATAAATGTAAAATGGCTCAGTCATGCTCTGTGTACCATATTGTAACCTGCTTTTGCAGTCAATGATTACATATATAAAATATATGCGTATATGTATATGTACCTTACCCTATTTTAAAAGTTGCTAATTATTTCATTTACTCAACGTACCGTAGTTTATTTAATCAATACAACACTCTGAGGGTGGATGATTAGGTTACTTTCAACTTTTCGACTATAGTGAGCACGCCATTGCACACTTGTCCAATTACTTTATTATACAAATTTCCTATGAACATGTTTATTACTCAAAGAGTCGCCCACTCTCTCTTCATGTCTCAGCTTGGGGCCACCTCCCAGGTAAGACTTCCCTGCCCCTCGGGGGACGGCTCTGGGCTCCCCCCATCACAGCACTGATGCAATGTTGTCCCAGCTTGTTAGGGTGTCTCTTTCCCTTGCACTAGGAACTCCTTGAGGAAGGGTCTGTGTTTTGTCCCCTGCTCTATCCCCAGCGCTAAGCACGGTGCCTGGCGACATCACCATCATCAGTGAATTATCTAAATAGCTGACAGCCAGGCAGTGTGCTAGAAACTTGGTACTTAATCCTTCTGAAGGAAGGAAGCAGGCACTGTTTCTGCCCCCATTTTGCGATGAGAAAATTGGGACACAGAAAGGTTAAGTCGCTTGCCCAAGGCCACACAGCTAGTAGGTGGCACAGCTGGGATTCCAACCAGGCCACCTGGCTCCAGAGCCCTGCCTTTAGCCTCCAAACTAAAGAACGAACAGAAGGGCCCACTGTGTGCATTGCCCTGTGCCAGGTGCTTTCCGTGGAGTAAGTAGTGAACCAACAACGCTGCAGGAGGTGACACTTGCCCACCTTACGGATGAGGATTCTGGGGCCACGGACAGAAAGTCGTTTTGCCAAGGGCGCCCAGATCATGCCAACAGAGGCATGACTGAACCCAGGTCTGTCTGATTCCAAAGCTGGGGCTGCTGAAAATAACCTGTGAAAAAAGGAAAAGAGAAGGGGAGGGGGAGGGGAGGGGATGAGAAAAGGTAACAGAGAAAAAGGGAAGGAGGGGGCATAGGAAAGAAGGAAAGGAAAAAAGGAAGGAAGGGAGGGAGAGAGGGAAAAAAGAAAGAAGGAAGGGGGAGGGAGGAAAGGAGGGAGGGAGGGGGAAGAAGGGGCATCTGCTCTTCTTGGGCCTCCAGAACTGTGGCAAGTGGGGAAACATGTCCTTCACCATATGACCAGCCCGAGAACCTCATCTTCTCTCCCCACCATCCTCAACCCTTAATTCAGTGAAATTTACACTTAGAAACTATCTGGTTTAATGCTTTCATTTCAGAGATAATAACTGGAAGCACAGAGAGGTTAAGTCACTTGCCCAAAGTCACACAGCTTCCTAGGGTCAGAAGTCAGACCCAGCCTGACTCCAAACTCCTCTCCTCCCCACTCTGCCAGGCTTGCCCACGCAAATCCTTACTGTACAGATGGGAACATTGGATCCAGAGAACGCAAGGGACCCACCCAAGGTCACCCAACAGTTAGCAGTAGAGCAGCAGCCCCAACCAAGTCTCCTGGTCCAAAGGAGAGGACATTTCCACCATGCAAGGGGGATCCTATACATCACCATCTAAAGGTTTGTTAACAGACCAGTGGTACTCAAAGCATGGATTCTGGACCAGCAGCAGCAGCCTTGCCTGGCAACTTGTTAGAAATGCAGGCTCTTAACAAGCCACCAAGGGATTCTGACACTGGCTCAAGTTTAAAAACCACTGATACAGAAAACATCTGTATTCTTTTTTGGGCCTCTCACTGTTGTGGTCTCTCCCGTTGCGGAGCACAGGCTCCGGACGCGCAGAGCTCAGCGGCCATGGCTCACGGGCCCAGCCGCTCCGCGGCATGTGGCATCTTCCCGGACCGGGGCACGAACCCGTGTCCCCTGCATCGGCAGGCGGACTCTCAACCACTGCGCCACCAGGGAAGCCCTGTCTGTATTCTTAATGGAAAAGCCACTAAGAATACATTCTGGATCTCAGGACAGGTCACCTTGTCAATCCACAGAATCGTAGTTACGAACAGAGACCTTGGGATCAGACAGACCCGATTTGATTGAATCCCTGTCTCCACCCCTGGAAGCTGTGTGGGCAAGTCCTTTCACCTCGCTGAGCCTCAGCATCCTCATCTGTTCTGGATGAGGGAGCAGGGGACGGGGGTGGGGGGGCGGGGGTCAGAGAAGGAAGGGGGAGGAAGTAGAGGATGGAGGGGGGAAGGAGAGGGAGGAAGCAGCCTTCCAGGAAGATGGAGCACACTGGGGGTGGGGGAGGGGAGATCCTGAAAGGGGAGCTGGGAGAATCCGGCCTCTGGATGGATTTATGGATATTGCCTTTTCCTCCTTCCTTGGGTGCCGCTACTGCAGGCCCCCCCGGAGGCCTCACGCCTCCAGAGCCAACCCAAGGCTGTAATGATGAGGCTCAGGTGTTATCAGCTGGGAGCCACACCAGGCTGAGGGAGGACGCTGGGCTCCCAGCCAGCCAGGCCTCGGAGGCCGGAGGCCGGAGGCCGGAGACCCAGAGGTGGAAGTCGGAGCTCACAGCCCCACCCGGCCCGGCGAGGAACAGGCGGAGTCGCGCTGCTCCGACCAATCAGAAGCCACAGTCTTGGGCCACCATTCTGAACATGGCGGCGAAGTTTGGCGTTTTCTTCCTTGGAGTGAAAAGCCTTTCGGTGAGTTTTTTGACTTTTTGGTGTTTTTTTTAAAAAGGATTCTGAAATCTAAGGCCTGATATAGGAATACTGGGGCCTGAGAGAGACGTGGTGCTCTTCAGGGCCTGCAAAGATGCCTCTGTTTATTCCCATAGAAACTGTGTCGTTCCAAGGTGGCAGATCAGGCTTCATTTTTTTTTTTTTTATTGAAGTCTAGTTGATTTACAATATTGTGTTAATTTATGCTGTACAGCCAAGTGATTCAGTTATACATACATATATACTCTTTTTCATATTCTTTTCCATTACGGTTTATCACAGGATATTGAATATAGTTCCCTGTGCAGTGGGACCTTGTTGTTTATCCATTCTATATATAATAGTTTGCATCTGCTAATCCCAAACTCCCAATACTTCCCTCCCCCAACCCCCTCCCCACTGGCAACCACAAGTCTGTTCTCTATGTCTGTGAGTCTGTTTCTGTTTCATAGATAAGTTCATTTGTGTCATATTTTAGATTCGACATATAAGTGATATATGGTATTTGTCTTTCTCTTTCTGACTTACTTCACTTACTCTAATCTCTAGGTCCATCCATGTTGCTGCAAATGGCATTATTTCATTCTTTTCTATGGCTGAGTACTATTCCCTTGTATATATACACCACATCTTCTTTATCCAGTCATCTGTCAAGGGACATTTAGGTTGTTTCTATGCCTTGGCTATTGTGACTAGTGCTGCTATGAACATAGGGGTGCATGCAGATCAGGCTTCATCTTTTTTTTTTTTTTTTTTTTTTTTTTGCGGTACGCGGGCCTCTCACTGTTGTGGCCCCTCCCGTTGCGGAGCACAGGCTCAGCGGCCATGGCTCACGGGCCCAGCCGCTCCGCGGCATGTGGGATCCTCCCGAACCAGGGCACGAACCCGTGTGCCCTGCATCGGCAGGCGGACTCTCAACCACTGCGCCACCAGGGAAGCCCGATCAGGCTTCATCTTGATGCCCAACTCCAGTTGGTTGGTTCTGGAGTCCTGGAGCTCTCTGTTTAAGGGAATCTGAGGCCACATCCAGGCCTGGCTGGGAAGAGCACAGTGATTGATTAGCAATGCCTGCCCTGGACGGGAGTGGGGTGGGGTCGTATTGGCTTTCTCATCCCACTCTGTCCTCCAACAAAAGTCCATCCCATTGGACTAGAAGGCACAGGGGCTGCTTCCAGCTCTGCCCTATTTGTTCCAGCAATTGGCAGATCCTAGTGTATATCTAATCTGTATCTCAATTCCCACACTCCTTTGTATTTATTTCTGATTGATCTTTACTGTTCATGGATCCCTAATATCCTAGTTAAAGCTAAATGATTCCTCTATCTTCCTGATCATCAGCAGCTAAAGCAGATTCGCCAGAGAGGCTCTCAAACCAAAGGGAGCCTTCAAAGATGCTTTCTGTGACATGCAGGATTCTCTATAAAACCAAACTGTGCCAATTTTGGACTTTCTTTAAGGCATGAACAAGCCACACCGAATGAGAACTCCATTTCAGCCTTGGGCTGTGTGGCCTTGGGCTGTGTGGCCTTGGGCAAGTCATTTATCCTCTCTGGTTCCTTCAGTGCTCGTGAGATTAAATTACGGATGTGATTAAATTGTGAATCTGGAGATGGGAAGATTATTCTGGATTATCTGGGTGGGCCCAGTATAATCCAAGGGGCCTCCGAAGAGGAAGGCAGGAGATAAAAGGGAGGAGAAGGCAGTAGGGTGATGAAGGAAGCAGAGATCTGAGATCACGAGCCAAGGAATGCAGGCAGCCTGTGTGCTGGAAGAGACAAGGAATGGATTCTACCCTAGAGCCTCCAGGAGGAGCCAGCCCTGCCAACATCCGGATTCTAACCCCTTAATACTCATTTTGAACTTCTGACCTCCAGAACTGTGGGAGAATGTGTACTGTTTTAAACCCCTAAATTTGTGGTAATTTGTAAAGCGGCAATAGGAAATGAATACAAGGGCTGTTCCAGAGAAGACCAGAACACTGCCCTTGGTGGCAGGCAGATCTGGGCTTGAGTCCCTGCTCCACTTGCTAGCTGTGTGGCCTTGTGCAATTCCTAACCTCTCTGAATCTCAGCTTTCTACTCTGCACATGAGAGTAATAAAGAACCAACCTCAGACTGCAGGGAAAATGAAATCAGTTGATACACACCACATGCTTAGAACAGAGTCTGGCGCACAGCACTCAATAAATGTTGGATTTTCCTCCTTCTGTTGGGCCTTACGAGGCCTACATTCCCAAATACAGGCCCTCTAATCTCCCCTGGGTGCTAGAGCCACCTTCCTGATGCTCCATTTCATTCAGAGTCCCTCCACTGCTCAACAACATTCCATGGCTCCCCAGTACAATGTCTGTAATCTGGTTGATCAAAATCCCCCATAACTGGGCTCCTGCCAGCCTCATCTCCCAGGAAGGAGAAAACAAAGGGATGGCAAAGCTGAAAAGAGTTTGAGGAGACAAACCTTCAGATGTCAATTGAAACGTCACTTTCTCCAGACCCCCTGAGACAGGTCAGCACCCCTGTTGTCCATTCTTGTAGCATCCTGACCTCCACAGCAGTACCAACCTCAGTCGTAATGTGATGATCATTTGTGCTGGGAATATACCACCCATCTCCCCCTCTACAGGTAAACTCCATGGGGGCAGAAACTGGTGCTAGGCATGTAGTCCCTTCTCGATAAGGATTTGTTAAATGAATGAAGAGATGGATGACCAGTCAACAACCGCCCAGGCCAGCTGGGCTGAGGACCCAGAGTTTTTCCTGACAGGCAAGTCCTGGTTCTTAACCACTGAGAGGGCTGCAGAGTTATCGAGACAGGAGAGTTGAGCCCTGGGCCAAGTATCACTGGACACTTGTCAAACCCTCAGCCAAAAATTGTATTGCAAACTTGATTTGGGTTCAAGTAACAGCAAGAGTTAATACTTCTCGGGTGAAGGCGGGTCCCTCGAGCTGTCGGAGATTGTCTGAGGTGAGATGTTGAATTGGAGGGGGGTTGAAAAGGAGGAAGAGATGGGAGGATGCTAGCAGCCCAGGTTTCTGTCCACTCAGCAAGCATCCAGGCCCTGGGCTTTCATCCAAGCTGGGAAGGGTTAACAGCGCTAAGTGGAGCCTGGGTAGGATAAGGAATGAGGAAGCCTCAACTCTGAGACCAGGGGAGGGGACTGTCCTGGTGAGGGGTCGATAAGGCCCACCGCTCCCCCGTGAGCCATGGAGACCCCACCCGCCCAGCTCCTCCTGCTGGAAGAGACAGTTTGCCTCTGGCAGTGGAGGGGGGGTGGGGGGGGACCACCCCGGATGCCTGGGGGGGCTGGGAGAGCCGGCAAGGTTGTTCCGGCCCATTTCTCCAGGATGGGGCTGGGAGAAGCTTGGAGCCCCCTTGCCTGCAGTTCCCCAGCTCTCAGGTGGTGCCTGACAGCATGTCGCTTGATTCTGGGAAAGCTTCCATTTTCCAGGGGGTAGAACAGAGGCCCAGAGAGGGTTAGCAGCTGCTCAGAGCCACAGAGCAAGTCCTGAGCAGGCAAGCTTCCCAGTTCCCAGAGAACCCTCTCACCTCTGCTACACATGGCGTGCGCACGCACACACATACACACACACAGGTTTTCTATTACCTTGCCCTTGCCCATCTCCCCAGCCACATGGCCCACGTCTTCCCCTCCTTCAACTCTGACCCCATCGTGCAGTTTCAAATCCTGGCACCTTTGCCTGATCTGCCCCTTCTGCCAGTAATGCTCTCTCTCACCGCCCTGTGCCCAGCCACCTGGTAACCTGGTCATCTTTCAAAACCTAGCTCAATTGTCCCTTGCTTCAGTCAACCTTCCAGGATTGTCCCTTCTCTTCCCACCTACCTGGGAAAGTTGATTACTCCTTCTGCCAGGTGGGTCTGTACTTGTTCAACACATCCATCCTTTCTCAAATCACACTGCTTTTTCATTCTGCCATGTGCACACCTGTCTCAGCCTCTGGACTTCTGTTGCTCCAGTTCCTGACACTAGACCTGACCCTTACTGGAAATGTTTGATGGATTGAGGTAGCCCCCATGCCTACCCATCCCTCCCCAAGGCCAGCTGTTACGTGAGCTACTAGAAACGGATCAGATACACCAAAGCCACGGCATATTAGGGCAGTTCAGGAACGCAGCCTTTTATTTATTTATTTTTAATTGAAGTATAGTTTATGTACAGTGCTGTAGGAACACAGCCTTTTGAGGTCAGAAAGATCTGGGTTTGAATCCCATCTCTGCTACTTCCTTGCTGTGTGACCTTGGGTAAGGCACTTGCCCTCTCTGGGCTTCCCGTGTCCTTTCTGTAAAATGGAGAACATAATCTCCACCTCATAGGGCTGGTTGGGAGAATTCTCCGAGATGATACATGTCGTATATATGGCATGGGGCTCAGAGCAAGTGCTTAATACATAGTGTTGCCATAACTCTGTGAGTTATTTCTGGAAGCCCATTTCCCCCCATCCTCCCTCCTTGCTCTGGCCTTGCATCATTCACCAAAGACCCTGTTCTTTCTTTTTTTTTTTTTTTAAAGGAACATTTATTTATTTTTTCTGCTGCGTTGGGTCTTCGTTGCTGCCCGGGCTTTCTCTAGTTGCGGCGAGCAGGGGCTACTCTTCATTGCAGTGTGTGGGCTTCTCATTGTGGTGGCTTCTCGTTGCGGAGAACGGGCTCTACGTGTGTGGGCTTCAGTAGTTGTGGCACGTGGGCTCAGTAGTTGTGGCTCACGGGCTCTAGAGCGCAGGCTCAGTGGCCGTGGCTCACGGGCTTAGTTGCTTCGCGGCATGTGGGATCTTCCCAGACCAGGGCTCGAACCCGTGTCCCCTGCATTGGCAGGCGGATTCTTAACCACTGCGCCACCAGGGAAGTCCCTCTTGCTGTGTTCTTAACAGGGAAGAAATAAAGCCACACTGGGTCTGCCACTGCCTGGCTGTGTGATCTTGAGGAAGTGACTTCACCTCTCTGAGCCTCAGGTTCCTCCTCTGTTACATAGGGATGGTAACAGTGCCTGCCTGGCAGGGTATCCTGAGATTCAAAGGAGTTAGTGCTTGTAAAGGACCTAGATTAGCACCTGGCACCTACTGAGCACCGGCTGGTAAAGACTCAAGCTCACCATCGTCTTCCGCCACTTCCACGTGTTTCTCCTCCCATTGCCCACCTCCTCCTCCTGCCTCACCCACAATCTACAGCCAATGACTTGGCCTCTTTTCCCTTCACTATTAGGAAAACCCAAGGCCTCCGAGATGGCTGGACAAGATCCTTCATGTCCTTAGACCTGCCTCCGTCCTCAAGCACTTCCACGGCCACTGATATCTGGCTTTTTCTTTAGAGAACCCTCTTCTTCCAGAAGAATCTGGATCCCCAAAATATAAGGCACATGAAAATGGACGTGCTTGGCTAGAGGGGTCAGGGGACAGGGAGCCACACCCCTCAGTTCCCTGGTTGTCCCCAGGCTCCATCTGAGCACAGCCCCAAACTTCCATTTCGTCCATTGACCCTGCCCCCTCCCACCTTGGGTGGGGGGACTTCTTCATTTTTCATCTTGATATAATGTTTCATTTTTCAAATTGAAGTATAGTTGATTTAGAATGTGTTAGTTTCAGGTATAGCAAAGTGATTCAGTTATACATATATATATATTCTTTTTCAGATTCTTTTCCATTATAGGTTATTACAAGATATTGAATATAGTTCCCTGTGCTATACAGTAGGTCCTTGTTATTTATCTATTTTATATATAGTTGTTTGTTCCTGTTAATCCCAAACTCCTAATTTATCCCTACCTGCCCTTTCCCCTTTGGTAACCATACATTTGTTTTCTATGTCTATGAATCTATTTCTGTTTTATAAATAAGTTCATTTGTATCATTTTTTTAGATGCCATGTATAAGTGATATGGTATGATATTTATCTTTCTCTGTTGACTTACTTAGTATGATAATCTCTAGGTCCATCCATGTTGCTGCAAATGGCATTATTTCATTCTTTTTTATGGCTGAGTAATATTCGATTGTGTATACGACATCTTCTTTATGCATTCATCTATCAGTGGACATTTAGGTTGCTTCCATGTCTTGGCTACTGTAAATAGTGCTGCAGTGAACAATTGGGGCGCATGTGTCTTTTCAGACTAGGGTTTGTGTCTTTTCCAGATATGTGCCATCATTCTGATATCCTTTTAAACTTGCAGAAAAGTAGCAACAGTAGTGCAAGGAACTCCCTTATACCTCCACCCAGATTCTCCAATTATTTATATTTTTCCCCATTTGCTTTACCTTTCTCTCCCTCCCTCTCCCTCTCTCTCTCTCTCTCTCTCTCTCTCTCTCTGTGCACATCTTTTCGTGAACCACTCCCATTTTGCTTATGGGAAAACTGAGACCCAAGGAGTTGCTTCTGGCCCCTACCTCCATGGTCCCACATTAGAGGCCCAGAACCTTGAGATCTACAAACCTGTCAAGGGCCTACAGAGATATTTGAAACCTGAACTCACTAGCACATCGACCCCAGAACACCAAAAGGCAACTGCAGACTCAAAATTAATACATGTCTGATTAAATGTCTACAACATGTTAGTGAGTCACCTGCTATCCAACGGCACTTGTGTTTAGAAATAGAAAAGCACAAATCACAAGGACACGAAAAATAATTTATTCTTCATAAACCCCGTATATGTGAATTACTTTAACACCTTTTCAGATACTTTTAGCAAAAATGCATATGTGTAATGGGATCCGTAGCGACATTTTGAGGTTTGCCCTGGTATGGGGTGCGGTCCCCGTAACGTCAGAGGTCCCGGAACCTTCAGAGGCCTTGAAACAAGCTCTCTTGGTCCACAGTCCCTGAGTCTCACTCAAATTGGGCATAAGATGAAGATTTTTCCATGTATTTTTACAAAGAGGCTGTGTGTACCTTTTTATGTGGGTCATAAAAAAAATTTTTGTTAATTTAAAAACATGGAGCAACACGAGAAATTCGTCATAGCAACGGGGCTGCCTCTCCTATTTTTAAAAAGTGAGCTGTTCCCTCCTCTTCTTAGTACAGAAAGTTTATTTTCCTCCTGGGGCCTCTGACTCAGAGGCAAGCCCAGAACTCAGTCTGCTGCCTCTGAGGGAGGGCTGGGGGTCCTGCTGACCCTCAGGAGCCCCAGCCTCAGGTTCCCTTCAACTGGCATGTCCTCCAGGTGCCCAGATGCCCCTGACATTCCTGGCCAGCACCCGGGCTTCCCTCCCTGTGTTCATCCACAAACTCCCACCTAGGAATGCGTCTTCAGAACAGCCCACCTTGTAGGAGCACAGCTGGATGACTTGAGCTGGTTCTGTAAATATCAAAATACTTCCTGGCCAGTTGGGAAACCCCAGCTACACAGGACCCTCTCCTAGGACCACCCTCTGATCCAAGAACTAAAGGGGTAACAGCAGGCAAGCGGCGGGCCCAGAATCTTGACTCAGGGCTGCCTTCTAATTGGTCAGAGCCCATGTCCTCTCAGATGAGAGAGCAGATAACCCCGTAGCCTAAGGACTTTGAGACAGCAACTGAAGGAGGTTGAGAGCACAGTGTGAGTTTGAATCCTGCCCTACCACTGATGAGCTGTGTGACCTAAGGCAAGTGGCTTAACCTCTCTGTGCCTCAGTTCCCTCTCACGGGTAATGATAGTGACAGTGAGTTGCGGTGGGGATGACTCATGTTAACCCAAATAAGGTACTTAGCATAGCACCTGGCACAGAGCAGACTCTGAATAAATGTTTACTATTATTATCATCAACATCATCATCATCTCCTACCTCCTATCCTTCATATCCTTTTGTGACCATCTCTTAGGAACAAAGCAATAAAATCAGAATCTAGCTCCATCAATTACCAGCCTAGTGACCTTGGGCAACTTGCAACACTAATTTCTCATCTGTAAAATAGGGATAATAATAGCCCGTAATATATTATATTATTATAATATAATAAGACATACTCATATGTTGGCTTACGATGAGTGTTCCTAAACACTGGCTGTTGTTATTATCAGGGGTCAGAAAACTATTACCCATAAGTCAACTATGTAAATAAACATTTTTTGTTTATTTACAAAAACACTGCCTGTTTGTGTAAATAAGCATTTAATGGAACACAGCCACACCCATTCACTTATGGATCATCTCTGGCTGCTTTGATGCTATAACCACAGGGCTGAGCAGTTGCAGCGAGAGACCGAATGGCTCACGAAGCTGCAGTATTTACTGTCTTGCCCTTTGAGAGAAAGTTTGCCTGATTTGTATCATTCATACCTTCTTTCACAGCAATAATTACAGTACATATACATTGTGTCTCCCTCAGTGGACGATACGTGTTAAGATTTGCTTTCCAGGGATCCCATAGCAACCCACGGTTGGGTTCCAGTGGTCCAAAAACCCCATCAAGTTATTCGCAGTAGTCACGTATGGAGAGAGGGTCCCCTAGCTTTCATTGGCTACTCAAAGCCTGTGACCCATGAGGACACAATCACAGGATCGTGAGCACTGGAGGAGCTGGCCCGGGTCTAAATCAACACCCTCCTTTATTTTCCCGGGGTTGCCTGTTCTCGGTCCTGCTCCAGGGCACCAAGACATCGAGGCTTCGTTACTAAGGTTTCTCTCTGGGCTGCTTTATTGCCTGTTCTGAAGCAACTGGCTGCCCCCTGGTTCAGAACCCTTCGTGTTCCTTTTGTGTGATGTTGGGTGAAAGAAAGGGCGGCCCAGGAGCTCATTTGGAATTTGACAGAGAAAGCCTGTGAATTATTCCCCCGAGAAAGATGTCTTCCTATGTCTGACCGGATTCGCTCCTTTGGAGGCAGACGGGAGAACCTGCCATTCCTCATTGGTTTCATGGGATTTTGGTGACGTGGTGTGGAAAACCGCACACAAAGTAATTTGTGGACCTCCCAGATCTGGAGGATCTTGGCTCCTTGGCTTTGTTTCATGCCCACAGATGTAACGCATTGGATTTGGTTTCCACTATTTGAGGCGTGTTGGTTTCCAAAACCCTAACTGGGCTCTGATGTCCATCTAAAACACCAGGCTGGACTCAGCAACCCAAAGCCCCTGCCTTGACTGGAGGTCATCATACCTGGTGCACCCTGACACCACCGCCACCTGCATGTCCCCTCTTCAGCTCTGTCACCCTTGTTTCTTCCTGACACGCTGTCAGTGAGAGCCAGAGGACAAACAGCCTGCTGGCAAATGTCCCCAGGGTAGCCCAGGTCAAGTAAGGACAGAAGTTCCTCCCACAGATTGCAGGCTGCATGAGGGCTGGGACCGTGTCTGTCCAACTTTCTGCTAAAGCTGGAGCATCTCAAACGACCCCAGCAGAGAACATAGGAACCGATGTTCAGATGGCAAAGTCTACAAATCCTGCAGTATGAGGAAGGAAATCCTTGATCCGGAGTCAAGCTTCAGGGTGTTACATAATTATAATAACACAAATATGACACGGCATCTTTTTTTTCTCACTTACTGGAATATAACAATGACTCTGAACTTGGGATCCATGGCCCCCCTAGGAAATCCACTGGTGGTCTCTCAGGTGGACATAAACACATAAAATCACGTGTGTGGGGGCACAGATTTTTCTGGGGGGGTGTGCTTGTCCAGCATTTTCATCAGATTTTCAAAAGAGTTCCAAATATGTAAATAAGCATATTTTGAACCTGAAATGGTTGTCAATATGAGATCGTAAATCTGATGCGTAGCTCCGTCCCTACTGTCTCGTACTGTAGCCAGTGCATGACAGGTGCTCGAGACGTGTTTGCTGAATGAATCATTCACTGAATGACCGTTTCAAACCACGGGTTGCCAAACTGTCTGATAATCTGATTTTTCCAATTTTCCAATCTGGAATTTGGGAATCACTGGAATGGATTCTTTTTCTGTCCCAGGAAGGGAGAGGTACATTAATGATGCAAAGAAGAATGAGCATCGAGTGACATTGAAGGGTGCCCACTGCCGGCCAGCAAAGTGTTCTCAGAGCTGCCATTTCCTGCTCCAAGCACTGAAGCAGTTCCCCAAGGCACTTTGCAAAGAAGATGCTTTCTCATCCCAGACGGTTGTCTGCATGCAAAAGTAATGAAACTTCATCTCTTAGAAGACAGTCCAGGATCTAATTAGCCATCTCTTCTACCTAGACTTGCCTCTGATCAACCCCAAAATTTTTCCCCCACGCCAGCTAGAAAATACACATCTTAAAATTCAGTGAATTCGGTAAAGAAGTCTTCCTTTGTAAACAATAGTACCAGAGGCTGCATTGACGAGGCACTCGTATGCATTATAGGGATGGGTGGTGGGCAGAGGAAGGTACACGGGACCATTACTTTTTTGGAAAGCAATCTTGTAAGAGGCGTCAAAGCATTCACAATCTTAGGCAGAGTAGTTGCCCTTCCAGGACTTTGTCCTAAGAAGAGCATCAGAATTGTGACAAAGATTTCTTCACAGAGACATACAGCTTAACATGATTAGAAACAGCAAAGAAACTGAAAACAACGCAAGTCTTCAGCAGCAGGTGTTAAACAAATTGTAGCATATTAATAGGAAACATTAAATCAAGTAAAGTCATGTCTTGAAAATACTCTTGAAACTTCATAAAAATTTAAAAAGTTTTGTTCTTCAAAGGATATCATCAAGAAAGTGAAGACAACCCACAGAATGGAAGAAAATATTTGCAAGTCATACCTGATAAGGGACTTGTATCTAGAATATTAAAAGAGATTTTATAACTCAATATAAAAAGACAAATAACCCAATAACCCAAATTAAAGATGGGCAAGTGATTTAAATAGACACGTCTCCAAAGAAGATATACAAATGGCTAAGAAGCACATGAAAAGATGCTCAATATCATTAGTCATTAGGGAAACGCAAATCAAAACCACAGTGAGATACCATTTCACACCCACTAGGATGACTGTAATAACAAGTGTTGCAGAGGATGTGGAGAAAAAGGAACCTTCACACACTGCTGATGGGAACATAAAATGATGCAACTACTTTGGGAAAATAGTCTAGCAGTTCCTAAAAAGGAGAAACAGAGTTAACCATAGAACCCAGCAATTCCACTCCTAGCGATACACCCAAGAGAAATGAAAATGTATGTCCACACAAAAACTTAGACACAGATGTTCATAGCAGCACTATTCATAATAGCCGAAAAGTAGAACAAACAAAATATGGTCTCTCCATACAATGGGCTATTGTTTAACCATAAAAAGGAAATGAAGTACTGATAACTGCTACAATGAGGATGAACGTTGAAGGTATTAGGCTGAGTGAAAGAAGCCAGACACAAAGAGCCGCATAGTGTAGGATTCCATCGATATGAAATATCAAGATAAGGCAAATCTAGAGACAGAAAGTGGATGAGTGGTTGTCAGGGGTTGGAGGAGAACCGAGAATGACAGCAAATGCATACAATGTTTCTTTTTGAGGTAATGAACATGTTCTAGAATTGCCTCTGGTGATAGTTGCACCAAAATAGTATGTTTTGTGAACATACTAAAAACCAGTGAAATAAACACTTTGGGCGAACTGTATGTGAATTATATCTCAACAAAGCTATTTTATTTGTATTATTACACAATGAATATCACTTATTAAGTGTATGACATATAAATGTATATTGATAATATAAATATATGTAAGTATAGGTTAAGTATATATATGTAATGTGTAAATATATATTAAGTAAATGATGCTTGGTGAATATCATATAAAAACACTGTCTTGGAATAGCAGACTGATAACTTCTCAGACCAGCCCATCAAATGGTAAAGAAGAATGCATGCCCAGCTCTGAGGGTCTGGGGTAGAGCTTAAGCCCCTGGAACAGTTTTCTCGGAAGCTTCATATTTTAGTCACAGAATTCCAGCGCGTTTTGCCTTCCACTTCAAAATATGGCCATGTTAATTTTAATATAAAAAATTATTTTCTCCAAATCCATGATAAAAGCAGATACAAAGCTCTGTGTACAGGATGGGAGTACACGAGGGGGTGGGGGAAACGGAAATGCATAGGTCTGGAGAGAAAAAAGACTAGAAGGAAATGTGCCAACGTATTAGCAGTGGTTATCTCCAGGTTGTGGAATTGCAATCTTTTAAAGCTTCCTGACACCTTTTTTCCTTTTCCATATTCACAATGGATGTTGCATAATATTAAAGAATAGACATTTTTTTTTTATTCCAACAGATGACACCCGGGAGGGAAGACATCAGGCAATGTTTTTCTGGGGATGCTTGGCCTGGCCCTCCCTCTGGTGGGAGCACACTCACACCCCTGGGATCAGAGCTGGGCCGAGTGGAATAACACGTGCCCTCGTGGAGGCTCCCAGCATCCCTTGCTTTCTGCAGTTGCTGGCGGAGAATGTGGACTTCTTTCCAGAGGAGAGATGAGACCAGAAGCTTTGCAGAGTTCTGGGAATAAAGACAAGCAAGATCATCGTTATGTGACAACAGCTGGAGGAGGTAAATAAGGACTGGACCAGATGTCAGGGACAGAGCTCTGAACTGGGTGGACACCAGGAGACAGATGTGAGTTCGAGCTCTTGCTTTGCTTCCAACAGGCTGGATGACCTTAGTCAAGCAAGTCACCATCTCTCTCCAGGCCTCAGTTTCCCCCTCTTTAAAATGAGGCCACTGGGTCCTACTTCTGATGGTTTGTGATTCTATGGTCTCACATCTGCCATCTTTCTTTCTACCATCCATGTAACAAACAACTGGAAGCTCTTCTTACTGACAGCCCAGTACAGCCCCTGCCCCAGGAATCTCAAGGGCCATTCTGCCCCCAAAGGCAGTCTCTAAATTGAGTGACACTTTTCAATCCACCTAATTGAAGAAGACTTTCCAAAGAAGGCAGTGTGAGCAGATGGCATCCCCACCCTCTGCACCCCTGAACCTGGTTAAGCGTGAGGATATTTCTTGAGCATCAACCAGCACTGGTTCTGTGCCAGTGAGTAAGACACACACTGTGCTGTTTGCTTGGAGCATATAGGATCAACCCTAACTACCAATTACAGACCCTGTCTCCTGCTCCAGAGGGAGATTCATGTCCAATACTTTTTCTATAAGCTTGCACATCAACACTTGGAGGAATAATCCCATTATTCACATTGTACAGGTAGGAAAATTGAGGCCAGAGAAGTGAAGTGCTCTGCCCAAGGTCACAGGTCAAACAAATGGTAAAATCAAGGTTCCAGCCCTGGTCAGTTATACTTCCAAGGTACCTGTGATTTATCAGTGGTTTTTCTTTTTTTTCTTCTAATTGAAGTATAGTTGATTTACAGTGTGTTAATTTCTGCTGTACAGCAAGTGATTCAGTTATATATATTCTTTTTCATATTCTTTTCCATTACGGTTTGTCATAGGATATTGAAAGTAGTTCCCTGTGCTATACAGTAGGACTTTGTTGTTTATCCATCCTATATATAATAGTTTGCATCTGCTAATCCCAAACTTTCAATCCATCCCTCCTCCAACGCCTCTCCAAATTTAGCAACCACAAGTCTGTTTCCTATATCTGTCGGTGGTTCTTAACTTGACTGTTTAGGCAGAACAAAAGACCCTAAGACCCGCCTGATCTCGACCTTGGTAATGTCGTAAGAAAGACCTGGAGAAAAACAAAATCAGTTACAATAAACTTGACGCTGAAGCATCGGACTTGCTATTGACTTTAGAAGAGCGAGCTACGAGCTCATACAAATGAATTTACGTGATAAAAAAGTACCCGATAATACGAAAAAGGCACAAAATACATATGGAATCACAACATGAGGAAGTTATTCTTTCCAATTCTCTTTCAACCCTTCTAATGACACCTAGGAAAAAGTCTCCATTTGGTGCTAACAGGTCTTCATCTTCTCCAACCCTTGCCAATTTCCCTCTATAACAAAGAAAGAGCAGGCTTCAGGCTCAGAGCCCACAGGCAGCAGTATCCAGAGCTAACATTTAACGATACTGTTTTATTGTTTATGGGGGGCGGCGATATTTTATGGTTACCTCCTATTCGAGGAAAGTGATAACTGGTTTTCTATTTGCTGTGGTCATATAAATTTTCCTTTTGAGCTACATTTACTGATTTTTTAATGAATAACTTTACTCACATTTTTTAATGAGTAGATTTAAAGAAAAATATTAAATTCATGACACCATAGAGGTGGTATACAAGCAGGGCAAAAATAAAAAAGGTGGCACTGGAACAATTGAGGCTTAAGAAACTCTGCCCCATGAAATTAAAAATAACCCAGCCATGTAATTTTATTGTCCTGAAAGTACATTGCAAGTTACCTAAATAGCACAAATTCACAGTAGCCCATCACGATTAAAGCAGATTTTTGAGGGCTTACGTATGCAGTTTCTGTAGCAACAGAGATATAACTGAATTATATTCAAACCACTAGACCTATGTGCCTGAAAGTCTAATTATTGGAAAATTATAGACCTAAGAAACACAGCTATGCCTCACCGCACACCACAGGTTTGACCGAATACCTCATGGTAATTGGATAAACCCCATCTACATAGAAGCCATGTGGAAAGGAAGAACCCTCCCCCCCAGCTGTGGCGCCCTCAACCACCTGTGTATGTGGAATTACATTTATTCATTCACTCACTCATTCAGTCATTCAACCATTCTTTGCAGTGTTTACCTAGCCCCTGTGATATGCACTGGAAATACAAGGAAGGACTGCAGTGAGCCTCCAGTCCAGAAGAGGGCGCCAGACATGAAGCCCAGCTTCACATACCTAAGCGCCTGACTGCCAAGTGGGCTCTGAAAAGAGCATCATTGTTTGAAAACAAGTAACAAAGGAACTTGCCTACCCTGTGGGTAGTCAGGGAAGGCTTCCTGGAGGTAGTGACCATCAAGTTGCAACCTAAAGAAGGAATAGGCGTTGACTACGGGAGGTGGGAGAAGAGAGGGATAAAAGGGCAGGTGTGTCCATGTACGTGGATGACCTTTCAGGTCCCACGTGCCCCTCCCAAAGTGAGCATCTCACCCTGGTGCCATCACCCAAGCGTGATCCTTGGATTCAAAGATACGTATTTCATGTCTTGAGCCTAAATGCAAGCCAGCAAGTGTATCTGTTCTTCAGTGGGGAAACGGCTATCGAATCCCAACACTGGGGAAAAACTCAGAGATGGGTGCGTGGGTCTCCAACACCAGCCTCCCTGTGGGATTTGAAAGAGTGATTCTGACCACTTAGAACTGTTATCGTAGGCAACAACATGGTGGATCTCAGCCAGGAACTCTGGGAAGTTTTCAAGTCTGCAAGCCCAGGCCACGCTCAGGCACAAGCAAGCCATGCCCAGGCTATTAAGTTAGACGCCCTGGGGGTGGGGTCTGGTGACCAGTAAAGTGTAAAACTCCCCAGAGGAGTCCAACTTGTGGCCCAGGCTCAGAACCACATAGGGAACCTAGCCTTATGGAGGATTCAAATCTAGAAAAACTTACTGAGCACCTACCACACACCAGGCGCTGGGCAGGGGGCAGGGTGGAGGGTGGTGGATGGTGAGAATCAAATCCCCTGTCATTTAAGAATCACTACGGGGACTTCCCTGGTGGCACAGTGGTTAAGAATCCGCCTGCCAATGCAGGGGACACGGTTTCAAGCCCTGGTCTGGGAAGATCCCACATGCTGCAGAGCAACTAAGCCCGTACACCACAACTACTGAGCCTGCGTGCCACAACTACTGAAGCCCACGCACCTAGAGCCCATGCTTCGCAGCAAGGGAAGCCACCGCAATGAGAAGTCCATTCACCGCTATGAAGAGTAGCCCCTGCTCGCTGCAACTAGAGAAAGCCCACGTGCAACAACGAAGACCCAGTGCAGCCAATAAATAAATTTTTTTTTTTTTTTTTTTTTTGCTGTACGCGGGCCTCTCATTGTTATGGCCTTTCCCCGTTGCGGAGCACAGGCTCCGGACGCGCAGGCTCAGCGGCCATGGCTCACGGGACCAGCCGCTCCGCGGCATGTGGTATCTTCCCAGACCAGGGCACGAACCGGTGTCCGCTGCATCGGCAGGCGGGATCTGAACCACTGCGCCACCAGGGAAGCCCAATAAATAAATTTAAAAAAAAGAATCACTACGGAAGCACGGAGCCTAGGTAAAGATGAAAAGTGCTCTGGTCACACGAATTGCCTGGCGGATCTCGTTAAACTGCAGATTCTGATTCAGCACGTCTGGGTTGGGGCCCAAGAGTCTGCATTTCTAAAGAGCTCTCGTTTCACTGCAGGAGTGTGGCGAGGCTCTGAGGGAACCTCTCAGATCTCAACTTCTCCCCACCGTTTCTCCACCACTCTGATGGCCCTGAGCATTGCCTGGAGGCGATCACAAACTGTAGGGAAACAACAAAATGCACCCTCGCCACCTGCCAGGTGTGGACACGTGTCCCTCAGACTCCAAAGGTCCGGTGACCACCTCCAGCTGTCACCCACACACGTCCCCAGAGCGTGGGGGCAGATCTCAGGAAGAAAGAGAAGGGGAGGGGGTGGAGACGGGGTCGATGGCTGTCATAAAGGGTAAACCATCTGCACGGCAGCCGTCCCCCACTGCCTGTGGAGTCCCCCATCTGGGGCCAGAACAAAGGCAGAGAAATTCAGGAGGCTTCAGAGAGCAAAACAGCCTCAGAGGGACTTCCCTGGTGGCGCAATAGTTAAGAATCCGCCTGCCAATGCAGGGGACACGGGTTCGAGCCCTGGTCCGGGAAGATCTCACATGACGCAGAGCAACTAAGCCCGTGCGCCATAACTACTGAGCCTGCGCTCTAGAGCCTGTGAACCTCAACTACTGAGCCCGCATGCCACAACTACTGAGCCCGTGAGACACAAGTACTGAAGCCCGCGTGCCTAGAACCCGTGCTCAGCAACAAGAGAAGCCACCGCAATGAGAAGCCTGCACACCGCAACGAAGAGTAGCCCCCGCTCGCCGCGACTAGAGAAAGCCCACGCGCAGCAACGAAGACCCAACGCAGCCATAAATAGATAAATAAATTTATTTTTTTAAAAAAAACCAGCCTTGGAGCCTCTCCTGCTGCGAGCCCTCGTTTCTAGTTAATCACCCGTCCTTGGCAAATCAATTGTGCCTGTTTCACAAGCAGTACTCCAAGGGCGAGAGGTGGGGTGGGAGCTGGAGCAGAGGTCATTGGTAGTGAATTCGTGGGGAGGGGACAGTGGGGTCAGCCCTGACCCATTCAGCAGGGCCAGAAAGGAATGGATCAGGGGACAGGAATGCTTGCAGAGGCCAGGCTGGTCATAGGACTCAGTGGGCTGGAGGGGTGGGGGCGTGGGGGGTTAGTAGAGACCGCCCTGGGGACTAGGGCCAAGTGGACACTGTACCACCCAGTAGGGTGGCAGCTACTCAGTTCCACTGCCAAGCAGAAATGTAGACCCATTTCTGCATTTCTGGAAGATGTGCTAGGGCTTCCTTTTTGTTTTTGAAAATATGTTTTCTTTAAAGGTGAGATCTCCTGGCTTATAGAAGTTGGCTCAAATTGTTTTGAAACATCCTGCCACCCATCCAAATATGTCTTGGAGCCACATACGGAGTGCAGACTGCCAATGTGTAACCTCTGAGAGAGTGGACTGTAGGAATGACGTGGGAAATTAAATGGCCTGTGGGTGTGGACGTCCTCATGGGGCTCAGAGCAGGAGAACGTGGGTGGACGACTTCCAAAACACAAGGGAAGTGCCCGGAAGGCCTCCGGAAATCACTGGGAGAGACAATGAGGGGAGAGTGAGGTCCTGCAAGTAGGGACCGAATGCCCTTGTACTTTGAGAGTTATGGTCCCTGCAACCCCGTTTGCATTGCTCCATGTACGTCTTAGCAACAGTACTTACTGAGCACATACTGTGTGCTGACACCATGCCAAGTGCTTTATGTGTATTTGCTCATTTAATCCTCACAACCTCCCTGTGAGGTGGGTATGACTATTAGCCCCACTTTACAGATAAGGAAACTGAGGTTCCGTTAAGTGACTTACCCAAGTCACACAGCTAGCAAGTGGTAGAGCCGGGATTCAGACCCGGGCAGTCTGGTTCTAGAATCCATTCTCTTAACTATAGGCAGCTCTGCCTATCCTGAGTCCCAAAGAGCCTTGGGCAGAGCGCAGCACACAGTAAGTGCTCAGAAAATGTCTGTTGCATTGAACAGAGCCTCTGGGAATTAGACGTACTAGAATCCAATGCTATTATTTCGACCGATTTTGTGTTCCTATTTCAAGAACTGGTTTGTGGATTCTGCTGGGACGGGGTCCTTGCCCAGGTGATGGTATGAAATCACCCAGGCACGGTCTGTAAAGACAAGGAATACCCGTCCTCCCCTCCAACTGTCCACCCCTGACTCTGCAGCCTCTTGCTTCTAGTCTGTCTCCAGCCTGGCCACCCTACTCCAGCTCTCAGGCTCTGCCTCCCTCCTGGGCTACGACTTCAACTTCCAGATCGATTTCAGACGTAACCCTAGAAGTCCGTCTTAGCACTGGAGCCTTCCGAGTCACTTTTCTGGCCGTGGCATTTATCTAAAAGAGGAGGAGGGGGTCATCGGCACAAGGCTAAGCATTGTGGGGGCTGTTGAAGCCTTTTAAAAGTTCCCTTTGGGACATTTAAAACCCTCAGATGGAAATTTTCACTGTCTGGAAGGCAAAGTGTCCACCCGTGGGAATTCCAGTTCCCCACCTGCTGCTCATCACCATACGGGAAACGCACAAAATAGGACAGGCTGCACAGCAATGCAGCTGCTGTTGAAGAAATTGGCCACTGAGCCCAAATGCAGGCTTTCCTTTTTAATTGAAGTGTAGTTGATTTACAGTGTTGTGTTAATTACTGCTGTACAGCAAAGTGATTCAGTTATACATATGTGTGTGTGTGTATATATATATATATTCTTTTCCGTTATGATTTACCATAGGATATGGAATATAGTTTCCTGTGCTATATGGTAGGACCTTGGTGTTTACCCATCCTATATATAAAAGCTTAACATTTGCTAATCCCAACCTCCCACTCCAGCCCTCCCCCAACTCCCACCCCCTTGGTAACCACCAGTCTGTTCTCTATGTCTGTGATTCTGTTTCACAGATAGGTTCATTTGTGTCATATCTTTTATTTATTTATTTATTTATTTATTTATTTATTTTGCAGTACGTGGGCAGGCCTCTCACTATTGTGGCCTCTCCCGTTGCGGAGCACAGGCTCCGGACGCGCAGCCTCAGCGGCCATGGCTCACGGGCCCAGCCGCTCTGTGGCATGTGGGATCCTCCCGGACCGGGGCACAAACCCGTGTCCCCTGCATCGGCAGGCGGACTCTCAACCACTGCGCCACCAGGGAAGCCCCGTATCTTTTATTTTATTTCATTTTTTTGACTGCACTGTGCAGCTTGCGGGATCTTAGTTCCCCAGCGAGGGATCGAAGCCAGGCCCCTGGCAGTGAAAGCACCAAGGCCTAATCACTGGACCACCAGGAAATTCCCTGTGTCGTATTTTAGATTCCACATATAAGTGATATCATTTGGTATTTGTCTTTCTCTTTCTGACTTACTTCACTTAGTATGATGATCTCTAGTTGCATCCTTGTTGCTGCAAATGTCATTCTTTTTTATGGCTGAGTGGTATTCCATTGCATATATGTACCACATCTTCTTTATCCATTCACCTATTGATGGACACTTACGTTGTTTCCATGTCTTGGCTATTGTGAACAGTGCTGCTATGTACATAGGGGCGCATGTATCTTTGTGAATTAGAGTTTTGTCTGGATATATGCCAAGGAATGAGATTGCTGGATCATATGGTAATTCTGTTTTTAGTTTTCTGAGGCTTAAGTTTTTCCACAGTGGCTGCACCAACTTACATTCCCACCAACAGTGTAGGAGGGTTCCCTTTTCGCCACACCCTCTCCAGCAGCAAATGCAGGCTTTTAAATCACATAGTTCTAGTTCCAGATCTGCTGATAAACGTTCATTCACTTATTCACTCACTCATTCATTCATTCAACAAATATTTATGGCATGTGCTGTATTCTAAGCACTGAGGTGGTTGCTAAGGAAGCTGTGCAAAACCGAGGGGTCTTGGTGAAATTTACAGGAGGTCAGATGTCTTCTCTAAACATCAGCTTCTTTTTCTGTAAGGTCGGGGTGCTGATGAAGATGTAAGTTCCCCTCAAAAGTCCTTTTCCTCCACGGTGCAGCTAATCCCTACCTCTAGGAGAAGGGTATCCTCGTGCCACAAAAGGAGCACTGGAAAAAGAGTCGGGATGCAGCCTTCTGGCTCAATGCTCCTGCTTAGGTCACTTCCCCACCCTGGCCCTCAGTTACTTCATCAGTAAAATGAGAGGGCTGGACTGTGTGATTTTTAAGAGCTTGTCTTTCTTTAACCATCTGTGATTCTCCGATTCAAATATTCGTGATTCTAGCATGAGACTAGCCTGTGACTCCAGGAATGGACCTTCTCCTGTTCTGGGAGCAAATCTCCTCCTTATGGGATGCCTTTCATCATGACGGCGGCAGAAAGGGACTCATGAAGTGAGCATGAAGGGCCGTGGGGCGCCTCCTAGGAGCTGCTCTCCCAGGATCCCCAGAATCACTAAATTTATCTTCCCTGTCATGCTCTTATTCTCTGAAAATTTAATGGCACAACCATAAGCTGCCTGAAGACCATAGCTGACCCATCACCAATAAATCAGAAACTCCCGGTGATGCTTTTGAATAAATGATAGCCCCTCTGATCAGTGGGCAGGCGAGCGGGGGCTGTTTAACGTACCTTGGGAGAGAGCTCAACCCGCACTCTGCTGGGGTGGGAGGCTAACGTACCTTGGGAGGCTCAACCCGCACTCAGGGAGTGTGGTGAGCAGATCGAGAGGCCCCTGGAGTCATCCCTGGGTATTTGGACGGAACCAGACCCAAGCTCTCTCAGTCACGGCTGGCTCTACCTTGCCTGAAAGAAAAACATCCCGCAGAGAGAGGGAAAAAATGTCCCAGGGTGTATGGTCGGGCCACTCAAGAAGGCTGTTCTCTTGCTCTCTGTACGTCCCCTGCTGGACCAGCCCCTGCTTCACCTGCACCTGCTCACGTGACCGTACCTGCCCCCCCACCCCCACCCCAGCAAGTGATTGTCCTAATCCTTAGCCCAGAGCGGCTCCATCTGCTAGTTTATTAAAGGGAAACACCTGGCCTCGTGATGGTCATTAACCTGAGGGCCGGGAGGGGCGTGTCCAAGCTGCTGGTTTCCCGGGTAACTGATGAGCCCACGTGATGGCGGTTCCCCATATAAGTGTTAGCCTCCCTCCCCCCGCCCCACGCCGTGGTGAAAGGAGTGCCGCCATGTTTTGCTCGCTGTTTGCTGCGCACGGTGGGGTGTCGCTCCAAGACCTTGCTTCAGACGTGTAAGACCCCCGTCCAACAAACCACTGACGTCTCTGTCACTGTCTCCAGGCTCTTTCTTCGGTTTCGAGACTGGGCCAAGGCTCGCGGGCCCACGGGGTGCAGCCCAACATGGGATTGTGGAAAGAGACATCAACTTAGAAACCTCAGTTACAATCCCAGCTCCTCTCAAAATCCCCTGCTTGGCCAGTTTGTTCATCTAGAAACTGGGGGTCCCAGGAAACAAAGACGTGTGCTACTCTTGATCTTGCACGTCTCAGTGGTAACCACTGACGGGCGCCATTTTACACAGAGGAGGAAATAGAGGCTCAGAAAGATGAAGTCTCACAGCAAATCGGGATTCCGGCAAATGCCCGAGCCCCCGACGCCATGCACTGTCTCCCACCATGGGAGGCCTGGGAACTCTTTGGCTGTTTTTTCACTTTTGGGGGCTGAAGCCCCTGGGAAGTCCCAGCTGCACAGCCCACCCTGGGGCCTCTGGGGGCCGGTTGCCGTGGGCTGCTGTGATGCACACCATCTTCCTACACGCCCCCGGCTCTGCGTCCCTCCCACTGTGGCAACTCCGAGACCCAGGCAGATGGGCAGCCGTGGATCCAGATCCTTCGGAGTCGGTTCCTGGTGGGTGGTGCGTCCAAGGACATCCCACGCCCTGCCACGGGCTGTCTGGAAATTGCAGCGGACCCTGGATCATGGGAAGCAGCTCCGCTTGGAAACAGGTGAGGAAATGCAGTTAGCCGTTGTTTATACTCGGCCCTTCACTGATGCGGTCTCTGAATGCTTCTAAGTACATCGGGTTCCCAACGGCTCTGTCCCGGAACTCGGCAGTCCCACGTCCTAGGGAGACCCACGCGGCCGCCTCTGTGCTTTCTCTGCATTCTTCCCACTGGAAACGCCAGGTCTGGAGCCCAGGGTCTCCTTCGCGCCTCCCCCTACAACCACAGGGAAACACTCGTTACCCCCTTAGAGTTGAAAACGTGATCCAACGCAGTGGTTTTTAAGACATCTAAGACTTTCTTCAAATGAAGTCTTACTCAAAATCCCAACACAAAATGGATAAAAGGAGAAAAAAGAGATGACAATCCGGGTCCCCGCCTACATGGCTGCCTCTTGCCTCCCAAGGGAGTCCCAGGGCCCTTCCACAGAACCCCGGGCCCTAAGGAACCCAGTTGGCAGAGTTCTGGTCAGGCTCAGGGATAATGCCTGGCCCAGGGTTACCCAGGAAGGTTAGTGCACAGGTGAGGCCCCTTCACCAGGAGGGCTGCTGAAAGCCCAGACGGGAGGCAGACAGCCCTTGCCCTGGGCCAGAGTCTTGTATTTGCCTGAATCTAGTAACTTTTGGTTGACTTGTTGGTTAGTAGTTACTTGGTTGGTTGGTTGGTTGGTTGGTTTGTGGGATTGGATGATTTATTAGTTGCTCATTGAATGGTTGAGTAGTTGGTTGGCTAGTTGGCTCGTTCGCTGATCAGTTGGCTAGTTTGTTGATTACTTGATTGGTTAGTCAGTTGGTTGATGGTTGGTTCCATTATTTGGGTTGAGTGGTTAGTTAGCTAGTTAGATGGCCAGTTCATTGATAAGCTGATTGATTAGATGGTTGGTTGGTTCACTGGTTAAACAAATGAGGGTTTCACGTGGGAGTGCTTTGGAGAAGGCTCTGAGATGTGAAGTGGACATTTGAGGGCAGAGGCACCAAGCAGATGGCCTGCGACACGGAGGGGGGAGTGATATGTACTCGGAGTGAAGGCTGGAAAAGTAACAAAGAGACATCAACAGATGCCTGTTTGCCTTTTTGGCTTGGGAGGTGAGCAGATGAGCCAACGAATGCACATTCCATAAAAGCTGTAAAGCCCATTACGTGCGTCAGGGGTCCTCTCCCACCCCCACCCCCTCCCCGGGCTCCCAGCGCCTCCTGGTTTCCGCCATCCCTTCCCCCGAACAACCTGCTCTTCAATCCTCTATTCACCCTGGGCTGTCAGTGATGGATCACAGCTCAGTGTGTTTGAATATATACCTTTGAGAGATGGAGCATGAAGGGGAGTATTTCAGCTGTCCTGAAACATAGCAGATGGGACTGGGGTTTAAAGGAAAGATTCTTCTAGAACCCAGTAGTCACATCCTAGGTCAGAGTAAATGCTGCTCACGACAATAATGGTAGCACTCACGTAACCCTCAGTAAATTTCTGTACGAAGCATTGGTATCATCTCCACTTCAAAGATGGAATCTGAGCCTCAGAGCGGGCAGTGACCGAGTCCTGACTAGTGGAGAGTGGGGCGCCCAGACTCGACCCCTGTCTCCCAAACCTCATACTCTCTCACAACCCCAAGATCACTCCGTGAAACCACACTGTTCTCCAACCTCGCAGCCCCTTCTTCCTCCCCTTGGGCTCCTGGATACCAGTCCTGGTGCTGTGGGGAGCGCCGAGCATCACCCACCCCTAAGCCAGGGCCACGGCGGGCTGCACATGCCACGTGGCGACTACCACCTGCAAAAGCCCTGCCCAATGAGCTCTGAACTCGGTTCTGAAGCTGCCATCAATTAATAGGAAAACTCCCAGCTGCGGCCACTTCATGCATTTATTTGCAAGATTAATGGTAGATACGAAATTGCTGCTTCACCTTGGAACTGTCGCAAATCTGGAGAACACCTGTGCGACAGCCTCATACGTATTCCTCAAGGCCACTCCTGCCTGTTGCCACACCCTTTGTTATCAGAAGGTCGTGCTTTTCTGTCCACGCTTTGCAAGGCTGAGGGGAACATGCCAGGGAATGGGCCCCATTGGTAATTAAGAGAATTTCAGGCTCCCTCCTCCCCTTTCCATTTGCCCTTCCCAGGGATGTGGGAAGAGAAGCTGCTTCAGGGGGCCCACAAATGGCTCCCCCTTCACGTATTCCTTCTTCAGAGGCCAGCTTGAAAAGTTTAATAAAATAAGAATTAACTCACCCATATTGTGGGCTCGCTGTGAGCCAAGCACTTCATCTTGGCAACAGCCCTGTGAGCTTGGAACAGTTACGGTGCCCATTTTGCAGATGAGAAAACCAAGGCACAAGATCACAGCAATTTAGTGGCGGAGGCTGGACTTGAACCAGAACCTCCTGACTCCAGAGCCAGAGCTCTTAGCACAGTCCCTGTAATATGGGCTCCACGAATCTGACTCATCCTTCTAAGGGGTGTTACAAGGTGGTCCCTGTTCAAGACTAAATGAGGGGAGTAGGTCCTGGGAGTCTCCAGGGCTGGACCCTTTGAAACATCGCCTGCCTTTGGGGCTTCCCCACTTCCCTTCAGATCTGCAGCCCGGCTGCCTGGTGGTCACGGGCTCAAGGTCTAGGTCAGACAGGAGGTTCCACCCTCGGACCCTCCACTTTGCAGCACTGTGGCCTTAGACATTGTCTGAGCTTCGTATTCTCCTCTACAAAGAGGGTTGCTTAATAAGGTGTGTTTTTGTTTTGCTAAGTAATAAGTGCTCATGATGAAACAAAAGCTCCAAATGTACAAAAGAGGAAAGTCTTTCTTCCACCATCTCCACGTTCTCCCCACACCAGATGCAACCACTAATACGAGCTTCTTATGCATCCTCTGAAGCAGCTCCGTCCAAGAACTTCCCAGTGATGGAGATGCCCCACACCTGTGTTCTCCGAACCATGGGCTATTGAGCGCTTGAACTGGGGTTAATGGGATGAGGAACTAAGTTCTGAATTTTATTGGATTTTAATTCACTTAAATTAGCTGCATGTGGTGGCTGGTGGCTGCCGTATTGGACAGCACGAGTCTGGAGACCCTGATGATAACTAACATCTACCGAGCGGTGACCGCTTGGCAGGCCCTGTTCTAAGCACTTCCCATGTATTAACTCCTAATTCTCATAAGCACCCCATGAGTAGGTGCTAGATCCCCGGTGCTCCCTCTGGAGAAGCTGAGGGGCAGCAAGGTTACATTCTAACAAGTTCAATCCACCAGGACGTCGGGGAGCTGTGCTGAGCCCAGGCTGTCTGACTCCAGGGCCTGGGATTCAGCTACCTAAGCAGGGGTCATAAGCAGCTTAAATGAGAACGTGTGTAATGAGCTTGGCCCCGTGCCTGGCACAGAACATGTGCTCGGTAACTTACCCCTGTAATCAGGTCCATCGCCTCCCTGCTCTGTTTAGGCCCTACTCATTCCCACCCCTGGGCCCTTGCTTATGCTGTGCTCCCAAATCCTCCCCACTTGTCAGGCGCCAGGATGGGCTAGAGGGGTCCAGAGGCCCGAGGTGGCCTGGGAAAGGGCAGAAAAAGTAGGAGGCATGGGGGAAGCGGTATAGAGCTCAGAGGACTGTGTAACAGAAGCCGTGGCCTTCTGGAGAGGGATGTAGCCAAGTCACAAGCCAGCAGGAGGATGACAAGACAGGCATCAGTAGGACGCAAGCTGCCTAGTGGGGCAGCGGAAAAGGAGGTTAGTGGGAGGGGCTGGGGCAAGACCTAGGAGCTTTGACTACCAGATATTAATTTAGATCAGATTGAATGAGGGGTAAGGGGCTGGCGTTGATGTATTCATGCATTCAGCAAGCATTTATTAAGCACCTACTTAATTGATCATTGATCGCTGGGGGCCACGTTAGTGGTTTTCCCGTCACGTTTCTGTGCTAAAGACAAACTGGACTTGCCGGTGTACGTCCTCAGTGGCCCCTTTTCTGAGCAGGAGAATGTGTAGGGGCAGAAACAAGCTTCTTTCCCTTCATCCTGTTGACAGGTACTTTCTTTGGACATGAATCCACTCAGCATGCCATGAGAAATGTACTGGAGTTTCATGATCCTGTATTACAAGACGGCAAAGCAGAGACCGGGGCAGTTGAGATGCTTTGCTTAAGGTCACTTGACCCGTTGGTGGATGGGCTGGAGGAGCGTGCAGGCTCCAGTCTGGATTTTTTTCTCCTCGGTCTAACTTCCCTTGCAGGGCACCGAGGTCTGTAGACTCCATCTGCCAGGGCAGGCCTTGCCAGCAGTGGCATCCGACATCCCTGGCACTGGTTCAAAGGACTGCCTTCCCGCTGCGGACGGAAGGAATCCTTTTGCTTAGCGCCCCGTCTGCCATTTTCCACCTGGGTAGGTTTTAATCTTCCAGACAACAGATACCTACGCAGCCCATCACCCCGGAGGAAGCAGAATTTCAAAGTGCCCCGGAAGAAGGGGCTCCAGATCGTGCCCTGTGTCTGGGCGAAAGGGGCAGCTGTCAGGCTCCGGATCTAAGTGATGCGAAAAAGCATCCCACACAGAGCCTTGGGGAGAAGAAAGCAGCGGAGAGGATGATTCTTGGATCAGGTGTGGGTGTCCACTGGCAGAGGAGAGTGGGTCATCCCTAGGTACCTGAGGACCCCCGCCGCTTGCTTCCTTCCGGGTCTGGGCTAGTTGGCCCTGTAACCGTGCCCCGTCCTTCCCTGGCTCAGCTCTGAATCTCAGGGTCCTGACGCCGCAGGCTGCATTTCCCAGGCTCCTGGGTCATCTGGACTCTGTCTGGACTCCACTAATGAGGAGCTCGGGCAGGAGACTGGCGGCTGGGGGACAAAGGAGGAGCCACGGCCTTTCTCCCCTTCCTTCTCCGATGTGGGCATGTGTCTGACAGTGTTGGGCTCCTCGGAGGCATCAGTTTCCCCTGAAAAGGCCACCATTATTCCAGCTTCTGCCGGGGCTCCAGTCACACCACCCCCTCCCTGTGCTCCTGCAGCTCCTGACCAGGGAGGTAACAGCCTCTTCCTCGTGCTCATCTCTGGGGTATCTGCCATCTGCGTTTGGGTTACCCTCAAAGCAGATCCCAAGACAAAGACTTAAGTACGTGCAGTTTACTTGGGAGGCAACCGCAGCAGAACAAGGGAGGGAGTGGGGAGGTGAGATGGGGAAGGAATAAAAGCTAATAAAGAGTATGTGAATTAGCTGGTGACCTTGAGGGCTACTGGGCTCGGTTCCGCTGGGGCCCTTCTAAGAATCACTGGGAAACATACCTTAGAATCAGCCTGCCGGAGGGATGAGAGCTGTGTCATTTATCTATGAAATTCCATCTCTACTGCTTGAAGATTGCCCCTGGGGTGTTATGTCTGTCACATCTCCAGACTGCACTGCAAGCTCCCAGGTCCAGGAAGAAGATCTCATGCAGAGAAGCAGAGCTACATGGGTGGAGTTGAAAAGATACTGCACAAAAGAAGATATACAGGGAGTTCCCTGGTGGCCTAGCGGTTAGGGTTCCAGACTTTCACTGCCGTGGCCCAGGTTCAGTACCTGGTCGGGGAACTGAGATCCTGCAAGCCACGCAGCACAGCCAAAAAAAAAAAAAAAAAAAAAAGCAAATGACCACTAAGTGCATGTAAAGTGGTTCGCCAGCGCTAGTCACACAAACATAAAACCACAAGGAGATGATACTACATCCCCATCAGAATGGCTGGAATTGACAAGACTGGTAATACCAGGTATCAGTGATGATGTGGAACAACCGAAACTCATGGACTCCTGGTGGGGGCTGTAGAATGGCACAACTTTGGAAACTCGTCTGGCTGTTTCCTTTAAAACTAAACAAGCACTTTGCTGAGGCACAGCCATCTCTCTCAGGTATACGCCCAAGGGAAAGAAAAACACACGTCCATACAAAGACTGGTACACAGGTGTTTATACAAGCTTTATTTATAATAGAGCCTGGAGAATTCCAGACAGCCATCAATAAGAGAATGTATAGAGAAACAGTGGTATATTCATATAGTGGGATGCTACTCGATAACAAAAATGAACAAATGACTGAGACACGCAATGGCATGGATGAATCGCAAAAAAATGCTAGTGAAAGAAGTTAGACACCAGCTATATGATTCCATTTGTCTGAAACTCTAGAGAAGACAAAACTAATCTGATAAAGATCAGGATAGGCATTGTCTGGGAGCAGAGGTGTATTGGCTGGAAAGGAGAATGAGGGGAACTTCGAGAAGAATAGGAATGTTTCATATCTCGATCTGGGTGGGTAGTTACACCATGTTCACAAAGGTGAAAATTCATAGAGCTCAACACTTAAGATTTTGTGCCTTTTACGTAAATTACCACTTCCTTTTTAAAATACAGACATAACAAATGAAGGAAGAGCTCCATTCTTAAAAGGCCTCCTTTAAGTGCTCACCTGATCACCGAGGATGACTGTGCAGTTGGCATCTCCAGCTTCATTAGAGGAAGGCAAGGGAGGGTCCGGTCCAGGCTGAGCCTGTGGAGCTACCAGTGCAGAAAAAACGCTCACTCCCGTCAGTGAGTTATGATTACGAATGTTCCTCCTGGGCTCCGAGTGTTTTACTGGCTCATCCATCAGTCTGTCAGGGCAGCCGTCAAGGCGAGAGTAGCAGAAAACTAACACTTCCCACCCAAACAGCCTGACTAATTCAACACGGCCTCAGCCTCTGGACTCTGGGAGCGTGAAGCTAATTTTTTAATTTATTTCTCAGGCTCTGCGGTTTATTTCCGTGCCCCTGGAGGCTCAGACTGGGCATGGGTCTTCCATGGACCAAAACAGGACAGGCCAAAGCCATAGAGGCTGGGGGATCCCACCCTGATGTCTGGGGCACGACAGGGGACCCAAACAAGGGGCATTGCCAAATGGGGGCCTCTGAACAGGGGGGAAAAGGAGCAGACACTGGAGTCTCAAGACATGTGTTTAAGACCTGATCAGCCACTTCTCAGCTGTGTGATCCTGAGCAAGTCATTTACTTCTCTGAGCCTCAGTTTCCCCAACTATGAGATGTGCTTGGTGACAGGACACTTACATAGTACTTACTGTGTGACAGATTTGGTTCTAATCACTTTTTTCTTTCTTTTTTTTTTTTTTTTTGCGGTATGCGGGCCTCTCACTGTTGTGGCCTCTCCCTTTGCGGAGCACAGCCTCCGGACGCGCAGGCTCAGTGGCCATGGCTCACGGGCCCAGCCGCTCCGCGGCATGTGGGATCTTCCCGGACTGGGACACGAACCCGTGTCCCCTGCATTGGCAGGCGGACTCTCAACCACTGCGCCACCAGGGAAGCCCTCTTTTTTTTTAATTGAAGTGTAGTTAATTTACAATATTGTGTTAGTTTCAGGTGTACAGCCGAGTGATTCAGGTGTAGATAGATATTCTTTTTCAGATTCTTTTCCCTTACAGCTTATTACAAAATATGGAGTGTAGTTCTCTATTGCTATACAGTAGGTCCTTGTTGGTTGTCTATTTTATATATAGTAGTGTGTATCTGTTAACCCCATACTCCTAATTTATCCCTCCTCCCCTTCCTCTTTTGGTAGCCATAAGTTTGTTTTCTATGGCTGTGAGTCTGTTTCTGTTTTGGAAATAAGTTCATTTGTATCACTTTTCTTAGATTCCACATATAACTGATATCATATGATATTTGTCTTTGTCTTAGTATTGTAATCTCTAGGTCCATCCATGTTGCTGCAAAGGACATTATTCATTCCTTTTTATGACTGAGTAATGTTCCATTGTATATATACATATACCGCATCTTCCTGATCCATTCGTCTGTTGATGGACACTTAGGTTGCTTCCATGTCTTGGCTGTTGTAAATAGAGCTGCTGTTGAGGTGCATGTGTCTTTTGGGATTAGGGTTTTCATCTTTTCCGGATATATGCCCAGGAATGGGATTGCTGGATCATATGGCAGCTCTATTTTTAGTTTTTTATGGAATCTCCGTACTGTTCTCCATAGTGGCTGCACCAATTTACATTCCCATCAACAGTGCAAGAGGGTTCCCTTTTCGCCACACCCTTTCCAGCATTTATTATGTGTAGACTTTTTGATGATGGCCATTCTGGCTGGTGTGAGGTGGTACCTAATTGTGGCTTTGGTTTGCATTTCTCCAATAATTAGCAATGTTGAGCATCTTTTCATGTGCCTATTGGCCATCTGTATATCTTCTTTGGAGACATGTCTATTTAGGTCTTCCCGTTTTTGTTTTTTTTTTTTTTTTTCTGTACGCGGACCTCTCACTGTTGTGGCCTCTCCCGTTGCGGAGCATAGGCTCCAGACGCACAGGCTCAGCGGCCATGGCTCACGGGCCCAGCCGCTCTGCGGCATGTGGGATCTTCCCGGACCAGGGCACGAACCCGTGTCCCTTGCATCGACAGGCGGACTCTCAACCACTGCGCCACCAGGGAAGCCCCAGGTCTTCTCATTTTTTGATGGGGCTATATATATACATATATATATATATATATACGTATATATATATATACACATATATATATGTATATATATATATATATACATATATATATATACACATATATATATGTATATATATATATACATATATATATATATATATATACACATATATATATATAGAGCTCCATTCTAATCACATATGCATTCACTCATTTAATACCCAAATGACCCTACATGGTACTTACAACATCATTCCCACTGTACAGATGAAAGAACTGAGACCCAGTAGCTCACCCCAAGGAATCAAAGCACCTATCTCATAGGGTGAGAATTAAAGGAGATTGAGCTTACAGATCTCCTGACCTTACGCCTGGCACACAGTAGGTGCTCAGTAAAGCATAGCCACTGCTATTGTTATTATTAAAATGTCTTTTAAGGTCATTATCTCATTTGAGTATAACAACCAACACGTGAGGTTGATGGGCTTGTGTAACTATAGATGGGGAAACAGGCAGAGAGTGAGGTAAATGGTTTGCCCAAGGCTATACACATTTATACTAAGGACACTGCTCTGTCCTCCGATCCACTTAGGCTCCCCTAACGGAGCTCTTGAGAGTGAGTCCCCAGTTCTACAGGCCAAACAGACTCCAAAACACAGACCTTGCTTCCAAAAGAAAGACCTGGATTCAGATCCTGAGTCTGCTGCTCCCCGGTTGTGTGAGTGGAGCAGGGTCCTTCACTTCAGCTTCCTTGGCTGTGAAATAGGATGAAACAGCCAGTTACACGGGAATCAAGAGCAGACTTGGGTATGAGTAACCGGGGTTTGGTCCCCAGCCCTGCCACTTGCCAGCCGCAGAACCTTGGACAAGTGGTTTTCTCTGAGCCAGTTTTCTCATCGATAAAATGGGAAATCATCATCCCAACCTTGTAGGCTCGTGCTGAGGATTCCAAAAGTTAATGTTGGAAAACCCCTTAGCCCAGGTGCATGAAAAAGTGGATGCTGTTAGTATTAGGCATCGAAGTTTCCGTTTGCTACCGTCATTTTTGCAAAGGATCTTGGAAGATGAGAAGCTGGCCTGAGAAATAAGAAGATCTGATCTGCATGGTCACCTTTTCCCCAACCTAGGGAAGGTTTGTGACGGCCAGGAAGGGGAGAGCTGCCACCACAAACCCTCTGGGCTCTGCGAAGGAGGAAAGAAGTGGGAGATTGCTTGATTTATACAACAGAACAAGGGTTTGAGGGACGCTCACTGCAGTTCTGGCGATGTGTCACACGGTGAATAATGTACTGGCTGGGACCAGTGCACTTGTAGGATTTCTGAGTCAGAAGCCATTCTGATAGGGACCAAACATCCTTGTGGCTGCAGCCCCCGGAGTCCCCAAGGCTGGTCCTTCCCACCTGCATCCATCAGCTATTTATTGGCATGAGCCTGACCCAGTGGTGGGCAAATCAGGCATGGATGTTCTCAGCCACCAGGGAGCTCAGGCAAGGCCTCCCTTTGTTCTCAGAAGCTAGTCACATCGGGGAAATTGAGGCAGCTTGGTGACTATAAGGCTTCCCCTTCAGGACAAGGTAGAGAAGGCTAAGACTCCCAATGACCTGTTCCTGGGACAAAGGGGTCCAGGATGACCAAACTCTCCTGTCTCAGGAAACACCAGATAATTCCTTATTACTGGCTTGTCTCCATAGCAGAAATTCTCTTGAGGAGTAAAAGGGAGGAAAGCACTAGAGCAGTGGTTCTCAAACTTGAATAAGCATCAGAATCACCTGGAGGGCTTCTTAAAACACAAATTGCTGGTCCCATCTCAGAGTTTCTGATGCATTAAGTGTGGGAAAGGGTTTGAAAATATGAATTTCTAACAAGTTCCAGCTGACGTTGATGCTGCTGGTCTGGGGAACAGACTTTGAGAACAGCAAATCCAGAGGGAAGGCGAGAAAGATGGAGTTAAAATCACAGCCCTGCCATTTCCTTGCTCTGTGACCTTGGGCAAGCTACTTGGCCTCTCTGAGACCCGTATTTTTCATCTTAAAATGGGGAAAATAATGTCCGCTTCAGAGCACCAAGGGAGCAAATCTTCCAAGTTGTTTTCTCTCTAGTTCCCACCTGACTAAGGGACAGATCGCTTCGCAGAGCTTCTCAGTCAGGGGACCATTCCATTAACAATCCTCAGCTGGCAAAATGTCATTGTCCACATTGGCCTGGGCAGGGAGGGCCCCAGGTAAATGATACCTGCATTTCATAAGCTGCAGGTAAATGATATTCTGTTGCAACACCATCTTCTTCTATTGCAATGACAAATCTGGGCTCTGGGCCTCGGTTTCCTTTTCGTACAAAAGAGGACGGTTAGAGTAACTGATCTTTAAGAAGTTTCCAGCTCTGATGTTGTGTAATTCTGTGTACAACCGTCTGAAGTCGGAAACGGGGATCCAAACAGGACCAAGAAAGGCGAGGTTTTGAACAAGTTGTAGGGACTGAGCTAAGCGGGTGGATCCTCTTCAGCACCACAGACAGCGCCAAACCAATGGGCTTCTATGGGCAAATTGCTTGCATCTGTGTGAAGGTCCAGGCACACTCAAGAGTAACGTTCACATTGTAGTCTAAATCAGGCTTTCTCAACCTCAGCACTGTTGACATTTTGGGCCAGATAATTGTTGTAGAGGGCTGTCCTGTCCATTGTAGGATGTTTAGAAGCATCCCTGGGCTCTACCTGCCTCAACCTACTCCCAAGTCATGACAGTCCAGAATATCTCCAGACATTGCCAGATAACTCCACTTGAGAACCACTGACCTAAGTGAATAGCACTCCCTGGAGTTGCGCACGTGTGAGGTCACCTTCATAGTCCCTGTCCTGAAACTATCCTTCTAGACTTGAAGAGCCCAGGGGCAGGCCTCTATTCTTCTCTCTTCTGGTAGGCAGTAGTGAACAGGTTAAAGAACAGGTAAACAAATAAAATAAATTAAAAAATTAAAGACTGCTATAAGTGCTGTGAAAAAACACAGGGGGTATGATCTAAAGATAGTGGGAGAACATGTGCATTGGACAAGGGAGCCCTTGTGCGCTGCCAGTGGGGATGTAAACCGGTGAAGCCACTATGGAAGGTGGAGGGTCCTCAAAAAGTTAAAACTAGAACCACCCACGTGGCCCAGCCATTCCGCTTCTCGGTATTTATCCAAAGAAAATAAAAACACTAACTCAAAAAGGTATATGCATCTCCATGTTCCTTGTAGCATTACTTACAAGAGCCAAGATATGGAAACAGCCTAAGTGTCCATCAGTGGGTGAATGGGTAAAGAAATGTACATACATGCAATGGAATATTATATATATAATTATATATATATTATTCCTTCATCCATAAAAAAGAAGGAAATCTTGCCATTTGCCACAGTGTGGATGGATCTTAAGGGCATTATGCTAAGTGAACTAAGTCTGACAGAGGAAGACAAATACCATCATTGGTACAGAGAACAGATTGGTGGGTGCCACAGTCAGGGGATGGTGGGTAGGAGAAATGAGTGAAGGGATTAAAAAAGCACGGACTTCCAGTTATAAAATAAGTAAGTCCTGGGGATGTAATGTACAGCATGGTGACTATCGTTTACAGCATTGTATTGCATCTTTGGAAGCTGTTAAGAGAGTAGATCTTTAAAGTTCTCATCACAAGAAAAAGAAGACAACAGGAGAACATGTGTCATCTTAAATAAGGTGGTTGTGTAGGGCTCCTCTGAGGAGGTAACAATTGAACTGACATCTGAAGGATAAAAAAAACTACTTGTAGAACAAAGTGGGGAAGTGCATTCCAGGCAGAGCAAACAGAAGGTCCAAAAGCTCTGATGTTGGAAAGAGCCTATTATGTTGGAAGAATCACAAAGAGGCCAGTGTGGCTGGAGCAGAGAGAGCGGGGAGAATAGCAGATGAGGCATGAGCAGGAGACAGGGGTCTGGTCGTTCAAGGTCTTGGCAAGCAGGTTGTATCTCAGACAATCCCAGCAGAAAACTGAAGGTGCTAGTGAGAGGCTCCCATCCTGTGTCCTCAAAACTGACGGGCATCAGCCTCAGGCTTTCTGCGCTGTGGACAGCTGCAAAAGTTGCAGGCTTATCCCACATATGCAGCTGAAAATGAGTATCTGTCGGCTGCCCTCAAGACTTTCATTTGCCCTCCACTTTTCAGAAAACTAACAGATTTTCTGCAACCTATGAAAGATGCCCATATTTCTAACCCAAGGTCAAGATCAAGGAGTTGCAGCACATTTTACAGCATCCAGGGAACAAGTTTTGCTCTCCCTTAAGCACGTGTCACGCCCCAGATCCCTTGGTGTTAACTTAGCTTTGGAGAGCATCTTGTGACGTCGTAAGACGGCAGGGTGTGGGGCAGGAGAGAGAAAAATAGCAATTTCCTGAGGATTTATGACCACGTAGTTTAGTTTTTCTGCCTGAATTGTTGCCTGTTTCCCCAAGCATCCTTCAAAAGTCAATGACTTCGGTGCTTGACTGTGGTAGAAACTGCCATGGTTCCACTCTCCCAAGGGGAAGCTCAGGGCACCTCCAACTTTCCTGTTTAGTGAGTAGAGCACTGGGGGACAGTGAGGTCTTGTGAGGAGTTCCCAAAGCTCCCATATGAAAAAACAGTGCTAGCCACCTGCCCTCTCCTAGATGCACAACTTTATTCATCACTGCCTGAGAAACATGTATCTATAGGGGAAAAAGCCAAAAGTGTGATTCCCAGAGAATTTCAAGGAAGAAATGGGCACAGCTTCAGACCTTGACGGGACAGCGGAAATGAAATTCCAGGAAAAGGAATGATGCTGGTAGCGCCTGTGCATTAGAGCTCTGTGGTCAGACAAACCCAGGTTCAAATCCAGCCTCCTCCAGCTTGTTAGGTGTGAGACACTAGGCAGTTGATTTTACAGATCACCTGCACCGTGGTGGTGAGTGGCCTCCCAGATCAGTATGTACAGAGGAGGTGGGACTGGCTCTGGGAAGTTCCTGCCTTTCCCTAACTGTGTGAGGCCCCTGCACTGGAGTACTCCACTTTTCTGAGCCTCCATTTCCTTGACTGTAAAATGGGGTTGATAACGCCCACCTTAGCACTGTCATCATCATCGGGACCCTTCAGGATCATACAATACAAAGCATCCATTTTCCACATTCATTCGTTTGACTCATGTTTATTGAGCACCTACTATGTGCCAGGCACTGAGGATATATGCATGAATAAGATGGACTTGATCCTTGACCTTGCAAAGTTAAAGTCGGAAAGAGGGGACAGAGCGCCGAACCAGTGATTCAGTGTGTGTGACATGATGAGAGACGCTGGGACATCAGGGGAAGTTTCTGGTGCATTGATTTCAGCCAGGTGAACGGGGGGACAGTGTTCCTGGCAAAGGGAACAGCAGGTGCAAAGAGCCTGGAGGTGGCAATGGGCAGAGCTTAGTCAAAGTGAAGACATTCTGTCTGCCTGAATCTTAAAATGTAAGGCGCTGGGGCAAAGGTGGGGAGAGGGTGAGAATTGAGCTTGGAGAGTGCAGGAGGGGCTGGATCACCAGTGGCCTCATAGACCTTTATCAGAAGTTGGGGCTTTATCCAGAGCAGTGGGGAGCCGTGGAAGGGTATAGACAGAGGGATAAGTGTGTGCCTCAGGAAGACCACCCTGGCTGCAAGGCGCAGCGTGGATTGCAGGCGGCAACAGTGCAGACAGCACGGCAGTTAGAGGTGGCGAGCTTAGAGTGGCGAAGGGCTGGGAGGGTGTGGCAAGGTGGCCAGAGGATCCCGCCCTTCCATAGCCAGTCCAGGGAGAATCAATTAAATCCACGGCCATAATCGGTTGCATAAACTAAAGCGTAGGTGATGGGGAGACTCGTGTTGGAGATGCTGGCCCATGGACGTTGGTCCGTTTTCTTGTGCCCCCTCCCTACCCAGGGCTCTGCCTGGGGTGACCCCTGGGATAGGCTGGCTCAGGTCACCGACCTCCCTTCAGCCACATCATCACCAGAAAATGATCACATCTTCCTGGTTCCTCCAGGCAGCCAACCCAGATGAGGGAGACCTAGAGGTGGCCGCTGGCGGTGCTCCTGAGCTAATGGGGAGCGCGCAGGATGAGCCATTGCCCTGTTCTCATCTTGATGGATCTAATTAGACAAGCTGTGAGCGGGCTAAATGACTGGCCTGGCAGACGGAGGCCACAGCCAGACACCTAGGGACCCAGAGTGGTCTCTGCTGAGAAAATTGTCTTCCTTAAAAGAGATCAGGGTGGGGGCCAGGGGGAGTGTGGGTGAGGCTTGTTGGACACACATAACCTGGAGAAGTCAGATTTCCGTGGCCAAAATCACGAAGTCATGTCCCAGTTTGCCAAGGTCTACTGGGCATTTCCAGGGCTCCCACCATGGGCCAGATGCTGTGATGCACACTGAGGACACGGCTGTGAATGAGGCTGACTTGTCCCTGCCCTCCCAGAGATTACAGTCCATCAGAGTGACAGTTATTAGCCAAATGATCACATGGGAAAAGAAATAACAATCACAGCCCAGCAGCAAGGAAGAGATCCTAGGGCCATGAGAAAGAGTAATAACTGAGTGTTTGTCCCGAACATATATTAACTCATTTAATCATTATAACAACCCAATGAGACAGGTTTTATTATCGTCAGTTCCATTTTTTAGTTTACTTTTTAACTTTTTTTAAAAATTGAAGTATAGTTGATTTACAATGTTGTGTTTCTGGTGTACAGCAAAGTGATTCAGATATATGTGTACTTGTTCAGATTCTTTTCCATTATAGGTTATTATAAGGCATTGAATATAGTTTCCTGTGCTCTACAGTAGGACCTTGTTGTTTACTGTCAGTTCCATTTTGTGGATGAGGAAGCTGAAGCCCAGAGAGAGCAAGTGACTTTCCCGAGGTCACCCAGCAGAGAAGCCTCAGAGCTGGGATTTGAAGCGGGTGCTCCAACCCCAGCACCCAGGTGCCTGGCCAGCAGGCAGAGGCCGTGCAAAGGCCCTGTGGAGGGAAGGAGTGTGAGTGGTGGAGGAACTGCCAGCAGGCAGGGGAGCTGGAGGCAGAGATGGAGGAGGTGGGGTACAGGCTGATGCTGGGAGGAAGGAGGGTGGGAGCTGGGGCCAGACCACACAGGATGCGTCAGTCCCATCAGGGGCACGTGTCTTTATTTTGAGGGCAGTGGGGAGCCACAGAAGGGTTTTAAGCAGGGGAGGGATGTGATGAACTTTGCTTCTTACCCCACCCAGTAGAAACAGCAGGTCAAGAGCAAAACACTCGTTTGACAGAAGAGGCTGGAGGCTTGGAGGGGCCCCTGAGCTGGGTGACCTTGGGCAAGTCCCTTGACCCTCTGGGCCTCCACTTCCCTACCTGTAGAACAGGGACATAGGGTGATCATCAAAGATCGCTTTCACTCTGACCTGCTAAAATTACTTTCTTTTCTTCTTTCTCCTTTAAATAAATTTATTTATTTTATTTATTTTTGGCTGCGTTGGGTCTTCGTTGCTGTGCGTGGGCTTTCTCTAGTTGTGGCGAGCAGGGGCTACTCTTCCTTGTGGTGCACAGGCTTCTCACTGCGGTGGCTTCTCTTGTAGCGGAGCATGGGCTCTAGGTGCGTGGACTTCAGTAGTTGTGGCTCGCAGGCTCTAGAGCACAGGCTCAGTAGTTGTGGCGCATGGGCTTAGTTGCTCCGCGGCATGTGGGATCTTCCTGGACCAGGGCTTGAACCCGTGTCCCCTGCGTTGGCAGGCAGATTCTTAACCACTGCACCACCAGGGAAGCCCTCTTCTTTGTTCTTATTTTTTCTTTTTTACGTTCTTTTTCTTTCTGTTCTTCCTTCCATCTAATCACATATGAAATTCCCACTAAGCGCTAGGTGCTGTGCCGGTTCCAACCCCGCCATGAAGAAGATCAAGCACCGTCTCCTACTTCTTTCACGTCCCCGCATTTTGCCACAAATTCAGGGGGTGTCCAGCACCTGCCAAGCTCACTCAGGACTCCCACCCAACGCCAGCCCCGTGCCACCCGCTCCAACAGCTGTGGCCACAGCAGGCCTTCCGTCTCCACTCCCGATCATTTTTCCCTCAGATGAGGACAGATGGAGAGACTTGGAGGGAAACACAGCCCCGCTCCGTCCCGGAACTCATGGATCTGGGATGGGAAGAGGGCCAGAGCTAATTCTGACACCAGCTGCCTCTCCCGGGCTCCAGGCTCTGCAGCTAGCTCCTTGGAGACTTTTCCTGCCCCTCTGCATGCTGCGGGGAGCTCACATTCTATTTCCTCAAGCCCTGCTTGCTCCAGGCCTGGCGCCTCCTTCTGCTGGCACAGCTCCGTCTGTCTCCCAGGCAGGTGCACAGAGCGGCTGCCACTGTCTCTCCAAGCCCCTAGCCCACCCCACAGACCTCCATTCACCCGGGAATGCAGGAGCCAGGCCTCCAGCTCCACAGCAGTCACAGCTCAGAACCAAGGGCTCAGAGGACAGTTGGCGATGGAAATTTATAAACAAGTTTTAAAGTGTTTTTTGTTTCTCTGTTTTTTTTTTGGTTTTTTTGGTTTTTTTTTTGCGGTACATGGGCTTCTCACTGCTGTGGCCTCTCCCGTTGCAGAGCACAGGCTCGGGACGCGCAGGCCCAGCGGCCATGGCTCACGGGCCCAGCCGCTCCGCGGCATGTGGGATCTTCCCAGACCAGGGCACGAACCTGCGTCCCCTGCATCGGCAGGCGGACTCTCAACCACTGTGCCACCAGGGAAGCCCTGTCTGTTTGTTTTTATTCAAACAGAAAGTCACAAAAATTATAATCATCCTCATCAGTTCACTCAGTCCCATGTAATTAATTTATTTTTTCATCGTGATCTTTTGTTAGCACTTTTATGAATGCATCAGTAACATAGTTACCAGAAACCTGTACTTGTCAGAGTCTTTTCCATGAATTCCTTGAAGATGAAATCCTTTTATAGGAACATTCTTGCAAAAGCATCAGAGTACACCCAGAACTGTCAGTAAATAACAAAAGACTTAAAAATGACCACAGTTAAAGATTTGATGAAAGTTCATAATAATGCAGTTGACAAGGAATTTAGTTATTTCTGAGATATACATTTTAAAGTAATAACTAGAATTATGACTTATAACATTATACCAGCACATATAAGATTTTTAGAAATTTCATGTAATGTCTGAAACATTTATATTAACATATTTTGATACAGGTAACCCAAAGAAAGTTTAGTATTAGGTGTTTTTTGTTTGTTTGTTTTATACAGCAGGTTCTTAGTAGTCATCAATTTTATACACATCAGTGTATACATGTCAATCCCAATCGCCCAGTTCAGCATACCACCATCCCCACCCCACCACGGTTTTCCCCCCTTGGTGTCCATACGTTTGTTCTCTACATCTTGTGTCTCTACTTCTGCCCTGCAAACCGGTTCATCTATACCATTTTTCTAGGTTCCACATACATGCGTTAATATACGATATTTGTTTTTCTCTTTCTGACTTACTTCACTCTGTATGACAGTCTCTAGATCGATCCACGTCTCAACAAATGACTCAATTTCATTCCCTTTTATGGCTGAGTAATATTTCATTATATATATGTACCACATCTTCTTTATCCATTCATCTGTCGATGGGCATTTAGGTTGCTTCCATGACCTGGCTATAGTAAATAGTCCTGCAGTGAACATTGGGGTGCATGTGTCTTTTTGAATTATGGTTTTCTCTGGGTGTATGCCCAGTAGTGGGATTGCTGGATCATATGGTAATTCTATTTTTAGTTTTTAAGGAACCTCCATACTGTTCTCCATAGTGGCTGCACCAATTTACATTCCCACCAACAGTGCAAGAGGGTTCCCTTTCCTCCACACCCTCTCCAGCATTTGTTGTTTGTATATGTTCTGATGAAGCCCATTCTAGCTGGTGTGAGGTGATACCTCATTGTAGTTTTGATTTGCATTTCTCTAATAATTAGTGATGTTGAGCAGCTTTTCATGTGCTTCTTGGCCATCTGTATATCTTCTTTGGAGAAATGTCTATTTAGGTCTTCTGCCTATTTTTGGATTGGGTTGTTTGTTTCTTTAATATTGAGCTGCATGAGCTGTTTATATATTTTGGAGATTAATCCTTTGTCCGTTGATTCGTTTGCAAATATTTTCTCCCATTCTGACGGTTGTCTTTTCGTCTTGTTTATGGTTTCCTTTGCTGGGCAAAAGCTTTTAAGTTTCATTAGGTCCCATTTGTTTATTTTTGTTTTTCTTTCCATTACTCTAGGAGGTGGATCAAAAAAGATCTTGCTGTGATTTATGTCAGAGTGTTCTTCCTATGTTTTCCTCTAAGAGTTTTATAGTGTCCGGTCTTACATTCAGGTCTCTAATCCATTTTGAGTTTATTTTTGTGCATGGTGTTAGGGAGTGTTCTAATTTCATTCTTTTACATGTAGCTGTCTAGTTTTCCCAGCACCACTTATTGAAGAGACTGTCTTTTCTCCATTGTATATCTTTGCCTCCTTTGTCATAGATTAGTTGACCATAGGTGCATGGGTTTATCTCTGGACTTTCTATCTTGTTCCATTGATCTATGTTTCTGTTTTTGTGCCAGTACCATATTGTCTTGATGACTGTAGCTTTGTAGTATAGTCTGAAGTCAGGGAGTCTGATTCCTCCAGCTCTGTTTTTTTCCCTCAAGACTGCTTTGGGTATTCGGGGTCTTTTGTGTCTCCATACACATTTTAAGATGATTTATTCTAGTTCCGTAAAAAAAATGCCATTGGTAATTTGATAGGGATTACATTGAATCTGTCGATTGCTTTGGGTAGTATAGTCATTTTCACAATATTGATTTTCCAATCCAAGAACATGGTATATCTCTCCATCTGTTGGTATCAACTTTAATTTCTTTCATCAGTGTCTTACAGTTTTCTGCATACAAGTCTTTTGTCTCCCTAGCTAGGTCTATTCCTAGGTATTTTATTCTTTTTGTTGCAATGGTAAGTGGGAGTGTTTCCATAATTTCTGTTTCAGTTTTTTCATCATTAGTGTATAGGAATGCACAAAAAGAGATTTTTGTGCATTAATTTTGTATCCTGCAACTTTACCAACTTCATTGATTAGCTCTAGTAGTTTTCTGGTGGCATCTTTAGGATTCTCTATGTATAGTATCATGTCATCTGCAAAGAGTGACAGTTTTACTTCTTCTTTTCCAATTTGGATTCCTTTTATTTCTTTTTCTTCTCTGATTGCCGTGGCTAGGACTTCCAAAACTATGTTGAATAATAGTGGTGAGAGTGGACATCCTTGTCTTGTTCCTGATCTTAGAGGAAATGCTTTCAGTTTTTCACCATTGAGAATGATGTTTGCTGTGGGTTTGTTGTATATGGCCTTTATTATGTTGAGGTAGGTTCCCTCTATGCCCACTCTCTGGAGAGTTTTTATCATAAATAGGTGTTGAATTTTGTCAAAAGCTTTTTCTGCATGTATTGAGATGATCATATGGTTTTTCTTCTTCAATTTGTTAATATGGTGTATCACATTGATTGATTTGCGTATATTGAAGAATCCTTGCATCCCTGGGATAAAACCCACTTGATCATGATGTATGATCCTTTTAATGTGTTGTTGGATTCTGTTTGCTAGTATTTTGTTGAGAATTTTTGCATCTATATTCATCAGTGATATTGGTCTGTAATTTTCTTTTTTTGTAGTATCTTTGTCTGGTTTTGGTATCAGGGTGATGGTGGCCTCATAGAATGAGTTTGGGAGTGTTCCTTCCTCTGCAGTTTTTTGGAAGAGTTTGAGAAGGATGGGTGTTAGCTCTTCTCTAAATGTTTGATAGAATTCACCTGTGAAGCCATCTGGTCCTGGTCTTTTGTTTGTTGGAAGATTTTAAATCACAGTTTCAATTTCATTACTTGTGATTGGTCTGTTCATATTTTCTATTTCTTCCTGGTTCAGTCTTGGAAGGTTATACCTTTCTAAGAATTTGCCCATTTCTTCCAGGTTGTCCATTTTATTGGCATAGAGCTGCTTGTAGTAGTCTCTTAGGATGCTTTGTATTTCTGCAGTGTCTGTTGTAACTTCTCCTTTTTCATTTCTAATTTTATTGATTTGAGTCCTCTCCCTCTTGATGAGTCTGGCTAATGGTTTATCCATTTTGTTTATCTTCTCAAAGAACCAGCTTTTAGTTTTGTTGATCTTTGCTATCGTTTTCTTTGTTTCTATTTCATTTATTTCTGCTCTGATCCTTATGATTTCTTTCCTTCTGCTAACTTTGGGGTTTTTTTGTTCTTCTTTCTCTAGTTCTTTTAGGTGTATGGTTAGATTGTTTACTTGGGATTTTTCTTGTTTCTTGAGGTAGGCTTGTATAGCTATAAACTTCCGTCTTAGAACTGCTTTTGCTGCATCCCATAGGTTTTGGATCATCGTGTTTTCATTGTCATTTGTCTCTAGGTATTTTTTGATTTCCTCTTTGATTACTTCAGTGATCTCTTGGTTATTTAGTAACATACTGTTGAGCCTCCATGTGTTTGTGTTTTTTACGTTTTTTCCCTGTAATTCATTTCTAATCTCATAGCGATGTGGTCAGAAAAGATGCTTGATATGATTTCAAGTTTCTTAAATTTACTGAGGCTTGATTTGTGACCCAAGATGTGATCTATCCTGAAGAATGTTCCGTGCGCAGTTGAGAAGAAAGTGTAATCTGCTGTTGTTGGATGTAATGTCCTATAAATATCAATTACATCTATCTGGTCTATTGTGTCATTTAAAGCTTCTGTTTCCTTATTTGTTTTCATTTCGGATGATCTGTCCATTGATGTAAATGAGGTGTTAAAGTCCCCCACTATATTGTGTTACTGTCGATTTCCTCTTTTATAGCTGTTAGCAGCTGCCTTATATATTGAGGTGCTCCTATGTTGGGTGCATATATATTTATAATTGTTATATCTTCTTCTTGGGTTGATCCCTTGATCATTATGTTGTCCTTCCTTGTCTCTTGTAACAATCTTTATTTTAAAGTCTATTTTATCTGATATGAGTATTGCTACTCCAGCTTTCTTTTGATTTCCATTTGCATGGAATATCGGTTTCCATCCCCTCACTTTCAGTCTGTATGTGTCCCTAGGTCTGAAGTGGGTCTCTTGTAGACAGCATATATATGGGTCTTGTTTTTGTATCCATTCAGCAAGCCTGTGTCTTTTGGTTGGAGCATTTAATCCATTCACGTTTAAGGTAATTATCGATATGTATGTTCCTATTACCATTTTCTTAATTGTTTTGTGTTTGTTATTGCAGGTCTTTTCCTTCTCTTGTGTTTCCTGCCTAGAGAAGTTCCTTTAGCATTTGTTATAGAGCTGGTTTGCTGGTGCTGAATTCTCTTAGCTTTTGCTTGTCTGTAAAGCTTTTGATTTCTCCATCGAATCTGAATGAGATCCTTGCCAGGTAGAGTAATCTTGGTTGTAGGTTCTTCCCTTTCATCACTTTAAGTATATCATGCCAATCCCTTCTGGCTTGTAGAGTTTCTGCTGAGAAATCAGCTGTTAACCTTATAGGAGTTCCCTTGTATGTTATTTGTTGTTTTTCCCTTGCTGCTTTCAATAATTTTTCTTTGTCTTTAATTTTTGCCAATTTGATTACTACGTGTCTTGGCGTGTTTCTCCTTGGGTTTATCCTGTGTGGGACTCGCTGCGCTTCCTGGACTTGGGTGGCTATTTCCTCTCCCATGTTAGGGAAGTTTTCGACTATAATCTCTTCAGATATTTTCTCTGGTCCTTTCTCTGTCTCTTCTCCTTCTGGGACCCCTGTAATGCGAATGTTGTTGCGTTTAATGTTGTCCCAGAGGTCTCTTAGGCTGTCTTCATTTCTTTTCATTCTTTTTTCTTTATTCTGTTCCACAGCAGTGAATTCCACCATTCTGTCTTCCAGGTCACTTATATCCGTTCTTCTGCCTCAGTTATTCTGCTATTGATTCCTTCTAGTGTCGTTTTCATTTCAGTTATTGTATTGTTCATCTCTGTTTGTTTGTTCTTTAATTCTTCTAGGTCTTTGTTAAACATTTCTTGCATCTTCTCGATCTTTGCCTCCATTGTTTTTCCGAGGTCCTGGATCATCTTCACTATCATTATTCTGAATTCTTTTTCTGGAAGGTTGCCTATCTCCACTTCATTTAGTTGTTTTTCTGGGGTTTTATCTTGTTCCTTCATCTGGTACATAGCCCTCTGCCTTTTCATCTTGTCTGTCTTTCTGTGAATGTGGTTTTTGTTCCACAGGCTGCAGGATTGTAGTTCTTGCTTCTGCTGTCTGCCCTCTGGTGGGTGAGGCTATCTAAGAGGCTTGATGGGAGGGGCTGGTGGTGGGTAGAGCTGACTGTTGCTCTGTTGGGCAGAGCTCAGTAAAACTTCAGTCCACTTGACTGTTGATGGGTGGGGCTGGGTTCCCTCCCTGTTGTTTGTTTGGCCTGAGGCAACCCAACACTGGAGCCTACCTGGGCTCTTTGGTGGGGCTGATGACAGACTCTGGGAGGGCTCACGCCAAGGAGTACTACCCAGAACTTCTGCTGCCAGTGTCCTTGTCCCCACGGTGAGCCACAGCCACCCCCCGCCTCTGCAGGAGACCCTCCAACACTAGCAGGTAGGTCTGATTTAGTCTCCTTTGGGGTCACTGCGCCTTCCCCTGGGTCCCAGTGCGCACACTACTTTGTGTGTGCCCTGCAAGAGTGGAGTCTCTGTTTCCTCCAGTCCTGTTGAAGTCCTGCAGTCAAATCCCACTAGCCTTCAAAGTCTGATTCTCTAGGAATTCCTCCTCCCGTTGCCGGAGGGTTGGGAAGCCTGATGTGGGGCTCAGAACCTTCACTCCAGTGGGTGGACTTCTGTGGTATTAGTGTTCTGCAGTCTGTGAGTCACCCACCCAGCAGTTATGGGATTTGATTTTACTGTGATTGCACCCCTCCTACCGTCTCATTGTGGCTTCTCCTTTGTCTTTGGATGTGGGTGAGTTCCAGTGTCTTCCTGTCGATGACTGTCCAGCAGTTAGTTGTGATTCTGGTGTTCTCACAAGAGGGAGTGAGAGCATGTCCTTCTACTCCGCCATCTTGGTTCCTCCTCAGTTTTAAAGTTTTAAAACGTACAGACTCCTCAACCCAGCAACATCTTGGCTAGAAATTTATCTTCCAGAAATATTTGCCCAAGTTCATGGTCTTGTATTTATCTGTAATTCGAAAATCCAAGAGGCTTTGAAAACTGAACACGTTTCCGGAAGTTTGGAGCTGACACTCACTTGGCAGCAAAACTGGCCCTGTACCAACGTGAGGCTTTTCATAGTCTATATTTATCCCACTTGGTGGGAACATTTATGTGTTTCACTGAAGAATTTATTAGCATATGGATTATAGGTGCTGCCCCAAGCTCCCCTAGTAGTATTACATAGTGTGTGATAGATGTACCCAAAACCTGTCTGAAATTTAAAAAAACTGAGTCCCAAGATGTAGAGAACAAACTGATAGTTACCAAAGGGGAAAGGGAGGGGGAGGGATAAATTAGGAGTTTGGGAGTAATGTATACACACTACTATATATAAAATAGATAACCAACAGGGACTTACTGTATAGCACAGGGAACTATACTCAATATTTTGTAATAACCTACAGGGGAAAAGTGTCTGAAAAAGAATCATATATATATATAAATAACTGAATCATTTTGCTGTACACCTGAAACTAACACAACATTGTAAATCAACTCTACTCCAATAGTTAAAAAGCAAAACAAAACAAAGCAAAAAAACCCGAGTCCCAAAACACAGGCATCCCCGGAAGGTTTGGATAAGGGGTTGCGGAGCTGTGTTAGCAAAAAGTGGAGACAACCCAGAGGTCCACCCATAGAGGACCAGGTAACAAATTAGGACCCATCCAAACAATGGAATAGCTGTAACAATAGCGAGCATCACAGCAAACCCTTTAAGACAGGTTCTGTCATTACCCCGATTTTACAGATGAAAACACTGAGGCTGGGGTGGGGTGGAATCCATCACTTTCCCAAGGAAGATCACGCTAATACAGAAAGAATAAGGTAGCGCTGACGTGAATAAAGTTAGGAAAAACGGCCATAATGCACCGTTGATTTTTTTTTTTTTTGGCTGCTTCGTTGCTGCGCGCGGGCCTTCTCTAGTTGCGGCGAGCGGGGGCCACTCTTCACTGAGGTGCGCAGGCTTCTCATTGTGGTAGCTTCTCTTGTTGCAGAGCACGGGCTCTCGGCACGCGGGCTTCAGCAGCCGCGGCTCGCGGGCTCCAGAGCGCAGGCTCAGTAGTTGTGGCACACGGGTCTAGCTGCTCCGCCGTATGTGGGATCCTCCCAGACCCGGGCTCAAACTCGTGTCCCCTGCATCGGCAGGCAGACTCCCAGCCACTACGCCACCAGGGAAGCCCCACCGCTGATTTTTTTTTAAAAGGCAAGTCGTAGGGTAAGAGGCAGAGCATAAATCCATTGCAGGTATGCATGCCTGTAATCCATACATATATAATATTTGACATATGATACCAGTTTTATGGGTCAATTTGGCTAAGCTACAGTACTTCATTATTTCAGACCAAATCTAGCAGCACCCAATCTAGGTGTTGCTGTGAAGGTATTTGCTTGTCGGTTTTGTTTTTCTCCTTTCCTAATTTATTTATCTCTGTACAAAATAAGAGGCCTCTGGGAATCATTTCTTTTTGCTTTTAGTAGTAGAACTCTTGTTTGTTTCTTTGCTCCAAATTCAATCCTCTGTGGAGCCCTGCATTGGCCCTTTTGAGGAATGACTCTCCCTCATTCTGAGCAGTTTGGGGAGCTGTCAGTCAAGAGACAGCCTGGGTGCCTGGGTGGCAGGTGTCCCAAGCCCTGCCGTTTGCTGTGAAGGAATTTCGTAGATGTCATTAGTGTTCATAACCAGTTGACTTTAAGTAAAGGGGATTATCTTTCATCGTCTGGGCAGAACCTGATTCAATCAATTGAAAGTCTTTAAGAGGAGAACCGAGGTTTCTTGGAAGAGGAAGAAATTCTGCTCCTGGCCTGCAACTCCAGCTTCTTCCCGAGAGTTCCAGCCTGCCCTTCCGCACAGCCTGCTCTGTGGATTTCAGACCTGCCCAGCCAGCCAGCCAGCCAGCCCCTGCAATGATGTAACCAAATTCCTTGCAGTCGATCCCTTAATATAGACCTCCCACTGGTTCTGCTTCTCTGGTCCAACCTCGACAGATACTCTATGTGACCGAACAGTTTCTTCTGTCTCCTCCACTTTTCCCACGTTTGGGGTCTATCCTGCCCTTTGGGAAATACTGAGAGGGTGGATGCCCATCTGAAAGTTATGTATGATTACCTCTGAGTGGGCACTCTGGGCTGGGCCCTGTGCCAAGGATTGTCTCAGTCAATCCTGATCACCACGCTGTAAGCTGGATACTGTGATTAGTCCCACTTTACAGATGAGGAATCTGAGTCTCAGAGAGGTTAAGCAATTTTCCCAAGGACACACAGACAATATGACTGTATTCTGTCTGACTCTAACATATGTGCTCTTAACCACCAGTTCCCCAGCTTGGAAATATCTCCCTGGACACAACGGGGCATGCAAAGGGTGGGGGCTTGACTGCCCCCTCCAACCAGGCAACTTGCAGACAAGTGGAGAACAAAGCAGATGTCCAGGGTTCATATTCCAAGGCGGGGGCAGTAACTGCTTTCATCAGCTAGCTCTGTCTCCTGCCTGCCCAGTCCCTCAGTCTCCAAAGAGGGCCAGGCTAGTGGCCACGTGTCCAGACTCCTGAAACTGACCCCTTGCCCCAGACAGTCGGCAGCAGAGCAGCTGAATCGGCGATGCTGCGCACAACACGAGCCTCCAGATGAGTTAATGAAGGGCTGGGAATCTTTGTGTGGGAGGAAGAAAGCTAGACAAGTGCCTAGGACTCCTGGTTTCTAGCCTGATTCTACAAGAGAGCTGTGTGACCTTGGGCATGTCACCGAACTCCTTGGAGGCCAAGACTGGGAAAAGTCAAGAACCAAAATCATTTTTATACAAATAAGTCCTAAGATCCTACCACCTCCATCACACAGATGCGGAAATGGGCTCGCTCTCGTCACAGAGCCAGGAATTGGCAAAGCTGAAACGCAAACCCCAACCCATGGACTCCAGAGCGCAAGCCTCTTTGTAATTCCCTGGGCCCCAGCAGAGCTTAAAGGCAGCAGGAATTCTGGGAATGTGGGAGCCGGCCTGGTTCATTTCCCTCAGAGCGGAGGGTTTGTTCATCTCATGGCAGCTACAGAATGGTCCACGGGTGGAGAAATACTAAACAAGAAAGCCTAGCAGCCTCTGGTTTATGAGATGCGTGGAACCATGCCAGGCAAACCAATCAGCTGGCAGACATTTACATATTAATGAAGCTCATAAATAATGCAGAGGATGACAAACAGTCGATGCTTGCCACCAGGCAGCCAACACCAGCCCTTGAAGCGAGGGGTCTCGAACTTGAGTACCGGCATCGCATGCAGGACTTGTTACGACGCCCTCAGGTTGTGCATCCAGGATGTCTGGGGTGACAGCCGAGAAGTCACATCTCTAACCATTCCCAGGTGGTGCTGATGCTGGCCCAGGGACCACATCTTGAGAACCACAGCTCTAACGCACTGACGCTGCTCCCCGCTTCCCTGCCCAGCAGGAAGGGAATCAAGATGCCCAGCTGGCACACCCAAAGAGCTGAATTTCTAGAGGTTAAATGATACACAGGCGACTCCACTATAAGCCACCCCTCCCTCTGGGTGGCAGGAAGTCTGCCTGAGGTTCTTCTCCATCTTGCCCTTTCTTTGCTCACAGAGACATGAACTCCGTGAGCCGCCTACTTTGCAGCTCTTAATAATCATAAGAAACCTTTATTGAGTACTTACCGTACGCCAGGCTCTAGCTAAGCAGAGCTGATCCTCACTGTTCCTGGAGTCCATATCTGAGAATTCGCCTGCTTGCTAAAATTTATTTGTAACCCCAAAATCAATATTTGCGGCACTTTCAGAGGCATGCACAGAGTAGCAAAAAAACTGAGTCACCGGCCATGCATGTTCCCGGCTGCCTCCTTGTATCTGCTCTCGTACTATAAACAAGTGTTCTTTTTTGCCGTCGGCTTAATGTGACATTTTTGCATTTTGCGCTCTCTGTTTGGTGATTTCGCGTTTAAAAAATGGCCCCAAGCGCAGTGCTGAAGCGCCGTCCAGGGTTCCTAAGTACAAGAAAGCTGCGATGTGCCTTCGGAGGAAAATACGTGTTACATAAGCTTCCTTCAGGCGTGAATTATAGTGTTGTTGGCTGTGAGTTCAATGTTAATAAATCAAGTATATATATTAAATAAGGTGTCTTTATTTTTTTTAATATTTTTGTATTTTTTATTTTTGGCTGCCTCGGATCTTAGCTGCGGCGCTAGGGATCTATTCGTTGCGGCGCATAGGCTCTTTGTTGCAGAGCACGGGCTTCTCTCTAGTTGTGGCGCGTGGGCTCTGTAGTTGCAGCACATGGGCTCTCTAGTTATGGCACGCGGGCTCAGTAGCCCTGCGGCACATGGGATCTTAGCTCCCTGACCAGGGATCGAACCCGAGTCCCCTGCGTTGGAAGGCGGATTCTTAACCACTGGACCACCAGGGAAGTCCCCAATAAGGTGTCTTTAAACAGAAACATACATCAAACAAGGTTGTGTATTCATTGATTGATGAAAATTTCGTGACCAGAGACTTGCAAGAACCCAATCCTGTATTTCCCTCAGGAGCAATGGTCCAGTGTTCACAGGGACTCATAGCAGGTAACTACCACAAATCATGAGAACAGACTGTACTTGACATAAACTAACCCATCTTAATTTTGTGGACAACCTTATCAAGTAGGAAGATTGTATTATTTTCCCCATCTTACAGTGAGGAAACTGAGGCACAGGGCAGTTAAGTGACTTTTCCAAGATCACACAGCCAGTGTATAGTGGAGCCGGGATTTGAAGCCAGGTGGTCTGGCTAAGGGACATGAGCGCCCACCACAATACTGGTCCATCTAACTGCTTTTATCTAGCGTCCGAGTGTGTGCATGAGGGCAGACATTTGAGAAAACTTGAAAGGCACAGTTCTGACCTTCCAGAAAAACTTGAGATCTGCACACCATCTAGCACTGTGCAAGGCACCAAGGGGAATGTAAAGGAGAAGAAAGCCCCGGACCAGAGAGCAGATTAGGAGGAGCTGAGGCCCCTTGAGTCCACGGGACACCCAAGTCTCCAAGGAAAGCTCCACCCAGGGTTATGGCATTTGCTACAACCGTGAACACCAAGGGCCACAGACAGTTGGGGTCTGGCCCTTTAAGATAGTTTCAGTATCCTCCAGACCAAACGCCCATCTGCTCTTCATGGTCCCAGCAATCCCTAGTACTACCCATGCTACTGGGTCTATGTGTCCTGGAGCTCGCGAGGGTGAAACTCCTTTTCTCCAGCTGCTCCTGACTTTTTCCTCAGCTGCCGCAGTCCCACCCGGATGCCCCTTTCCCACCCGCTGTTCTAGATCCCTGGCAATGTATTTTTCCTGCCAGCATCAGCAGTCAGTTCTGACCCCTACCCAAACAGCCACATCTCTCCCCAAGCCCTAACTAACTAGTCTGATTTATGGTGGGTGGGACCAGGACTGGAATTAAGCCTCTGGCTCTGCCTGTTAATAGCTGTGTGACCTGGGCTAAGACATTTACCTTCTCTTGGCCTCCGTTCCTCGTCCATAAAATGAGATGTTTGGAGCAGATAATTTCTGAAGTCACGTCCAGGCCAGTTTCACGTCCCATCTTTCTCCATAGATTCTAGATGTTACTTAAATACCAATCCAGATGACCTGTCAGTAGGCTTCTACTGAGGACAGAAACTTACAGGAAGGATGGAGAGAAGACCAGAAGGCTGCTGACATGTATTTCATGCCCTCTACACATTTTCTGGCTGACGAATTGGACCACTACATAGGATACTGAAAACAGTAACCCCATTTTACAGTTGACAGTTCAGATGTGAAATGCAAAAGAAGAGGGTGATCACGTAGGATACTAAAGTCCTCTTAACTTGGAAGGCAGGAGTCCTGTTGGAACTCCTTGAAATGATAAGAATGAAATTTAATTTTCATGTTCAATTAATGCCTAATGTTCTACTCTGTATGGAGAGCAAGTGACTTACATCAACTAAAACATGAAGTAGGTCTCCAACGTGAGGTTTTCGAGACACAAGGCTCCCAGGATTGATATCACCTCATGCCAGATTTGGGGACTCAAAGATATTAAATCCCAGTGATCCAGGACCAGGCAGAGATTGATGAATGAATGAGCTCCATCTAATTCAGACTTTGTGATGGGTCATCTGTCTCCCAGTGCATGACCAAATGCAGTAACTTACAGCTTTCTCCTTGCCTCTTTGATCTTTCGATTCCTGCCACACTTCAAAGTATTGCATCTCAAGCCCCTACCTCCACCCCCGTTTCTAGGGAGGAGAGAGGCTACAGCAAAGAGGCCACAGCATTGTGATTAAGCGCTGGAGTCAGACTCCTGATGGGTTTGAATCCGATATGTCCTCACTCTGTGTCCTCTGCCATTTTAAGAAACCTGCTTAAGCCTCAGTTTCCTCATCTGTAAAACGAGAATAAGAAAGAGAAGTACCTTCCTCTTAGGGCGATTTAGAGCTTCTCAGCTGCACCGGAATCATTTTGGGACCTTGTTAAGATGAAGAATCGGATTCAGGAAGCCTAGGGCTCTATTCGGCGTAGGGCAGAGTTAGAGCCTAACAGACTAACCGTGCTACATATAATGACTGTAAACTCTGAACAAAATACAAAAAGGTACCTTAGGTCTCTGGGTGGGGAGTGGGGTCGGGGGGAAACAAGGTGGATTTAGGAGGAAGTCCAGTCTTGGAGGACGGGACGAGCACAGGATAGTTTCTCACGGAGTTATTGTGGTCTGAGGGCAGGCCACGCTTGTGGCCCAGCACAGGGCAGCTCGAACGCTTAGAAAATCTTGCCAGATTTCTGGCAACCACAGTCAAAACGAGGGATAATCCTAGAAAAGAGAGAACAGAGAAGGGATACCTTAAAATACTGGGTTGGGTATAGGCTCAGTCCAAATCTCTGGCTGACGCCTAGACCACGCGTGCGCAAGCATGCTTACGGCTAATTATTAAAGCCCTCAACTAAGATTTCCCCTGCTGCCCATGCAGGTAAGACAGAGTCTGCCATCTAACAAAATGTAATTGCCCGCTAAAACAAAAACAGCCACGCTCTTTGGAGCAATATAACAGAACAGATAATCTTCCACAACAAAACATTCACAACATCCAGGATAAAATTCAGAATTACTCAGCATGTAGAGAACCAACAAGATGTGACCCATTTTCAATGAAAAAGACAATAGAAGCCAACCCTGAGATGACCCAGATGTTGCAACTATGAGACAAGGATTTAAAACCACTATAAAACTATGTCTGATTATGTTTTAAAAAAATATGCTCATAACGAATGAAAAGATGGGGAATCTCAACAGAGAAATAGAAAATGCGAAAAAGAACCAAATGGAAACTTTAGAACTGAAATACAGAGGGAAAGGTAAGGGAACTTGAAGACAGATCAGTAGAAATGAACCGTTTGTAAGAAGAGAAAAAGATTGAGAAATAAAATGAACAGAGCCTCAGGGGGTCTGTGGAACAAAATCAGAAGGTCTAAAATAAGGGCAGTTGGAGTCCCAGAAGAAGAGAGAGAGAGAAAATGAGGCAGAAAAAAAATGCATTTGAAGAAACACCAAACTTTCCAAATTGGTGATTCAGTAGATGCATAGGAAGGGCTGAGGTTCTGTCATTCTAGTAAGCTCCCAGGTGGTATTGATGAGTAGATCGGGTCCGGACTAGCGCTGTCCAGTAGAATCTTCTGCGATGGCAAGAATGCCCTATATCTTCACTGTCCAATATGGAAGCCACTAGCCGCATGTGGCTACCGAAAACTTGCAGTGTGGCTAGTGTCGTTGAAGAACTTAATTTTAATCTTAGTTGATATAAACCTAAATCTGAAAAGCCGCGTGTGGCTAGTGGCTGCCATATTGAATGGTGCAGGTCTAGAGGATGATGCCCAGCACAGACTAGCTCTCTGTGTGAACTCACCATCACCAACCTCATCATCATCGAAGTCCATCTGGGGGAATATAGGCAATATTTTACAATAACTATAAATGGAGTATAACCTTTAAAAATTATGACTCACTATATTGTAGCCCTGTAACATATGATTTTGTACGTCAACTATACTTCAATTAAAAAAAAATCCATCTACTTCTCCCCTTTGTTTAGGATCATTCCTGCTTTTCCCCCAACAGCAGGGGACAAGGCACTCAGGGCCCCCAGCTTCTCTCACCACCTAATCGTTATTGACATCATTGTTCAGCCTCTTCCACTGTTTTCATCTGCTGTGGGTTTTACTTCTCTCTCACCTCCAACTCCATTAATTCTCCTGTAAGTCAAATGATGTGAGTCCCCTTTGGAGAAGGCTGGCAGCCCTCACTATATACTCCTTGTACCTTAAAGGACCCTTCAGCCCTTCTCCTGAGATGGTGTGAGGTTTTTGTTCTTTGCTTAGAGAAAGATTGGTGAAAGCATGACAGCCCTCGGGCTTTGGGGAGCACTTGTGTTCCATCTCTGCTGTGCTCTTGTCAGGTCGCGTACACACTCAGCCTGTGCACTCATAAGGCTCAAGCCTACATGCGAATACCTATTAACTCAATAGAGAGGAGAGAAGTCATTGCGATCAAGCCGTTTCTGTACAACAGGATGGAGCAGCAGCCACTGGGAAGGTCTCATCGGCATGTTTCTGCTCCAGCTGGAAAGAGAATAGAAGGAAGGAGGGGATGCAAAATGGGCGCATTCCCTTTTGCCTAGAGTGGGAATAGGGGATTATCTGGAGGTTACTGCCTGATTCCAAGTAGCTAAGAGCAGAGGCGGACATGCCAGAGCCCTGGAGCAGGCTGCAAAAGACCCTATAGTATACAAGCTGTGTGACCTTAGGCAAGTTCCCTAACCTTTCTGAGTCTCAATTTCTTTATATGGTAAGTGGAGGTAATAATAGTACCAATCATATAGAGCTGTTTTGAGGCTTTAAGTGTGAGGAACTGCCAGATAATTAATGATGATGATGATGATGATAACAACAGCAACTAATATTTATTGTGGGCTTATTCTATTCCAGGCATTGTGCCAAGCGCTTTCTTCTACACTAGTTAATTTAATCCTAACACCCTTATAAGGGAGGTTCTATTACTAATCCTACTTTATAGATGAAGAGCTACATCTCAGAGAGGTTAAGACACTTGGCGAAAGGCACACAGCTAGTGAGAGGAAGATCTGGGATTTGAACCCAGGGATAGCTGGCTGTATATGCTTCACCACTATGAAATATCTCCAAAGGCCCATGACAAGGCTGCTGTCCCAGAATCTGCATCTTCCTAGGGGAGGGAGACCCAGTGGCCTAAAGTACTAGCCCATAGCCTGTCAGTGGTTCTCACTCCTGGCTTCATATTACAATCACTTCCGACTAAATCAGAATCTCTGGAGGTAGGGCCCCAGAGCTCAGTATCTTCAGCTCCCCAAAATATTTCCAATTTGCTGTCAAGGAAGAGAATCGCTGGCTTAGGGCCTGAGCTCTGACTGCTAAGGGGGAAGCTGCAATTGACAGAAACAAAAGACTCAGCAGGAGAGAGGTGTGATGTGGCCAAGAAGGCGGTCCCCACGCTTTCCTCAGCTTATCAACATTATCACTGTACAATCCCAAGGTGTCTTTATTATCCATGCATAATGAAGCCTGACGAGGATTAAGATGGGTACTCAATGATGGAGGGAAAGTGAGAAGAGGATTTCCACGGGCACGTAATTACAGCCCCTAAATGTCCAATGGTAAAGATCCTTTTCCTGCATCTCATTGAGATGTTTGGTAAACAAAGGGAGAGGGGAAGAACGAAGTGACAGACACAGCTGTGTTTCCCAGGACTACACCTGGGCAGGAGTCGAAAAAAACCAACACTCCTTGGTGGAGTGGGGTTCAGTGAAGGAGTCAGAGGGTGTTAAGTGGCAAGAGTGAGGTCATTCTGATATGGTCATTTTACAGATGGGGAGACACAACCCCAGCTCCTAAAATAGCTGCCCTGGACCCCATGGCACCCTGTCCATCCCCAGGATATCCTCTGCAGTGGACCTCTGCTGAATGTTGCCTGGCTGGCGTCCTTTCCTCTTCATCTGCTACCAGCACGTTCATTCTTGTACAGGGACCTGCTCCCGCCCACCCATCAGCACTGAACACTGTTCTTTGGGAGCTGTCGAAGTACCCCATCATCTCTTGGTTGAGAAGCAGGCACATGACCCAGTCTGTACCAAGCATTCTCTCCTAGGAATCTGGCTCTTAAGCACCGTGAAGACAGATTAGAAGTAGGTGGAGCTGATACATTGTTACCACCAAGACCTGAAGCCCTTGGTTTCTCCTGCTGCCTGGAGCTCCACCCAGAATGCCCCAATCCTGTTCATTCATGGAATCTGTTGTTCAGCTCTTCTTTGGTTCTATGAGTTCTTCCCGTCATTCGTTTTTGCCCAAGTAGGTTCAATGATACAAGTGTCCGATGTTTCACATGCCAGCACCTGGAAATAAAACTCTGAAGTAGCCAAAAGGACTTTGCTTCCATGTCACAGGGCTTTGAACTCACAGAATGTCATAATGAGAAGGGGTTTCATTGACCAGTTCCCTCCCTGCTGAGAAAATCCTCTAGCCCCTGCCAAGACATTGTCCAGCCTTCTAAGTGGGAAGTCCTCGGCCTCCCAAAGGATCTGCTTTTGTGGGTTTTGACCAGCTCTGCCATTTATTAGCTGCGTGCGTTCTGGAAAAAACACTTCACTCCTCCAAGCCTCAATTTGTGCGTGTTACATTGTGGTATGTTCTAAACGAGATGATGTATGTAAAATACTTCACAGGTAGTAAGTGCTCAATTAAAGGCAGTTACCATCACTTGTATGGAAATGAAATAGACCTGGTCCCAGAGCCCCCACTTACGCATAGACTCAAACGTCTTTGGGAAACACTTCCAGCTCTTTATGTTACTTAGGGAACTGGCCCAGGATGCCTGAGGAAATAACCCCAAATCACACAGATATAACCATGGGGCAGGGCTTGAGTTTCATTCTCTCTTGCTGGCTGGTCTCTGAGCCACACCTTCAGTGTGGTCTCCAGGGACCAAAGGAAGAACTGAATCCACCAAGACAGTCTACAGGGAAGAAAACTGTTTCTTGTGGCAGGAGAAAGAAAAAAAGGAAATTGTTTGGTCCAGTGCTCCCAGATCCCATCTTGAACATGTCCATCACCCATCACCTCGCTGGGTACTTGCACACGCATTTACTAAGATAAGCTCAAGTTAGACGCTGGGCCCTGCATGGGGGAAACAAAATCATTCACTCTGCTGAATCTGGCCCTGGGATTCTGCGTTTATGAATCCAGCCCAGCGTGGGATCCAGGACAAATAAAACTCTATTCCCTGGACAGGTTCGGACGAGGCATCCATTCTTATTACCAACCCAATTAAAGTTCCCCAGAATCCGAAGACTTGTAAAGGGGTGGTGATGCGTGTCAGAGATCTCAAACTCAGCTGCCTGCAGAGGCCAGGCAAGTACTAGCAATGAATGAAGAGGCCAGACGGGTACTGAGTGAATTGAAGGGCACACGCCCAGTCTCAAGGATGTGGCTACTACTCAGCCGATAACTGTCACGTGGGTGGATGAGCCCAGGGTTGCCAGCCCCAACTCCATCACTTAGCAGCTGTGTGACCTCAGTCTAGTCCCTTCACCTCTCAGTTTTCTGTGACTCTCAATTTTCACATTAACAAAATGGAGATGATAATAATGCCTGCCTCTTAGGGTGACTGAAAATTAGATGAGTTGTTACATTGAAGTACTTAGAACACTGCCCATCCCATAGTAAGAACTCAGTAACGTTGGCTGTTATTAAGTCAGTAGTTTTGTTTTTAAGTCAATAGTTTTAAACAAGGGTTTCTCATAGCCAGTAATGGGAGCAAGGGTATTGTAGAGAGGTTCATGGTATGGGACAAGACCAGGTTGACTAAAGAATCTTTTGTTTTGGCCAGAATGCTGGCAGTGTACAGTCACATTGGGACTCCCCTGCAAATCATCACCTTATCACACTCTTGCTTATACCTTTTTAAAAAATATTTATTTATTTTGGCTGTGCTGGGTCTTCATTGCGGCATGCAGGATCTTCGTTGCGGCATGCGGGATCTTTAGTTGCGGCATGCAGGCTTCTTAGTTGCGGCATGTGGGATCTAGTTCCCCGACCAGGGATCGAACCCAGGCCCCTTGCATTGGGAGTGCGGAGTCTTACCCACTGAACGACTGGGGCAGCCCCACTTATATCTTTATGAAAATTTGAGCAACTTATAAATTATTATTTTCTGCAGTAGATTTAGTGAGCAAAATATTTTCAGTTAAGGAGTCTTGGGGATAAAATAGTTGGATTCTTGGTGAGAGGAAATTTGGGACCTGTTGTTTTAAAACCAGAATATAGAACTGGGTTTGACAGCAAATATGCTGAAATCCTTGACTTCATAATTACATTCAAAAGGAAACTCATTGGTCACCGGTGGAGGATGCAGGCGAACCAACTCTTTATTGTGAAAAATAGAAGACAAAGGGAAAGAACCAGCATTTATCCCGGCTCTTCTAAAAGAACTGTACCTCAGGCTAGCCAGGTAGTAGATGACACTTTGTAGATATATTCCAAATAATGAACGAACACCGAATTACAGAATTAGAATATCACCCTCTTTGCAGCCCCTAGAGAATTAATAGATTTAGGCACTGGGCACCAATAGCTACTAATATCATCAAAAAATACAAAGTACCTGCTGTGAAGTCGTCTTACAAAAAGAAATGAACATGAATTTAATATAGCCTCTAGATCCAACTACCAATTTACAGGAGAAAACAAAGAACAGAAGAATACTTTAAAGAAACCATCAGGATATAGCAAAATAAAGACCGGGGGAAACTTGCAGGAAAAAGAACCCAGTGTCTTCCACAGTAGATTGCACGGACAGAAAACGCTATAGAGGAGGGATCTATAGATCTTAAAAGAGTTGAGAGACGTATCAACCAAACATAATATATGGGCGTTATTTGGATCCTGCGGTAGCAAATAATGGTCTCCATTTCCTAAACCCTAGAACCTGTGAGTACGTTACCTTACACAGCAGTTCCTGACACACTTGGGTATGAGGTCCGGGGTGTCCCATAGCTTGTGTGGGCCTGCTAGTGGGCAGGGCTGGGGCCCAGCCGGTCCCAGGGCAGGGTCTGGCCTGCTGTGAGCTGGCTGGGTCCGCAGGCTTCGAGACTGTGGTTGTCTTGCGTCTGGTGTCTGCCCCCTGGTGGGTGAATCTGGTCCAGAGGCTAGAGCAGCTTCCCTGAGGGCAGGGCCAGGACCCAGGGGATTCCGGGCTGGAGTTCGGTCCTGGACTCTCTGATGGGCAGGGCCGTGTCCAGAGGCAGCTGTGGGCTCAGGGAGTCTTAAGACAGCCTGACTGCTGATGGGTGGGGCTGTGTCCCCACTGAGTTAGTTGCTTGGCCTGAGGCGTCCCAGCACTGGCACCTACAGGCTGTCAGGTGAGGCCAGGTCTTGGCACTAATGAGCTAGAGGGAGGATTCCAGGGTGTCTGCCAGTGTCAGCATCCCTGCGGTGGAAGGAGCTCCCAAGAATTGCTGCCACCAGTGTCTATGTCCCCAGGGTGAGCCACAGCTGCCCTCCCCCTCCCCCGTCTCTCCAGGAGACTCCCAGACCAGCAGGTAGGTCTGGCCCAGGCTCCCATCAACTTACTGCTTCTGCCCTGGGTCCCGGTGCATGTGAGATTTTGTGTGCGTCCTTTAAGAATGAAGCCTGTATTTCCCCTAGCCCCCTGGGACTCCTGAAATGAAGCCCTGCCCGCCTTCAAAGTCAAATGCCCTCTGGGGGCTCATCTTCCTGGCTCAGGACCCCCAGACCGGGGAGCCCGGCCTGGGGCTCAGATCTCTCACTCCTGTGGGAGAACCTCTACAATGTAATTATTCTCCAGTGTGTGGGTCGCCCACCTGGGGGAATGGGACTTGTCTATATCGTGAGTCTGCCTCTCCTGCCTGTCTCATTGCGGTTCCTTCTTTATATCTTTAGTTATAGAAGATCTTTTCTGGTAGGTTCCAGCCTTTTTCATAGGTGGTGGTTCTGCAGATAGTTGTGATTTTGGTGTGTGCGTGAGAGGAGGTGAGCTCAGGGTCTTTCTACCCTGCCATCGCGGCCAGTCTCCCATAGTCACTTGGTATCACATGGCCAGACACTCAGTGTTTAGCAGAGCCCAGCAGAAAGGTGGGTGTGGCTTTTCAGATGGCGTACAGGTCTGTGCTTTAGATGGTGTATAGTTCAATGGCTTAGATGGTATATTCATTTTGCAGGGCTGCTGTAACAAAGTTCCCCAAACTGGAAGGCTAAAAACAACAGAAATTTATTCTTTCACAGTTCTGGAAGTTAGGAGTCCAAAATCAAGATGTCAGCAAGGTTGGTTCCTTCTGGATGCTCTGAGGGACAGACAATCCCTTGTCCCTCTCCCAGCTGGTGGTTGCCAGCAGTCCTTGGCTTGTGGAAGCATCACTCCAATCTGTCTGCCTCTGTCTTCGCGTTCAGTTCTCTCCCTGTGAATGTGTAAGTGTGCCTCCAAATACCCCTTTCTTTGTAAGGACACAGGTCATTGGATTTAAGGTGTACCCTAGTCCAGTAACTTGACTTTTAACTTGACTACATCTGAAAAATTCCTATTTCCAAATAAGGTCTCATTCACAGGTACCAGGGGTTGGGACTTCAGCATATTTTTAGGAGGGACACAATTCAACCCACTACAGATGGCAAGGTTCTTACTCCAAGCCCCAGCATCCTTCTCTACCAAAGATCCCTCTAGTTCAATGTTATCTGCCAAGTCATATGGCTCCAGCAGCAGAGCTGCTCAGACGGCAGCTTGGACCCGCTCCAGAGCCCTTTCTTGCCCTGGGCTCTACTAAAAACCTAGCAACTTTTTGTGTCATGCAATATGTTATTTTTAAGTGTAAAATAATCTGTCTTCAAAACCCAAAGAGGCCCGCCAAGCATTGTGCTGCTTCTTTAGTGGTACAAGGTGCAGAGTAACTTGTCCTCAACTTAGGAGGGGATGTACTGGCGTGCCTCAGATCACTGGGCCCCTAAAATCTTCCCTGATATGGCAAGCTCCTGAATCTTATTTTGTTGTTTTATTTTTTTTAAACTGGGGTATAGTTGTTTTACAATGTTGTGTTAGTTTCGACTGTATAGCGAAGTGGAGTTCCCTGTGTTACACAGCAGGTTCTTATTAGTTATCTATTTTATACATATTAGTGTATACATGTCAATCCCAGTCTCCCAATTCATCCCACCACCCCCACCTTTCCCCCCTTGGTGTCCACACGTTTGTTCTCTACATCTGTGTCTCTATTTCTGCCTTGCAAACCGGTTCATCTGTACCATTTTTCTAGATTCCACATATACGATATTTGTTTTTCTCTTTCTGACTTACCTCACTCTGTATGACAGTCTCTAAGTCCATCCACATCTCTACAAATGACCCAATTTCATTCCTTTTTATGGCTGAGTAATATTCCATTGTGTATATTTACCACATCTTCTTTATCCATTTGTCTGTGGATGGACATTGAGGTTGCTTCCATGACCTGGCTGTTGTAAATAGTGCTGCAGTGAACATTGGGGTGCATGTGTCTTTTTGAATTATGGTTTTCTCTGGGTATATGCCCAGTAGTGAGATTGCTGGGTCGTATGATAATTCTATTTTTAGTTTTTTAAGGGACCTCCATACTGTTCTCCATAGTGGCTGTATCAATTTACATTCCCACCAACAGTGCAAGAGGGTTCCCTTTTCTCCACAACCCTCCAGTAGATTTTTTGACGATGGCCATTCTGACTGTTGTGTGGTGATACCTCATTGTAGCTTTGATTTGCATTTCTCTAATGATTAGTGATGTTGAGCATCTTTTCATGTGCTTCTTGGCCATCTGTATGTCTTCTTTGGAGAGGTGTCTATTTAGGTCTTCTGCCCATTTTCAGATTGGGTTGTTTGTGTTTTTGATATTGAGCTGCGTGAAGCTCGTGAATCTTAATAGGTTTTCTCTCCTACCTTCTGGAGCGAATTTGTCTTATCAAGGCATCCAGGGTACTTAGCACTTTTTGTTCATCAGGTTAGATGAACACAAAGTTATCGATGTAGTAGACCGACGTGCTATGCTGCAGAATTTCTAGGGAGTCCAGATCCCTTTGGACTTTACTGAGGCAGAGAATTGGAAATTAACATAACCCTGGGGAAAGACCTTGCATTATCTGTTATCTGTCCCACGCAAATGAAGACTGCTTCTAATTCTCATTCTTGACAGTTATTGAAAAGAATGCATTCACTAGATCAATAGCTGTACATCTTCACAGAAGAGGCTGGGATACTCTTTCCTTTTTTTTTTTTTTCCTGTACGCGGGCCTCTCACTACTGTGGCCTCTCCCGTAGCGGAACACAGGCTCCGGACGTGCAGGCTCAGCGGCCATGGCTCACGGGCCCAGCCGCTCCGCGGCATGTGGGATCTTCCCGGACCAGGGCACGAACCCGTGTCCCCTGCATCGGCAGGTGGACTCTCAACCACTGAGCCACCAGGGAAGCCCTGGGATAATCTTTTCTAGTAAAGAATCTGCAACTAGCATGCAGTGTGATCAGGGCTACTACTGATTATATTTGAGTTCATCCACTGTTATCTGCCATGATCTGCCTGGTTTTTGCGGGAGCTAGACTGATTAATTAGAAAAGAAACGTGAGGCCAATATCTGTGCATTCTATAAATCCTTGGGGGTGGTGCTCATCTCCATCATCCCCCTAGAATATTGTTTTTTATTTACTCTCTTGACTTGGAGGAAGCAGTTTCAGGGGCTTCCACTTGGCCTTTCTTGCTACAGTAACCTACTTCACAGGTCAAAGAACCAATGTGAATATGAGGGTCATGCCAACAATTAAGCACATCCATAGGTCTGATATCCAAAGGTAGTGGGCATCAGATGACAGGGATGGAAAGTATTATCCTATAGGTAGCTGTCTCATTTGAGATTTCTGCATAATTTTCAAGCAAAGGGAGGCTATTCTCTTCTGACAAGGGTGAGTGGGCTGCTTCTGCAGGGGGTTTGAGGTTCTCAAGTGCCCCTTCCCAGATACCCTCACTCCAGTTCTCAGGGTCTCCCTCCCTATCAGGGTGCTGACTTAGGCATCGAGGACTTGCCTAGGTTGAGACTTCAGCTTCCTCTGAAGTTCAGTAACTTTCACAATTGAGTCTTGTACCTGGTTTTCAGTTCGGTCTGCCTTTCAGCTGGTCTCTATTTTTTTTTTAATTTTTATTTTATATTGGAGTACAGTTGATTTACAATGTGTTTCAGGTGTACAGCAAAGTGATTCAGTTACACATATACATATGTTTATTCTTTTTCAAATTCTCTTCTCATTTAGCTTATTACAGAATATTGAGTAGAGTTCCCTGTGCTATATAGTAGGTCCTTGTTGGCTATCTATTTTATTTAATTTATTTGTTTATTTTTTCAGCTCGTCTCTTTAAATGTTCCCAAGGAGGAGGCACTCTGACTCTTACACATGGTTTTCAATGATAATGAATAGATCAGAGCCTGCCATCTTCTCTGTTTCATGAATCCAGTGATTCAAGGGAACGGTTGTTCAGTTTTCTAATTCTTACAGTTTTTATTTCCCCTGTGTCGTTCAAATGCCAGAGACACTGCATAAGTTATGTACCCCCTTCCCCCGAAACCCACCCCAGCTGAAAGTCTTAGTGACGGTCCTGCTACACCGAGCCCGGGTCCATCAATACTCCCCCTGTCCCCAATGAGGGGTTCCCCACTACCGTTAAAGCAGCACGTGCTCCGACTCCAGAGTTCCATGCTTAGAATTGGCTTCCTAGGGCCACTTCTTGTCCCAGCTTCCCTAGGGTGGATTCCTTAGAAGCAGAGACTGAGCTGGGCATTCGTGCAAAGGGTTTGTTGAGGGAGAAAGGGATCGAGGGACGCGGCATAGGGCAGGGTGTGGGGAGATAAGTAAAGATGTGTTCTCCGCTGGAGTCTAGCTTCAGTCTGATCCTGTGGGGAGCTCTGGACCATGAGTGGTAGCCCAGCCGTTGTCCCGCCTTGATCAGTCAGTCACTGATAACCTCTCAGAGGAGGCAGCTCTCATCCAACAAAGGCAGTTCGACTGAGCGTGGGGTAGCTGTGAACCGTCGGCTGCCAGCACTCACAGCAGTGAGGATGGATGTGTGAGGGAAGGTGAGGAAAAGTTCACTAGGCAGAGAAGTGGGAAACGGGGAGGATAGATATTTTAGGCAGAAGGTTGCTTCCAAATCATCCTATGTGGCTTTATTATTTTAAAAGTAGTTTTCGCACCTGTTCCCTTATCTGAGCCTCACAAAAATAAAACCCATGTAGGAGTCAGAGTTGGCATTACTTCATGCAAGAGCGTGAATGAATCTCAAAGTAATGACATGGGGTGAAAGAAGGCAAACAAAAGAAATACATACTGTGTCATCCCACATGCAGAGAATTCCGGAAGATGCAAATTGGGCAGTAGTGGCAGAAAGGAAAACAGTGGCTCCTTGGGGGGAATGCAGCCAACACCTTGACTTTGGACTTGCGGCCTCCAAAATTGTGAGAGAATACGCTTCTCTTGTCTTATGTCATCGGTTTGCGGCAATTCATTACGGCAGCCTCAGGAAAGCGGTTTGGAGGGGTCCCGTATTGGGCAGGACTGGCCAGGTTCTATTACCCCACAGCCTTCAGTCTTTGGCTGGGAGCATCTGGGAGGAGCACAGCCCAGTGTGAACGTAAGGGGTGGTCCAAAGATGCAACAGCAGGAGGCTCTTGGTCAACCAAGCTCCCTCAGGGGAGGGTCTGAGAGGCAAGCCTCTGTGACCGTCACAGGAACCCTGCATGATGTCTAGCACACAGCAGATACTCGGTGACTGTTGTTGGATGTTGACTATAGAGTATAACATTTGTTCTGTCCAGCCTCATGGGGCAGACCCTATGCTAATATTATCAATAATTAATTAGGTGATATTAATAAATAAATAATAATATTATTGTAAGAACAGCCAACACTAGATAAGAACTATTTACCATGCACTGTTGCATGTACTTAGTGCCATGCATAGATGCAGACACATGTATGTATCTTTGTACATATATGTGTATACGTATATACGCACAGTTAAATCAGCTTTAAATTTCATGTAAACTTCACCACAACCCTGGGAGGGAGGAATTACTAGTCCCCTTTGAGGAAATCGAGGCGCTGTGTGGTGCAGTTACTTGCCCAAGTTCACGCACAGCTTGTCAGTGGCAAAGCAGGAATTCAAACCACCACCCCATATTGCTCTTGAAAGCAGGAAGAGCATAAGTCAGTAAGACAAACAACAAAGCTCTGACGCAGTGCAAAGACTGAACTCCCATTATTGGAGCTACGCAAGAAATAGCCATTTCGTTGAATTGTCCCACAGCTGTCTGTGCATGGCTAGGACTGGGCGTCAGGGATGAGCACGAAGCTAGAAATGGCGCGCAGGTGCCTGTGTCTGCTGTGTGTTGAGTGTTTACTAAGTACCTTCCTAAAACTTTTATCAGGACTCGCTCATTAAAATTACCTGACAATTCTACAAGAAAGGTAGCATTATTCTTACTCTAGAATGGAGAAAGAAATGCTTATGTTATAAATAAATAAGTTCAAGGTCACACAGCTAGGTCAATCCAGCTCCGCCTCCCAAGCCCTGCCTCCCATCCACGTACGATGGTTCTGTTCCAGGACCCCATGGCCACAAGTCCACAGAGACACCAGATGCACCTTTTTTTTTTCCTTTTGCTGCCTTCAGGGTCTGAGATGGAAAGGCAGCCCCCTTCAGGGCCATGGCAGTGACTCCGGGGGAATGCCCCCTCCTCGTTCCACGCCTGCTATCTGGCTCAGACGTGGAGCCTTCGTTGACACCGGCTTCCCACGGTGGCGTGTTCTGACAGTTTGCTGGTAGTTGGACGCCACTGGCAAATCATGAGCCCCCTCCATTCCCGCCACATGTGGCCGGGCTTGACTTCTTGCTGCCGAACACCTGACACATTTCAGCTCTGGCTGGAAATGGAATCCAACCTGGGAAGTCACTTGACCACTGTGGAGGTCTGAAGGGAACAGCTGAAACCCCCGCTCCCCATCTCCTGCTTTCTGTCCTTCCCTGGGGGTTTGGGAAAGTTCCAGGCACAGTGAAGTAGACTTCAGTCAGCTGAGGGGTGGAGACGGCAGCACTGAAGGAAGGCAGCCGGAGTCCTGATCGTGTCTCGGCTGCACTGCTGCTCGCTGTGTGGCCTTGGGCGAGTCATTTACCTTCTCTGGGCAACGCAGGGTAGACCTGCTGCTCAGACTTCGGAGGCAGACAAGCCCTGGGTGGGAATCGCAGCTCTGACATTCCCAGAGGGATGACCTTGGGCAAGTTCTTTAACCTCTATAAGGCTCAGGTTGTTCGTCTGTGGAATAGAAGTAAATAACGGCACCGATTCGCAGGGCGACTGAGTATCCCGTGAGAATGCTTGTCCCATGTTTGGCATAGTGCCTGGCATATAATTAGTGCTCAGTCAGTAGTAGTAATGCTTACCACATCACCACCACTTGACGGGCAAGCGTATTTATAATGGGCACTCCCCATCTCCACTGAGTTATTCACATGGAAGATGAGGTTTGGAATCAGGATCTTTTCAAGTCCTTGTTCAGTGGATGCAATCAGTGGTCACATACCTGGAATGATATGTGATACCACCACTTATTGAAGACTTAATAGATACTAGACAAATAAGGACAACTACAACCCAGCATCCGCCCTTGAGGGATTCCTTGAGCCTCAGTTTTCCCATCTGTGAAATGGGCGCAGAGATCCTGCATTGCCTTGCAGGCTGGTTGTGCAGATCGAATGAGATAACCAGCGTTACACATGCGTCATCTCACTTAATCCTCGTGGCAGCCCTGCGAGGTAGGTACAATTCTCATCCCGGTTTTATAGGCAAGGAAACTAAGGCTCAGAGAGGACGAGTAGTTTTCTTAAGCTCACACAGCTGGTTAGGGGAGAGGGGCAGGGAGTCAAACCCAGGCATTCTGGCTCCAGAGCCCATGTTCACAGCCACTCCAAGGTGGAATCAGTCATAAACAGAGGCCAATGCTCTCTTTTCCTAAACTTCCCCAGGATCCTTCCAGTCTGGCTGGCCTCTTTTGGTCCAGCGCGGCCAACCAAGGAGACTGGTGGGCCCTCGCTCCCGGAGCTGTCTGAACACAGCCCGCGTTCCCCGACCCCAGAGCTGGACTCTCAGACGCACAGGCTTGGGCTTATTTCGCCCGCTGAACTGGATGCATCTTAGCATCTCTTGGGGCTGCGGGGGGCTTGCCTGAAAGAGCTTCTGCCCTTTGCTGCCGTAACAGCGGGACCCCTGTGTCCCTTTGCATTTGGTGGCTCTTGCTTCTTCCTGACAGAATCATTATTCCCACTTATTCTCCCATCTCAATCCTTCACCCCTTCCCTGCTCCGTGATTGCAGGGGTGCCGAAGGGAGAGCTGTGTTCAAAGGGCCTGGCGCACAGATACCTACTCCCCAGGCAAAGGTGAATGTCCCAGCCTCGGGTGGGATGACACATCACTGCGTTTGTCGGGGCCACTGTTAAACCCCCAGAACCAAGCACAGGGCATGGCTCCTAGAAGGCACTAGGAGAATAATTGCTATATGCAAAAAGAAACATCAGACTAGTGTTAAGTCGTGGCAGTGTTCATTTTAATTGTTCATGATTACCAAGTACTTACAACGGCTGGGTGTTTTACATACAACACCCCATTTAATTATTTTCCCTCTTAACGGACGAGGAAATTGAGGGGCACAGTTGTTCTTCATCCTTCCCTCTTGTGGAGAATTGGGGCAAGGAGAGGAACCGGTCACCGGGAAAATCCTGTACCAACACCGACAGCAGCTCTCATTTCTGGGGCATCTTCTGCACGCCAGGCCCTCTACTCATCACTTTACATGCACTGTCACCAATCTACACTATAACCTGCAGAAAAGATATTATTATCACCATTTTACAAAGGAAGAAGCAGAGTCATGGAGTTAAGTAATTTGTGTCTATGTGGCAGAGGCAGGATTCAAACCTAGGTCAACCCAGGTCCAAAGTCTGTGTGCTTTTTTTTTTTTTTAATTGGAGTACAGTTGCTTTACAATGTTATGTTAGTTTCAGGTGTACAGCACAGTTATTCAGTTATACATATGTGTGTGTGACAGGAATTTTTCAGATTCTTGTCCCTTATAGGTTATTATAATATATTGAGTATAGTTCCCTGTGCTATACAGTAGGTCCTTGCTGGTTATCTATTTTATATATAGTAGTGTGTGTATGTTATTCCCATCTCCTAATTTATCCCTCCCCACTCTTTCTCCTTTGGTAACCGTAAGTTTGTTTTCTGTGTCTATGAGTCTATTTCTGTTTTGTAAATAAGTTGTATCTTTTTTTTAAGATTCCACATATAAGTGATGTCACATGATATTTTTCTTTGGCGTAGTTCACTAAGTATGATAATCTCTCGTTGCATCCATGTTGCTGAAAATGGCATTATTTTATTCTTTTTTATGGCTAATGTTCCATTGTATATATGTACCACATCTTTATCTATTCATCTGCTGATGGACACTTAAGTTGCTTCTATGTCTTGACTGTTGTAACTAGTGCTGCTGTGAACATTGGGGTGCATGTATCTTGTGTACTTAACCTTGATGCCACACTGCCTCACCCTCCCTTCCTGGAAGGAAATTCGCAAAATTCACAAAATTCAAAGGCACACTGCTTGAGTCAGCTTGTGCTGGGCACTCACTTAAATCACTTCGGGGCCGAGGATTCCCTAATCAGAACCCAGCATCTCCAGAGAGAGACCCCAGTGTCTACCCAAAAGCCCATCCTCTCTGCAGTTCCTGACTCACCTGGCCAAGCCTTAGGTGTCGGCTGTCCACCCTCAGGGGCCTCAGAAATGGGCAGAGTGCTCTAAGGAGGGAGGAAGCAGATGACCCTTTCTGGAAACCCGAGTCTTACCTGAGGAAGAAAAATCAACGAGGAAGTGGAAAAGGAAGACAGAGACACAACTGGTTTTGACAGCTGGGTCAGAGAAAGGATTGTGGCCAAGGCAGCAGCAGAGAGGTGGGTGTATCAGACGGCAGAAATCACTGGCTGTATACCAATGTCGAGAATCACTGTCCTGTATTGTAATGGATAAAGTCATGCATTTTGTATATTCATCAAAATAGAAAGACAGTCACAATATTTTAAGTGAATAGCATAGGTTGAAAACAGTAGAGATAACTTATTAGCACTGGGGAGTACTTTATGGGTTACCCTCCCAATACCATTCCATCGCTTTCTTCCTTACTCACGGAAGAGTTTATGAGTGCAATTTTGCAGTATTGGACAAATATTTTCAGCCCCAGGGGATGCGTGAAGATTTGTCTAAACCAGTCGTAGCACGTCTGTTGCCCTCATCCATTGACTGGTCTGGAAGTATCCATGTAGCCCAGATCTGATCGATCACACATAAGGGAAATCTGCAGAGAGGCTTTCAGGAAATTATCTTCCTCTCACCCTTCAATAAGAGAGAGGTATAGGCAGGGAAAATCCCTTTCTGCTTTAGCTATCTTCCCTTCCTGATTTTGGACACTGTCTTGTGAGGATGTGATTCTTGGAGCTGCGGCAGCCGTCTCGTGACTGTGAGGGAAGTCACTGCCGGGGAAGGCAGGACAAAAAGAAAATAGACACCTACACCTTTAATGACAGTGAACCATCCCAGAATTACCTTCCTGCAGCCACTTGATATATAAAGAAATAAATGTCTATGGTTTAAGCTACTTCAACGTTGTTGTTGTTTTTTTCTGCTACTTGCCGTAGGATTTTGTGTGTGTGTGTGCGGTACGCGGGCCTCTCGCTGCTGTGGCCTCTCCCGTTGCGCAGCACAGGCTCCAGACGCGCAGGCTCAGCGGCCATGGCTCACGGGCCCAGCCGCTCCGCGGCATGTGGGATCTTCCCGGACCGGGGCACGAACCCACGTCCCCTGCATCGGCAGGCGGACTCTCAACCACTGCGCCACCAGGGAAGCCCTGCCATGGGATTTTTGATTGCAAGTAACAGAAACCCTTTCGATCTAGTTGATTTGGAGAAGAGAGATTTCCAGGGATCTCCGTAAGGCTGCTGCGGAAGCTCCAGGGTAGCACGTGGCTGGATTATGGAAACGTCTCTGAATTCTCTCTACGTTGGCCCCCTCCCGCTCCTTCACTGCAGATCACTCTCCTCGGCATCTAAACCTACATCACGAGGCAGTGTTGCCCCTTCTAGGTTCTCACCTGCTTCACCACAGGGCTCAGCAAGATGGAGGGTGGAACCTCTGGATCTCTATTCCAAGTCCCAGTCACGGCACTGACTGACTCAGTGTGGGTCAGTCACCCAGTCAGGACTTAATCAGCTGTAGCCAAGATTGGGTCAGGCTTCCAGAAGCCTGCTCTGGAGCAACATGCGTGGGCCGGTTCCCAAGATGGGAATGGGGACGCTCGGCAGGCAGAGAAAATGTCCACTGCAAATTCCAGAAGGATTACACACCAAAGTTTAACAGTGTTTACCTATGTGGGGTTGGATTACGATCTTTTTTCTTTAGACTTACCTGCATTTTCTCACTTACCTACAACAAGCATATAAAAGGAACCAGAAAGCCCTGTCTTTGCCATTTACCAGCTGGGTGATTTCACCTTTCTGCACCTTCTTTTCTTCATCTCTAAAAAGAAGCATCACTTTCTGTATTTCAGCAAGAGCAGGAAGGATTCAAGGGGATAAATCAGGTCACCAGCCTGACATCCTGCAAACTGGGAGGTGTTTATATATTTACATACTGAATATGTGTGTTTCTCTTATGTCCCCTGTTCAACTGTTAGCAAGCACCAATCTGGGTTTCCCCAAGTGCTTATACTGGGTTGAACAGCGTCCCCTCAAAAGTTATGTCCACCCAGAACATGTGACCGTGACCTTATTTGGAGATAAGGTCTTTGCAGATGTTACCAAGTTAAGGTGAGGTCACACAAGATTAGAGTGGACCCAAAACCTGATGACTGATGTCCTTATAAGGAGAGGGAGATCGAGAGACACAGAGGCACAGAAAAGATGGCCATGTGAAGACAGAGGCAAAGGCTGGAAGGATGCTGCCACACGCCAAGGAATGCCCAGGACTACCAGAAGCTGGAAGAAGCAAGGAAGGATTCCTCCCTAGAGCCTTCAGAGGGGACACGCCCTGTTACCACCTTGATTTTGGACTTGTAGCCTCCAGAACTCTAAGAAAATAAATGTCTGTGGTTTTAAGCCACCTGGTTTGTAGTAATTTGTTAGGACAGCCCTAGGAAACTATTAATAGAGTACTTAACTTAGTACCTTGTACATGGTCCATTCTCAGTAAATGTTGAATGAGTGAGAGAATGAATGAATGAATGAATGAGTGAAGGAGTGAAATGAATTGGAAACAGAGGCTGACAGGGCTTAGCTAACCGCTGTGCCAGCCTTTTTGGCAACCACAGCTAATGTTTAATGGTCTCTCCCAATCCTGGTCCAGCCAGCCAGCCATTCATTCATTATTTATCATTCACATTTACTGAGTTCCTGATTTGAGCCGGATCCTAGGCACTGGGTAGCAGCCCCCTTTTCACTAGAGCAAGGATTTGGGAACTGGTCTTTTTCAGTCCCCACCTCCCTGTGCACCTGTGCTTTGATCAATGACTCCCCAGAAGCCACCCAACCATGCTCACACAATAAAAGGCGAGAAGAAAATTTAATAAGATTCTAAATTGCCTTCCCTTGAATTCAAATTGCTTCATATATTATGTTCATGATAACTACTGTAGTCCCTATTTTTTCTCCAGCCCCCCCTCCCTTTCTTTCTAATACAAGTTCTTGTGTTAATGAATTCTAGGTTTTCATTTAATAAATGTTGCGTGGGAAGCTTCATTATTTGCAACTTCATCCATCTAAAGCAGACACGTAAATGCCCCCTTGCTAAGTACCTGCGATCAATGGAGCACGATTCTCACGTACTCTGGCCCTGCGCACTGCCACCAAGAATTCAGTAGTTGAAAAGACCTTATAAATCAATACAGCCAAATTGAAAACCCCAGGAGAACTCCACATCATTCACTGAGGCGCTTGTTAGACTTCTCTTTACTTTTAGAGGGAAAGAAACACCAGGAAAAGGTTGACGGGGGGGGGGGGCAAAAGAAAACATATTTCTACTTAATCCTAATCATTTGTCAGAGCTGACGGAGCTTCTGCTTAGCATGTGGATCTAATTTAGTTTTGACTACTCGTCCTGATGAACTTTTTGTCTTTGCCACTGCTCAAAATAAGGTCTCTCCACTCCAGACCGTGTAGGGATGGTTTCTGAGTCTTCTCCAGGGAGGCACTAAGAGAAAGACAGAATTCCTGTGTTCCCCAGTGAGCCTGCCGTGTACGGGGTACTCAGCAAACGTTGTGGATTTCAGTTGAAATGTGTGACTGCTATCCTAGAATCTTTGAAGGATGGGAATAAATAGAACCCCTTCCTCTCTGTCCCCCTACACACTTCCCTTCCTGACGGTTCTCTACTTTGGCCACAAGAGTGGAACAGAATTTGTCTTGAGTGTCCACAGTGCAGTTTCGGTTGTTTCCTTTTTTCCCCCCTCTTTGCTTCCTGACTGCAGAGAGAAAAATCAGCTTTAGTAATTGTAAATTGCCCACCCTGCAGGGAGAGGAATAACCTGTCAGTTGACGGCCGCTCCGGGCTGTTTGGATGTTTCAAAGATGCCTCAGACACAGCCTGCACAAACCTAAATTGATCACCTGCATCCCACTCCAGACCTCCCCCATCCATGTGCTTCTCCTCCTATATCCATCAGCCCGTGGTGTTCAAAACCCATGGTGTTGAACGGTTCCCCTGCCCCCTGTACATCCCACCCACAGCCAAGTCCCCATCTCCACTTTCCTTCCTAGATGTCTCTGGATTCCATCCACCTCTGCCCATTGCCTTTACCACCACCCTCTGCCAGCTCATGCATCACTACAACTGCTTCCCACTGGATCTCCCCCGCTCCGTTTTTGGACCCGCCCCCAGCCCAAGGGCTCTTCCTAAACCGAGTAGCTGATTGTGTCCCTTGACTGCTTTGAAGTTCTTCAATGGCTTTGCATTGATTTTAGATTAAAGACAAATTCTTTACACTGTTTCGTATCCCACCCCCCGCCACAAGCTTCTCAACCCCTGTGGACGTGCACATACACACACAAACACACACACGATTTGCTCACTGCACTGCAGTCACACTGGCCTTCTGTTTCTCAGACAGCTTCTTCCTCCCTCAGAGCCTTTGCTGGAAAGCCCTTCCTGCCATGCTTCTACTTGCTGAGTCCTGCTTATCCTTGGGTCTCTGTTTCATTGTCCCCTCCTTGGAGGACCCTCCCCTGATCCCACTAAGGATCAGCTTACAAGTTCACCCAGCTAAGGTTCATGAACTTATATTCTCAAAAACTCCTTCTTTTCTTTCTTCTCTTTTCTTCCCTTCCCTTCTCCTTCCCTTCCCCTCTCCTTCCCTTTTCCTTTTCCTTCCTTCCTCCCTTCCTCCTTTCTTTCTCTTTCTTTTTTGCTTTGTAACACGTATCACGAGAATAAGTAAGTAATTTTTGTGTAATTGCTTGTTTCAATAGTTCTTGCCTGTAGATCGTAAGCACCATGAGGCAGGGCTCCCCTTTCTTGTGTTCAGAACCCGAAGCACCTAAGACACACGGTACACATGACTTCAACACGCAGATGAACTTACTGCTGGCAAATTGAAAAAAAGGTAATTATAAAAATAATGTTCATTACATGTGTTAAGTAAAAAAGTGAGGGGTGGAGAAATATGGACAGAAAAAGACTGGAATAACATACACCCAAAAGGATAGAAAATTAACTCTGGATAATAGGAGTATGAATCGTTTTAATATACTTTTTGGTTGTTTCCATCTTGTGATTTTCCAGTGATGGACATGTATTACTTCTTTAGTAACACAGAATAATAGTTATTTTATTTCTTTAAAACATTTTTTCTTTATTTACCAGTGTGTGATGATGCTGGCTGGTAAGTGGTCTGTGCTTATCTGCAAGGCTAGGATAAATGTTCAACAAGAAAAATAGTGACCTTTAGGGATTTTGTTTTATTCAGATGTGAAGGGGTCAAAAGTAAGTTTGTGTGCCGGATGCACACTGAGGCCACATAAACGGAAATGTCGGAGTTTGGAGCAGAGAAAGGTTTATCGCAGGGCCGAGCAAGGAGAACAGGTGGCCTGTGCTCAGAAGAACCCCTGGAACTCCCTGATGGTTTTTCGGGGAAGAGTTTTTATAGGCGTCATTTGAGGTGAGGGCTGAAGGGCGTGTGACTTTCTTCTGATTGGTTGCTGGTGAGATAGCAGGGTGATGTTCCCAGAATCTTGTGCTCAGCCTGGAGTTGCCTTCGTCCACCTGGGTGAGGAGGGCCTTAGTTCCTGCAGAAGAACTCAAAGATATTTTGTTATGTATAGTCCTTGAGGAGGAAGCAGGCCCCTCTTGTAGCTGCACTGTTGTTTCTTGGCTGTTCCTGCTGTGTTTCTGCATCCCCCCCTTCCCTAATCAGTATCTGTTGTTGTTTTCTAAATTGGAGTATAGTTGCTTTACAACGTTTTGCTAGTTTCTGCTGTACAGCAAAGTGAATCAGTTACACGTATACATATATCCACTCTTTTTCCCAGATTTCCTTCCCATTTAGGTCACCACAGAGCACCGAGTAGAGTTCCCTGTGCTATACAGTAGGTTCTTATTAGTCATCTATTTTATATATAGTAGTGTATATATGTCAGTCCCAATCTCCCTATTGGTCCCATCCTCCCTTCCCCCCTTGGTAATCTTAAGTTTGTTTTCTACATCTGTGACTCTATTTCTGCTTTGCAAATAAGTTCATCTCTACCATTTTTCTAGATTCCACATATAAGCGATATTATACGATATTTATTTTTCTGTTTCTGACTTACTGATTAGTAACTTTGAATCTGCCCTTTCAAACTCAGGGAAGGTCTAGGAGGCTCAAGCCTTTTTCTTGCAAAGAAACGGGGGACGCAGAAAGGCTTCTGTACCCTGGACGGCCCTACTCGGTTTCTGTAACTGAGCTGGAAATTGAATCCTGGGTTCAAGTCCTGATTCCACCACTTTCCTTTCCTGAGCCTCAGTGTCCTCCACTGTACGATGGGGATAATAAAGCTACGTCACAGGCGGTCTATGTGAAATGAAGTCAGATAGGTCCAGGTGTGTCATTGGGCTACACAGGGCTCCTCAGGTGTGACCTTGAGATGAGAGGCAGTGTTTGTGTTCGTTAAGAGGGAGCAAGGTGACAGGAGGTGGAGTCCTAGCTCAGCCACCTGCCAGCTCTGTGGTCTTTGTGAAAGCAGTCAATCTCTCGAAGCCTTGGTTTTCACATTTGTGAAGGGGGACAATGCTAGTACCAACCTCACAGGGTTATGGTGGGGATTAAATGAGGTCGTGATTTTCAGGTGCTCAGCACTATACCTGACACAGGTGCATTTTGTATTATTATTATTTATTCCACGTGTCTCCACTCCCATCCCATTCCCACCCCCATTCTAAGCCAGCTATGCTCACACCCCTAATCCTGACCTACAGACTTTCCTTCGGCCTTTGATTGCAAAACCACCATCAATTCAGCAGGTCCCTGGGGTCCCAGGAAGCCCTTCCAGGCCCTCAACATCATTCTTACTTCATTTTCTCTGCTGAACCCCTGGCAGCCAACCCCCCAGGGGAATCTCAAAGGTCAAAGGCCTATAAGTGATCAAAGCCATTTTCCTCCTCTCCTGGAATACAGTACTGAAAGGAACACAGCACGGTGGTGTTGAAAGCCACACCGATTAGGTTGTGCTAATTACACCCTGAGGGAACCCAGTCTCCGAGGCCCCAGAGCTTGAAAGGAATTCTTTCAGCCAGGCTTACCCCAGAGAAAAAAAGGGACTGTGGTGTTGAGTCCAAGGAAGTGAGATGCTGGCTGGGGTCAAGAAGAAGAAACTTGTTTGAGAGTTTTTAAAAAACAAAGGAAATGCGAGACTTCCCCGGTGGTCCAGTGGGTAAGACTCCACACTCCCAATGCGCTGGGGGCCCGGATTCGATCCCTGGTCGCGGAACTAGATCCCGCTTGCGCGCTGCAACTGAGAAGTCCGCGTGCCGCAATGAAGATCCCTCATGCCGCAACGAAGACCCGGCGCAGCCAAAATAAATAAAATAATAAATAAATAAACATTTTAAAAATAAAGGAAATTAAAGTTAAAACAAAAAAGGAGGGAATTCCCTGGCCGTCCAGTGGTTAGGACTCGGCACTTTCACTGCCTGTGGGCCTGAGTTCAATCCCTGGTTGGGGAACTAAGGTCCTGCTAGCCGCCTGGCACAGCCAAAATAAAAAGCTTTAAAGAAACACAAAAGGATTTCCTTTTTGCCGATCAGATCAACGGAAACAAAGTGGTGGAGACTGCCCTCCGTGGACAGGGCAGAGGGTACCAGGAGTGGAATTCACCATGGTGAAACCTGTGCAGCCTTTCCAGTGCAGCAGCAACTCCATCGAAATTCAAAACCTGCATAACCTTCTACCCTCCCAACTCTACTTCTAGAGTGTGTCTTTTCTCTAGAAACACATATGCACAAATACGTATGGACAAGAGTGTGCATGAAACAAACGCTCACCAAAAAAGCTGGAAACAATTAAATGTCCATCAATGGGAAAATGGGTCATATTCTATTGGAATATTAAATATCTCCTTAGAAAATGAGCCAGAGCTCCTTGTGCTCACAAGACCTATTGATAAGTGACCAAAAGCAAGTCATAGATCTGTAAGTAAATTATAATAAGTAGTATTAACGAGAAAAGAAATGCAAGACTACAATAGAGCCACATGCCCACACTCAGGTATGTAAGTGCATAGAAAAACCTGCAAGGGTGTGCTCCAGGCTATTAAGAAGTAGATACCAAGCAGGGAATAGGCAGGTGTGTTGCCAGAGCTGCTCCATGTCTTTGCTCAAAACCCATCAGCCTCCGCCTTTAGCAGGAGTGTCCCTGCTCACAGCCTGCCAGCGCCCCCTCCTTTAGCAGGAGTTGGCATAAATCTTTAAGTTAAAGCGTCCAGAGATAAGAAAGAAGGCTCCCAACAAAGAAATCCAGACGGAACCAGCTGGGACCAAGTTGCCCTCCAATCTGACCTCCAACAGACCCTGAGTCGCATTATATGCTGATTTTACTACATTAGCATATTAAATGACACACCTCCCGGCATCCGGGACTGGACATGAAGGACCAAAAAAGGATAAAAAGGAGGTGGCACCCCACTCCCTTGAAAAAGCCCTGCCCCTTCCCCGGTAGACTAATGCCTGCACCTCCCCATCACTAGCCTCACTCCTCCTCGTTTTGTCCTTACTGTTTAGAATTACATCCCTCTCCCCTGGTGGGCAAGAAGTTGATCTGTGAACTTAGTTCCTGGTTCTCCATTCTTTGACCACTGAATAAAGCTTGTGCTATGTCAATCTCAACTTCCGTTTCCTTATTCACCTACTCAGACCCTAATGGAAAAAGAACCCTCCCCCACCTAGGCAGAGAGCCCAAGCAGGGTCCATATGACTCAATTCAGTAACAGGAGCACAGAGAATTTTTAGGGCAATGAACCTATTTTGTGTGACACTACAGTGCTGGATACGTGTCCTTATACATTTGTCCAAACACCAGGAGTGAACCCGAATGTAAACTGTGGACTTCGGGTGATGATGTGTCAGTGTAGGTCCACCCGTTGTAACAACCGTCCCCCTCTGGTACGGGGTGTTGATGGTGATGCCGGAAACTCAGCCTCTGTGCGCTGGTGCCGAATCAGATCTCGGAGACAGCGTTTTGGGTGAAGTAGAGAAGAGTAGCTTTATTGCTTTGCCAGGCAAAGGCGGGGGGGACACAGTCAGCTCCTGCCCTTGAAAACTGTGTCCCAAGCCAGGAGGATTTGGGCAGAAGTTTTATAGCAATAGTTCAAGGCTGGGGTTGCTGATGAGAATAGGGTGTGTGCAGGGCCTGCACTCCTTTAATCTGGTCTCAGGTAATCTCTTGATGAGCTTCTCTGGTTCCTTTAATCTGGCCTCAGCTGGTCTTCTCTGGAATGAAGAATGCTACATCTTCCATCTGTTGGGTTTTAGTTCTGTAAGGAGCTCAAAGATGTTGTCATGTGTATCCTTTGAGGCGGAACCAGGACCCTGCCCCAAGGCGGCACTATTGTTTCTTAGCTGCTCCCCCCTTGTCTCTGCATCCCCTCCCTTCCCTGCTTAGCAGCTGTTTGAACCTGCCCTTTGGAACTCAGGGAAGGTCACGGAGGCTGCATAGAAAGGCTCCTGGGTCCAGGAGCCCCCCAGGGTCCAGCTCAGTTTCAGTGGTGGAGGTAGCTGTACCTGTGTGGAGGCGAGGAGTGTACGGGAAGTCTCTGTACTTTCCTCTCAGTTTTGCTGTTAGCCTAAAACTCCTCTGAAAAAGAAAGTCTGTTTAAATCTAAATAAATATGAAAATATTTCTAAAAAGTGGATACATCTGGAGAGAGGGGAGGGAGGACTTGTATTTTGCATCCTATACAAAAAGGAATAGAACATCTAAGCAGAAAAAATACAGAAATGAGGGAGGAAAGTGGTTTATCAATTGAAAAACTTTTCCCTTCCAATGCCATCTCCTGTAATAAGAAGGTAGATTTAGGTCCCAGTTTTAAATATTTGAAAGGCTTTCAGACACGTGCCTTGCTTTGTCTTCTCTGCCCACTCCCCAAGCCTGCATCTCCCTGGCCTGTGATCCATTCGAGAGCCTCCCTGTGTGGCTGTGTTATTGACCACACGGAGCCCCAGACACAGAGGAGGTCTAGGCAGAATTTACAAATGACACAGTTATAGTTGGGCACGATTTCCCACTTGTGTCTTGTAAATCTTTATTTAAATTTCGTTTCCCTTTAAATTAAGTGCGCATTGTCTCTTCTTCCAGATGTTTCTGCGTTGGCTCTTGTAGCCTTTAAGACGTTCTTGGTCGCAAGTGAAAGAAACTAAGTTAGCAAAAGATGGACTTTATTATAAGCTTCAGTAAATGTTCGTTATTGCCGCTGCCCCTGCTGTTGTTATGAAAGGCAGGGCTTGGGTGGGTTTCAGGAACAGCTAAATCCAGGAACAGGTACCTGGATAAATGTCTTTATCTCTGTCTGTTGCTCATCTCTGCTTCTGTTTCAGTAGAGTCTCTTTCACTTGTAAGTGAAACCCAAGTCACCAGCTTTAGCCAAAAAAAGTGGGGGGGTCAGGGGGGTGCTTATTGTCTCATATAACTGTGGCTTCAGAAACTCCTTCATGTAGGTACAAAAACTATATAAGTTAGACTCTCACCCTGGAAACAGAGTGTGGAATCAGCTCTACCCAGCCCACATGAACTAAGAGTGGGAAACAGGTGGTTCTTGCCAAGGAAAATCAGGGTGTTATCCCTAAAAGAGGTGGAAGGGATGCTAGGTAAGAAGAAACAACACACGTGGACCACGGCCCATCTCTCTGCTCATTCTCTTCTGTTTCTCACTCTCTCTCATCTCACTCTCTTGCTCTGGTAATTGGCTTCTTCAAACACTGATTTTTTTTTTTTTTTTTTTTTTTTTTTTTTTGCTGTACGCGGGCCTCTCACTGTTGTGGCCTCTCCCGTTGCGGAGCACAGGCTCCGGATGCACAGGCTCAGCGGCCATGGCTCACGGGCCCAGCCGCTCCGCGGCATGTGGGATCTTCCCGGACCAGGGCACGAACCTGTGTCCCCTGCATCGGCAGGCGGACTCTCAACCACTGCGCCACCAGGGAAGCCCAAACACTGATCTTTATGATGGTAAATATGGCTGCCAACAGATTCCAAATCCACTTGGCCTGACTCTCAATCCCAAGCCCAAAAGTCTCAGTGAAGGGTCTTATATCAGTTATCTACTGCTGCGTAACAAGTTATCCTCTAACTGAGTGGCTTGATACAACAACAACATTTATTATCTCACATAGTTTCTGTGGGTCAGGGATCCAGGGGCAGCTTAGCTGGGTGGTGATGGCTCAGGGTTTCTCATATGCCAGAAATTATCTCCAAGCTTGACTGGGGCTGGAGAATCCATTTCCAAAATAGTCCACTCTAATGGCTGGCAAGTTCATGCTGGGTGTTGCAGCTCCTCACCACATGGGCCTCTCTATGGGCTGCTTGGGTGTCCTCACAACATGGCTGTCAGCTTCTCCGGAAGTGAGTGATGCAAGACAGAGAACATCAAGCAGAAACTATCCTTTTTATGATCAGTCTCAGAAGTCACGTACCATCATTCTGTTCATTAACAGCAGGGCACCAAGTCCAGCCCACACTCATGGGGAGGGAAATTTTTCACCTTTTGAAATAAGGGATGTCAAAGAACTTGTAGATATATATTTAAACAACCACAGCACTGACTAGTCCTTCTTGGGTCAAGCTTTCATCAAGTTTCATCAACTAGGATCAGAGATAGAGTCATGTAATAACATGGTTGCTCCCTCCACAATCTTATGGAAATGGGTGGGAAAGAAGTTTCTGGAAAGGAGAGTTGCACAACCAGAGAAGAAAGGGCTCTTTTCCTCCAGCTCCAGGGAGAAAAATTCCCAGGGAAGGATTCTGATGGGCTCAGCTTGCATCACATGCCCCTCTCAAGAGCCATCAGCCACAGTTGTCAGAGGGGCAAGGTCTGGTGCTAAATAAAGGAATAGAAAAGGGGTCCCAGAGGGTCATGCATGATGGTGTCTATACTGCGTGACTCGAGAGCCACTTAGTCTGTTTATGTCTTAGTTTCAACATCTGCTAAATAGGGATTAGAAGGCCTTCTGCATAGACAACTATTAGGTGGTATCTGTAAAGCACAATGGTTAGCCACATGAAAGCCCGTTAAGATCCTTACTGCTGCAAATACATAAAACTCATCTCAAACTGGCATCTTATCAAAGTAATATATAACTGGAAAGTCTCAGGGCCCACTCTTCATTTCTAATTCTCTTAGTCGTTCGTTGACATCATCTACAAAAGGCTTTCCTCATAAAAGCAGAATAGTTGCAGCAGTTCCAGCCCTCATGTTTGAAACCCACACAATCCACAAAGGAAGAATGCCTTCCTCCCAACATTACAAGCAAGAGTCCTGACATTCACTTTGATGGGACTGACTGAGGTCACATGCCCACCCTGGAATCAGCCAGTGTCCAGGAAAATGAAATGGGTTAATCAGCTGAAGCCAATCAAAATCCACCCCCGATGGTTGGAGGTGGAGTCAGTCTCTCAGAAACACAAGGGAGGTAGAGCGAAAATCAGGCCCTGTAGGAAAAAGGGTAAGAGAAAAGGAATGTTGTAGGCCAAGGTCAGCTGGCTTGCCAAATCCAGCCCACTGCCTGTTTTTGTAAATAAAGTTTTATTGGAACACACCCACGATCATTGATCTACCTATTGTCTGACTGCTTTTGTGTTACAACAGCAGGATTGAGCAGTTGCCACAGGGCCTAAAATAGTTGCAATCACCTGCAAAGCCTAAAATATTTACTATCAGGCCCCTTAAAAAAAAAAAAAATTGCAGACCCCTGCATGTAAGCAAACACAATTAACATCGCAGTAGTACTCAAAAAAGTATTCTTTTTATTCCCCCCCCACCAATCCCTCCTCTGTTGAGAGACATCACGACAAACCAGCAGAGCAAGCATCTGTAGGCAGGAGAGTCCTCCCAGGGTCCATCAACCCTCACCCCATTGCCCATGACTAAACACAGAAGCCTGTGAATTCACATCAGACAGAGGACCGGGTTGTGAAGAGCTTTCACGGCTGCTGGAGCGTAAGGGCTCCAACTCCATTTCCCGTCGCAGAACTTCACCATTCAAAGGTCAACGGTGTGCAGCCTCGATGGTGCTGGCAGCCCAGGGGCTGCGGATTCCGATTGTTCCTCTGTGATAAATGAGGAGCAATCTCCAGGAGCTCCAGCCTGGAAGACAGCCCTAGTTAAATTACTTTATCGCCCCGCTGAGAGATGGCTGGCCTGCAGAAGATGTCCTCGGGCAGCATGCTAGCATGCTAACTAGAGTCAGCGTTAGCACCCAGGCGCTTCCTTAGAGCAACAGAGTCCTCCCTCCTCCTTCCCCGCAAAGAGTGGAAGAACTCCACACTGGGATGCACCTGTGGAAGCCGCTCTCCCTTGCCATTTCTACTGCAAAGAAGACGGGTCTGCATAGTCAATGCTCGCCTTACACGCACACGTCCAGTAAGATCAGTGCCTTCAAGCTTGTCAAGTGGCAGAGAACTTGAACTTCATGGCGTCCTTGCAGACGCCCGAAATGCTGGTATATCAAGCTTAGAAGAAAGCTTAGAGCTGCAGCTAAGTGCACAGGCATCAGAGAGAGAGGCAGGCCAGGGCTCAAAGCCCAGCTCCTCAATCTACTACCTGTTGTGGGCAAGTGTCTCTGTCTGGGATCCCACAGCAACTTAGTCCGAGACAAGGGTTCAAGTGCAAGTAGCTGATTTGGGAGATGGCCTTGTGAGGCGCCAGCAGGGGGTTGGGGAAGAAAAGGAGCCCACGCAGGGTGTGTATCAAGGAAGTCACCAAGGTAGCTCATCCAAGCAGAAAGATGGCAACTCCTATAGGTCATTCTTTGAGGGCTGCCCCCCAGGGGCATTAACTCCCTGGCACTTCTGGCCTGCTGTGCCTGGGGACGCCGGTGGTCCAGTGAGAGCCTTCAGGCAAAGAGCTGCCCATGCTGGGGTTGGAAGACCAGGGTATGTAGAGGGGCACCAGCAACATTTGCTGTAGCAAGCAACCTAACCTCTCTGAGACTCGGTTTCCTCACTGATAAAATGCAATAATATCGAATACCCTGGGGTTGCTTTGAGGGGTAAAGACAATACCGTAAATTGAAATATTCAGTACAGTGCCTGGCACTAGTAAACATTCAGCAAATGATAGCTATGTTTACAAGACGCAGCCTGCAAAACCAAGTATACAGTGACTGTCACGCTCATGTTTTTAATCCACTCTGAGCCCCATTCTGTGGAGTGGATAAGAAATTCAGTCTCCATATTTTGGGGTGGTTCTTCCACCTCAAAAGGTCACACTGGAATCTGAGAGGCTTAACACAGGGCTCAGGAAACAAAGGATGGGCCTCTGGTCTTCAGTCCCCTACATGTCCCTGATGGGCTATTATCCAACTCTTACAGAATCGTTTAAGCTTGGCTATAGGAACTGAGAGCCCCAACATCGGGGGTCCATCTTCCTTCAGTGTACCGCAGCCATTCCACACCTCCCCATCCTGACCTCCAGTGGGGCTCCAGCCATCTCCCCAGGATCCCGTGTAGCATCACGGTACCTACAGAGCTCCAACCAACCCCTTTCTGGTGTTGAGGAACCTCCCTCCCACTCTCACTGCTTCTGCCTTTTCCCCACACCTCGGAGTCACTCATCTCCTTCTCTCCCTTTTTGAGACCTCAGCCAAGAGCCGCCGGCTGAAGGACAAACAATGGACTGAGTTTCCTCCCTGAGATAACGAGTGCCTTCTTGGAATGGGCTGCCAGCATCATCTGAGCTGCCCATCCTTGACCTATAAGTGGTGACGGTCTGTGATAGGCAACGGCATCAGAGCCCTGCACTCTCCTACAGCATCCCTGAAAGCTCTCATCAACCCAGTCCCTCTGCCTGGTGTGGATTCACAGACTTTGTATGGAGGTCATTGGCTACGGAGTAGGTTTTGACTCTCTCTGGGACAGTTCTGCCTGCAGACGACCGCTCTTCCACTTTGTCACAATGTCTAACAAGACAGAAGAGGAGAGAGAGAAGGAAACAAACCTCTACTGAGCCCTAATAGTAGTGGAAATTGCACGTCTGCCTACCTAGTGCCCGTTCTCTTTCCCCCTTTCCTAACAGTTTCCGGCACAGAGGAGAATTTACAAATTACTCTCATGATTCTTTTCCTGTAGCAAAACAAAACAAATTAATATCTCAATGAATTATCCTGCCTCATAAAATTTTGTGCTAAGTCCACTATCGTCTCATACCAAATTTTAATACAAGCTAGTAGCAAGAGCCAATGATCTAGCAGGAAAACGATGGAAGAAAAAGCCAAAACTATAAATTCTGTTCATTCAGGATTTGGTTGTTTTTTTCTAAGAATTGGAAACAAGTTAATTTCTGTAGAGGGGAGTGTCTGGTATACAGTAAGTGCTCAATACACATTAGGCTCAACGGAGCAGATACATATGCCATTCTAAAGACACGACCCCACTTTGCGAAATAGAGTTGTATTATTTCTCTGAGAGTGGCCAGATGCCTGGCTTCTCAAAACAAAGAAAATAATTTGTTTTCCCAAGGGAATGGGAGAGTGCTCCAGGAAGATATCACCTTGCCTTATCCCCATCAGAGGTATCAAATGCGTGAAAATTTACACAGACAATTTGCATCCATTGGGGACTTCCGGCATTTCAAAGTGGTTTCACCTCAGTTGCTACATTGTTGCAAGACTGCAACTGTCAGAAAACCAACTCAAAGTGATTAAGCTTAAAGGGGAATTTACTGTCTGGTATAACTTGGAAGTTCAAGCGTGGCTTGATCCCCAGGTACTTACAAGACAGCATCAAGACGTGGTTCTTTTCTATTTGTGACCTTAGGGGGGTGTTTACCCCAGCATAACCAAATGACTGACAGAAGCTCCTTGCTTACAATCCCACCAGCTAGGGACCCAAGAAGGAAAAGAATGCCTCTGTGTCAGTAACTCTCTTAGAAGTCCTGGAATTCACTCTGATTGGACCAGTTCTGGGGTCACAGGCTTTACCTGAACCACTCATTGTGCTGGGGGATGCAATAAGTGCTCCGAATGGCCAGGCCTGCCATTGCCTATCCAGGAACCTGGAATGGGGCTAGTCCAGACCCCACTGATTCAGAGCAGAGATGACTCCCCATGATAACTCAGAGTGGTGTTGCCAGAAGAGGGGAAATGTACGCCGGGCAGGCATGCACAACTGATGCCCCTTGAAAAAGGTGACCCCTGAGCTCTACCCCACACACCTGGGAAATCACACTCTCTTAGGCTGTGACATGCAGCCTCCAAGATGGTCCCCTATGATTCCTGCCTCCCAGTGAATCCCTGGTATTCACATCCTTGTGTGTAGCCCCCTTCCACCTTGAATAGGCCTGACCTTTTATCTTAGTCAGCTCAGGCTGCTGTTACAAAAATACCATAGGTTGGGTGATATAAACAGCAAACACTTGTTTCTCACGGTTCCAGAGGCTGGGAACTCCAAGATCAAGGTGTCAGGGCTCACTTCTTGGATCACAGACCGCTATCTTTTTGCTGTGTTCTCATCTGGCAGAAAGGAGTGAGGGAGCTCTCTGGGGTCTCTCTTATAAGGGCACTGATCCCATTCATGAGGGCTACACCCTCATGTCCTAATCACCTCCCAAAGACCCCACCTCCTAATACCATCACATTGGGGATTAGGGTTTCAGTATATGAATTTGGGGGGATGTAATCATTCAGTCCATAACATCTGTGTAACCAGTAGGCTATGGTGGAAGTAATGGAGTGACTTCTGAGGTGAGGTCATAAAAGACATTGCATCTTCTGCCTTGCTGTCTCTTGGATCAATTGTTCTGGGGGGAAGTCGGCTGCCACATCACAAGGATGCTCAGGCAGCCTTGTGGAGGCTTCCACATGCCGAGAAACTGAGTTCTGCCAAGAGCCAGCAGAGACTTGACAGCCATGGAGAGCCACCTTGGAGATGCGTCCTCCAGCCCTGGCCAAGCTCTGACCCACACCTTGATGCAACCTCATGTGAGCCCCCAAGCCAGAACCAACCAGCTAAGACACTCCCTAGTTCCTGACCCTCAAAACTATGTGAGGCAAAAATTCATTGTTGTTGTTTTAAGCCATTAGGTTTGGGGGGTCATTTGTTATGCAGCAGTAGATAGCTATTGCACGGAGTGAGCCTGGGAATCTACATTTTTTAAAGCCTCCTGGGTGAGTTAGATGCATACTTCAGTCATCTGGCCCTCAATCCCCAGCTCTTGGGGAGCAGATGTCTGGATAAGAAAACACACCCCATCTATCAAGAGCAAACAAGCACACTGGAGCAGCCCAACTCTCGAGTTTGGAGAATGTACCCAGCCTGCCAGGTACATTCTGCTAACACACACAGCTGGCTTTGAATCCTCTTCAAAATAGTTAACAGTCCCGTCCGCAGCTTCAACATTTGGGCTTTTAGCGTCTCCCCAAGGACGACAGACAGGTATTTTTCTTTTCTGCTCACCAACTGCTCACACCCAGAGTCGAGGTGGTCTTTCTCAAAGGTAAACTCCAGGCTCCTTCCCGGAAAGCAGGAAATGCATATAATGTATTAAGTGAAGGTTTTCCAAGCTTTGATTTTTAGAAATGTGGGAGTTGATTCTACTCCAGGAACACTATTAAATATGCATTTATATTTTTCATTAATTCAACAATATTTATGAGCACCTACTACATGCCAGACATTCCTATAGGTGCTGAGGAAGTGAGGGCAGCAAAAAGAAGCCAAAACTCTATAAGTATCACACTCTAGTGCACATGTGCATAGAAGAAAGCCTAAAGAAGAATTTTTTTTTTAAGTGATAATGGTTACCCAGAGGATTGGGGTGATAGCAGATCTTTATTTTTTTACATTTTGTGTTGTTTAAAATAGTTCCATTTGGGGGAAAAAAAGTTTGAAAGAATATAGTTGTGGGCCAATGCCCACATGAAAAGAACAGAAGAATATGCAAAGTCCACTATTTTGGGTAAATATATACGTAGGGGGTGTGTGTGTGTGTGTGTGTGTGTGTGTGTGTGTGTGTGTGTGTGTGTGTGTGTGTGTGTGTGTGTGTGTGTGTGTGTGTGTGTGTGTGTGTGTGTGTGTGTGTGTGTGTGTGTGTGTGTGTGTTGTTAGTGTAATTTTTGACTGGAGAAATTATAGAGGAATTTTGTATTTAATTTTCTTTTTGCCCTTCTGTGTTTCCCAAGCGTTATGCATTGAGCACACACAACCTTTTATAAATGGGGGGGAAACATTATTTAACAACCAGTACTTGCTACCTAGCCCTAAGTTCTTCTATCGCTTGCTTTATCAGAATCCCTGAAATCTCTCCATTCGAGTCACTCATTTGATTCAACATTGTGTTCACGGAGGCTCCTGTTAGAATACTTTAGGACGAACAGCATTACTGATCTCTCATCACCTGTGAAATGGAAACATGAACAAGGGAGTCCAAAAATGAATTGTTGTTTTGGGGGAGGGTGTCCTCCCCGGCTTGGGCAGACACAGACAGGTAGGGCAGGTGATGGGCGAAGTCTGGACCAGTGTGGAATCCCAGTAGCGAATGAGGGCCCTTGGCTCCGACAGAGGGAAGGAGGTGGCCAGACAAGAGGTGGGAAGAGGGAAGCGCCCCCATGCATCCACACCCCTCCACCCACCCCCACCTCTCAACACCTGACAGTTATTCTGGAGGTGACATCAGAGCTCATGAACAGACCAACGAACAACCTATTTGCTGAAGGAGAAGGAAACTTATTTTGTAAGAGGGTTTGTCCGTAGTGAACAGCTCTGCCCAAGTTGCAGCAGCTCCATCTGGTAGTAACATCACTCTCGCCCATCACAGCTGCCAGAGCTGGACGTTACAGCATCACCCAAAGCACTTGCTCGCCCATCGCGCTCCCACTATAGCAGCGGAATTGTCAACCGGGGGGGCGGAGAGTGGTCACGGGAGGACACTCGATGACCACTTATCTCCAGCCTGTCAGCTAGCCTTGACCTGGACCAGCTGGAGCAGGAGGATGTTAACATGTTGGGTGTTGATGAGCTCGGGTGGCCTCGGCCTGCAGCGGCTTGAAGCAGGGTTTCGGCTCCCGGCCAGAGATTGAGGTTTCACCACCAAGGTGGTGAAAGTGCTGAATCCTAACCACTAGACCAGTGGGCAGTGACAAGGCCCTGGCCCTTCGGCTTTGCAGGAAAGAATTCCCACGAAGACAGAAAGTAGTGAAACAAGTGAAGTGTTTATTAGGAGGCGAAAGAGTACAGTACGTGTGGGCACACGTGTGGGCTCAGAGAGTCACGCCCTCAGGTAGTTTAAATCACTTTCACGGGGAGTTTCTTCTGGGCTTCCTTTGGCCAGTCATTTTGATTTGCCTGGTTCTGAGTCCGTACTTGGTTTATCTCAGGATCCTCCCATGTGTACATGTGCATCTCTCAGCCAAGATGGATTCCAGTGAAGAGGCCTATGGGTAGTTTGACATCACTCCCCTTTTGACCTCCAAGGAGCTTTTTAGTCAGGAAGGGCTTCTTGACTGCATGAATGAGGAACATGTGGCCTCTTATCTGGGCAGGGCACAGCCTCCCCTCCTATCTTCATCTTGGAGTATCGGTCCACAGAGAACCAACTGCAGCTGCTCACCCTGGGGCCCATCCATCTCCTGCCTCAGTGAGACTGTTTTATGTACAATACGAACCTCCAACGGTGAGGTCTCCATTAATTACTGACTGTATCAAGGTTCCTGTTTCATTAAACTTTTACAGACCGTCCAAGAAAGGAGATATTGAGCTAAAAGTTTCACGCATCTTTCAATCTTGCATCCAGTATGTTTTCCAAATACCTACCAGGGACCGGGGTTCAGATTCAAAATTCCTTGGAACTTTAACGAATCTGAGAACATCTTGAACTTTCGAGAACACACATTCAGTTTTGTAATTGTGAAAGTAACACCTGCTCGTTGTCATGTGCTAGAAATTTAAAGAAAAAGTCAATAATCTCCCCCACTCCATTCTCCAAGCGCACCCCTGTGAAGTTGTCAACGTTAACAGATTATTGTAGAGTTCCCTTCTCTGTGCCTGTTTTACTTACAAAAAAGAATCATACTATACACATGATTCTACAACTCGCCTTTTTTCACTTCATTATGTATTAAGGATGTTCCATCAGGGTGATGCAGAGATTGACCTTATCCTTTTTCACAGCTGCATAGTATTCCCTAGTGTGGATGTGATTTTTTTTTTTTTTTTTGATGTGATATTGTTTATTGGACAAGTCTAGATGGTTGGGCAGTTAGGATGTCTCCAGATGAGGAGAAGATTCATTAAACATCCTTGGACATAATCATGATTTCATGGATGTCTAAAAAGAGGTTCCCCAGGTGGGACTGCTGAGTCCCAAGTGTACACGTCTCACAGTGACAGGGGCCCTCGATGCCCCAGCTCATGGGAAATTTCCTGGGGGCTCTGGTCAGTTGCCCCTAGTCAGGGAACAAGATTACCATTCTCTCCCTCTCCCCACAAGGTTTCCAAGCTCCCTGCCCTCTCTTTAGGGGGCTGGAGAGTTGCCAGAATAATTGTATGGCAAATTATTCCCAAAGGATGTGTCAGAAGGTCAGTCCCCCCTACCAGGACTGCTCACCACTCAGCCCCTGGCCTCTTCTCCCTGGTCATCACGGTGGAAGCCCTCCTCCCTTCCAGTGGCCTCCACACAGGCCCTTCTGCTCAGGAAGGCTCTCAGAACATCCTCTCCTTCTCCCCAGTGTCCCCACACATTCTCTGAGCCTGGGGATGGGCAGGAAGCATCCACATGCTTCCACCTGTCACTCCACTTTGGTGCCAGCTGACAGGGGAGAAAAGGGTCCTCAGAACTACAGTGAGAAAAGAGAGGGAAGAGAAGGGCCGGCCAGCAAAGAGATGCGGACTTCCTGCTACAGTCTCACCACACGCACATCTATCTCACTGCTTTCCACACTCCAGAAGTTCATGGTACCTGAACTCAAGTTATCCCCGAAGCCTCCCTCTGCTCGACACTATGATCCTGCGTATTTCACAGGGAAGACATGGGGGCCAAGGCGGGGAGGGGTCGTGATTCAGCCAAGTATCCCTTAACAAGTCATAGCAGAGACAGGACTACAGCCCAGACCTCTGACATCAGTTCCCTCGAGTCTCCATTACGGTCCGTTCCTCCCGCCCTCTCAGGAATCTGAGGCATGATAATATTAATCATGATAGAAAGGCTAATATTAAAATAGAACTGGGCCTAAATGAAGAGAGACAAGTTCAAATCTGTCCCCCTTACCCCAATCCAATCAACCTGTCAGCAAGTTTCATTGGCTCTTCCTTCATGATACATTGGGAGTCCAGCTCTTCCTTTCGACTGAGGCCACCTGGGGCCAAGGCACCGGGAATTCTGCAGCCACCTCCTCCCTCTGTCCCGGCTTCCACCCTCGCTCCTCCCCAGGCCAGTCAGTGACACACGGCAGCCAGAGTCCTCTGTTTAAAATATAAATTGGATCATGTGTCTGTCCCCGGCTTGGAGCCTCCAGTGAATGACTTCTGGCCGCACTTAAAATAAAACCCTCATTTCTCACCCTGGTCTGCAGGGCAGGATGCGATCTGTGCACCCTGGACCTCTCTCCTGCAGTACTCCCCTCACTCACCCCGTGCTTCTTCCTCTTGCAGGAAACCCCCAGCTCTCCACCCCACCCCAGGGCTTTTGCACTTGTTCTTCTCTTTCCCTGGAATTCCCAGCCCCCCAGGTGTCTGCACAGCCGGTCTTTCTCCCCTTCAGGTCTCAACTCAGATGTCACCTCCTCCAAGAGGCCCTCCGTGATTCATGTCAAATCCCTCCCAGTCACCCCCATCTTATCAGCTGGGTTGCTCTCTCAAAGAACTTCTCACCACGTGCAATTACCTTGTTCACCTGTATGTTTATTTGTTGATGGTCTGTCTTCCCAGAGTACCATATAAACACTACTGGGCCGGGGACCGGGCCTGTTTTGTCCAAGCATCCAGTACTTAGTAGGTGCTCAGTAAAGATCTGAGAAGAAAGGAAGGAAAGACTGGGAGTTGGTGGGAGGAATAGAGAGAAAGGGAGACCCATGTGGGCTCCACGTGGTAACTAACGTCCGTGCCCAGCACCAAACACCCAAGCAAGAGTCAGTTAACCAAACGAGCCAGCAGGCCCTGACGCTGGTCCCACCCCTCCATTGACATCGACCCCAGGGGGTGTTGTTTGTCGCTTGGCTTGGGCCCCCAGTGGGTCTGGTCCTGCCATATTTGGTACAGTCAAGGCTTCTAATGAGCAGCCATTGTCTCTTGGAAAATTCTAGCATCATTGTGAATGCTTCTCTCTGAGTTGGGTTTGTGGCTTTTACCTGACTGTCATAACATGCCATTATAAGTCTGAGAAAAATGGCCAACACTTACAGACTTCTGTCTCCTAGGGTCTGGCCCTGTACTAAAATGCTTTAAGCGTGTCACATACCCATGACTGCGCTGTAAGGGATGTACCATTGTCACCCCCATTTTACAGATGGGGAAACCGAGGCTCCAAGTGCTTCCATAACTAGCCCAAGGTCACAGAGCTGCTCAGCAGGTGAGCTGAGATTCAGACGCAGGCAGGCTGAGTGCGCAGAGTCGGTGCTTTCACCCACTTCCCAGGATATGTCCTGGCGCTGGGGAGGCCACGGGCTGAGTGATGTCTCCAAGAAGTCTCCCAGCTTGTTTCTGCCTTAATTTTTTTGACCCCAGGGCCTTGGGTCCTGGGGTCCACAGGTGGCCATATCACAGTGAGCTGGGGAGAGGGCCCTTCTGCCCTGTGTCGGAAACCTCTTCCCTTTCCTCTGCAAGGAGCAGGGACCCAGGTCAAACCAAGCATGGCTGATGCCCCAATATCCCACTTTGTTCCTCAAGCAAGGAGAAAGCAATACTGAATCTGCAGGCTCCAGGGATGGTAAATTCGCCCCTGTCAGGCAAACCACTGCAGCACCTAAATCTAATAAACCTGGGAGAGGCGGCAGTGAGGATTGTTGCCGGGGGGGCGGGGCAGGGGCCGGGAGAGATTTATGGGACAACAGCGGGAGAGAGATGGGGGTGGTTTAGCTCATTCTTCTGCCAACCCCAGATTTATACACTCCAGACCTAGTTCACTGCCCCCATGACCTCAGGAAAGAGGTCCTCTCCTCCCAGGCTTGGGAAGATGAATCACACAGAGAAGAGGCGAGTGTCAGTGTGTCGTTGTGGGTGTGAGTGTGCCTGTGTGTGCTTGAATGTATGTGTGAATTGGGTGTCTTTGTGTGTTGGCCTCAGTGTGTATCTTTGTGTATGCACGCATTAGAGTTTCTGTCTGTGGCTCCATCTTTCAAATATATAACATCAGTATCCCTTTCAAGTAATGGCCTTTTAGGAGTTTGCTGCAAGGTCCACGTTCCCTCCCCTACTGAATGTCATGAAGCCTCATCTTCAGTTCCTGAATGTCGAGGCATCTTCTCCCCTGCTAACCACGGAGAAAATCTTGGAGGTAGTCTTGGGTTATATTTAAGGATAAGTGAAAATCTGTGATTGCAGTATGCTAAGAAAAGGAACTGGGTGGTCCCAACCCCCTAGCTGGTGAGTACCCTCCTCCTTCCTGCCTGCAAGTCAGTTCTTGTTTAGAGCAAAGATGTTTAAATTGTGCATCTATAGTCATTTTTTATAGCACATACAGCCCTTTGATTCTCTCTTCCCCTGCCTGAATGTCCTGGAAGCTACACAATGAAATGGCAGCATCACAGAAAGCAACCTGAGTCCCTGAGCCACTGCATGGAGGACCACCACCCTGGAGGGTTGACAGACCCTCATCAGAATTTGGGTAGGAAAAATAAAACTTTGCTGCATTGAGCCACAGGCGTTTCTGGGTTTGCTTGTTACTGCAGCATTAGTGAGCTTATCCTGACTAATACAACACCTAAATCATCTTATATATCCATGCTGATAGACACAAAAACACTTTGGGATATGTTGGACTTGACTATTTCTACGGTCCTATTCATCTCTGATACTGGAAGATCCTAACCTCTTACGCTGTCATGACCCTAATTCTCCCCCAGGTCACACTCCTGGAGTCTCTGCAAAGATAAAATCCCCTCCTAACATCGCCACCCAACCTCTGGAGTCTGAGGAGATAAGTCTAAAGATGCTCTGAGGTCCTCCAAGAATGGCAAAGCACGACTCTGAGGGTTCTTTTTTGCTATGACTCTGAGGCTTCTGTATTTACTACCTCAGGATTCAACCAACTGCATGTCACTTTGTGCTGAGTAACTGTTCCAAAGTGAACCCAACCCTAACCCCTTCTTTCCAGATGCGCTTCTGTGATCCCACATTCTCCTGACTATGGAAACCACTTTGAAATTAATCACAGCAGAGCCTTAGAAGTGCCCTTAGGCTTCAGGCAAGCTGAGCTTCTTGAAGGGTTTATCCTGGTTTCTTGTCCAGTTGAACTGGATGCTCATGTCCAACTGGAGTATCAGTAACCTGGGTTCAAATCCCAGCTCTGGCATTTCCTAGAAGTGTGAACTTTGACAAGTTACTTAGCCTCTCTGGACCTCGTGTTCCTCATCTGTGAGATGTGGCTAATAATAGTACCTACCTCGTAGGGTTGTCCTGAGGATATATGAAACAGCCCTCCAAGGTTATGTGCATAGGAGCAGCTGTTCGTGTAAGCAGAGTGGGGAAACGCAGCTGGATTAAAAAATTCTTTCCTCCACGGTCTGGCAAAGTGTCAGTCCTTTTGCCTTTGGAGTCATCAGTTTAGATTCGGGTACTGCCTCCAGGAATCAACTTGACCTGAGACAATAGCTTTTCAATTCATCATCGCTCTCTAGCTACGATTCGCTTCTTCGATGTGTCATTGGCAATGGCGAGAGGGAATGAGACAGGGGCCTAGTAGATTTGGGTGAGCGGGAGTCAGTGCCTGGGCACTGCTGGAGAAGTCCAGTGAAGTGATGAGAAGTCCCAAGCCCTAATGAGGCAGCATGAAGGTAGTGTATGAATCACTTCTCCGTGTGACATCCCCAGTTCCTCCTGAGTAAAATCCATGGGATGTACATGTTGAGGGTCTAAAGTGGCTGCCACAAGTTTTAAACTGTGACGGATGTGTGAAATGTTATCATTGCTATTGCCTTTTTTTCTCGGCCATGCTGCGCGGTATGCGGGATCTTAGTTCCCCGACCAGGGATCGAACCTGCGCCCCCTGCAGTGGAAGTGCAGAGTATTAACCACTGGACCATGAGGGAAGTCCCTACTTCTCATTATTATGTAGCCTTCTGCCCAAGAAGTCCCTACAAACCACCTCTCCCTCACTGCTTCTCCTCCCTGGCGCCCTACACTATGTGGCTGAATGAATCAAAAACCTACACTCTCGGGCTTCCCTGGTGGCGCAGTGGTTGAGAGTCCGCCTGCCGATGCAGGGGACACGGGTTCGTGCCCCGGTCCGGGAAGATCCCACATGCCGCGGAGCGGCTGGACCCGTGAGCCATGGCCGCTGAGCCTGCGCGTCTGGAGCCTGTTGCTCCGCAACGGGAGAGGCCACAACAGTGAGAGACCCGCGTACCGCAAAAAAACAAAAACAAAAACCTACACTCTCCAATTTGTAGGCTCCTCCTGGAATCATTATTTGTTCTCCAAGAGGGTAGCTTTTAATTCCTCTGTAGGTGAGAGCCTGGCTTTCATTTCCCCCTCTGCTGTCATGGAAACCAGTGCCCTGGCAACTTGGCCGTGGAAACAAGAGCACTGTTTTCCTCTTTCACCGCAAAGGAAAGGCTGGGACAACTTCAGGCAGGAGGGGGAGCCCTTCCTGTTGATTTGATCTCCCTTCGTCAAGAATCAGCCACTCAGAAGATGCCAAGTGGGGAAATGTCTGCACAGCCCTGGACTAACTTCAGACCACGGAAAGCTCCCTGGGGAGTTAAAGGTTGAGTGAGAGAGGAGGAAACACCTGGCGAGTGGCTACACCCTATCCCCAGCTTCTACAGAAGGTATAATCTTAAAGGTGCCAACTGTGCTATGTTTAAGAGCACCAAACCACCGAGAGGAAACTTTAATTAGCACTTATTTCACAGTTCCTCAAAGTGTATTTCGAGGGCCGCATCAGTAACCTGGAACATCATTTCTTCCAACATCTGAATCTTTCTCTGCAGAGAAGAGCCCTGTACTATGTGTTTTAATATCACCCCCAAACAATTCTGATGTACATTAGGCTTGAAGCCAACTGGTCTAGTGCCACACCCACATTTTCCAGGTGGGAAAATGGGTTAGTCAAGGTGCATTACATTTCCCAAGTTTAAACAGCAAGTTGGAACCAGAACCAAGCCCATGTCTCTCAATTCCAAGATTTCTCTAAACCACCTGGCAGTGCTTTGGGTCCTACCTCAAAACCCTACCCTAAGGACCTGTGTTGGTGGCCCTGGAGAGCCAAAGAGCTAGCCATGACCTTGGTCCTCTGTCTCAGAGTTCTCTTCTATGATGCATATTCTCCTTGGGAGAGGCGTATCCTCTTGTTACCTTATTTACATCCCTGGATCCTAACGCGCACAAATACCTGATACACGTTGATGAATTAACTAATCAGTTCACGGACTGATGAACAAATGAACCAGTGCTGCGCAACAGTGGAGGGTGCTATCTCTTAACGGAGCTATAATAATAACTCACATTTATTGAGCAAATACCATATGCCAGTTACAGGGTGAAGAAACTGACATTCATTGGCTCACGGAATTTGCACAACCTGATGAGATAGAAACTGTTATCATCCCCAATTCAAAGATGAAGAAATGCAACTTGGAGAGGTTTAGTAGTTTACCCATGGGGCACACAGTGTGGCAGAGCTGGGATTCAAACCCAAGTGTGCTGAATCCAAAGACTGAGTTCCAAGCCACATTCTCTGGCTGCACCCAGGAAAAGGAGCTTGTCCTTACGAGTGGCCCTTGCGTACCGGGAAGAAGGTTAAACAAAAGAACATTCAGACCTCTGTGATGTGTTTGGTCACTAGCCAGAGCCTCTGCTTGGGGTTTACCAAAGAGGGGTTAAATTCGTTCATTCGTTCATTCATTCATTTCTTCATTCTGCAAACGTTTGTTAGTCGCCTAGTATGTGCCAGGCCCTGTTCTAGATACTGGGGTACAGAATTGCACGAGATAGACAAGGTCCCTGCCCTGGTTGAGGGGGCAGTCAGTGCACAATGAACTGACAGGTATTTTAATATCAGGCAGTGATGAGTGCTAAGAAAAATACAGCAGGGTAAGGGGATGGAGAGTGACAGGGCACGTAGGGAAACAGCAAAGAGAGCCACTGACACACAGCAGCTGTGTCTGCAAGAACCCCAAACAACCATCTGAAAAAATAACATGTCAGGCAACCCCCTGTTTGGCATAAAGCCCACCAAACCTTCTGAGTGATCTTCTCCACTAGCCTGATCTTATGTTTTATTTTTTTCTCTTTTAACAGAATTGTCCACGGATACATAGAAACAGAACCTGAGAGCTGGAGGCTACAACTGATGCTCCATTCCATGGCCCAGGCTGGGGCTTTCTTGTGGTGGAGACAGCGCTGCTGTAGACAGCGAGAATTGGCAGGAATGCCCGCCCAGGTCTCAGAAATAAGAACAGACGCCTGGCCGTTGACAGTCGCGTTAGCTGGAGCTCTCTAGATGCAGGTAACAGAAGCCGTCTACATCTAACGTTATGAATAAAAGGGGACTTCAGTATAAAGATACAGAAGTGTTTCAAGGGACCCAGGGCAGGACGTGCCAGGACCCAGGAGGGACTGAAGGAGAGGCAGAAAGCCCTCAGGATGTCCAGCACGCAGGCTGTTTCTCTCTTGGCACTTGGGCCACCCAGTTTATATGACAGGAGATAAGATAGCTGCCTACAGCTCCCGAGTTCCGCTCAAAAGCATCCCTTTGACCCTGGGCCTTCCTAGTCCCATTCCCAAAATCCCAGGGAAGAGTATCTAATTGGCCCATGTGGAGCTAGGCACACCCCCTTTGGCCACTCAGCTCTGGCCAGGGAGAGTAGAACTTCACTGAACAAATATAGCCACTTGGATACGGTGTGAGCTGTGCAGAACCTCATACACTTGCCAGGACAGTGATATGTATTGGATGCTAAAAACAGATGTGTACTCTAAGGGCTGAGCGATTTGGTCGGGGAAGAGTATGGGATCCGTCCTCCATGGAAGCCAGTGATGGGGGTGAGAGAGTTAAGCTCAACCCGTGAACTCTGAGAAGTACCCAGACTCCACTCGTAGTCATTGAAATAGCCTCCATAAAGCTCTGAGGCAAAATTATAGATCATCATGTTAATTCAGTGAAATTGGCTCTGCATTAATATTCATGACTATTAGACCAGCCAGTTTTCCTCTTCATAAAAGTGAGTAGGGGATCATTTCAGCTGCTACTTACTTTTCCCTCCCTTAGATTTCTGCGGGGGAGGCGAAAGAGAATAAAAGACACGGCACTTGGAACCAGCCGTCCATTTCTGAACGTTGGGTAATTTTGAAGGAGTTTTCATTACTTTGACCTCTTAGCGGCGGCTGGGGAGAAGCATCTTATGAATATAAAAAACACAGGCACCCATGAGCCTCTAGGATGGGCTCCTTTGGCCAGATCAAAGCAGGTTGCCTAAGTGAGAGAAGCCCCCCATCTATTCCGCTGCCCCATCAACCTACCAAGGATGATCATAACAACAGCTACAACAATAATAATAATTGCTCTCAGCCCAAGCATGCTGAGGGGGTTATCTGCATGAGGGTGGGGTGACCAGGATGTCCATGGAAATAGGGGTGGCAGCTACAATAGGAGAGTTGTTTCATTGACCCAACAGTTAAATATATTGAGGAGAATGGCAGTGAGATCTCTCACCGTCAAAGAAGGAAGTTACAAATACGGAGAGAAAACTAGAATGAACTGCATGGTAATGGATTAGAATCAGAGGTGTTAATGTGACTTTACAGTTTTCAATACATAGAAGAAATCTAGAAATAAATATAGATGTAAGCACACACACACATCTTCTAGATTTGTCCATCGAGAGACCCTCAGAACAGTGATCCACCAACAGCAGTAAACACACTAACACAAAGGTCTTTATTTCTAGATATCCTCAACTAAATTGAATCAGGGCTCCTTTGAGACATGGTTGACTCCAGGGGTACCTCAGGGAGAGAACAACAGGACCCTGGAACATTGTTGTGCCAGAAAGCAAAAAAGGGCTCAAAGCAACAGGGAAGCCATGTCAAGGGACGTGGAAGGCAGCTCTCATGTGCCAATGAGAAGGCTATTTGAGCATCAGAATAAATGCCCGTAGGAGTGGATTATAGCCCACTAAAGAAAAGAGCAAAGAGTTAGTTCACACGGGTATAAATAAATGAATAAATAAAAATAGGATGATATTTACATCATCTCAGAGAACTTTCCCACAGAAACACTTCCTAAGGACAAGGAGGAAAAGAGTAACTAGAGAAGCCTGGCGGGAGCCACCGTAGTCACATGACCACAGAGAACATCGCCAGGGACGGGACACACACAGTCACATGCCACGTGGCAGGACTGGATGAGAAGGACACAGCATCGTTCTGATGCTATTCCTGCCAGAGACCCATGACCTGAGGCTAATTGAAAGGGAATGTCAGAAAAACCCAGACTGAGGGACAGTCTACAAAACGATGGGCCTGTCTCTTCAAAAGTGTCCAGGTCCTGAGAGTCAAAAAAAAAGACTAAAGAGTGGCCCAGACGGATGGAGACTCAGGAGACAGGACCACTACACACAGCGGGTGATCTTGATTTGGACCCTTTACTACAAAGGACGTCATTGGAACAAATGGTGGGTCCTCAACGGGGTCCGAGGATTAGGTGGTAGTCACGCATCAGTTAATGTCCTGATCCTCCTCATAGTTTTATTGTGATTATCTGGGAGCCTTCTCGTTTCAGGAAAATAGGCTACTGTATTCAGTTGTGATGGGGCTTCGGGCTGGCAACTTTCTTTCAAATGGCTTAGAGAAAAAACGTTACTTGCAAGTTTTCTATAATAGTAACTGCCGATTTGAGCACCCACTGTACTGTGCACTTTTCATAACTCTGTCTCTACCTTACAAATGATCTTAGCAAATTATTTCTAGTTTATTCCCATTTCACAGATGAGGAAACTGAGGCTCCAAAGCTGTTAAGCATCAGGCACTTCTTTTATTCTATAAGACCCTCCTTTTATTCAATAAATATTTTCAGTGCATCTCTGGTGACTGTGCCAGACACCGGGCGTACAGTGAGGAATAAAATAAGCATGCCCTACCTTCATGAAGCTTCCAGTCTAGGAGGGGCTGTAGGTAATAACCAGGAAAGCAAACGAGGAAAGATGGTTCCAGGTGGTGATGAGGGCCATGAAGGTACAAATAAGAGGTTGCGAAGGAAGATAACGGTGGGGAGTAGGGGGTGAGCCAAGTCACATGGGTCTTTTTAGATCTTCGTAGAATTTGGATTTGATTCTAGATCAATGGGAAATCACGGACATGGTCTAATTCCTATTTTAAAGGAACCCCCCCGCCCCCGAACTGCAGAGAGAGATTAGACAGGGCAAGAGGAGAAAAGGTCAGAGCCATAGCGCCAGTAAGGGGCAGAGCCAGTGTAGGATCTGTCTGACCTCACTCTCTTGCCGCTTGAAGCAGGCACTCCAGGAACCCTCCCTATCCCTCCACACTTAGCACGTCTGGGCGCCCTGGCCCAGCTTCCCGCTGCTGTGCCAGCCCCTGCGTCCCTGCCTTGCACTTTCTCTGGCTGCCCGTGGCAAGTCAACAGTGCCTGGAATTCATGCCGCACGCGACACCGGGAGAGTAGCCCTCGGTGGATGACTTGTCAGCATTGGTGGACACGTACCACCGCTCCCTCGCTCAAGGAATATTGAGCAAAATAAGCCGCTTCGTAGCAGCCTCGGGCAGTCCAGGTTACATGGAGGTTAAAGATGGCAAGGGGGGTGGGGGGCGGGTTCTGGAATTAAATGAGATCTGGGTTCTTACCCCAGTTCTGCCACTCAGTGGGAGCCAGAAGTGAGAGGCGTCTAGGCTCCTTGAGCTGGAGCCAGTAAAGACCCTCTCCTTTTTTTCTTGCTTGAATATCTTCCATTTTAAGTCTCCCTAACAGTTGACACCAGAGCCACCCAACAGAACTTTCTGTGGTGATGGAAATGCTCTGTGTCTGTGCTGTCCGATACGGTGGCCACTAACCACACGTGGCTATGGGGCACTTAAAACGTGGCTAGTGCGGCGGGGGGACTCCATTTTTCATTTGATTTCAGTTTAATTTGAATGCAAATAGCCACATATGGCTAGTCGCTGCCACATTGTATAGCTCAGCTCTACGCGCTGGGACAAACGCTAGGGCACGTCCTACTGGAACGGCCGCCCTCACCCAGCTCCAGGCTCTCCAGAGAATGCAGCCAGTGGGAGCAGCAGCCACACACCCAAGGCTGAGCTGTCCTTTGCCACAGGACCCAGGCCCTCTGGCCCCCAGGATCGTCCACAGGGCTCCCCGCTCCTTCGTCCTGTTGAAACAGTGCTATCCCTTTACAGCAATGCACAGTCATTTAAATGAGAACATACGGTGCTAAATTGCAACTCTCTCATTCTCGTCTCCTGGCACAATTCTCACTCTGATAAGATTTTCCCCAGCTAACCCATTTTCTCGGCCGCTGTTCTAAAAGCCATCTTCTGATTGAGCTGTGTCTTATACAAGGTGGCCGTGGGGGTGATGGGAGTGCATGAGGCACAAAGCCAGAGGGATTTAGGCCTATTTTCTCACCTCTTTGGGGACAGCCAGATAATATAATCAAGCCGAAGTCCATTTCCCTAACACCCACCGCGAGGCCAGCTGAGCGGCACCCTCCGTGTTCCGTTGTAATTGGTGACGCTGCCAGCAGACAGCACCTTGGCTGTGTGAGAGGGAGGCCTAGGCCCCTCACCCCTCTGGAGTGAACTTTCTTTTGCCTTCTATGAAAAGTGAAAACAGAGACCCATTTCTTTTTTCTTTTTTTTTTTTTTTTTTTGGCCTCACCGCATGGCATGTGGGACAGATGGAAATGAGGAAGACAGACCACATCTCTGCTCTCGCCAAGCTCCCAGCCTAGCCAGGGAGGCAAATAAGTAAACAGTCAGTTTCAGCCCCATGGGATAAATGCTGGGTGTATACACAGTGCATAACCCTGTTTATTGTAACAGTGTCATCATTTTTGCCAAGGGTCACGTGGAGAACTCATGGACGTTCCCCAAAAGACACACAGGTCAAGGCAAGGAGAAAGTACACAGTGACCTCCACAGGACACCCCTGAGCTGTCTGATCTCTTAATACCTAGAGTAGGGAAAGGTCCCTAAGAACGTCTCACCAGCCAAGCAGGGCAGGGCTGATCCAGCTTCCCCTTGATTTGGGCAAATGGAAGGAATGAGACATTGTGTGTGCCCTAGTGTCACAGGGTGGGTCCGTACTCATTTCCAAAGTTTGGGTGAATCACTTTCCTCTCTGGGATCGAACAGGGTGTTGGGGAGCAAGGAGGAGGGGCATCACCCCACACCCATCAGCATCCTTTGGTTGCCGGCAGTGCCTTGGCAGGGAACACAGTAGGTGCTCAGTAAATCCTGGTGAATGAATAAAAATAGAAGGAAAAGCTGAAACTCCAGGCTCCAGGAGGGCAGCTCAGGGAGGGGGAGGGGAGGTGTCCTAAGTGGCAGAAACTAATGGGATACATTTGGGACATCTGCCTAGAGATTAATGAACTCTGGTTGGTTTCTTTGGACTTTGTGTCCAAGATCCAAATCCCAGGAAGGCAGCCCCTGTTGGCCCACCTCCGAGCCACTGTCCGCCTTTGTCCTTAATTGATGGCGGCAGCAGACGCTCTCGGTGATCGCCACCTACTCCCTGCACGTGTGCAAGGCCCCACTTCCGACTTCCATCATTTGCCTGTGTTTCCTTGCCTCAGGGGCCTCTGGTCCACACTCTCAGCGACAGAAGTGCTGAGAAATTAGCCCTCTGCCAGGTTCCTCCCACGAGAAGCAGTTAATTTGCCCTCACCGCCCCCCGCCCCACACTGATGGTGGGCTTGGTCATGTGACTGGTGCCAACGGAATGCTAGTGAACAGGGCACATGCGAAGACCTAAGATGTGCTTCGGCCATCGGCACAAGAAGAGAATGCCCTAGAGAGCCTGCTGGTCCCTAGAGGCCAGAGGTGTGGAGGAGCCCAGCCGAGCCACAGCTGGCTGCGCCGCGGGTTCATCAGCACGTGAATCAGTGAGACGTGCACAGTCAGGCGGTAACCACTGCCCTGCAGCACAGTTGCTTACGCAGCGTTGCTGTGGATGTCACTGAATGATGCTTCAGGACATCTGCAGCAGCACATCTGGGCTTCCTGGAAGACGGGGGCCTTCAATCTGGATGTCCAAACTCTGGCCTCAGGAGCTGGAGCCACAAGAGTGGTCTCTGGGCTGCAGTCCTGCCGGCCCCTAACACCCTACGGCCCACTCAGTGTGGTGAGGGCAGGTTTCTGGGGCAGCAGTGACCCCCTGTGCATCTTGGCAACATTGCACCAGGGTCTCCTCCCGCCGCCCACCAGGAAGGAGTGGACAGGAGACTGAGAAGGGCCATACACCTCCCTTGAGGACTCCAGGTCAGGCAGGAGTTGGAGTGGAAGACCAGTGCTTCGCAGGGCCCAGCGCTGTCACCTGCTGAGCCCGACCGCGAGGGTGTGGGGACCCTGCTGTCAGGGGGGCTCAAGTCCAGAAGGCAGGGGGCAGCCACCAAGGACTTGCTGGACATGAGCCCAGGTCATGCTGGGCTCTGGGGCACAGTGGTGAGCGAGACGGGCCGGGGACCACCCCTCCCAGAGCTTACAGCCTAGTGGGGGGAAGAGTGACCACAAACAAGTACATGGCCAAGAAGCATTCAGTTCCAGATTTGGACAAGCATAACATCGTTTCCCGGAATACAGGGTCTGCAACCAGACTGCCTGGGTTCAAATCCCTGCTCTACCTCTTATTATCGTGTGACATAACCTCTCTATGCCTCGGTTTTCCGGTTGGTAAAATGGGAATTGAACAACCACTAAAAAATAGCATTTGTCCCATAGGCGTGGGGTGAAAATTAAGGGAGGGTACATGTAAAGTGGTTAGCAGAGTGCCTTGGACGCAGTGAGAGCTATTTCAGTCCTAGCTATTCTCATCACCATTATTTTAAATGCTATAATAGGAACAAATTGATGACGGGATAAAGAATGAGGGAGGGAGTGTGTTTAGTTAGGGTGGCCATGAAAAGCTTCACCAAAAATTTCATTTCAGCTGAAATCGGAAGGATGAAGCCGACTCGTGGAAAACCTGGAGGAAAGAGGGAGCAGTGAGGAAAGAGGGAGCGGCAAAGGTCCTGCGGTCAGAGCTTGATGCTTCTGAAGAACCGGCAGCGTGGCCGAGAGGGGCTGTGGGCAGAGCAAGGTCAGCTCCTCCACCTCAGTGCCTTTGCACATGCTGTTTCTTCATAAACACTTCTCCCCTCCCTGTCCCCATTCTCACCTCTAACCCAACTCCTTTTGCCAGCTGAACTCCTACTTAGGCTACATCTGCCAACTCAAAAGTCACTTCCTCACTGAAGCTGTCCTTGATTTCCCAAGTGAGGTCCTAATTTGTTATTACACCTGTATTAGTTTGCATGGGCTGCCAAAACAAATCACCACAAACTTGGTGTTCTCAAACAACGGAAATTTCCTCTCACGGTTCTGGAGGCCAGAAGTCTGAGATCAAGGTGTCAGTAGGGCCCTGATCCCTCTGGAGTCTCTACGAAAGAATCCTTCCTTGCCTCTCCCAGATTCCGGTGGCTCCAAGTGTCCTTTGGCCTGTGCCTGCATCGCTCCACCCTTTGTCCCTATCCTCACATGTCCTTCTCTCCTTCTCTCGCTCTCTTTTTTTTTTTTTTTTGGCCATACCGCACAGCATGTGGGATCTTAGTTCCCCGACCAGGGATCAAACCTGTGCCCCCTGCAGTGGAAGCACAGAGTATTAACCACTGGACCACTAGGGAAGTCCCTCCCTTTCTGTCTTATAAAGACACCTGTCTTGGATTTAGGGCCCACCTGGATAATCCAGGAAAATCTCATCTCAGGATCCTTAATTCCATCTGCAAAGACCCTTTTTTCCCAATAAGGTCACCTTCAGAGTTTCCTAGGGTGAGGACATGGACATATATTTGTGGGGTCCCCCGTGCAGCCCAATCTACATTTCCATATCATCTTGAGTCTCTCCTCAAACCTTAACCATGGTTTGCAATTTTGTGTTCATTTGTGAAATCACTTGGCCATGCCTATCTGCTTAGGAAGCTGCAGACAACAGGAGGGTGGGTCCCATAATCTGTGCTGTTCACCACCGACCCCCGGCACCCAGCACACGGTAGGTACCTGCCCACTGTGTGTTGAACCAACGGGCCACTGAGCCCCGAGCTCCTGGAGGGTGCCTGTTTTCAAGGACACAGGCCGGAAGCCATCATTAAGGCCTCCAGCCTGCAGCGTGCTGCAGACTTTACAGCCTCATAAATCCCATGGCTGGCGGTGTCATTAGGATTGAGTCAAATGCAAGAAATTTAATTTCCTGATGCTCAGCCTGCGGGGCCTTGTAAACTCACCCCCCTAAACCAGTAGCCATAAATGTTTGACAAAATACCACGCGGCCTCCTGTTTCCCAGAAATGGTTCCCGGACCCAGGGAAGAAGCCACATTTGGCCTCGGCTAGATGCGAGCTGAGCATTGTAATTAATGTTTGGTAGAGCTCTTCTTAACGGCCTGGGCTCTTTGTGGCTATATCAATACCGACGACGTTTCCCCAGCCAGTGAAGCCAGAAGCAGCTTCAAACATCACAAGGTCAAGGAAGGCGGTGGATTTCATGGCACTTCGGGCTTTCATCCTACATTCATGTCCTTGATCTCACTTGACCCTGGCGTTGGGTCTACGGGAAGAGCAAAGCAAGAATTGCTAACTCCATCTAATGGAATGTGGAGCCCAGAAAGGGAACTTTCCCAACTTGTGGAGCTCATCAAAGCCCTAGGACCCAACCCCGGGTCTCAGGACTCTCTCACACCATTGGTGATGTTGATGGGAGGAAGTTACCATGGCAACCGTGCCTAAACAGCAGCAGGAAAGAGGCGGGTCAGGTTTGAGGAGTACCTTCCGGACCAAGAGCATCATCCTACAGCACACAACCGCCTTCAACATCCCCCTCTTCTGCAAGGTTGTAAGGGAAGAGAGCCCTTTTCAGGGCTGACTGGAATCCTGGCCAGATGTAAGAATGGAGCATCTCACAGGCACCGGGAAACCTGTTGTCCCTGGTTTAAACAAGAACCTCTCATAATCCTCCAGGGACCTTGTTCACAAGCAGATCCCAATTCAGAAAGTCTGGGGCGGAGCCTGAAATTCGGCAGTTCTACCTCCGGGCGATGCTGCTGCTGCTGGTCTCTGGACCACATTTGAATGATAGGTGGTAGGGGGTCTGTGCTAGGATGCTGCAAGCTTGGAAGGGTCGTTGTGGGGTAAGGCTCCATCTCATGAGGTGCTGGGTATGAGCCACTCAGAGACACAGAGATCAGTGGGAACACTGGCCACACACCCCGTGAGGCTGTGGACGACATGGATGTTTCATACTCAGAGGCTTTTGGGAAGTGGACTTGTCTTCTTGAGCCTCAGTTTCTCATCTGTGAAATGCAAGCTTGGGAGGCAGGGGGTTGAGCCGCCTAGCCCCTGAGTTTTCGTCGAGCTCTGACATCCCAGAACCTCAGAAACAGAAAATGCACTGAAGTCTCTGAAGCTCCATCTGTAAGATCCCTGCCTGGCCCTGGCGTTGGGCGTCCGTTGTTCAGGTCTGCTCAGCACCCGTTCCCCGGTCTTCTCACTTCAGAGCCTCAGTTGCCTATGGGGAACCTCTGCCTCTCTCCCTTGGTAGTGTTTAGATGGAGCTGAGCCTGCCTCCATCTCCAAGGTGAGCCCATGACCCAGGTCTGGCCAATCAGAGTGATTCAGTGGTAGGCACGCGACTCAGGCTAAGCCAACGAAATACAGCCATGAGACGTTTGCTAGAACATCTGAGGAAATGGCTTTCCCTTTCTTTCTGGCTTACTAAACTAGTAAGATAAAAGTCTGGTGCTACTGGCAGTCATCTTCACTGCTGTGTAGGGAGAGCCTGCCTAAGAGCACAAGCCAACCTAGGGGAAAGCAGAGATAAGAGACAAAGAGACTAAGTCACAGTGCCTTCTGGTGGACACCTGGATCCAGCCATGCCTGAAGCCAGGCCCTGGAGTTTTCAGTCCCTTAAGCTAACAAATCACCTTGCTTCAGCCAAACTGAACTGAGCTTCTGAGGTTTTCATTCGAAAGAAAACTGATTCACACACTCTGGCTTTGTCCCCAAGATGAAGACAAGGAATTGGAGGAAAATCCCCTCTCACACTCAGACACACAGGCAAGGACATTACTGGCTTCAATAAATTCCAGAATGTCAGAGCTGGAAGAGCCACCTCATTATACAGAGGAAGAAACTGAGGCCAAGAAAGTGGACTTGACTTTCCCAAGGCGACACAATAAAGTGACCAAACCAGGACTCACACCCAGTTCAGAGTTCCTCCCTTTACCTGCCGGCAGTGAAGGCATCCAGCCACGTAACACATTCGAGGAGCCATGCAACAGCATCCCCCCAGAACACACCAAATCAAAGTGGGACCTCCCTCTTCCCGTCACACTGCCTGAAATGCCACCAGAGAAACCCATTTCTCTCTGTCTTCTGTCTTCAAGATGCATCTTTTACAAATGCATAAACCCAGGGAAGGAATTACACCTGGGCTTATTTGTAGAGGGACACAGCTAAAGAGATTGTGAATTATCATTGGGTGGCTTTACAGTGGGGAATGGGACCACGACTGGCCTTTCCATTTTCACAGAAGGATTTGCCTACAGCAGACTGAAAGCAGAGCTGACACATCTTTGGGAAGGCCATGCAGAGGGAAGAAGGAGGTAGGAGGAGCCCATGGTCAGAGGGTGCCAACTTCCCCGGTTCGCCTGAACTCAGATGGGCCAGCTAGAAACATGAGCACCACACTCTGACACAGGCTCTAGACCACACACCCCTTCCGGTAAGAGTCTGAAGGACTCAGCAAGCCCTAGTCACTCTTTCTCGGTGGTGAGAAGGGAAGAGAACATCATATTTTGCCCTTAAGAAATGGGCATTGACATCTCTTTACATTATTAGAAAAAACGCCCAGCCAAGAAATAAGCCACCACTTTTATTTATAGTATATTTCCCAGAACTCAGAGAAATGCCGTGCTATTCTGCATAGACTTCAGACCAAAGCATAATTTATCACAATACATCATACGTTACAGTACATGAAACTCCCCCTACCTTATAAAAAACATACAAGGAATTTCTCGCTCTTTACATAAATTACTTAAGAACATTCCTGTTGAACACATCATTTTGAAAGGATTTCCATTACTTGGAAGAGCTATTTCCGTCAGTGGTGATCTTTGCAGAGGCTCAGGGAACAATTAAAATGGGAAAGTGAGAAGGAACAAAGCACTCGACAGGAAACGACCCATCCCAGATCAGCCCAGAACAGGATGTGTTGTTCTAACCACAAAATAAGTCACCTCCTTATTGAATCCAGTCTTTCAAAGTGGGTGATAGAAGTAGGAGCAATATTGTCAACAACCTAAGGGCAAGGACTGTATCTAATTTTGTTCACCATTGTATCCCTGCCACATCATAGATGCTCAGTAAATGAGTTGAAGGAGGGAGGGAGGGAGGGAGTCTATACAGAATGCAAATGTAGCTGTTATCTACTGCTATAATAATGCTATGTAACAAACATCCCCAAACTTCAATGATTGAAAACAACTATTTTTATTACTGCTCACAAGTCTGCAGGTTGGCTGGCAGGTCTGGCCTCAGCTGAGCTCACCCACGTGTCTGGCAGTCAGCTGGCTGTTGGCTGTTGGCTGATGGCCTCAGCTGGAACAGCTGGGCTCTCACACATGCCTCTCACATGCACATGCCTTTCATGTTCTGGTCTGGACACGTTTGCCGGCTAGCCCAGGCACATTCTCATGGTGACTGCAGGAGTCCATTAGAGCAAGTGGAAATAGGCAAGCACTTTTTCCAGCCTCTGCTTGCATTATGCTTGCTAACATGCCATTGGCCAAAGAAAGTCACACAGTCAAGCCCAGAGCCAGAAAAGGAGGGGAGTGAGCATTATAAAACGAACTGCATAAATACAGGTAGAACATTAATTGGGACCATTAATGCAACCAGCCTACCACAATATTGATGCCCGATTCCCACAAACGCCCACCCTCACCCCAAACCCCACCCCACATTCAATGATCTTAAGCTCATGAAAAGAGAATAGAAAACAAGACTTTACTGACCCCCTTCTCCATATGGAAAAAGTAAGACCCCACAGTCAGGCTCTTCAATTCGAGTCATGTTTAGTTAAACCAGTAGTTGTAAATCTTAATATCTACAGGGACAGGCAGGTACTAATTGCTGAGCCAGACCAGGCAGGGAATGGGATGAATCAGAGACCATCACCCTGTTTCCCCAGGGGTGGAACCTCTGCCACCCAGGCCAACAAGCCTCACAAGAATACAAGCCTGGGGCCGCAGCTCATCTGATTACTTCAAGAGAAGCTGGAACTAGGCATTTTTAAGTGAAATCCTATTTTCAAATTAGCCACTATTTTAAAAACTTCTAAGCATAATCCGGGCCCCCCCCCCCCAGAAAATATAGCCATGAGGCAGACCCAATTGTTAGGTCTGGGTGTACCAGCTCTGATTTCAAACATTGTATTTTGGGGATCTTTTTTTTTTTTTTTTTTCAGTATGCGGGCCTCTCACTGCTGTGGCCTCTCCCGTTGCGGAGCACAGGCTCCGGAAGCGCAGGCTCAGCGGCCATGGCTCACGGGCCCAGCCGCTCCGCGGCATGTGGGATCTTCCCGGACCGGGGCACGAACCCGTGTGCCCTGCATCGGCAGGCGGACTCTCAACCACTGCGCCACCAAGGAAGCCCTATTTTGGGGATCTTAAGCTCAATCTTGAGTTTATTGATTTTGCTTCACCGTGAGTGAAAGGTCAGATGTTTTCCAAGGAAATGAAGGCAGGAACAGTGTCTGTCTTGTTTCCCACTCAGTTCCGCAACTCTGAACAGGGCCTGGGATGTAATACTGGTCGGGAGGAGGATGGCGGGTGGGGGGAGAAATTAACACAGAGCATCTCCTACACATTATGCAAGCATTTTACGTATGTGCTATGGACCGAATTGTGTCTACCCCACCCCCCAGCAAAAAAATTCATACTTTGAAGCCCTGTGACTGTATTTGGAGATGGGGCTTTTAAGAAGGTGATTAAGTTAAATGAGGTCACAGGATGGGGCCCTGATCTGATAGGATTGGTGTCCTTATAAGAAGAGGGAGAGACACCAGATCCATCTCTCTCTCCCTCTGTCTCAATCTCTCTCCTTTACCTCCCTCCCTCCCTTCGCCCTCCCTTCCCCTCCCTCCCCCTTCTCCTGCCCTCTCCCCCCACCCTGCTCTCTGCCCCCCTCTTCCGCCCCGTGTACACAGAGGAAAGAGAACATAGCTGGAAGACGCCATCTGAAAACCAAGGAGAGCACTGTCACCAGAAACCAACCCCGTCAGCACCTTGATCTCAGATTTCCAGCCTCCAGAACTGTGAGAAAATGTATTTCTGTTGTTTAAGCACTGCCCCTGCCTGCTGCTCTGCCCCAGTCTCTGTATTTTGTCCTGGCAGCCCCGGAAAACTAATACAATACATAATCCCAGTTGATTTAAAATATAGAACAAAGGCATGAAATAGATAAACCCTCAACACAGAGAAAGGAAAACACCTGACATTTGTGTCTTATTTTACAATTTACAAAGCCCTGGGGCAAGGGGTGGGGGGGACAATTAGTTGCCTCCGTTTCTCAGATGAGAAGACTGGGGCTCAGAGAGGCTCAGAGACTTGCCCGAGGTCACACAGTGATAAGAGAACCCGAGTCAATCCAGAATTTTTTGATGTCCAGTCTTTCCAGTACATCCCGTCTTCTACCTTAAACCTGGTCTGTACCAGACTATGTTGGTGCTCTGCTTAGATCCAATCGGATCCCTTTTTACCTTTACATTCACTCCCACCGGCCAGTCCCTGGGACTCTTCTTTGGAGCACCGCCCTCGGCTGCTGGAGTTTCTCTCCTGGCACCTGCAGGGGCCAGAACTGCCCAAGTGTTTCTCCCAGGCAGCCCTTAACTGATGACTGCCAGGTGCATGTGTATGGAAGCCCAGCTCTCTTCCTAGGCATTGGGTGACTCTAAGATGGGACTCACACACCAGGGCTCCCCTGTGGGATCAGGCTAAGGCTTCCCTCCACGGGACTTTGCTGAAGTTGTGCCTTGTTTGGCATCCTCCCTTTCCCGGCCCTGCCTTCCTCACTCCCCTGGGACACGTAAATCCTTGTCTCCAGGTCTTCTGGAAAAACCAACCCAAGACCAAGTCCCCTTGGCTTTATTGCCATTTGGGTGAAAGACCTGGGCTTTTGCCCCAGTTTGTTTTGTTTTTGTGTACAGATTCATTTGTATTATTTTTAGATTCCACATATAGGTGATATATAGTGTTTGTCCTTCTCTGTCTGACTTGTTGCGCTAAGCCAAATATTCTCTAGGTCCATCCATGTTGCTGCAAATGGCATTATTTCATTCTTTTTTATGGCTGAATAATATTCCGTTGTATATATATACCACATCTTCTTAAGCCAGTTGTCTGTTGATGAGCACTTGGGTTACTTCCATGTATCTTTTAAAATTAGAGTTTTAATTTTTTTCTGGATATATATCTAGGAGTGGAATTGCTGGATCATATGGTAGTTCTATTTTTAGTTTTTTAAGGAACCTCCATACTGTTCTCCATAGTGGCTGCACCAATTTACATTCCCACCAACAGTGTACGAGGGTTCCCTTTTCTCCACATCCTCTCCAACATATATTATTTCTTTGGAAAAATATATATTTAGGTCTTCTGCCCATTTTTTGATTGCGTTGTTTGGGGTTTTTTGATATTGAACTGTTTGTATATTTTGGAAATTAACCCCTTCTTGGTTGCATTGTTTGCAAATATTTTGTCCCATTCTGTAGGTTTTGTTCATTTGGTTGATGGTTTCTTTTGCTGTGCAAAAGCCTTTAAGTTTGATTAGGTTACATTTGTTTATTTTTGCTTTTTTTTCTTTTGCCTTGAGAAACTGATCTAAGAAAATATTGCTATGATTTATGTCAAAGAACGTTTTGCCTCTGTTCTTTTCTAGTTTTATGGTGTCATCTTAGATTTAGGTCTTTAAACCATTTTGAGTTTACTTTTGTGTATGGTGTGAGGGAATGTTCTAATTTCATTGTTTTACATGTAGCTGTCCACCTTTCCCAACACCACTTGTTGAAAAGACTGTCTTTTCTCCATTGCGTATTCTTGCCTCCTTTGTTGAAGATAGGTGTGTGGGTTTATTTCTGGGCTCTCTGTTTGGTTCCATTGATCTGTGTGTCTGATTTTGTGCCAGTACCATGCTGTTTTAATTACTGTAGCTTTGTAGTATAGTTCGAAGCCCAAAAGGGTTATACCTCCAGCCTTGTTCTTTTGTTTCAGGATTACTTTGGCAATTCTGGGTCTTTTGTGGTTCCATATAAAGGGAGGACTTCTTAAGCATGATATAAAATCCAGATATACAAAGAAAAACCCTGACATATTTGACCACATCAAAATTTAAACCTCTATGTAGCAAGATTAAATAAATAAATGAAACAGTGCAAAATAACCAACAGAAAAAGTAACTGCAACATACATGACAAAAAAAGCATTAAAAAAAAAAGTCCTTCAATCCATATGAAAAACTGTAGAAACCTAACCGCCCCAAATTGAGGTAAGGGCGTACAAGTGCAATTTCAGAAGTATACAAATGGCTTCTAAACTAATAATCAAAGATCCATAAGTTAAAACAGTGAAGTGCTAGCTTCCCCTTGTTCACTTGTCAAAAATTCTAAAGGTTAATAATATTCAACATCAGGGAAGCTATGGAGTGCAAATTGCTTAGCAGCTTTGAAGGACAACTTGGTGACAGTGATCAAACCGGTAAATGGGCAAACCCTTCAACCCAGGCATTACACCACAGAAAATTTATTCCCCAGAACTATTTTCACAACCAAAGACTCTTAGGTACAAGGATGTCCACTGCAGCACTGTTCATTAGAGTTGTGATGGTTACTTTTTTAATATAAATTTATTTATTTATTTATCTTTGGCTGCGTCGGGTCTTCGTTGCTGCGCGCGGGCTTTCTCTAGTTGTGGAGAGCAGGGGCTACTCTTCGTTGCAGTGAGTGGGCTTCTCATTGTGGTGGCTTCTCTTGTTGCAGAGCACGGACTCTAGGCATGCGGGCTTCAGTAGATGTGGCTCGCAGGCTCTAGAGCACAGGCACACGGGCTTAGTTGCTCTGCGGCATGTGGGATCTTCCCAGACCAGGGCTCGAACCCATGTCCCCTGCATTGGCAGGCGGATTCTTAACCACTGCACCACCAGGGAAGCCCTGATGGTTAATTTCATGTGTCAAATTGGCCACGGGGTGCCCAGATTAAACATCATTTCTGGGTGTGTCTGTGAGGGTGTTTCCAGGTGACATGAGCTTTGGGATCGGTGGACTCAGTAGAGCAGATTGCCCTCCCTGGTGTGGGTGGGCATCATCCAGTCAGTTGAGAGACAAAAGGCAGAGAAAGGGGGACTTGTCCCTTTTTTCCTGCCTTGCTGAGGGAGCTGGGACATCTCATCTCATTTCCTCCTGCCTCGGGCTGGGATTTATACCATAGGCTCCCCTGGTTCTAAGGCTGGATTACACGACCAGCTTGCCTGGGACTCTAGCTTATAGCTGGCAGATCGTGGGACTTCTCATCCTTCATAACTGGGTGAGCCAATTCTTCATAATAGATTATAGATAATGAGATAGATGATTGATGGAGAGATAGATAGATGATTGATAGAGAGATAGAAAGATAGATAAAGGATAGATGATAGGAAGAAAGAAAGGAAGGAAGGAAGAAAGACAGGTAGACAGACAGACAGATGATTTACAGATGACATAGATATGAAAGAGAGACAGCTCTCCTACTAGTTCTGGTTGGTTCTATTTCTCTGAAGAACCCTAATGCAATAGTGAAAACTGGAAACAGTTTCACCAAAAGCAGTGTCTTTTGCACATGTGGTTGATTTAGGAACATGATCTCAGGGAGCAGGGGTGAGAAGCGATGCAGTGAACAGGAAAGGAGGAAAAGTCGACACAGGCTGCAGTATCAAGCTGGCCACTCCCACCTGTGATGAGGGGCTCACCCCCCACACACACACCTCTACCTGACCAACTCTTTTCCCTGCTCTCTACCTGGCTCACTCTTTCCTTTTCCTCCTTTAAGGACCAGCATAAATGTCCCCTCGTCCTAGAAGCCCACCCCTCCCCCAGTCATCTGACATAAAGCCCATCACTGCACTGTATTCTCTCTCATAGCACCTGGTTTGTAGTAATCACAGGACACCCTCTGAGTTTACTTATTACTGTCTGTTAGTCTCACTAGGACAGATCCACATCCTGTTCACCACCATATACACAGCCCTGGACTGGTACATATTAGACACCGAAGATCTGTCAAATGAATAAATCAGTGAGGTCACAGTTCAGAGGTCATCAGTGGTGGGCTTTCGGCGCCCCCTGGAGGCTGCCTTGGGCGGGTTCCCTAGAGCAGGTCCTAAGATAAGAATTTGTGCAAAAGTGGCGTGCTAAGAATTTGTGTAAAGGTGATGTATTAGGGAATGTTCCCATGACAAACCAGTAGGCAAAGTCACATGGAAGGTAGCCTTCACTCAATCCCCCAGGGAGCTCTGGGGACATTGCAGGTCACATCTTAGAGTTGACCAGGTCAGAGGCGAGGGAGCTGAAGTAGTTATCCCCGCTCCCACACATCTCTGTCATTGATTAAGGGCTGCGCACAGGGTAGGAACATAAATTCAAGCAAAACGGATTCTGGCAGTCTGAGGGCAGTGTGCTGGCAAAGAGACACAGGTGCTGGTTGTTGGAGAGATAGCACTGGAAGGCAGTGTGCCTAAAAACAGTAAAGGGATCCAGGGATGCTAGCAGGGCACTGATTATGATTGCTGCAGAGGCATTAGGAAATGGGCAGAGTGTTTTGGGGTTGGCAGTGATCGGGAGGTTGCTGTTAGCATATGATACCCAAGGACCAGGGATGCTAAAGACTGTACAGTACCCCACCCAACCCCACACAATGAAATATCGTCCCACCCCAAATGTCACCCCCATAATGAACATTTATCTGCTTCCAATCTCTCATTTGACAGATGAAGACATTGAAGCCCAGAGAGGGAAAGTGACTTGCCTAAGGCAGCACAGCCAAAAAAGACACAAAGCTGGGGGACAGAATGCTGGTCGCTTCACAGTAGCCCTTGATTCTTAATTCCTCCTGAAACCTAAAAGAGAACATTCTAAGCTTCAAGTGCAAAATCCCTTCTGGAATTCTAGAGGGGGCAGCCAATCCCATGTCCTGGCTGAGTGAAGTGAGGAGAAATCAGACTTGAAGACCTCGGAAGCTAGTGCCCAAAGCAGATGTACAAACACAGATAAGGGAGACAGTTTTCACCAGACAAATTCACACCCTGCTCAGTTTAGACATTAAAGCGAACTAACTTAATTTCATGCCATATGCAAATCCTTACCAGCTGTTGGCTCTGTAATCACAGGAGATTAAAGTAATAACTAAACAAGAACAAAAACGCAGCAAATACAGGCTCTGGGCAAGTCCTTTGACAGCGGGTTTTATGTTCCTGGAAACTAAGCAAGTACAGAGCATTTATGGCGGACATCTGGAAGTAGCTATGTGGCCAGACGCCTGCCATCTCCTTCACAGAAGTGCTTGCAACGATAATAAATAATGGCTAAGGACTGATGTGGCCGTCGTGTACCCTGAGCCCTCATGGACTGTGAACATTTCCATCCAGATGCCACGGCTTCTTTCCCATTGTCAAGGTTCAGCTCAGTCCAGCCATCTGACCAAGTACTCAGAAGGAGCCAAAAGGTGTCTCAGGCTCAGTGAGTTTGAGTCCCACCCCCTCCCTCCCGCCCCGGAACCAAAGGGGCAGGAAGATGGCTGCTGGGTGGGACAGGGCGGGTGGTCTTCCAACCTGAGGGCCCCAGTTCTTCTGACTGTCCAAGCTAATAATCATAAAAGCCAACATTACCAAATGCTCACCGTGGGCCAAAAGCCAAGCACGCCTTCTGTGCATTATCTCAATGGTTCCCAAAGTGTGGAGGATAATTTAAAGTCATTGGTTCATTTATTCACTCAACGAACATTTGTTAAGCACCTGTTATGTGCCAGGCACTGCGCTGGAGCGCTGTCTGCAAGTGAAATGCACAAAAAAATTTGGCCTTGTTTAAGAAGTTTAATTTCTGGTGGGACAGACACTTTTTAAATACAGTTACAACGTGTGTTGTAAAAACACTTCGCGCCCGTGATGTCACCAACATCATTGCCTTAAGATGAAGCTCTGTGTTTAAAAGTTGATTTCAAGAAAAATGTTAAGTAAATAATAAAACAGTTGATTCACAGGTGGGCTAAAAGTGTGATGGGGTTTCTTTTCCCATACAATCCTGATATAGGTTTTATTGTTAGTCCCACTTTGCAGCTAGAGAAACTGAGGCTCGGGCAGGTGGAGTAATTCGCCTGAGGTCACGTAGCTGGGACATGGTGGAGTCCACATTTGAACCCAGGTCAGTCTTCAGAGCCAGTGTTTTAACCTCCAGGCTGAACCAAGGCGATCCATCAGGTGGCCCGTGTCACTCTAACGTCAGCTCCCTGCTGTCAGCTACCAAAAATCCCTTCGCACATGGCTTATATGTCATGAAGGAGCAGGAAGGGCCAGGGTTGGGGGCATCGGAAGAATCTGCTCCCTTCCATCCAGCTGCAACCCCGGGGGCTAGTTTGGCAGCTGCATCTCCAGACAATGAATTGTTCTTAAAGAGAATGGAGACACCTTTGTTGGAGAAACTATGGAGAACCTTAAGGAAGCAAAGAATAAAAACTCTGAAAGAAGCCAGTCACAAAAGACCACATATTGTGTGATTCCGTTTCTAGGAAATGTCCAGAATAGAGAAATTTATACAGACAGAAAATAGATCACCAGGGGCTGAGGGAGGATGGTGTGGGGAAATGGGAGTGATAAAAGAGATGGGGTTTCTTTGATGGGGGGCGATAAAAACTTCTAAACTTGATTGTGGGGCTGGTTTTACAACCCTAAATATACTAAAAACTATGGAACTGTATACCTTTAAATTGGTGAATTGTCTGCTCTGCGAATTATATCTCAGAAAAGCTTCTTTTTTTTTCCTTTTTTAAGTTGCTTTGGCTCTAAACTTATGCATCCAATTCCTCCAAACCCTCCATCATCTCCCTGATTAGGGCTGCACTTATTTCACAATAATTTTTAAAGAACATTTCCTCAATACCTGAATGAGACCCTTTGATGTCCCTCCAAAGCCCTCCTAGGAATTCTTATCTATTTGAAGGAGAGGACTGCATTATTAAAATCTTAGCTTTCTTGCCTACCAAGGCACCCATATCAATTTCCATGTCTCCACGTTACTATGGCAACAGGAAGTTTTCAGGAGAGCTTTAGGGGTGTGTCCAAAGGGACGGTGATCTGCACCCAGGCGGTCTGCAGCCTTCTATCCAGCATCCCCCAGGTGCTGGCTGCCTCGCTGACAGATGCTGCAGGAAGGGCAGCCTGGTATCAGGTGAAGCAGGGAAATCTGGGGATGCAGGCAGTGGCACCTCAGGGTCCACACTCCATGCTGGCCTAGTGCACCCTGAGTCACCATCACCAAGCGGGAAGAGGAGAGGGTGTTGGTCACATCTTTTAGAAGCTGTGGTCTAAAGCAGCATCTTGAGTACCGGAGCCGGTCTCCATGTCAACACAGCCATATTTTTAGGCAGGGGTAGGCAGCAACTCTGGCCAATGAGAGTAACATGGCCGGAAAGCTTTCATTCAACAACAGCTGGGGGAAAGGCAGTTGGTAACTGGGAGCCCACTGTTCTCACAGGTGGAGAAGGTCACACATGCAGAAGCCCAGGGGACCTGAAGTCCAGGCTGTCGGGCCGTTGGGCAGACCTCTTGGGACTGAGTAGGGGCAGGGGCAGTGGGAGTAGGGTAGGCAGCCTCCAAGATGACCCCCAGTGATCTTCACCTCTTGGTGAACCTTAGGTAGTCCCCTCCCACATTGCACCAAGCTTGGTCTGTGTTGTGACCCAGAGAGCTAGGCAGAAGTGACAGTGTGTGACTTCCAGAGCTAGGTCATAAAAGACATCATGTTCTTCAACCCCAAACTTTGGGAGGACGTGGCCACCATATTGTGAGGAGGCTCAAGCAGCCCTGTGGAGAAACATACACGAGAGGAACTAGAGGCCCTGGCCACTGGCCAGCCCCATGAGTGAGCCACCTTGAAAGCAGATTCTCAGCCCAGTTAAGGCTTCAGCTGACTGCAGACCCAGAGTGGACATTGTGACTGCAATCTCAGGAGACACCCTGAGTCAGAACTATCCAGCAGAGCTGCTCCCAGATTCTTGATACACAAACTATGTAAAAAATAATAGAAGTTCATCGTTGTCTTAAGCTGCTAAGTTTGGGGACTGTTTGTTACACAGCAATGGATAACATACAGAATGGATCCAGATGCCCCTAGGATAGCCAGAAATTGAGAAGAAAAGATGGCTTTTTAAGATAGTTCCCTCCTTGCTCCTCATTCCCTTTCCAAAAGTACTTTTACATAAGAAAGGGATGTACTGGGACTTCCCTGGTCATCCAGTGGTAAAGAATCCACCTTCCAACGCAGGGGACACGGGTTCCATCCCTGGTCAGGGAACTAAGATCCCACACGCCCCTAGGCAACCAAGCCTGCACACCGTAACTACTGAGCTCGCGTGCCTCAAATAGAGAGAGCCCGCATGCCGCACACTACAGAGCCCACTCATCCTGGAACCTGCACGCCGCAACTACAGAGCCCACGTGCCCTGGAGCCTGTGTGCCACAACTAGAGAAGAGAAAACCCACAGGCCACAACTACAGAGAAGCCCATGCACCACAATGAAAGATCCCGCATGCCTCAGTGAAGATCCCACGTGCCACAACTAAGACCTGACGCAGCCAAAAAAAAAAAAAAAGTGATCTACTGGTGTATAAGGAATCTAGAGTTTTGGATTTGTGTCCTGGTTCAGTCCTTCCCCTCTATCAGCCTCAGTTTGCCCACCCGTAAAATTGAGGAGCTAAAGTGTAACTTGTCAGCTCTGCAATTACAGGGTCTCAAAGTGGTTAAAATCTGAGTTCTGAGTCAGGAGGACTGCTTGTGAACCTTGGCTCTGCCACATGCTTGCTGTGTGACTTCAGGCTAATTCCCTAACTTCTCTGAGCTTCAGTTTCACTTTCTATAAAGTGGGTTTAAGGATATCTACTTCATGGCATCGTTACAAAAATCCAATAAAATAATACATATAAACTACTTAGCACGTGGTAAGTGCTTAATGAATGGTAGTTATCACTACCAATAATGAGATAGTGTGACAGCTACAATTATTTCCACTTATAGTTAAGATTCAGAGAGTTTGAGTGGTTGCTTCTGGGTGGGGGTGAGGGCAGCAGGGTACAGGGATTGATAGACTTGAGGGAACTTTGGAGGTTCCAGTACTCTTCTGTATCTCCTAAGGAGTTTGCATTACATAAGCATCTACATTTGTCAAAATCATCAATGGTGGACCTAAGATTTGTACATTTTATTGTACTTTTTTGTAAGTAAACAAATACTGAGCTCTAGATAATAATGAAAACGCTGACGTATTAGGGGAATTGGGGAGGACTTTATTGGTCTGGAGCAGGCCGAGGTAGGGGGTGTATTTTTAAAAGTTCCCCAGATGGGGACTTCCCTGGTGGTGCAGTGGTTAAGAATCCGCCTGCCAATACAGGGGACACGGGTTCGAGCCCTGGTCCAGGAAGATCCCACATGCCGCAGAGCAACTAAGCCCGTGCGCCTCAACTACTGAGCCTGCGCTCTAGAGCCTGTGAGCCACAACTACTGAAGCCCGCGCACCTAGAGCCCGTGCTTCGCAGTAAGAGAAGCCACTGCACTGCAACAAAGAGTAGCCCCCACTCGCCGCAACCAGAGAAAGCCCGCGTGCAGCAACGAAGACCCAACGCAGCCAAAAATAAAAATAAGTAATAAATTTATTAAAAGAAAAAAGTTGCCCAGGTGATTCTTTAAGAAACTCTGCGCGAAAGAAACTTCCACACCTGTGCCCCAAAAATCATACAAGAATTTCACTGCAGTGCTGTTTGTAATGGGGAAAGATTGGACGCAATCCAAATGCCCATCAACAGGGAAATGGGAAATTGCTGTATATTCTTTAGGAGTACGTACATACGAATAAAAGCAAGAGGCCATGCATGGGTATAGTAAGCTTTAATTCAAGCGAGTGGCTACCCCTGGGAGGGGAATGCCATGGGGCTTTGCAGGGTGCATTGCTAATACGATATGGTATTTCTTAAACTGGGTGGCAGGCACACAGGTGCTTGTATTATCCATGCCTTCTGGGTGCCTGAAATATTTCTTAATTTAAAAATAGATGTGCAGAGAAAAATGTCTTGCATATTCGTGCATGGAGTTTTTTTGTTCTTGTTTTTTTGGGCCAGGCCACGCAGCTTGTGTGATCTCAGTTCTCCGGCCAGGGATTGAAGCCACACCACAGCAGTGAAAGCCCGGAATCCTAACCACTAGGCGACCAGAGGACTCCCTGTGCATGGTATTTTTTTTCTTGTTGTTGTTTATTTGTGCCTTCTGTTACATCTATAATAATCCCATCTTGCTTTTCAGAAATAAAGTCATTGGTTAGTTAGTAAGAAAAACAGGTTTTAATTTTTTGGAATTAAGATATATGGCTTCCCCAAATGACTCGCTCTGAGAACAACACTTCTGAGTGTTGCATGTCTGAGATCCATTCGATGGTGAAAATCAATTCAACACCGAATGACACGAGAAACATCCTAAATCCAGAGCATGAGCCATCAGCCCAGGGCCACCTCCACGGGGTCTCCCAACCCCTGTCTCTCGGGGGTGATGCCTCAGAAACTGGGCCTGACCTTATGCTGAGTATGTATAAGAAGAAGAATTGATCAGTAGTCAGGGAGGAGGGCTGCTGGGGCCTCTTTTTTGACAGCAGCATTAGGTTGGAAGAAGGGGAAAAAAAATCCAGGCAAAGGAATAAGAGGAACCTGCAAGGGAGGAGAGAGAACCAGTGTAGGTGTATTTTCTTTTAAATGAAGGTGAGTCATTTGGAATTCGACTCTGCCAGGAGGAAGCACTTGACTGCTGTTTCTTAAAGACGCAGAAGGTGTTTGGTTTTGTTTGGTTTTGTTTTGCATAATGGACACATTTCCCAGGCGGCCACTTTCCAGGTTCTTTGTCAAGTGTCAAGGTAAGCTTTTAGAAAACTCCTCCATGGACCACGGGGAGGCAATTTCCACCCAATACAGAATGCTTAGGATGGACAAAGCCCACTTTTCAGTATTGCTTCAGGGACCATATTTTGTGCACAGCTGAATGTAGACAAAATAGAGAAAGAAAAATTGAGTGGATCTCCTGACAGGGGGATTGAATGGAGGAAGTGATTACAGGTGAAGTACTGCCCCCTGATGTCCACAGACAGTAGTGCAGCCATTTGCTGAGATGCTCTTTTGTGGTATTTCTTCCTGTGTTCCCTACCACCATCTCCTGCAAGTTTGAAAAGCCTGCAACAGGGATTACAATCTGGCAGCCCGCTTTAGCCAGTGGGCAGACAGGCCAACTGTTTAAAAAATAAAGACATTTTGCTTTAAAATCTAGGCCTGACACTTCTTTGGAAAAACTGGAAAATCTGTCAGCTTTTGGGCTGCACCCCAGCATGGTAAATGTAGGCTAGAGCTGAGAAGCTGCTGCCCACTTTGGACAAGTGTTCTCACATTCTCCACACTCCCCACCTCTCCCTAGTGTCTCACTTCCAGGCAGTATTTCTCATTATCAGCTCTCATATAGCTTCTAGGTTTGCTACCATGGTCTAAGCTCATTCAAGAGTTTACACTTGGCGTTCCAAGGAATGGAGAGAGGATGGTGCCTTTAAAAGCAGGT